>NC_141685.1:933106669-933711357 GCF_964263255.1 Lissotriton vulgaris
GTTCATTTAAAACATTTCTGCCCCACACCAATAGAAATGCCCTAAGATCCAGCGGTCAGCAGCCAACTGTACTTACACCTCTTACATTCAATTGAGGCAGATTTGCTACAGGGGTTGTCCTTCACCAGTACTGTGCAGCCAATAAACCAGCCATCACTAAATGAACAGACATGGAATAACTGAAGAGATCTCACATACTGCAGTTCAATCGGAGGACTTTAATCCAGTCCATGACTGCAGGTTCTAAATATCTATACATTATGGCCACTTCTTTCATCTCACAATGACTTACAGATATGAGATGATAGTAGTAATGCACATCCAAGCAGATCTTTCTTCTTCTCTCTCCTTCCAACACTGCCAGCTCTGGTAAAGAACTTTACACTGGGGGCAGATTTACTAGTATTTTGGTTTAGGGTTGTGCCACTTTCGTGGTGTAGCCCTGGCGCAAAATCATTTTTGGTATTTACAAAGCTATGCAAAGTAAGTCAGCTATCATGGCTTTGCAAGGTTTAGTAAATACAAAGTAACACAAGTCAATGCATACCGCTGCCTAAAGTTATCTTGCATTGGGAAGGCGTGCCATGGGTGGAGCATGGGCGTTTTTCAATGAATCTACCCATAGATCATAGATTTTTGCAGTCTCAGATTTACTAAAGCTAGTAAACCTGCTAATTCGTCAAAATGCTATGGCTTCCTTTTAGCATGTAAAGATAGAGTTACTTCTTGTTTTACCAAAAGTATGTAAGGTTTCTGTTTTATTAATTGGGATGATGAGATGAGTTTCACAAAGTGGGTTGCAGAGATTTGCTAACTACAACTAGGCATTACATTGAAAATGCAGAATTCATGCAAAAACTCTGGAGTTAGCTACTGCACCCACAACCGTTTAATAAAACAACTTTACATGCTAAAAAGCATATAACCAATTCACAAATGTGAGCTTTGAAAAATATCAGGCAATGAGAGAGGTGTTGATTTTGGGGTCCCCATAATCTACGGGGAGGACCAAGCAGATGCCTTGAACACAAAGAGCATACCATGCTCAACGATTCGGTGGCAGTCCCATCCTCCTAGGACCACCCCAAGCAAAGTTAAGGCAAAAATACAATGCCAACCAAAGGCCCAGCAAAGAATTATGGGGCGAGATTCTAGAGTGCAGTGAATATTATCCTAGTAGGATGGGACCACCCCCGAATTGTTCAGCATGAAGTTCTCTTTGTGTTCAAGGCATCTGCTTGATTCTCTCCCTAGGTTAGGGAGGACCTCAAAATCATCACCTCGCTCACTGCTTGCTGTATTTTCTATTCACTGTTGTGAGATGACTATATGCAATTTAGCATGTAAAGATAGAGTAACTTGTTGTTTAAACCAAAGGTATGTGAGGTTTCTGTATTAATAATTAGGATGAGACTAACAAAAATATAGATCACAGTATCATCGCCAAAAGCAAAACATCGACACCTTAAAAACACAATATACAACAAAAATAAATATGAACAATATCACAAACACACACAACATATTACATAAATACATTTAAAGTTAAATACATTATAATTCAATAAAGTACCTTTAACATAATTACATTCACCAAATTAATTATACTTACAAACACTATATATAAATCAAATAATTGTATTATACAGGCAATGCAATATAAAATACAAATAATATACTATTATACTTTTAGATAAAGTAAGAATAAAAAAAGTTTAACTGAACATTAATTACTGTTTCCCATATAAGAAAACAACTGCCAAATTATTTGAAAACATTTGTAACAACCAATGAAAAACACCTAAAGTAAAATAACCCAATAAGATTGAAAGCCCAATGAAACAATCACTATATAAACTAAAGAAAATGTAATATTATTTTTTATGCTCCAACAACAAAACCAAGAATAAGGGGACTCTCTTTCGGATTGCTTCTACAACACTGGACTCCCTCATGGAAAGCTCTGATTTCAACTTCACAAAGTAAGTAACATATCTATTTAATTTTACAACCATATAAAATAATTGTAAAGCACTTATTATAAAAACCAAATAA
Source organism: Lissotriton vulgaris (assembly GCF_964263255.1). Lineage (NCBI taxonomy): Eukaryota > Metazoa > Chordata > Amphibia > Caudata > Salamandridae > Lissotriton > Lissotriton vulgaris. Next base: position 933,108,725 of record NC_141685.1, read on the forward strand.
TTCATGTCTTTTTTATTATATCTCCTCTACAGAAACTTCAACACATACTCAACTAACTTCAAACATCATCCAAAAACCACCTTGCCAAAAAGTAAGTATAAATCGTAATTATACTATTTAAACAAATAAAATTCCCAACCCAAATCACCCACGAACCACACAAACCCCAAAATAGAGAAAATGCTGTAAACACATTTATTAAGATTTTCATTTTTCTTCTGCAGAAAATGAAAAGAAACACTAAAGGCTAGCGCCAACAGAAACACCTCATCGTCAAAAAAAGTTCACATTATTCAAGCATGTATGTATAATTTTGAATATGAAAACCTGTATTACAATTAAAACAATTAGAATACATTTAATATTTTATATACATTTCTCATAGCATTTGAAACATCAGAATGACTGAAGGTGTAAAATTCATAACTTCTCAGAAAGGAACATTTTTATTATGTTATATGGGATATGCCTACACCCAAGAAAAACAGACAGGTGACAAAGTTAAATGGAAATGTAGCAAATATTATTCAAATGCATTTTAAGAGAGGGCTACAACAAAATTAACTATTGTATTACATGTTAAGGAAAATAAACACCCCCCTAACATAGCTGAAATAGAAGTGAGAGATGCTCTAGGCACTCTGAAAGAAGCTAGCCCTAGCTCTCAAAAACCTACTACAGAAATACTAAAAAACATACTCCCCAAAATTCCAGAACAATGTAACTGGCCAATTACCCTCTGCCTCAACGTTGAAAAGGCTAATAGCGAGAGCAAAAAAATCAACTGCTACTACCCCACCTATCTTCAAAACTGTCAGTGACATACAAATACCACCTGAACGCACTGTAAGTCATAATGCAGAGCAATTTATACTTTATGACAATAAACCTAATGACAAAAGAATTATAATATATGCACCTCCCACAAACTTACTTAAACTATAGAATTGTAAAACATGGATAATGAACGGAACACTTAAAATGTGTTCCAAACCGTTTTACCAATTATATACAATCCATGGACTGTATCACAATACCAACATCCCCTTTCCATATGCCCTGTTACTAAACAAACAAACATATGTAGAACTCTTAACAAAAGTAAAGCAAGAAACTAAAAATTACTATCCTCAAAAAACTACCATAGACTTTGAACAGTCAATGAAACAAGCCATCCTGAAAAACTACCCTCACAGAGCAATACAAGGTTGCTCTTACCACTTTAAGCAATGCATATGGAGATACCTAAAAAATCCTTGCTTAGGGGCTCATTACTATGGCAGACGGAAGCCCATTCGTAGTGTTGGCGGTGGTGATGGCGGAAAATGTCTTTTTTCCTGCCCCTGATGCGTCTATTGGGACCACCATATTACAATGAACCAACAGAGGCCATTTACCGTCTGACGCGGTTTTACCGGATCCACAGGTTTTCTCGGTACGCAAAGGTGGCGGACGGAGCCTATAGAGCAAGACCGGCATGAGGAATCACGTTCTGTCCACCAATCAGATTACGATGTAACAAACAGCCCTTTCCACCGCGGAGTAAAAACCACCTCATCGCGGATGGCGGAAGGACAACTACGGAATTGAAAAACCGACCCAGAACACATCCAGACCAGCTGAACCACCATGGATCCAGCGCTACAGCCCTTTCCGCAGCTCTACCAGGTGCACCTCCGGCAGATAAGACACCGCTGAGCCCTACAGCAGAGGTACGCCCCAAACACCTCCTGCATGCAACCCCTGTACAACTACAACTCCCAGCAAGCGTGCAGGTCGGGCCAGCCCCACGACGTATGTGGCAACCTGGCAACTGCAATGTGCGAGGCCCACCCAATTGACATGAGTGACACCCTCAAGGCCCCTGAAGGTAAGTGGGGCCAATGATGTGCCCCACCGATGCCGAGCACGCACCCTGCAACATTAAAAAAATTTAATTGCTGGTGGCTCCCATTGGTAGATGGCGCTTTCGCATAGGCGGTGCCACACCGCGTCAGCCAGGAAGCGCCGTCCGCAATCCTGCACCACTCAACTAGGGTAATGCATGTTTATGCTGTGGATGCCAGCGACGATGCCTGAAAACACATCATGCATTTGCATTGTCGCCATGCGAATTGCATCACACACTCCAAAACATCAGTGATGTGTGCACCCAGTGAAGGCATTATATACTGTGACCTTTGATTCAAGTCTGCACATACATGGCTTGTCCAAGAAAAGGAGAGTTAAATTACATTCTTTGTCATGCCTTGTGGCCAGCATGGCCCTAAATGACTCAAAGAGTCCAAAAGACCAAAGGGCTCTCGCACTGTACCAATGTAGTGTAATGAAACTAACGACCTGTCAACACTTGCTGTATATCTCTTGCTATGTGCTTAGTGAGTCCTTGGCCAAGGGCCGTCTTCTGAAGGGCCAGTGATGTAGGCTGACAAATCGAGGTGTCCATTTAATGCAACTCAGACACACTGGTAATCCCAAGTACATACAACACACGTACTGGTGTGGCATGCAGCGTGCCTAGCTGCCATTGCCTGTAAATGTCTCACACACGTCAAAGGAGTGCACATGTGTAGCAAAAAACTCATCGCCTGGATGAAATCATCTGTCATTCACAGCCATGTGTGCATGTATGCACAATCCATGTGTTTATGTACCTCATGAAGGTGAACATGGCAATGTCTGTCACACAAAATCACCACACAGTAACGATGTACTGACCTCATTATGTTCACATTTGCCTGCCCACCGTGCTGAATATACATGTTTCATTATCCAGCTGACTGCCCTCATTCGTAATGTTGTTGTGTATTGTGGAACTGAAGTCTGAGGCCGTGCAGTGACAGCAGCCACATGCAAATCTGCATAGATGCTGCGAAACAGAAATGCTGTGGCATCAACCACAGGGCAGACAAACCTTGATGAAGCAGTATACTATATGCCATACACATCGAGCTACTATGGATGTTGAAGTAGTGAGTATGTTGAGTGAGTGAAGAAAAGTAACATCTGTAAGCGTGTGACGTGTGCATGTCACCTGTCCAAGATTCAAGGCAATGTTGTGCTTGTGTGAGTCTTCCTTAAGCGGTGCACCACATCTCTCATCTTTGACTTATCTCAAGCATATGTACCCTGACAGGATAAATAGGAGGAGACCACCTATCTTTTGACCTGTCCCACACCTGGCGATGATGGAGGACATCGACATCACCAGGAAATTACATTTGGATCGTGTCACACTGCAAGAGCCAAGTGCTCATTTGGAGCCCCATTTGAAGCCAAAACGAACATATCCTGCTGCATTGTCCGCTACAGTGAAAGTGACGGCTGCACTACATTTCTTCGCCACTGGGTCTTTCTAGTACACTGGGTCCAGTGCCGGTGGGATGTCACAGCCCATGTTCAGCATGGTGTTGCGTGACGTCCTATCAGCATTGATATTGAACAAGGACAACTATGTACACTGAGGGGGGATGAATTACCAGCTGTGAAGGGGTATATCTTTTATCTGGAAGGCATCCCAAATGTGTTGGGCGCTATTGACGGAACTCACATTGGCCTCATTCCACCACAGGCATGTTAACATATTTATCGCGACCAAAAACACCACTACTCCATTAACGTGCAAGTGGTATGCCCGACGGATCAGATAATCTCACATGTCTGTGCAAAGTTCCCTGGTTCTGCAGATGACTCCTACATCTTGTGGAACAGCACCATACTACAATTGATGGCTAATCTACACCCAAGTGGGTCTGGCTTGTTGGTGAGTGTGCTGTGTCAATGACTGCGATGTATGTGTGACACGCTGCTCTCCTCACATATTCTGATTGCAATATTTGTCTGTGTTCCTCACTACTAGGTGACTTAGGGTATCCCTATTGTCCTTGATTGATGACCCCACTGAGAAATCCAACAACACCCGGGGAAGTCCACATCAATGATGCCCATGAGAGGAAACTTTTTGTGGTGGAGCGTACTTGTGCACGGCTCAAGTCCAGATTTAGGTGTCTAGACAAGAGTGGTGGTGCACAACTCAACTCCCCACTGAAGGTGTGCCAGATAGCAGTCGCCTGCTGCATGCTACACAACCTGGCTTGGGCAAGAAGATCCCACTGATTCTGGACGATGATGAGCAGCAGCAGCCCCCTGCTCCAAACCCACACATGCCCAGTGACTATGACAGTGGGGAGGAAGAAGGCCTTGACGTGTGTCAACATCTCATCGCCAACTACTTCCGTTGAGTGTTAAGTTGACAATGAGCGACTATGACTGTGTCCGTTTGCTATGCTGTTGTCTCCCAAACTTTGAGGATTGTTTCAGGGATTCTATCCACACACAGAACTATGCACAGGATTAGAGGACTTGGGCAGGCAGGGACCGAGTCATCCTACCACCTGAGCACCCTGAAGCACTGGACTTAATAGCCATAGTGCCTCACTAGCTCAATCATACACTGTCAGCGGTGCAAGCGCACAGACACCCTAGGACAAAAACACTCTCTGTTCTCACCGGAATAGCATTAACAAGACACACCCTGTCTCCCTGACTCTTGTACTTGTCCACAAGGGGTTCACTTGAAGACAAGAATCAGGTCAGAAGTTTTATTTCAACTACTGTGTAAGAACATGCAGTATATACGGCAACAAAGTATATGAGAAATACATTTTTAACAAAAACATTTAGCAGAGTAACATGTCCACATATCATTAAGAAAGATGGTATATCAATAAACACTCTGGATGGAGACCCACAAACCCATCCAACCCTCCCCCTGCTGGAAGAATCTGTATCAAATGTCCCTAAACTATGGGCTTTGTCAGTAGAACACACTCCTCAGCCCTTAGATGGTCAAATGTACATCACATGTGCCGTGTCGCTCTTCTCTCTGGATAGTCCCCTCCCCAAGTGTGGGGCACCTAGCCCGCTGTCCCATAACATCTAAGAAGCACCTGTGGTCACTCACAGCTGCAAGACTCTGTTACGTTGTGGTGATAGGGCCTGATCAGAACAGAATGACAAGGGACATTGTTGTTCGACAACGGATAGATTATGCAGTCAGTACTCCAGGAGCGCGGAGAGATCAAGCTCTGCCGACAGTTCCCATGTGACAGATATGAACAAAGTTACTTGCAAGACTTCAAAGTCAGGGATTTACAAGTGAGTCAGCTGCACAATGGAAGCCAGGCTCATAATATGCGAAAATCATGCCAACGGACATATGACAGCCTCCCCTTCCTCAGTTCTGTGGTACCAAGCGAAACAGACCACAGAGGTCAGCAATGTCAAATCTAATGCATGTATGCATGATATTTGGTGTATCAGTAGCCCAAAAACAAGTGAGAGAGTCATGTCTCACAGACAGTAAATTGCGCGGGGCGGTCAAGGGACCTGGGAATCGGAGGTCTCACGGCCTGATGTGAGAGGGATTGTGAGGTCATAACTAACTATCTACAAGCATATATGGGGTAAAGAGAACATTGCTACAGCAAGGAACGCGTAGTGCAAATGTTCCTATTTACGGGACGCCTTCCCATAAACCGCACAAGTTGTGGTAATTCAGGATGGGATAACTTCCGTTGAGAAGGAGATTTGGCATGGTTATGTCATCAGTGACTGTTGTTCATGTGAGAACAAATGCAAAAAGACAGGACATGACCACTGAAAAACCCTGTTTAACTGTACTTGAGTTGGTGAATGCGTCAATGTCACCTTTGGCCACATGACAGAATGTGTTTTGATGCTGGCTCTTATGGGATTCATTGATCAGTGCTGTGTGTGTTATAACAACCTACGTCATATCCATATTGATGTTATTAAGGGGATGAGAGCACACTACTTCACCCCACAGCACAGTTCATCCCTTGGCACTCTGGTGAATGCAGTTCAGTAAAAATGTTTACTTGCAATGTAGCTTTGAGTGTTTTACCTGAGTTGGGCAATGAGAGGTAAATAGACATTAGTGTATTGTGGCAGCTTTCTCAGCTGATACCGATCTCAATGGTATCATTTTGTGCAACACGTGTCTAGGGATTGACAGCACTAACCTGCATCCAGCCGTGGTGACTCACTTCCACGGAAAAAGAAGTAAGCATTTCAACTGCAATGCATTTACCAGGATGCTGAGGGGTAAACTGTGCTGGGAGGTGAAGTTGTGTGCTCCCATCCCCCTTCTGTCCATGTTGATGGGGTTGGCCTTTGTTAACTGTTATGCATCTTGTACAGTGTTGGCTAGGGCATTGCTTTTTATGAACTGCCATCATATGTCAAATCACTGTATTTTTCTTGTGTGGTTCCAGGTTCCTCTACTCTCTCAATGGATTGTCGCATTCACGTCTCATGATACATTGCAATGTGAGTTAACATGCAACTTACTATAATTAATATTCCTCATGACACAAAGGCATATGGGTGTGATTTGTGTTTAATTTTAAATTAGTAACAGGTGAGGGTTGAAGTTGCAAGTGATGCTACATGGATGGTTTGGGTAGAATGCACAATGGTGGGATTCCAGAGTCCAACAGTACACTCCCATCCTTGTGGCAATGTGGGAACGGATTTATAACAAAGTCAATGTTCGGTGTGATCCTGGTGACATCAACTTTAGCTCCGGAACTGGTATGGCACGGTGCTTTGCCACATGATCCTCCGTGGGACTTTTTCAGATGCCCCCTCAGCTGTTTGGCCGGGGGGAACCTGCTGCATGCTTGTAGGTGTCTGAGGATTCGCTGTGATGTGACTCACCCCTCCCTGTGGACACTGCTATGGTGTTGTGATTATCATTTGGCTGGCCACAGTAGGGGTGGGCATCTATTTGTGCTGCATGCATGTCCCTCAGGATACCCACAAGCTGGTCCATTTATTCTGCAATTTGTTCCAAACGAGTGTCCATGGACCTCTGCAGCAGGCAAAGTTTACACAGTTCATCTAGGACCTGGCCCATCTGTCCCTGGTTCTGCTGGTATACCCCATGGACAGTTTGCACGGTGGCCTGAGCCTCAGTCTCATTGTCCTCCTGTGACTGTCCCCCAGTTGGCCTACCACCTGCCCTGCAGCCACGGACCTGTGGCACTACCTGTCATTCCCGCCGCACACTCTCCCCATCATCCCAAGGCTGCCTGGTGGTATTGGCTACAACTTGCACAGGGACAGTTTTGGACGCAGTTGTGGTGATGGCAGAGGTGGCTGCCATACAGGTCGGTTCTGCAGGGGTCAGCGTTGTTGCAGCTGTTTTGGGAGTGGTGGTGGTGGGGACAGTGAGGACCGGAGACTGAGCTTGCCCGAGCACGCTGGAGGGGCCAGTTCGGTCCTCCTCATCCGTAAAAACCAGGCAGTCTGCATCCGAGGATTCTGCTTCTTAGCTGGGAGACTGCCTAGCTCGTCCATGGCATGGGCACCTGCTGTCGCTGCAAGTCACCTGTCGAAAAGAGGTTGGATTGTCAGCATGTTCAGTACACAGCTCAACTTTGATGTTCATGTTTGGTACATTTCGATTGAGACAACATGACTAGTCATCTTGGCATTACTTGTTATTCATGACAGTTTGTCATAGTGGGACATGATATGGAGGTAAATACATTGCTCGTCTGTGATGCGACATGGCCTAAGCAACAATTTCATAAGTACATATATTGTATTTCCAAGGAACATATCCTTTGGTACCAACTTGTTGCTCATCCACTTCTGTCATGCTAGGATATTTGTGACTTTGCTATGACTGTTTGTCTACTATGCTGCAACCTCCTGATTTCTGTTGTGCTTTTTGTACTGTCCTTGTGTGGGTTGTGACGTTTGACCGAGTCTACATGCATGTGTGGTGTTGATGTGAGCCTTTATGCTTTGGGCTAATGGTACTTGCACATTGGGTTTTGGCCACTGCATTCCTGGGTTTTGCTTGGCAGTGACATGTGACTTCATCAATGATACTGTGATTCATATGAACTCTCAATGGTATTTTCTGTGTGGACACTGACTGCAACTTATGCAGCTTGACAGAGTTGGCCCACAGGTGCGGGATGTGGTGGTCAGATAGCTCCCTGCTGTTTGGGAGGGAAGACAGAGGACCTTGTGGGAGTAGTGGTCTTGCTGGCAGGTCCCACAAGCCCCTCCCCAGTAAGATGGCTACCTACCTGTGAGGTGAAGCAGAGGGAGGAAATGCTAGTCTTATGAGACATTCATGTTGACAGCGTGCATTCTACATGAGTTTGATTTTGTCTGGCAATTGAGGCTCACTTGTGCACAACAGTACATTACAGTAGGATGTGGTCGTTTTGTTTGTACTTACCAGGCTCCACTCCCCCCTCGATTCCTGTGAGACTCTCAGGATGCAGTATGGCAAACATCTTCTCCTCCCATTCACTGAAGGTTAGTGGTGGTAAGGGAGTGCCAACACCAGTTCTTTGGGCCACCTTGTGGTTCCTCTGGCACTGATGCTTGACCCGGGCCTTGAGGTCAACCCACCGCCTTTTGATGTCACACAGTGTGCGTAGGGTGATCCCTACAGCATTGATATTGTTGTAGATCTGTGTCCACATCTGGTTTTTGTGCGCAAGTGGGGTGTGTTAGACCAGGCTCCCATACAAATGTGATTCTACCTTTAACATGCCATCTACCATCACTTTCAACTCTGTGTCAGTGAATTTGGGCATTATCTGTTTGGCCATGGTGCAAAGGTAAGACAAGTGCCGGGTGCAGGGGGTGGTGAAGTTGGACAGGTGTGTGGGTGGGAAATGATGTTTTGTGGAGATGGGTGTATCTGATGTTGTACTGTGTGCGTAAATGGTATCCTGTCTTTCTGTGTCAGCTTCCGGTGTGCAAAGAATGCTGGTCCAGGAAGGGGTTGGTTTTATGCTGTTGTATGTGTGTGTGCCCAAATGAGTGATGTCCTCTAGGTATTTCTTCCATGCAGAGCATGGCTTTTATTGCCAATGGACATTTGGGGTGTATCATTGTGCCGTATGTGATGTGATTGAGGGCAGTGTTGAGACCAGGCACACTGTGTGCATCGCTGTTCAGTTTGTAACTGCCGCCATTCATTTGGTCTATGCGCGAGCAAGGGAATGTGAATACAATGCTCCGTCCTCCAGCTCTGCGGTTTCTTCGTAATTGGCCATGCGGTCATTCTGCAGCTGGAGCGGCCTTTTCAGTCCCTTAAACTGCCTTCCCCGTCTGCCGTGGTTGGATCTGCAACTTTTGCGGGCATGGCGGGCAGTCATTTGTGAGTTCCGTCCGCCGTGGTGGGATTTTCCGTGCATTGCATCATAATTTGACCGACGTAGATGCCGAGGGTCATACGGGTGGTTTTTTGCCGTGAGCAAGGCAGACGGAGGCCTTTTCCGTCCGGCATCGTAATGAGCCCCTTAGTGTAGAATATGATACTAATAGCAATGTTAGATATACAATTAAAAAGCTAATTACCCTAGCATAAGTCCCAATAATGATGTAGCAGAACACTACAATCTCTTAATAGAAAGCCCCTACTACCAAACAAATGAACATAAATTAAGTCCCCTATTCGACTATTTTGAGGATACCTGAGGGGGAAGGCTACACAGATCTGGACACAGTAGACAGCCAAAATACCACATTCCATGTTAGAATGTATATAACAGTACCCTAATCAAAGATGCAAAAACTAACAACACTGTGGACGGATGGCATAATGCTTTCAAAGCCACAATAGGCAGAACCCAACCAACCCCTCATAAATTACTACAATCATTCCAAAAAGAACAAAGCTACCAACAACTAAGAACTTGAACAGTCAGTAACACAACTAGGTCCAAAACTAAATAAACAAACTAAAACAATGTTCGAGCACCTACAATACAAAGTAAGAATCTACCCAAACACTAAAGGGCTAGAATATCTAGAAACAATAGCTAAATCCCAGCTTTAAAACAGTAATGCAAAATTATAGAATCATCGTAATTGTGAACTGAATTCTTAAATAAACATTTCTTTGCAAACATGTAAAATATAAATATTATGTCAATTAATTTTAACTTAAAAATGTTTTATTTGACATAAGGAATATATTTTACATATTTACAAATGTCAACTTAGAATCACAAAAATTACATTGCCCTTCATTGTTTATAATTTAAAATAACTTAAGGGCTGATTACGATGGTGGAAGGTCCTCCACAGCCAGCTGTGTGGTGGTGGGTCCTCAGCCATCGGACAGCAATTTTTCCCCTGCCAAATTAGGATTGCGGGGGGGAATCGGTCCGTGGGAGTTACGAAGACTGCGCCCATGGATCCGCCACAGGTGAAGCAGTCAGTATCTGTAAAATGGTGGTGGTGCCTAGCAGGCACGGCCTGCCAAATTACAATGCTGTGTGCGGGACCGCCATCATACAGGCAGGCAGTCCCAAGCACCTATGACCACCTTACGTTTTTATCGCTGAAGAATTGAATCCAAACTGCCATAAATAAATAAAATCTAAGGGGCCCATTAGGATGTCGGGCGGATTTCCTCCGCCAGGGTAGCGGTGGCCACCGCCACCCTGGCGGAGGCAATCCGCCCGACATCCTTCCCTGCATTCCCCCCGCCATATTACGATGGCGGAGGGAGGGGAGCGCAGCGGTGGGAAAGACCGCCCGCCTGTTTTCCGCCCCGGTCGCCTTGCGGCCGGGGCGGAAAAGGGATAACATGGTGGCGGTGTCTATCAGACACCGCTAGCCATATTAGAATAGGCATTTTTCAATGCCTATCCGTGGCGGCAATGCTGCCACGGAAAGGCATGCGGTGTTCACTCTGGGGGGCCCCTGTTGGTCCCCAGAGTGATGGCCAAAGGGGGGTGGCACACAGGGGGTACCTGTGGTACCCCCTGCATTTGCATAATCGCAGCGGCAGGCACCGCGCGGTGCCTGCCGCTTCGATTATGCAAATGCGTGCATTTGTTTTTAACATTGTGGCGGGCGGTGCAGTGAGCACCGCCTGCCACAATGTTAATTTGAGGGATGCGCCTACCACTGTGGCGGGCGCATCCTAATGCCGATGTCGGGACCCCCGCCCTTTGGGCGGGCGGTCCCAATTTACGATGGGATGACGGACGGGTAAAGTCCGCCCGTCATCCTAATGGAGCCCTAAATGTGTAAAAATTCCCAAACTTAGTTAAAGGTCCCAATAAAAAAAGGAAAAATACAACAGTGAAAAATATGATCCGGCGGCAACATAGCCATAGACTTGAATCCATTAAAAACCCGAAAAATTTAATTCAAAAAAGAAACGCTCCACGAAAACCCAAAAAATAAAGACCTGTATAATAATTATTAGTTTACTAGAAACTTATACACAGTCCCTTCAAAAAAAAAAAAAGCATATTTCTCCCAATGGCAACTTTCAAATGACAAAAACCTGTAGAAAAACAATACAATCCCTCCTGCACAAATACACAATAAAATCATTAAACAACACACATAAACATACTAATAACCCCATACTCTAAACATATTTTAACATATAGAACATACCCTAACGCCTACCTATCAACGGACTAACCGTATTTCGCATACGCAAAACTACAAACTAAACAGCACCACAAACACAAAATACAAACATTACATACAGTATAGACAACCTAACTACCTTCACCCTACACCTAAATTAAGCCTAAAAGTATTTAAATTAAACTTACCTTAACCGATGCAGCTTCAAACCGCAAGCTTCTCCCCTCAGGAATGACCTAAAACAACACAGATAGCCTACAAAATACAACTTAGTTTACAAAATGGTTACCTAATTGAAATCTTAAAAATACTGTTTTACATTAAACTCAATGTACATTAGAAATGTAATACAAAAATATTTTTAAGAAATACTAATTAATATTACTAATGTACAACATGTTTTTTCTTTACTGTTTCAAAATATTAAACTATATTAGTAAATATTTAAAAAAAATATTTAATATTATACATTAAAATAAAATATGTTAGCTCCTAAATGTGATTAAAAAAATTGTACTGCTTGCTAAAAAGGTAACAAAATATATTTATGATAAAAATATTTTTCTTTTTCAAAATGCCTTCTTACCTTTATCATTTTATTTGTATTTACAGTTTAAATAATAATATACAAAATATAATATTATTTATTAGAAAATACGTAATAAATATAAAAAGGTTATACAATAAAAAAATTGTAAAAAATGTGTTATTAAAAATGTACACTATATGTAATTAAGTAATGCATATTTACAATGTAAATAAATATAACTGTTACCAAAAAACTATGGGGCCTATTATGAAGGCGGGCGGATCACCACCGCCCGCCATCATAACTAAATTTATCCCCCACAACATTACCATGGTGAGGGGCACCGCGGGGGACAGAAAGTCCGTCCTCTGCTTTTCCGCCGGTCGGCAATGGTCACCATTGCCGGCACGGTGGAAAAAGCCCACAATATGGTGGCGGTGCCTTGCAGGCACAGCTATACATATTACGATGGTTGCAATGGGCATGCCTTTCCATGGCGGAGAATCCACCATGGAAAGGCGTGCCGGAAATGACTATGGGGGCCCGTTGTGGGCCCCGGGGAGTGGGGGCTGCACTTACGCCATGCACAAGGTGGCAGGCACCGAGTGGTGCCTGCCACGTCGTGCATGGCAATGCACAACATGCCTCTTTGGCATTGCGGCGGGTGCTGGGGACCACCGCACCCCTGGCGGCCAGTCCCAGCACTGCTAGGATGGTGGGCGGACATCCTAATGGGGCACTATGTATTACATTTTTTATAAAAATCAGTGGCCGACTACATGTTTTATTTATTTAAAATTTACATATTTACCAAGTTCTCCATTATAAGAAACATAAAAATGCTACTTGTTAACTATACTAAACATATATAATTTGCTATTCCCACTCCAAACTAGAAAAAATCAGGGACGGTGGTGGGCACTAAACACATAGAATTTACTATTCCCACTCCAAACTGTATTAACTCAGGGAAGACGCTGCATCTTACGCGAGGCAGGCGGGACGGATATACTCCATGTAGAAGACATCGAAAAGATAGAGAACCATTATTTTGGTCATCATATTACCAAAGCTTGAATAGCACCCACGATATCCACACCAGAACCCCTTGAGGGTTGGAAGTATCACCTCAACTAACAACGTGAAACAGCAACGGAGAATAGCCTTGAAAAAGTCGGGGGTTACATTCCCTAGTACGACGAAACACGTGTTGGCTGTGACGTCTCCTTCAATAAACAGCGACAAACCCTGAACAAAAGGATTAAGACATTTTATTTTCTGATGGATGAACTGTATTGTGGAAACACGTGTATTTAACAATATCATTTAATACCAAACGTGTGCTAAGGAGTAACAAAAAACTCAGGGAAGGTGCTGGACACTAAACATATATAATTTACTTTTCCCACTCCAAATTGTATTAACTCAGGAAAGGTGCTAGACACTAAACATATATAATTTACTATTCCCACTCCAAACTGTATAAACTCAGGGAAGGTGCTGGTCACTCAACATACATAATTTACTATTCCCACACCAAACTAGAAAAAGTCAGAGAAGATGCTGGACACTAAACATATATAATTTATAATGCACAATATACACTCCAAACTGCATTAACTCAGGGAAGGAACTAGACACTAAACATATATAATTTACTATCCCCACTCCAAACTGTATTAACTCAGGGAAGGTGCTGGACACTAAACACATATGATTTACTATTCCCACACCAAACTAGAAAAGGTCATGGAAGATGTTGGACACTAAACATAATAATTTACTTTTCCTACTCCAAACTACATTAACTCAGGGAAGATGCTGGACACTTAACATATATAATTTACTATTCTCACTCCAAACTACATTAACTCAGGGAAGGTGCTGGACACTAAACATATATATTTACTATTCACACTCCAAACAGTATTAACTCAGGGAAGGTGCTGCACAATAAACATATATAATGTCCTAATCCCACTCCAAACTACATTAGCTCAGGGAAGGTGCTGGACACTAAACATATAATTTACTCTTACCACCCCAAACTGCATTAACTCAGGGAAGGTGCTATACACTAAACAAATATAATTTACTATTCCCACTCCAAAATACAAAAAGTCAGGGAAGGTGCTGGACACTAAACATATGTAATTTACTATTACCACTCCAAAGTATATTAACTCAGGGAAGGTGCTGGACACTAAACATATTTAATATACTTTTCCCACTCCAAACTAGAAAAAGTCAGGTAAGGTGCTCGACACTAAACATTTATAATTTACTATTCCCACTTAGAACTGTATGAACTCAGGTAAGTTGCTGGACATTAAACATATATAATTTACTAATCCCTCTCCAAACTGTATTAACTCTGGGAAGGTGCTGGACATTACACATATATAAATTACTATTCCCATTAAAACTGCATTAACCCAGGGAAGGTGCTGGACACTAGACATATACAATTTACTATTCCCACTCCAAACTGTATTAACTCAGGGACGTTGATGGACACTAAACATATATATTTACTATTCACACTCCAAACAGTATTAACTCAGGGAAGGTGCTGGACAATAAACATATATAATGTCCTAATCCCACTCCAAACTACATTAGCTCAGGGAAGGTGCTGGACACTAAACATATAATTTACTCTTACCACCCCAAACTGCATTAACTCAGGGAAGGTGCTATACACTAAACAAATATAATTTACTATTCCCACTCCAAAATACAAAAAGTCAGGGAAGGTGCTGGACACTAAACATATGTAATTTACTATTACCACTCCAAAGTATATTAACTCAGGGAAGGTACTGGACACTAAACATATTTAATATACTATTCCCACTCCAAACTAGAAAAAGTCAGGTAAGGTGCTCGACACTAAATATTTATAATTTACTATTCCCACTTAGAACTGTATGAACTCAGGTAAGTTGCTGGACATTAAACATATATAATTTACTATTCCCTCTCCAAACTGTATTAACTCTGGGAATGTGCTGGACATTACACATATATAAATTACTATTCCCATTAAAACTGCATTAACCCAGGGAAGGTGCTGGACACTAGACATATACAATTTACTATTCCCACTCCAAACTGTATTAACTCAGGGACGTTGATGGACACTAAACATATAGGGCCCATTAGGATCTCGGGCGGATCGCCACGGCCCGCATGGTTTTGGTGATCCACCCGAGATCCTTCCCCGCCTGCCACCCATTTACCCCCCACCATATTAATATGGTATGGCGGGGGGACCGCGGCGGACAGAAAGACCGTTGGCCGCTTTTCTGCATGGTCAACATGTTGACCGGTTGGAAAACAGTTTAATATGGTGGCGTGTCTGTTAGACACCACCAGCCATATTAGGATGGGGGCAGAAACATGCCTTTCCGAGGTGGCATTGCTGCCACAAAAAGGCATGCAGGGATTGCTTGCGGGGGCCCGTTGTGGGCCCCCAGGGACTCTGGGGGGTGGGGGTACACATGGGGGGTACCTATGGTACCCCTGGGAATTCCGTGCACAACATGGCAGGTGCCACACGGCGCCTGCCATGTTGTGCATGGAAGTGCATCACATGCCTACCTGGTATTGTGGCGTGCGGTGCTGAGTGCACCGCCTGCCACAATGTAAGGAATGCAGGATGCCCCCGCCACTTTGGTGGGCACATTCTAATGGCCCCCACGGGACCCCGCCCTTATGGTGGGTGGTCCCATTTTACGATCGGATGGCGGGCGGACAAAGGCGGGCAGACATTATCCTAATGGGCCCCTAAATACCTCTACATTAAATAATAATTAAAATATATATATATATATATATATATATATATATATATATATATATATATATATATATATATATATATATATATATATATATATACATATAAATATATATCCTGTACACCGTTTGCCTCCGAACTCGCGCGTTCGCGCAACACAGCAAGCAGACTCCGGACACGGACCTCGAGGTGTATGAAAGGTTTCATTCCGCAGAAAGAGTCACCGACGTTTCGGCTCAGCGGAGCCTTGATCACATGACAGCGTTTACTTAGTTAGGTACACCTTTTAAAGTGAAAGCGAGTGGTTAACTGAAATCACCTGTGCAAACTCAATAATAAACATAGAAAACATACTTTGTAACGCACTCAACATTGTATTACATTATTGTGTTTCTTAATAAATGTAAAATACATTTATAACCATATCATATTGACAAGGTTTACAGCAGGTTAAAGAAATTAAATGACTAAAAAAAGGTATTATTGTAAAATACACATGTCAATTGATCAAACCCGTTTTAAAAGCCCTATTTACAAATAAATATATACAAAACGCCTAATCATTTTATATCCATATTTGTAAACATAGTTTTTGATTTTGCCTCCTAATTCCGGAACCTCGGTACAATAGTTCAATCCATGTAAAGTGCTACGTGCTTCCTTTTTAAAGTGCAAATAGTGCTTAAAAAAGTGCATCAATATGTGCAAAATTAGCATAGTGCAAATACGCATGATACAGAATACCAAGTTCCTAATCCGATTCACTTCTATACAGTATATGCTTGCAAATAAATCAATTGCTCAAGAGGGGAGAAGCTATTATATCTTTTCTTGCAATGTTCCTTGCATACTGTCTTATTATATAAATATATATATATACATTCAGCATAAAGACGTCCTGTAGCGGTCTGGCAGCAAAGAAGACGAGGCAAACCCAGGTATAGTGATATGGTGATTTATTTGCTCACCACCACTCCACCATATATATATATATATATATATATATATATATATATATATATATATATATATATATATATATATATATATATTATTTCACTACTATAATTCCATATCGAAACAAAAATTGTTAATATTTTATTTTTTAACTTTTTTTTTCAAATTTTCACTTTTTCAAATAATTTTTCAATTAAACTTAATCCATACATTTATCTGCAAATTTCACAAAATATCACAAAAATTAAAAAAAAATTATAAATGCATCATTTATTTTCAATATATTAAAATTTAAATTTAAAATGTATTTTATTTTAAAAAATACCACCCTCATCACCTATAACCACAACATCCCACTCCTAGAATCCAAATTTGTTTTTTTAATATAATATCGTTTTTTTTTTAAATTTCAAATTTGTAATTTTTTAAAACACTCCCCACCAATATTCCCTATAACCTCAACATCACGCTCCTAAAAAAAAAATGTTTTTAAATATAATTCTATAAATGTTTTGAAATTTTTATTTTAAAAGACTTCCCACCCTTATCCCCTATATTCCCAACATCCCGCTCCTAAAACAAAATGTCGATGAAATTGGACTGTGGAGTCTCAGGTCTGGAGACAAACATTTATATGTTTTTTTTTTAAATGGCCTGATTTTGCATCTCTTAGAACATTGAATTGTATTCATCATGGTGTATAAGCATGGTGCTTGACTTATCTCGTTGAGGTGAAGTTTCAACTATTTGCATTACATCACAATGCATTAACCGTCCATATGTCTGCTTCCTCTCCTATTACTCACTGACTTGCCTTTGACCATATTCGGGGCTCTGCTGCCTTTTCACTATGATTGTGCTACATAAATTCCATATGCATACATAATACATACACATACATTTGTGCACCACTTAAGGGGGTTCTGTTTCTGGATTGCATTAGATGGTTACATTTAAGCTTTGCCTGCAGTCCTACAAATTCTCATCTGGGATTTTTGTTTTTCTCCTCTTTGTGAGGCCTAGTTAGCGTAACCCTTTAACTACGCAAAACGTTCCGCTTTGTTGCGAAACGTTCTATTGAGCGGGCGGGGCCGCGATGGCCAACGGACGTGCGCAGCATTACAAAGGTAGTGCACGCGACGGCCGTTGCCCGTCAGCAGCAGCCATGAGGTTAAAAAGAATCATGCAGAACCTGATCACTCCGATCCCTGAGATCAGACATCACCTACACTCATGGTATAAGATAGAACTAACGGGTAGATTTATTAAAAAATAGCGCGACCCAGTGCAGCCACCACAGTTACTTAGCTGTGATTCGTTAGGGGGTGAGAGCATTACAGAACCCTATCTATTAAGATACAGTGCTGCTGCTCTCTTCACCAGTGCTGGTGCACAAAAAGGCTGCCTCGTGCCACACACACGACTTTTCACCTTAGTTCAAAAATGCGTAGGTGAGGTCTTGCATAGGTTTTCTACTGAAAAGATACCCTTCCAATACAAAGTCCTATGCTTAGCCAAACTTTAAAATATTTGACACAATGCATGTGTGCTGTACAGTGCACTACATGTGCAATGTGGAAAAGGTTAGGAAAAATAAATTTCTCTTACTTACTGCTTGTCTTAAGTAGGCATTATATTTTGTCACAAGTCCAAAACTGTATTTTTTTTTTTTTTTTTTAGATCTGGCTTTGTGTCAAAATCCATGAATGGTAGCATGGAATGCCTAAGTATGGCGCATGAAACGTCCCCTTAAAGATATTTGCACTACTTTAAGGGCAATGTACCAAGGCGAAAAAGGTTTTCTGCTGGAAAGTAAATACTTAACAAGACTTTGTTGTGCTTTTATCACTTCACGGCAGTGCAGAGTCTTCATAAATCTGCCCCATAGCCCACAATGTGACCTTTCACATAAATAGGAGTAGCACAGCTGATTAAAGCCTACTCCCTGCAGAATATCCCACAATCTGCCTCTTTCATCCTGAAACCAAGCCTTCAAGCTCCATACCATTAGAATCTTAAAATGTAAGACACTAAAGCAAGTCATCGTCAAATTTGTTAGGAAACTTAGAAGATCTGTATACTACTCCCGTAAAGAATGACTCTTTTGTACTTGATCTGTCCTTCATATGTGCTTGAAAGAGACATAGAAAGGTGTGTAACCCATATGGGGTGCAAAACTCAATCCGTAAATAACTGCCACTGCTCCACCACCTGAAGTTCTGTTCTCAGGATGCAATGAACTTCCAATGTATCCACCCACATGCATGGCGAAGTTGCAATGAAATACATATGGACTTTATATTTATTTCAGTTCAGGAAAAGGGGAGTTGAAAACTAAAGTGGTCAGGAATCCAGATGTCAGTGTCCCAAAGCTCACAGACTCAAGGCATTTATGCGACACTACACTGAAGAACCACATCCTGGTGGTCTTCTAAGGAGTTGACATAGTCTAACACTTCAGCCCAGACTGATTCTTTCATTGTGTGGTCACACTGAGTTGCATAAGCCTACTTGCCCTTCATAAATAATTATAAAGCCCCAAAGAACAGATGTCCTGCAAAGTAGCAACGGACTGCATGCAAACTCCATTTCTTCTCACTTTCCATTTCAGTGAGTGCATATGTGTGTGTGTGTGAATGTGCGTGATTCTGTGTGTGTGTGTTTGTGGGTGTGTAGGTGTCTGTGTCTGTGTGCTTGCCTAAAATGTTTAAATCTGAGTTTTTTTATGCATGTTTATATGTGTATAGCTAAAGATATATGCACACATCCAAATTTCAGCCTAATAAGCAAACATGTCGGGACAAGTATTGCATGGATGCCAATTCATCAAAATGCCTGGGGTAGCGAAAGTGATATCACATGCCATGGGACCCCCTGCCTGATGTCACAGAAAGCGACATCGCATGACCCTTGACATTATGACATCACAGGAAGTGGCATCCCCTGCCCTTTGACCCACCCTGATGCTCTCACAGGAAGTAACATCACACAAACCTTGACCTGGTGACATCACAGGAAGGGACATCACCTGCCCTTTGGACTACCATAAAATCGAAGAAAGCAACCTTGCATGACCTTTGACTTAGTGCTATTAAAGTAAGTAAGTAAAATATTTATTTGTATATGATTAATTAAAATCTTTACAAAAGTATAAAGCACCATATGACAGTACAGAGTGATTTAAAATACAGCAAATACTATTGTCAATTCAAGGTTGTTACTAAGTCCTGATGAGTCTTTCAAGTGTGCTTGAGTCTTTCCTTTATTAGATCAAATAACTTCACAACCTGGCAGTTCAGTTTGATGTTGCTGGTGGTGAAACACAGTTTAACTGCCTGCCTACAGGTCCGAACAGCATGTGACCTAAAAAATGGTAGCAGCAGCTTATGCCTCAGATCCCTTAATCTCGGGCAAATGCATATCACGTGAACAATATCCTCCTTGCCAGATTTACACAGGCGACACAAGACTGAGGCATGAGATATCTCCCATGGTGGCAGATGCGGTAATATCGGGATAGCTCCAAGGCGCAGTTTCAGAAACTTTTATTTAATTTTTATTTTCACCCCGATATTAAGATAGGCTTGTGGCCATATTTTGCCGTAATCTCCCACCGTTATCCATCCATGCGCTCTGTTGGCTAGAACTTTCTTTTCTTCTATTGCCGAGATTATCCGAGCAGATTTTTTAGCCAGTTTTTTAAAGGACTGGAGGTCTATGGCTGTTTCCCAAATGTCAGATAAGCCTAGCACTTCAAGAGATTCAAATAGGTAGACCCTAGGCAAGACGTGCGACATCTGAATAGCTCTTCCCAGACGCTGGCATTTAAGGAGTCAGGGTCTGAATCGCGGATCTTGCGCCAATTAGTTACATATGCACTCTGTCTTTCTAGTGCTTGTTTGACCACCCCAAACTCTAAACGAATTTGGGCCGGGGAAACATATTTGGGGAGATTAAAGATGGCCCTGTAACAATTGGCTATAACTGTGTCCAACAATGCAGCGTCCTTCCCATGCAGAGATTCACTCCCGTAGGTGAGCGTTGGTTGAAGTTTCGCTCAGAGGATTTCAAGGAAGGGTTTACGGGTGAGGTCAGGGAGTTTAACCTTTAGTGATTTCAGTGTGAGGTAGGTCATTGTTGCCTTCCCTCGAATGGACTGGAGCTGAGGCCTAGACGTATTGTTAGAATCCAACACGACGCAAAGGTACTTGTATGTGGCTACCCGTTCAAGCTTTTCTCCGTTCAGGTACCAACAAGGGATCCTTTTCTTCCTATAGTTCACCGCCATAACCTTAGATTTATTAAGGTTTATTTGTAGGGCATTCTTTACTGAGAAGGCCTGGGTGCAGTTCAAAAGATGCTGAAGGCCTATTGGCGACCGGCTTATCAGCACTAAGTCGTCCGCATATAGAAGACTAGAGAGGGTGGCTTTTCCTAGCTTGGGCGCATGATTGTGGCATTTGTCAAGTTCTTCAGGTAAGTCTGAAATAAACAGATTGAATAAAATTGATGCTAATAGGCACCCCTGCTTTAGTCCTTTAGTTGTCCTAATCGGCTTCGAGAGGTGTTGGCCCGATCCAAGTTTGATTTTAACCCAGGTGTTAGAGTGAAGCAGTATTAGGATATCCAGGAGATGTTTCGGAATGCTCCAATTGAATAGTTTTTCCCAAAGTTTGTTTCGGTCCACATGATCAAAGGCCGCAGTGTAGTCGATGAATGAGAGGAATAGCGGTAGCTTGGTAGTTTTTGCTTCACCCATCAGTAGGGACAGGGCCATGATGTTGTTTGTTGTCCCTTGACCTTTACGGAAACCCGTTTTATTGGGAGGGATAATGGCTTTTTTGGACGCCCATGCCGATAGTTCCTCCAGGATGAGACCAGCGAAGTATTTTGCTTCTATATCAAGCAAAAACTACTGGGTTCGGGCTCCCAACAGCACTGCTTGCCACAAGCAATATAAACAACAACTGAGATTGCATGTGCTGCCAATCCTTTCACTTACTTGTTATAGTTAGAACACCTGACCATTAAACAAATGTTCCTGAAACCAAAAGTGTCTGTTTAACGTTTATTTTATTTTGAAAACAGGGGGTTATTTTTTATTAGAATATCCACAGATTTTTTGAAATTGTTTAAGGCAAAGTTTATGACCTTATGTACAATACACAACTCTTATTTATATAAACACAACAATACTTTTTCAATAGAAATCTTTTTTCTAAACTTTATAGACAACATATAATACAATAACACTCAGTCATACTCCTCACAAACCACACTATTTACATATCAACAGACAATACAACAAAAGAGAACATATAAATTATATCTACAATGTAATCGCTTGATTTACAATGAAGCCTTAGAACTTAATCATATATTTACAAAGCTGTTCAAAAGTAAATATTATCCAATTCTTGGTTTTTTTAAGGCTTGAAAAGTCTACGCGTTTCGAACTCATATGAGTGAATGAGTTCTCATCAGGACCAAGGTCTGTGAAAAGAGAAGGGGGAAACTTATTGGTATTCTATTAGAGATTGGAAAAAACACCTACTGCCCCTATTACTAGCTCCTGTCTCTTACCTCTCAGTCACTTAGAAACCAGCATCACAACTGTGGGTAGTCTGGACACCCAGCCATCTGTCATGGAAAAATAATTGAGTCCCATCAATGACTCTCAAGACAATGAACACATTGCATCACATTCAAACTCCAGTCACTTTCATGCTTACATGGTTCAGGAGGGGCCAGGCTTATTGACGACTCTGGGCGCTCGAGCTGTTTGTGAAGAACGGATTATTGTAAATAATGGCTCTAGAGATGGCGATTGTGGGGCGGGGGAAAAAAGGCTTAAAGTAGCTTAGCGGTGAATTCTCACCTTTGGTCTTGGTGCTATGACCTGCATGGTCATTTTTTGCTTCAGCACTTGAGAGGAGGCACGATCCCTACAGGTTTGCAGATTAAAAACGTCCCTGTAATATTCACAGAAGATCCCATATACAAGAAGGGATACAGCTACATAGAGACAAAATGCAGCCGGGATCTAATGGTGTTAACAATTGAAACAGCTCAAAGACTCTCAAAAGCACAATTACAGGAAATAGAGGCATTGGAAACATCAATATCTACTAATCAACTTATTACAGATTCAAAAACATTACTAGAGAAATTACAAAAATAGATTGGAGAGTTCAAAGATTATACAGTCAACCAAAAAACAGTACAATTTGAAAACGACAAGAAAAATTTCAACTTAGAAAAGGTATATCCATACTTACAATCTGATTTTTACTCTAAGCCGGATTCGAGAAAACATTTACAAGAATACCAAGGACGATCATTCAACAAATTCACAACTTTCTCAGACACATCGTCGGCTAGCGGAAACGAAGGAGACGACCCCACACCAAGACGAAACAACAACAGGAGAGGTGGATTCCAACAAAATCAGGGATTCCAACAACAACACAAGGGACCTTTTTTAGGCAGAGGTCAGCCAATACCACGTGGAAAAACCCGCTTTGCCCCCCAAACATGGGAAATGTCAACAAGACGACGCAATTACAAAAACTAATACCGTCACCAATATTCAATTTGTCCAATAAAATCTTGACATCCGAAGAAGAGAAAATTCTAACAAAAGGGCTCACCTTTGTCCCTACCAAATACACAAACTTTGTAAAACTGAAGACAGAGGTCATCGAGTTTTGCAGAAAAATAAGACTCAAAACTTACTTTAGTGAACAGCCTTACCAACCTAAGCTTGAAATAACAGGACTTAGAAATAAATCAACCTTCTGTCCACCCACAAACAAAATACCAAAGGAGGTGATTACTTTTGAACGGACCTTATTGTCAGCAGTAATGGAAATGGAAAAAAAGAAAAAAACATCTCAAATTCAATTTATCAAAAGCAGAGTCACAGGCCTTAAATAATCTAAAAATGGACACATCAGTTATTATCAAGCAGGCCGACAAAGGTGGTTCTATTGTAATCTGGGACAAGGAATTGTACAAGACAGAAGTCAAGAGACAATTGAGTGACGAGACATGCTACAGAAAGGTGAATAAAGACCCGACCTGGGAACTTAAAAATGAACTACACAAGATTATAGACGAAGGCTTTGAGAAAGGTTTTCTAGGACAAAAAGAGTACGAGTACCTAAAAATAAAACACCCCAGGACTCCTCTTTTTTATGTATTACCAAAAATACATAAGAATGAAAAAACGCCCCCAGGACGCCCAATAGTGTCCGGGTGCGATTCCTTGATGGAACCTATTTCGAAATTTGTCGATTTTTTTCTAAAACCTTTCTTGTTGACTGTAAAATCTCATATACAAGACACTACGGACTTTATTAAAAAGCTGATGTCAATAAAGTTTGAAAAAAATTCTCAAGTGATGGTGACAATAGACATCACCTCACTATATACATCAATCCCGCAGGACGAAGGCATCTATGTTCTAGAAGCAGTCCTTGAAGAAAGACCAAGACCTCACCCAATACCAACGGATTTCATCTTAAGACTGGCAGAATTCGCACTCAAAAAGAACTATTTCAATTTTGACGGGGAATTCTTCTTCCAAATCGGCGGAGTGGCAATGGGTTGCCCTTTTGCCCCGGAATTAGCGGTGTTATTCATGGCCAAATATGAGGAGGCTTTCGTCTACAAGAACAACCCCTACATAAAATGGATAACCCATTGGTATCGTTATATCGAATATATTTTCTTCATATGGAGTGGACCAATAGAAGAACTTGAACGCTTCCATGATTGGATAAACAACAGGGTACCAACAATAAAATTCAGTATGGAATACTCGTCGGAAAAAATGCCGTTCTTGGATGTAGAAGTGTACCCATATGAAGGGGAACTAATAACAACGTTATACAAGAAATCAACCGATCGCAACAGGGCATTACACTTCCAAAGTAACCACCCACGGAGCTTAAAAGAAAATCTCCCGTATGGACAGTATTTACGGTTGAAACGTAACTGTCAGTTCAAAACTGAATATTGGAAACATGCGGATAAACTTACAGAAAATCTACTACTGCGAGGCTACCCAAAAAAACTGCTAATAAAATCTGCCAAAAGAGCTTGGTGGACGCCTCGAGAAAGCCTTCTGGAAAGAAGAACAAAAAATACCACAGACAGGTTGGTGTTTGTTTCGACATTTTGCCCAAATTCAAATGATCTAAAAAAGGTGGTAAAACAAAACTGGCATCTTTTGCGCAATCTAGATCAGGCTTTCACTCAAGACCCACTTTTTGCTTTCAGAAAAAACTACAGCGTCGCCAATCAGCTGATCAGAGCGGCTTTGCCCAAACAAACAAATTCGGATTTAAGGACTATGTTCAATTTCCCTCCAATTCAGGGACACCGAAAATGTGGCACATGCACATGTTGTGACACTACGGTCGAAGGAACGGTTTTCACCTATAATTACATCAGCTGGAAACATGAAAAATTTTCAAACTGTAAATCACGCAATGTGGTATATGGAATCATCTGCCCATGTAAATTGGCATACATTGGGAAAACGAATCAAGAAGTGCGCCTACGAATACAACAGCACAAGTCCAGAATTCGCAACAATGTGGCCACAGCTCCTCTGGTTAATCACTGGAAAGAAAAACAGCAGAAAGAGTCAGATGTCATTTGGACAGTGATTGCCAAAGTAGAAAACGACACCAGAGGAGGCAACCTTGATGCAAAACTCACAAAGATGGAAGCAATGCTAATAGTCAAATTCAACACAGCATTCCATGGGCTCAATGAGATGTCTGAAATGTTTAAATTATAACCAACAACAGGCACTGTGGACAACAGTCTTATGTCTCCCACATGACTAGAACACTGACATTGCCGGACCAACATTTTTGCTCCTTTTCCATTCCATTCTAATCACAAACAACCAACAGAATTATTCAGGATATTAATAATGAGCACCACAAATTTAAAATAAGCTGTTCTGTTGTAAATCATCGACAAATTGTGCATTTCCATAACACCACAATCGTTCGATAAACAGGGCATTTATACAAATGGCCACACGTATTAGTCCAAGAAACATCTCCCATGTCACATCTATGTGAACGCTGTCAGCCTGAAACACAGACGGACCGCATCACAGCTAGCGGACGCCCCGTGAGGTTTCAAACCATCCACATAGACCGCCACGGTAAAAAACTGACAGCGGGGAAACTACATTTCCCAGATATACCACTTCCTGCCAGACAAGGCCAGTGCGGTTTAAAGACGGACCAACTCCAACAAACCACATCCGCCCACACTCCCAGGATCCTTTGCGGACCCGGAAGAGCCGGACGACTCACAAACAGAACGCTGCCCAGCGCCGAGAACCTTGCCGGCAGGTAAGCCACGCGCTGGTACGATTCCGTTAACATATTCAGAGACAAGGGACATACGCTGATTGCAGCTTTCCATCCCGATTTCTTAGATTCAATTCCAAGTGCCACGGACCATCGTTGGACCCGACACCACACCGGCGGCTTGGACACATAGCACCAAGACCAAAGGTGAGAATTCACTGCTAAGCTACTTTAAGCCTTTTTTCCCCCCGCCCCACAATCGCCATCTCTAGAGCCATTATTTACAATAATCCATTCTTCACAAACAGCTCGAGCGCCCAGAGTCGTCAATAAGCCTGGCCCCTCCTGAACCATGTAAGCATGAAAGTGACTGGAGTTTGAATGTGATGCAATGTGTTCATTGTCTTGAGAGTCATTGATGGGACTCAATTATTTTTCCATGACAGATGGCTGGGTGTCCAGACTACCCACAGTTGTGATGCTGGTTTCTAAGTGACTGAGAGGTAAGAGACAGGAGCTAGTAATAGGGGCAGTAGGTGTTTTTTCCAATCTCTAATAGAATACCAATAAGTTTCCCCCTTCTCTTTTCACAGACCTTGGTCCTGATGAGAACTCATTCACTCATATGAGTTCGAAACGCGTAGACTTTTCAAGCCTTAAAAAAACCAAGAATTGGATAATATTTACTTTTGAACAGCTTTGTAAATATATGATTAAGTTCTAAGGCTTCATTGTAAATCAAGCGATTACATTGTAGATATAATTTATATGTTCTCTTTTGTTGTATTGTCTGTTGATATGTAAATAGTGTGGTTTGTGAGGAGTATGACTGAGTGTTATTGTATTATATGTTGTCTATAAAGTTTAGAAAAAAGATTTCTATTGAAAAAGTATTGTTGTGTTTATATAAATAAGAGTTGTGTATTGTACATAAGGTCATAAACTTTGCCTTAAACAATTTCAAAAAATCTGTGGATATTCTAATAAAAAATAACCCCCTGTTTTCAAAATAAAATAAAAGTTAAACAGACACTTTTGGTTTCAGGAACATTTGTTTAATGGTCAGGTGTTCTAACTATAAAAAGTAAGTGAAAGGATTGGCAGCACATGCAATCTCAGTTGTTGTCTATATCAAGCAAAGCGATAAGACGGTAGCTGTTCGGATTACTCTTGCTCCCATGTTTATAAATCGGGCTTATGACGGACCCATGCCAGGAGTTTGGAAGGGACAAGGTAAGTCTGGCCTCATTAAAAACTAGACCCAGGGATGCACTACAGAAAGCTACGTCAGATTTATACAACATGGGAGGGATTCCATTCGGTCCGGGAGCTCCATTCGGTCGCTCATTGGTGACCTTGGTGATTCGCCGTCCGATGTCTGCTGGTGTAAATCCCGTGGGCACTGTCTCCGTGTCCTTTATGGGTCTTCCTTCCCATTCTAGATAGTCAGGTTGCGGTAGGGTGATACCCTTGCCCTCCCGCAATCCACACGTGTTTGCCCCCCTAGGATTCTGGAAGTTACCATCTTGACCAAGCTTTGTAGTTTACATGCAGGGAGACTTTGTTGTCGTGTCTCCTATATTATTGTCATTATTGAAGTGTGACAGTAGGTATTTGGTCCATACTTCCTATTCTATGTGCGAATTTTGCCCCAGATGATCAGGGTTCTGTATTCTTTTCACCATTTGCCAGAACCTGAAACTGTTTTTCTGCTTCCCTTCGTGGAGAAGTTTCCCCCAAAGTTCTTCATTTCTTTGTTTTTGACTTTCCCATTTCAGCCGTTTGAGTTGCTTTTTTGCTTCCCTCAGCACTACTTGCAGGCTAGGGTTCCCCTGGTCCTTTCGTATCCGCCTCAGAGTTTGATTAACCAAACATTTTTGTATTTTCATGTCCAGCCGCATCTGTCTCGTGCTTGAGGGGGCCCTCACAAGGCGAGAGTTGGTAGACCTGGTACTACCCAATTGCTCCCCGATGGTATTGATGAAGTCTTGCTAGACATTCGCTAGTTTGGATGAGCAATGAACTTGGTGGAAGAGGGTTTTCGCAGTGGAACTAATAAGGTTGATGTTGTCGAGATTGCACCGTATCCGTTTTAAGTTTGCACTGACTTCTGTCTCTGGGCCAGTGTGGCATTCTTTTTCCTCTGTCGAGTTGGATCTTATCTCAGCCACCAGGGGCAGATGATCGCTGAAGTCGATCGCATCTATTTTAAATGATGTTATCCAACTAAACATGTCTAAAGACATGAACATGTAATCCAAATGCGAGGACTGTGTACTAGAGTGGAAGGTGGCTGCAGGTGGGTCGTCTTCAGCATAATGTCCGTTTAGGGCCCTTAAGTTATGGATATTCAGTTGCCAAAGAAAGTTTTTTGAATATTTCGTTAAGTTATTGTTTTTTGTTCGCCTTGTGGCGGCACGCCCCATGCTCTGTCTAATTCGTAATTGAGGTCAGTGCCTTGCTCTTTGCTGATAAGAAGCATGTTAAAGTCACCAGCCAGGATGAAGGTATCCGACACCCCGGAATCCCTTATTTTTTGTAGAACGTGCGCCCACTCTTCCACCGATTTTTGTTTCCGTTTGGAATGGATGTATGTGTTTATGATAATAACTTCCTGATGCTGCTTTGTTAGAGGGAGTGAGAGCTTTGCCACCTGTATGACACTTGGGGGGGTTATGTTAAAGTCCAGAGCCCTAATTTCGCCTATTGTCGTTATAGAGGCGAAGACCATCAGTCCTCCTAAACGGCGGCCAAAGGTTGAGGTTTTATTTGCCGGCATGCAGAGTGACGTAAACCCCTGGAGATCAAATACTTTATCTTCCCAAGTTTCTTGTATTAGCAAGAGATCAAATGAGGTTAAGTATTGTATGAGTTCCGGGTCGTTCCTTTTATTAACTAAGCCGTTGATGTTCCATGAACAGATTCTTATGGCCCTGCGTCTCGCCGAGGGGTTAAAGGGCGCTTGCCCATTCTGTCAGACATCAGCCGTCGTTGTCACGATGGTGCGCTGTATACGTCTCCAATTAGGGTCAGTCGATAATGACAGGTTCGTATTTTGATTATGGTTTTGACCCAATTGAGGACTTTTAGGATTTCGGTAATGTTGCCCCGGTGAGACGCTCCTGGCTCCCTTTAATATTGAATTAGAGTTTTTTTGAGGCTGAGGTTGGTTGGAAGGTAAAAGGGGAGTTGGATAGCGGGGTTGCCTTTCCAGTTTCAAGGCAATTCCCCATTGCTGGAACATTGCCTCCTCTATCATAGGAAGTGATGCATTTAATTTTTGGTTCATTACATCACACACAGAGTCTAGAAAGCCTCTACAGATATAAAAGAAGTACCCTATAAGCATCCATGTTCATACATGCATAGTCATACATCCCCATAGGCCACGCTCTCACTGACACACATTGCAGCCCTGTCATAGTGCCCCTAGTCCAAGTATTTTGTTCAAACCATAATATCTGCTCTATGGACATTAGGCTTCAAGTCAATGAAGCTGGGTTTGTCTAGTAACACTATGCAAGTGGCTTGGCCTTCAGTAGCTCACAATGATTTTCATGGCTCAGAAGTATCTTTCACTACAGAAAAGGTTGGATGTCCCTGGTGTAGGCAGTCACATGATAACCCCACTAGTGGGTGAGTGTGTTTAAAATGCAAGCATCTCACTGCGGATGGGCTAACATTAACACAGCTGTGATGTGTGCTGCCTTTAAGAAGTGCAGCAGGTGCTGCCTCGCAATTGCCACCAGTGAAGGTAATCCTGGTGCTGTGCTCTTATCAAGTTTTCATCCCTTGAGGGGTAATGTGAGGTTCATGATAATCCGCTATACTTCATTTGAAATCCACATATTAAACTTAGGTTTTAGTGACCACAGGACCAAATCCTAGCTTTTCCCTATTATGAGAGCAGACCAGTTATAACCACCAAAAGTTCAGTAATGAAGAGGGGTGGAGTAATTTCACTTGTGTGCACCACTAAACTGCAGTAAAAGATAATCTCACACATTAATAAAACTCAAGCAACAAACTAGGAAGTAACTAAGAAAGACAAACATGATCAAAAGGTGCAACCCCATTCCACTCATACTTACTTTTAGAAATATCAAAAGATAAGCACATTAAATTTACCTCAGTTTTCCTAAATAAAAATGGAGTGCTTGCAGTTCCACACATGTGCTGCAGGCTATAGCATGTGTAGTAGTTATTACTAGTCACTGACTTTGACTCCCTATCCAATCATGCCCAGCTTGCATCGTGTGCTTGACATTCATGAATAGGACAGCCTAGTGCTTCTGCTCACAGCCTATATACATAGAGGAGAGGGGTACATTACATTTGGCACATAACAAGAAGGCCATGCCTTGCTTATAACTGTGACAGATAAGTGACAATTACCTCTATGGCAGTGGCGTAGCAACGGTGTCATTTGCCCTAATGCCGGCAATAAATGGGTACACATACCTCTCACTTGGTAGACATGTTATAGCCTTATAGCCCGCCGTAGAGGGCTATACCGGCTATTAAAGGCCCTCTCTAGCGCTAAAGGCCCTGAGCCGAAGGCGAGGGCCTTTAACAAGGGAGAGGGACTTTAATAGCGGTATAGCCCTCTACGGCGGGCTATAAGGCTATTAGAACATTCTGTCACTAGAGGACAGAATGTTCAAACAAAAAAACAAAGCCTTTTGGAAGTGTGAGGGGATTGGAATCCCCTCAGGCTCCCTGAAGCCTTTGTTCACAGCCAGAGCTGTGATCAAAGAAACATTGGACTGTTGAAGCTCCAGGCTTATACCAGCCATTATAAGCCCAGAGCACTCCATTGTTTTCAATGGAGCTCCCAACATTCCAATGTTCTAATATACATAATAACGGCTTAGCACTAATGAGACTCTCAAACTCCTGTCCCCCCACCACTGCAGCTTTAATAGCTAGCCCTGCTGCCCCACACAACAGCATCTCACATTTCATCTCAGAACACACTCCACTTCCAAAGGCAGAGAGCAAGAGACACAGTGATGATGAAGTAAAATATTTAAAAACATCCTACATAACACGTTTAGCGAATTACACACACAGACCTGAATGTGCACACTGATCAAGATGAATTAAGTAAAGGAGAAAATACATTATTAAATAGTTATAACACTTATTAATAGATTTTCAGAATAAGATGACTCATGCGAATTATGTTTTACACTTCATGTACTAAGGAAAACTAATTAATCTAATGATAAAGTTTAATTGCCTTTCATTGCAAATACATTATATATAGATTGTGGTGCAATTATGCCATAAACGTAGTTAGGAAATTGAAACTTACAGATGTAATAGTAGAGACCCTAATGATTATAAAAATATACAAATGATTTTAGTAAATTGGCATTTAAGAATAATTTACTTACATGGATTTGTGGCAGTAGGCGCTAGTGCTAATCAATTTCTTGTAATAATACATTGGTGAAACATTTATTATTATTCTTTTATTATGGAATAATGATTTGATGCACAATATTTGATTCCAATTAAGTTCAGTTACTTAAAACCGGATGTATGCATTTTAAGCTTTGAACGCTTTTTTTCATGAGCTGCAATTTTCCCGTAGCAAGCAAAATAATTCAATGACATTTCTGCAAGTGTTGCAGTATTTGTTCTGTGCATGTTTCATTTTACATACAAAGGACATTCTTCCAAAGTTCACTGTGAGATGGCTCCGTGGGAAAGTCAACTCCAACCCTATGCCAAAGTATGTTATATTGTATATTTCTTTCAGTTGACTAACCTGTGATGCCCAGAAAGTCAAGTCGCTCACATGAAGTGCTTGGGAAAGAATGCAGTAGCAACGAAATATATTTTGTGACTGCACGCGTAAACTGATCATATGATGGACTGACTAGTGGAAGGACACCATGACATTAAGGTGTCATAAGGACTATATAAGAATAAACCCCAAAGGAGGGGCAACGCCATACGTTCTTTCCTATTTGAAGCAACACATTTTTATATTTTCTTTTCTTTGGGAGAGACCGGAAATCTTTTCCTATGGTTTTATAATTTTCCTTTAAAATCCTATTTTGGGCTGACTTTTTACTGATGTTGCTTTATTTATTCAGTGGACCTCGAATCCTTCTTTGCCAAGCGAATAGATGTTTGCCTTATATTTCCTTTTTTGCCAATACTCATGGACTCGCCCTTATAGAGGGCTTTAAAATTTGTTCTTTTACCCCATTTCCTTTAAATCTGTAGATGGTGTTAAAAAAAGTACTGAACTATGCTTCTACCTTTAATGGTAGTAGAAGAGTGTAACCTTATGTATGATGTTTGTTTTAAACCATCCTCTTTGGATTTGAACCTCTGATGAAATGTGTAGTCTTGCACTACATGCTTTAATGCTCTTGACTGAAATGCTTATGAAATGGCTTATCTATATACATTTGGAACATTAATACAATAACTAAACTATCTAAATTGCCTGAGTTTGTTAACCTGTCCTGATATTCTTTATTTGAAATTGAGTTAAATTGTGCCTCTGATCTAAATGCGTTGTAGAGAGAATCAGCAGATCTTTTCAGAATATCAAATTCTGCTTCCTCTATTCTGTGTCGCAGTAGCAGAGCTTATGGTGTGTATAACTTTAGTTAGACTTAATTTATTTAGGAGATTGGTTTTCCCCATTGCAATACTTTCTTTTCACAGTACGGTCCTGAGAGTAGTGTATTTGAACCGAATTTCGAACTTGTGAGATAGTCTCCAATTGTTGGTCCTTCATGGGTGACTAATGTTGTGTTTTGGACAACCTAATTCCCAACCCTCCTATCATCAGAGAAACATCCAACAGAGGACCATTCGCCTTGGTGGAGAGGGGAATGTTCTAATCCGTCTAGCTGTAGTGTAGAGGGTATGGTGCAGTTAGAGAGACAGATGAGTAAGTAGTGAATTAAATGTCGAAATTAAAAAAATTATATCACTCATACTGGATCAATAACATTTACTTATTTTTTTGAGAAGATGTAGCACTATCATTAAAGCGCATCAGCTTTACATATGAAAACCTGAAATTGCACACAGCTGAAAAAAACTGTTGCATTTTAAATATCAGAATAATCTATACAAATCGTACGCACAGCAAGGTGCCCAGAAAGTTGACAGAGAGAAGATTTTTTTAAAGAAGGTAAAACAAAGGCTGCCAATGCAGGGGCAGGACGAACAGAAGTATCTACATCTGTGCAACGTGTACAGATCAGTAACATGTAACTGATCTGCACCAAGGGGTACCACACACTGTCTTTTGTAAGCATTAAGCTAAGCTGCGTTTCTTAAGGCCTCACAGTAGCCTGAGCTATTTCCTGCCTTTCTGTGCCCTGCACAGTAACACGTTTAGGCCTTTGTCTAGATAGATAGCAACAGAGCAGACTCATGGGCCTTGGCAGGTTGTTGCACGTTACTATTACACACATACCTTTCTTAATGACCACTGTGGTGCATTGCACCTGTCTACTCCATCAGCATGTCACTGAGAGACCCAGGCCCACTGCCCACTGTGGATACATACAATGTATCTAGAATCAAAAACTTGCTAGCATTCGCGCCAAGAATTTTCAATTCTATTAAGGACACGGAGGCGAGGATTATGCTTCTCAAACTTTACTGCATCAACACAGCAGCCAATGAAAATATATTATTTTCGCAACAAACAATAAATTACTACATTTCCCATGAACACCATGGTTATAGGCACGCCCCCATAGTCCATAAGAACCCTCTGCGTGCGTTACACATCCTCTTTCTTTGAGGCGAAAGTCCATAACATGAACCAACACGAACTCCAACATGGAAGAATAACTTCAGCTCAACAGCTTGACGGCCATCGTCTCTTAATCCGACTTTTTCTCAGCTCCTGGAAAAAAGGATAACACCACCGTAATCACTGAAATACAGGGTGGGCAAGCGTATGATATACAGACATTAAGCCGGGTGGGATAATCCTCGCCTCCGTGTCCTTAATAGAATTGAAAATTCTTGGCGCGAATGCTAGCAAATTTTTGATTCTATTACAGGACCGGAGGCTTCAGATTATGCTTGGTTTAAAGCTTGATTAAATACAACAGAAGTAATATCTCCCACCGGCTTATAATAAAACGTTTTGAAAGTCGATTCAGACGACCAATCTGCACAACGCATGATATCTTGGATACTTGACCCCAACCCAAACGATTTCGACGCCATTGCGCCTCCCACAGAATGAGCACCAAATATTCTAGTATCTACACCAGCTTCGACCATCACATAACGAAGCCATCTAGCAATCGTGGCTGCAGCCACAGGTTTGAAGGGTTTCTGAATGGCGATCAACAATTGTTTACAACCCTGCGGCCGCAAGGCCTTAGTGCATTCCTCGTAAGCTTCCAAGCAATGAACCACACACAATTTGTCATTTGAAGGAAAAGCATTATATGAAATGTGACGTGACAAAGTTTTAGTACGACCTGTAATATGAAAGGAAACCCCTTCCGGGGTGAACACTCTACCTGTTACGTCGAGCGCTCTCACATCCGAAGTCCGTCTGCAAGACGATAAACACAATAACATAGCCAGCTTCGCCGATAGCTGTTTTCTGGACAGAAGAGCATCACTCGGCCATGTATTGAATAAAGAAAGCACTAAGGATACATCCCACAAACCTGTATATTTGGGCGCGGGCGGCTTGGCAGCCCTGATGCCCTTTAACAGTTTGCATACCATCAGGTGCATGCCCACCGGTTTCCCGTCTATCTGGGCATGCCCCGCCGAAATTGCCGACCGAAAATTATTAACCGACCGGTACGCTAAACCTGATCCGGCCTTTTCCGTCAGGAAATTCAGAACCTGGGACAACTCCGCCCCCACGGGATCCAAACGTCGTCCCACGCACCAATCCACCCAGTTTTTCCAGGCTGAGGAATAACGTTTCCTGGTGGAAGGCGCCCATGCCTGTCTGATAAACTCAGCAGTTTCGTCCGAAATTCCCGGCAACTGCCACTGTTCCCGGAAAGCCTCCATGCCATCAGCGACAGCTTGCCTTCCAGAAGCAACGTGTGCTGTTCCCGCTGAGGGCCCTGCAGCAACCATTTCGAGTCCGGAAGCATCCGTGGGCAATCGCAGCTCCACTGCAAGAGCTTGGGGAACCAAGCCTGAGACGTCCACCACGGAGTCACCATGACTATCTCCGCTTTCTGTCTGATTACCTGTGTCATCACCCTGGGAATCAGGAGGAAGGGAGGAAACGCATATTGCGTCCCCTGAGACCAGTCCTGGAGAAAGGCGTCCGTCGCCGCCGCCATTGGATCCGGTCTCCAGCTGAAGAACCGGTGAACCTGATACGAGAGCCTGGAGGCAAACAGGTCCGTCTGAAACAGGCCCCATGTGGCCTGAAGCCACCGAAAGACACGAGGGAGCAGCTTCCACTCGCTGTAATCCCTGAGATGTCTGGAATTCCAATCCGCTACCTGATTGGCCTGACCCGGAATATATTCTGCCACCACCGAAATCTGGTTCTGGAGCCAATAATGCCAAAAATCGTAGGCAATTTGAACAAGCATCGACGACCTCGTGCCGCCCAACTTGTTGATATACCTCACCGCCGACACATTGTCCAAGCGGAGGAGGATGCAACAAGACGTCTGTTTCGGGGACAAAGTGTGAATCGCAAATGACCCTGCTAACAGTTCCAGACAATTTATGTGCATTTCCAGTTCCTGCGCCGACCTCCTGCCGCCTGTAGAAACTTCTCCACAGCGCGCGCCCCAGCCCCATCTGCTGGCGTCGGACTCGATCACCACCTCTGGTTGTGACCCGAAAATCGCCCTGCCATTCCAGGCGTCGACGTGACTTAACCACCACTGTAATTCCGTCCGTACTTCCTCCGAGAGAGGTACCGAGTCTGTGTAGGAGAGGCCCCTCCGTAGATGTTGTATCTTGAGCCTTTGAAGGGCTCTGTAATGTAAGGGCCCTGGAAAGATCGCTTGAATGGACGATGCCAGAATGCCCACTACTCTGGCCAGCGTCCTGAGAGTCACTACCTGACTGTCCAACAACTTTTGTATCTCTGATTTCAAATCCCGCAACTTGGCCCGCAGAAGGAATAGTTGAGCTGACAGAGAATCTATCGTGAAACCCAGAAAATCCACCGACTGCGTCGGAACCAGTACCGATTTCTTTGAGTTGACTACAAAACCCAAGCTTTGGAGTAAAGACATGGTCATGCTCAGATGCCGCAGGAGACAAACACGATCCTGTGCCATGATTAATATATCGTCTAGATAGATGATCAGTCTTACCCCTCTTTCCCTGAGGAAGGCGACCACCGGTTTCATCCCTTTCGTGAAGCACCATGGAGCCGAGGAGAGACCGAAGGGAAGTGCCAAGTATTCATAACATTGGTTGCCCCAAATGAATTGCAGAAACCTGCGATGCGGTTGAAAAATCGGGATAGACAGATAAGCGTCCTTGAGGTCCAGGCGGACAAACCAATCCCTTTCCTGCAGCAAATCTGCCAGGAGGTGGATCCCCTGCATTTTGAAATGCTTGTAGGTAAGGTATTGGTTGAAATCCCTGAGATTGAGAACCAACCTGTTGCCGCCTCCTTTCTTTTGGACAAGGAAGACGTTGCTGAAGAAAGACCGAGGGCCCCTTCTGAATCCTTGCGATCGCCCCTTTCTTCGGCAATTCTTCCACCTTTTCGTTTATAAAATTGTGATCTTGTAGGGAAAAACGGAGAGGCGGAGGGGGAGAACCCTGCTCTGGGCAGGAATAAAATTCCAGTTGAAAACCCTGAATCGTTTGCAGCACCCATGCATCTTGTGTCAAAGCTCGCCACCGCGCCATGCAATGCTGCGTTCGTCCCCCCAATGGAAGAATGGAAAGATCTGGAACACTCACCGGAGTTCTGGCTGGACTTGAAGTTGGCCCTGGTGTTTCCCGACTGGAAACGGCCCTTCGAGAATCTTCGCTTGGAAGGGTAGAAAGTCCCACCGCGGGTGGAGTCCCACTCTCCACGGCCACGGCCAAAGTCTCCACGCTGGGAGCTTTGTTGGAATCCTCGGCCTGACGAGCGCCCCCCGCCTCATCCGGCCCTGTTGAAAACCCCCTGGCTTAGAGCTCGCTTGATACCGCTCTGGGCTTTGTCAAGGGCGGTGAAGGTGCCGACATATTTAGTAACGTCCTTCACGAACTTGTCGCCAAAGAGGAAACCCCCCGCCAGGGGCCCGGGTTCCGCTTCCGCAAGCTCGGTGAGGTTGCTGTCCATCCGAAGGAGTAGGGATTTCCGCCTCTCGGAAGAGATGGCGCAGTTCGCGTTGCCCACGAGGCAAATGGCGCGCTGGGCCCAGCCCGCCAGAATGCCCGGGTCCACTGCGTCCGGACCCTCCTTGGCCTTTAGTGCCATTTCCAGGATTTTCGCTAGGGGCCCCACGACATCCAACATCTTATCCTGGCAGCCTCGCCAGGCCCTATCCAACCCCCTCTTCGGGTCTTTGGAAAATTTACGTAAGAACGTGAGCATGCTCGCGTCTATCTCCGGAGTGTCTGCTACGCCATCTTGAATCTCAGGCCGGGGACACTCCGACCTTAAACGATTGCGGACCTCCCTGCTGAAAGGCTTGCGGAGGTTCTCGTGTAGATATTCAGCGACCGCCGGGGTAGGGATCCAGTCCGAGGACCGGGGGTGGATGATATCCGCCGGGTCAAAATTGAAAGTCCCGATTTTCTCCTCTGCCAGATTCGGTTCGGTTCTGGCCTTTTTAAAGGGAGGAGGGCGCTCCTCCGAGGTGTCGGTGTCGGTACCAGTGTCCGTATTCGTGGCGTCCGTGTCCGTATCCACAGGTATCGGGCGTTTGGACTTGGCCTTTCTGCCCACGCATTGGTCCGATGGCCCTTTCGCCGGCAGGGAAGCCAGAGACTGAGCATGCGGCCATTGCTGACCCACCGAGCATGTCTCGGAAGAAGTGGCTGCGTGTTTGCGCCTTGACGCCCATTGGAGGCGCCTTGACGCCCATTGGGCTATGTTTGCGCATGATAAGACCCCTTTTATTATTTTGATTTCTTCTTCTTCTTCCCATAGCCATGTCGTTTGGCAAAACCCTCGAGCTGTTTCCGAATAGGGCGAAGAGCCTCTGCAAGCGCCTGATGCACCGTCTGCGGGACTTGCGTCTCCATAGCTTTCGAAACCGAAGCCTGGACCGAGGCATCCAGGGCTTCCACGATATTATCCTCTAGAACAGCTTCCCGCTGTCCATCCACAATCTCCTCCTCATCCTGATGTTCCTCATCGGGGTAGCGAACCCAGCCCTCCATCGTGAAGGAACGTCGGCCGACTGCCGGTACAAAGGGGAGGTAACGGGGGGGGGTCAGCCCGGGCACACTTGAACAAGTTCGACGGTAACGTTTCCCAAACCCCCTCAGCAGAGCTGTAGTCAAAGGTCAAAGACCTGGGCCCTTGATTCTGAGAGCGTGTGCACACTCTGGGCCTCGCAGATTTTCCAACCAACAGGCTCAAGAGCGCTGGCGATCACACAAGGGGACCCGCCGGTGTGTGGAACGCGTATGCAATGCGTTCGCAGAAAGCCAAGGGATCAGAACGAGACGCGCCGCCCAACGCTACCAAAACCGCCCAATTAGCCCAAATTGGTAAGCGTGAAGGTAGCGCGCGTCGGCCGAGAGCCACCCGGAGAAGCGTCAGGGCGTACGAGGGAAGCCTCTGCGCGCCTTGCGCCTTGCGGCTGCCGGTATTGGGCTCGTATGCGTTAGCGCGGCGGCCCCCTTGCCGGCCAAAGACCGTTGTCCTGAGCGCTAGAAGCGCGAGGACCGAAAGACCGACGTCCTAAGTCAACGGCTCTGAAGTGGTTCGTAAACAGACAGAGAAAGTGCAACAACAATTCCAACAGAAATAACAAATAAATCAATTCGGAGCTATGGCTCAATCATACAACACAAAAATAAATCAATACAAATGAACCCCAAAGGAACAACCCAAACACAAGCAGAGTGAGGGGACCCAGGGGAGGTGCACTTAACTCTGACTTGAGCAGCAAAGAAAGAGGATGTGTAACGCACGCAGAGGGTTCTTATGGACTATGGGGGCGTGCCTATAACCATGGTGTTCATGGGAAATGTAGTAATTTATTGTTTGTTGCGAAAATAATATATTTTCATTGGCTGCTGTGTTGATGCAGTAAAGTTTGAGAAGCATAATCTGAAGCCTCCGGTCCTGTAATAGAATCAAGGACTGCCCAGGCTGGCCGGGGGTGAGGGTCCCCGTAGCAACAACTGGTTCTCCTTCTTCCTCCAGGCCCATCTTGCAGGCCATCGAGATTCATAACTTCAATAGTGAAATAAAGCGCTGCGCTGCTCGTGCACCTATTATGCCACCGCGGCGCTTGCCCTAGCCTGACGAGAAACAGCCAGGGGGTGCAAGCAAGGTGGCAGGGGTCGCAACCACTGGCTTGGGGATCGCTGTTGCGACCCATGGTGACCCCTAATTGACGTCCATAGAGTATTGCCTCAAACACTGCTTTGCGGTGAAAGGTAGACAAATACATGTCCGTTGCAAAACACAGTGTCTGTTTTCCATGTGTCGCTGCGGCGGCTTTTCCCGCTGTGTGCGGCAATTTTCAAAAAGCCACGTTACATGACGAGCTCAGCTCGTCATCAGCATAGCAGCGCCGTAGCTGATGACGAGCTGAGCTCGTCATCAGCAGCGAAGAGGTTAACACATTCAACAGCTTTGGTGGTGAGACACAAGGGATGGGGCAGGTAAAATACTGCTGTGTACAGGCCTCCACTCTAGCGATGCCACAGTGCATCGGGCACCCAGATGTGACTGTCCCTGATCTTGCAAAGCCAAAAACTTAAGCCCAACATAATTTTTCGGACTACTATTTGCAATTTACAACATGACAATAACTTTAATGTGACAACAGTACATTTCAAACCACGTTTCCAAAACAACCATCTTTTTATATAAACAGGAGGTATACTTGCGGGTGCTCACCCATGTCCATGGCCAAAGCACCATGTGTGAAGGAGTTATGTGCTCCCAATAGAGCTGCCCCACAATATTCCCCCAACTTGGAGCAGTCTGTCCTTGTATCTTCTTGGTACATTATATGTGCTTCTTTTGGTGTAATATACAGGGGCTGCACTCTAGCAGGGGCCTAATGTAGGCCTGTGGAGCCCCTATCGGGCAGGGGGGCCCCAACCCCTTAGGGGCCCCCAAGCCTTCGAAGGGGGCCGTATTGAGTCCAAGATCAATAAATATTTGTGAGATATGGTAGACTCAGTGACCCCTCATCACATTCTGCAGGGGGGCATCAGTTTACATTACAACACTGCCCCTAGTCTCCAACATTTGCTTCCAATTGCCCATTATTTTACCATACTTCAGTAGGTTTCCCGTCATACACCACCCTTTTGGCGGCCATGCACCAGTCCAAACTTTTTCCCCATTCTGAGATTCTCTGAGGCTCGGCACTTTTTCGCAGTACCTCTTTTAGAGATTGCAAATCCTCGATTATCTCCTCACGTGGTTCAAGTTGAAGAGACCCAAATGCTCCAAGGGTTGTTTTTACCCAGAGAAGGGGTGATTTAGCAGAGCAGTTCCGGCTGTACAGCTTCTTCATTTGCATTTGGTTGTCTCTCTGGAATGCATAAGCAGATCACAGAGGAACTGCGACGTTTGGAAGTTGAAACACAGTATGCTTGTTTCCTTCCATCCTAAAGGGCCCCTGGGCAGAGCAGGGACTGCAAGGGGCCTTCGTTATGCCCCTGCGCTGCACTGGTGTTTTGCACGGAATGGGAGACTGCATGCATTTGTACTTGCTGAGGATAATGCTTGTGGTAATATAAAGGAAATAAACAGTAAAAACCAGCACAGCAGACCATAAAACAGGCCCACAAACAGCAAAGAAACCAGCCTACACACAGACCTGTCCTTCTAGCACTGCCAGCCTGCTCTATAGGACAGTTCCACCGTGTCAGAGGCAACTGGGAAATCTTTGCAACAAGTGTTGTTAGTTGTTCCTGGATATGCAGGAATCATATAATACTGCAAGCACACTGAATGACAAGAACCCACCATTCTAGGCTTTGTACTGGGCTAGCAAAAGCGAGCAGTCCAGGCTTCCTCTTCAAGTGTGGTTTGTTGTTGAACACATATGAATGGCACACATCAGTATAATGTTGAGGTAGTGCTAGTAGAAGACCTCGAATATCATTTAGTATTTGGTAGATAGAGTACTCTACAATAAAAGGGGGGCTGCATGCATTTCCATACCAACAAATGCAGAGCTGAGGTGCATAAGTAGTGTCACATTGGTGTGACCACAAAGGTCTCTGCAGACAACTGTTACAAGTCGTATTCCTCTGGGGGATGCTTTGTGTGCTTGCAATTCTAATAAGAGTGCTCCAGGTGGCCTGTCCATCCAAAGCTGCACATGGCCACTATTCTTTGGCTGCAGCAGACTGTGTATAATGGGATCATGTTAGGGGGTCACTGATTGGTCAGATCCAGCACTCCAGTGGCCATGTGGTCCAGCTGTTCCGCTGCCACAGTCCTCCTCAATGGGGAATCCTGCGGTTCAATATCCCTCAAGTCGGGTGAATGAGCAAAATAATACACATGGAGTGAGAGATGTTCGGTGACCTTGGAGGACAACAATAGGATTACTGAGCCCCACAATGAAGACCCATTTCAAGGTCAGAGTCAAGCAGCACAGCTTGACCTCAGTGCATAAGCCATGGTCCAAGAGCCCACACAGATGGAATCTTGTGTCCTTCTCTCTCACTCTTGGTACTGGTTACAGGTAACAGAGTATACTCTCGGCATTGGCCCTCTTAGGTTGGGGTGGGATGGACTAGGCAGTGGCAGATGCCACACGACTTTGCAATGTAACATGCTTTGGTGATTATCATCTTGGCAGACACACGGGTAGCTGGGCCATTTGGGTTTGAAAGAGTTTTTTCATTAAACTTTTTGCTTTAACACAAAATTAACACACAGACACACTAATGTAAAAATATGCACCTGCACGTTTAAATTAACTATAGCTAATATAGGCCTGAAATTTAAAATGGCTAACACCGATTGCCATCTTTGCTTTGTGACATTTTATTTAAAGGCGTGCTGAGGTTTTAAGTAACAACCACATTGTCTTTTTTCCTTATTTCCCAAGTGAACTAATGTGTTCTTTTCTTTGTGAAAGTCGTGGGATGTGTAAATGAGTAGCTCATTCAAGAACACACCTGCAGTGTGTAGCTTGATCCATGTATCTTATCCTGTTACAGATAATGTAAGTTTAAAGGACACAGAGAGAAGCTTTTATTTTGAGAAATTTGGGAACCTAACAATCATATAATAGTATCATCTTGCTTTAACCCGATTAAACAGTCTCATGAGAAC
This sequence comes from Lissotriton vulgaris, assembly GCF_964263255.1. NCBI lineage: Eukaryota > Metazoa > Chordata > Amphibia > Caudata > Salamandridae > Lissotriton > Lissotriton vulgaris. Next base: position 933,151,228 of record NC_141685.1, read on the forward strand.
TATGTGTAGGTGTGTAAAATGTTAGAATGTGATTGCATATAGATAAGTTAGGGCAGAGTAGGTTGATGCGACATAGAGCAGAGTAGAGTAGGTGGTTTTTAGAGTACCCTCTCAGAAAGAGATCTGACTATCCTTCGTCCTTCCTTTTGGAGGCAACCTCATGCAGGTTTGTCCTCGGACATATAAGACTTTGATTTAATTTGAGTTTCATATTATTTGATGCATTCGTATTTTGATTATTCTGTAAACAATTAATTATTACTAAATCTTCATGATTTGAAACCAAAAGACTCCCTGTCTTTCATGGGAGTCCAAATGTGCTTCACATTTTTTGAATGTATTGATTTGTTGACTAGGTGAAATTTTGGGACTCAATCCATCAGATAGCGCTTTATGTCCCTGAATTTCTACAAAGAAAAGGCACTAACAAATTAGGTAGCACAGGGTGGTTTCCAGCTGAGGTTTGGCTGATTTAAAATTAACTCCCGAACTTCATCTGCTTTCCCTATCTTCTATGGTCCCATTTGGATTGTTGGAACGGTGATAAAAGAATTTATGGATGGCTAATAAGGTTCTTAGCATAAAGGACAGTCTACCTCCGTCCTTAGCAATGGAAACTTTTTCAGCGTTCTACGGGGGATGATGCAGCTAAAGTTTATGTCTCCATTGCACCTTTTGGTGATGGTGATACAGGTTTTGTATATAGATGGCGCAACCTCAAAAATGCTTTTGCAGAGCTTTACTATGATTAATTGCAAATTTGCAGAGGAATGTATGCAAACCTATATTTTTCCGTATTTCCTGTAAAACATTGATTGCAACTGAAAGTTGATTAGGTATCTAAATGCGACCATCCTTGTGCTCACTGATTGTGAGGTTTTATTTCTACAAATATCAATTTATAGCTGCCATGCAGTTCACAATCAGCTACATAAATTTTAGATTAAAAAAATATTTCAAACAGACTGAGAGACTTCACTCAGTGTGAAGTGCTATATCTGAACGTTTGCAAAGTTATCCGGGGCATTTCCAGCTATTGATTACCACATTAAGGTGTTTGAACAGACGCCCAGATGTGGGTAACTTCCCCATTTAATGGACAGGTGGAGCAGCTTTTGTCAGCAGCGGTAAACAAAACTATGAATGTCGCTCAAACTAAGGGAAAAAGTGTTCCTTATTTGTCATAAAAATATTTTTTCAACTATTCATGCAAATTCATGTTTACATCACACACTTTTCTCAAAGTAGCAGTTATTGCACAGGTATGGTTCCCAGGCAACAGTAACTTCTATAGGGTACACATAGTTTAGAAGAATCTCAAACATGTCACATCTCCCTTTATGTTCTGATGTCTTGAATGCTAATGTGACTTCTTAACACACGGGTATATAATACATATGGACCCTTACAAAGGTCTATTTTGCCATGGAAAAGCTACTTATTGAGGGAAAATGGGGCGAACACAGGATAAGCATAAAACTGAAAATATGTTTGGTTTAAACCTAACTTGGTCGTGCAGAATAAAAGAGGCGCACCTTCTATGGCAAGAAGTGCGCTTCTGTCGACATATTTTCTGCAGCAAACATATACATTTATACCTCTGGAATGTACATCAGCAAGTATTTATGAAACGTTCTTTTGTTTCCATTCAAAACAAAAAAGTTAATTTTAGGAATAGAATAGAATAGAATCTGTTTTCAGAGCTTGAAGATACCATAAGTTTTTAAGATATCCAAAAGCTTTATAATAATGCCACAATATGTGCTGGATGTATTGTTTGTCTTTCATAAAAAAAATCTTTATTATTTGGCTTTCTTATGAAGATGAGTTAGTTCAACTTGTCGCATAGTACCATGGAGGTCCTGAGTTACACACTGATGAAACCCAGTGAAGTAGCAATGCATTTTGGGTATTTTGTCATGTGAAACGAGGCGTGAGCTAACAGTTTAGGCTGAGCTGGTCTCAGCACTCTGAGCACTGGTACTGCCACAGCTGTTTATCTGATCCACTAAAGCCTAAAAGGCATTTTTTGTTGTTGTAGAAAGTCATGAGAAATGCAATTGTATATGGTTTTTTTTTCAAATGTTCCTTCATTCTTTAATTCATTCATTCATTCATTCATTCATTCATTCATTCATTCATTCATTCATTCATGCATGCATGCATGCATGCATTCATTCATTATTTGTTGATTTCATTTAATCTGGCCTGCAACAAAGTTCTATAATAAAAATTAAAATAAATAAACAAATGAATAAACCAAAAAATATATCAATCGCTACATGCTTGCTGGTGTCTTTACAAGGAAAGACAAACTATATGTGGACTGTTGGACTTGGCCTTTTCTGCAGGGCCATCCTCAAACATTTTGCCTGTGCCTTCCACTTTTACTGAATTCGTTTTTGTTGGTTTTCAGACTCTGTGCACTTTATGCTGCTAATCAGTGCTAAAGTGCTTGTACTCTCTCTTCAAAACATGGTGGAATTGGCTTATGCCCAATTTGTATGTTTACTTTACTTTACAATCCCTAGTAAAGTGGCATTTCATGTGTCCAGGGCCTGTAAATTTAATGCTACTATCCGTCTCCAGCACTGGCTGTGCCATCCACTTAAGTAGCACTTTAAACATGTCCCGGGCTTGCCATTGCAGAGCAGGTGTGTGCAGTTTTAAACTGCCATTTCAACCTGGAAAAATAAACCTCATTCCAGGCCCAAAACATCCTTTTTATTACATATATATAACCCCTAGGGAGGCTTTGGACAGCCTAGAGGACCGGGTGCTGTGTATTTAAAAAGCAGGACATGTACGTTTAGGTTTTACATGTCTTGGTAGTGAAAAACTCCTACATTTGTTTTTTACTACTGCAATGCCCATCTCTCCCAAAGACTAGCATTGGAGTTGCCTTCATACATTTCATTTTATTAATATAATTTTCAAATGGGAAGAGATAACCACTTCATATTTGGTGTCTCTAGAATCCCAATTTATAATCCTAACTTATGTTAAAGTGGAATTTAAATAGCAATATTGAAAATGCCACTTTTAGAACGTTTTATCAAACAAGAAATGCAACACTGACAGATCCTTTAAAATTTTGCTTCATTCGTGGCCACTTTAATCAATAACAGCAGTCACCATTTATTTTTTAGTGCTGTATATGAATATATTGTGTCCATCTGTTAAACACAATTTAAACAAACCACAAATGACAATGTTACTGAAAAACATATAATGATTATTAATAAAGTTTTGAATGCAATATACAAATTCATTATATTGCTCTCATATTAATGGACAAGGCACCACTGCATAAACATAATTTTAATAACTAGGATATGATTTAAAACATTTAACATTGAATAATGCCCTAGATTACACTGTCATTTTCCAAATCATGTGATTAGTGATTCACAGTAAGTGATTTCGCATTTCGAACCATCTGAAGTTTCCTTCCTAATAAAAATTAACCCCGGTGGCGGCTACACAGACGAAAAATTAAATCGCACTGAAGTGTACCGTATACTGTATTTCTACACAGTGTCGACCGGTTTAAATGAAATGTCTGAAATACAGAATCTATCTGTTAAATAAATACATCATACATGTGTCTGAATTTATAAAATAAGGTTTTTTTTACACAAAGGCATTTTGAATAGTGTAATGGATTTTGTATGGAATATTTTGGTTGAGTAAAATCCTGTTATTTTTATTGTAGATTATTTCATCATGCAATTCCTTTGCCATGATCACCGCACCCAGTAGTATTGGTGCAAAACGTATTCGTTTGGGGCACTATATCACCCTAGGAAACAGTGCCATTGTGGCAAAGTTTTTCTATTGTTATATTACAGGTAAAATAACTGAAACCTCCTGCGTGACTAAAATCAGTCTTGTGATGTAATTTCTTTGGTATCTAGAGGTATTTTATAGTTAGAGTGCACAGATAAGTGTGTTTAATATTTTGTTTATATTTTTTTTTTTTAGAAACAGACATCAGTTCCTTGTCCTGAATAGAACCCTAATAAGGAAACTTCAGAGGGTTCGAAACGCGTTGACCATTATTTGAGCACCTGCAGTGAATCATTAATCACATGATTTGAAAAATAACAGTGTAGTACAGGGCATTATTCAATGTTAAATGTTTCAAATCTTATCCTGGTTGTTAAAATTATGTTTTTGAAGAGGTGCCTTGGCCATTAATATGAGAGTAATGTAATTAATTTCAATATTGTATTCAAAACTTTATTAATAATCATTTTCAAGCTCTCTTTTGGATTTGCAAATAATGAAAACTGTTTATTTGTTGTGTCTTGTGAGTCATTATTTGTTTTTCAGTAACACTGTCATTTGTGGTTTGTTTAAATAGTGTGTATGTCTTTTGTACTGTCTGGATTTATGTGGATATACTTTGCATGTGACCTAATGTGTTTGTGTGTCAAACAAATGGTTGTATTGTATTTATAAACAGAACTAAAAAATAAAAAATAAATGGTGACCGCTGTTATTGATTCAAGCGGTCACGAATGAATCAAAATTGTAAAGGATCTGTCAGTGTTGCATTTTATGTTTGATAAAACTTGTTTATAGGCTATGCTTCACTGTCTTAATGAGCCTAACCCCTTTGTTTTGTCTAAATTTTAGAAAGTTGTAATTTTCTTGCTTTTATTGTTTGGTGCCTTCAGCCTGTCTCTGGTTACATGACTGGTTGTAGCTGACAGTTGGGCTTTGTGTGTTCCTCCTAGACAGCTACACTGAATGGGGAGCTTAGGTGTTACTGGATGGGCCATCACTGGTAGGATGGGTGGGAGTATCTGGGCAAGGTCTGCGTACACCTCAATAGACTGTGTCCTGCCTGCACACAAAGGGCTGCATACCCCTTGTAGTTAGTCTGGAGTCAGGGAATCTGGGCACTTCAAAGGTATGCCTTAAGATGCTTCTACCCACTTCAAAGGAACAACTGTGTATAAAAGAAGAACCTCAGACACCAACTCTTGAGTACACTCCTGGACATGTGGATACTCTGTCAGGAATACGGACTGTTGTGCTGCTACAAGGACTGCCACTCTGCTGGACTGCTGCTATAAAGGAACTGCTACTCTGCTGTGCTGACCTGCAGCTTACTGCCCTCTTTCCTGGGGAAGAAGATCAGGTCCTGCAACTTCATCTTGAACCCAGGACCACAGAGTGACTCAAAGGACTAGTCGATTAGCCTCTTCACCTGAGCCTCATGGACATTAAAGGCTCCCCAACCAGCTCCGGGGCCCACCTGCAAAGAGTTTCTGGCCCCCAAGTGGTGCCTCTTAGGTCCTGGACCCCTGGTGTGGCTCATGGGCTCTTGAAATCAAGCTTTCAGGCTCTTCGTAACTGGGAACAGGCCAGTTCACACCAGAACCATACTGCGCGCACCGAAATTCAGCATGAGTTGACGCTAGCCTGTCACTTCACACAGCAAGCATTGATTGCCCATGGAGGACCACCACTGCGAAACTCCAGCCTAACCATCCATGACGCCCGGCCTGCTCTTCATGTCACGCCGACCACCCCCTGCCCCCAATCCCTCTCCTTGCTCCCTGTGCCCCTATCCGACGTGAAGAGGACTCTTCACACAAAACATAAGAAGGTACACCTTCAGTTATGCTAATTTGTGACTGTGTCCGACCCGCACTCCACCACTGTCCTCCTGAACTTTTGACTTTGACCCGGTCCAGAGTGAGCAGAGAGCCTTGGTTGGCTTTTTATGCCTATAGGCACTATATTACAGTTTATGATTTAAAAATTCAAAATTCTGGTTCTACTGATTGGATGTTTGTTTTTTTGATCTTGTTTTATTTATCGAATTCACATCTCTTTTTCTGACCTGGTGTGGGATCTTTTTCTGTGGTGTTTTCATTGTTTTACTGTTTAAAGTGCTGCACAAATACTATTCACATTGCTTCTAAGTGAAGCCTGACTGCTCTATGCCAAGCTACCAGGGGGTGAGCACAGGTTAATTTGGGGTTTGCTCATGCTTTATCCCTTACTAGAATTGTGGTTGCTGCTTGACCAGGATTCACACTCCAGTACATCAGTAACCCAAATACTAACATAGACCATCCTAGCTCTATTCCAGAAAGAGTAGTCCAAAACAAACTGCAAGAATCTGTCCTCTATTTGAAGAGCAGAACCAGGGAGTAAAAGGAATAACCACATTTGGATGAATGACCAATGCAGGATTACGATCCAAGCTCCATTAAAAATGAGAAAAATACAGCCTTGTACACATTCTATTGCCACTTTGGGATATATAGCTTCTTTAGTGGCTCTAATCATGCATTTATGAGAAAGGCCCAAGTATCTGAGAATCGCTCTGTCCTAAGACCAAAAAGAGCGGTCCATTCTGAGCTGCTAGTCTACCTCCTGCCTCCAGCACAGTAGCATCCCCAAGGGCATGTCTTCCTGTTTAGGCAGATTCAGGTAAATGTATATTAAGTTCTTATGATCTACCATCAACAAGGGATCTGCTTAAGGGTACATTTACATTTATCATGAGAATAAGCAATAATGTAGTCATATATAGTGAACAAGGCGGGGGCAAGCCGCCGAAACGCGTCTATGCAGCAAATGAGCCATTAAACATCGTTTGGATTATAATTCACGGAGTCAGCGCCTTATTTTGATGGAAAGTTTGGTTTGGTGCCGATATATATATATATATATATATATATATATATATATATATATATATATATATATATATATATATATATATATATATATATATATATATATATATATATATATATATATATATATATATATATATATATATATATATATATATTAAGTTTTGTAAAGTTGCTACCTTGAACTAAACTGTTGTTTTTGCAGTGGGTCAGGCTGATTTAAATATGGTTGGTCCTTCCTTTTAGAAACCCTCGTGAAGTGCTAACCACTTGATATATGAACAGTTGCAGCGAAATATATGCAAGATTCATCAGACGTCATAGTTTATGAAATATTGGTTTGTAGTCCTCGGTGGGGTGGGCATCCATTTTGATTGTCCGGTTATTGCTATGGGACTTAAGTTAAACCTCACTGACTGAGTCTTAAGAAGCAGAAATAGGGGCAGGGTTCTTCTGTCTATAAAGAACCGGTCTTCTGAACTGGGATAATTAGTTTTACCCTCATGTCTTTTTCATTTAATGTGTTCACTATTTTATATTTGGCGTTCCCTTTAGGTGACAATTCAACACTATTGTTACAGAATATATATATATATATATATATATATATATCCTACTGGCGGGCGCCAGTAGGTAGTTATAGTTAGGATTTTTTTCAATGTTAAATCTCAAAATTCTATTTGGAATAACTTTGGCGCCGGTTGACAAATCTGCCTGAAAATTTCCTCAAAATGGCCTCGCGGCGCCCTGGTCCTTCCCTGAAAGTTTGGGGGGGATTTGTGAAGCGGGGCTGAGATAAAAGGGGGGGTCCCAAAACGTGTTTTCCCCATGTTAATTTCCATAGGGCGGTCGACCTCACTTTTAGCCCGAACGGCTGAATGGATTTCCACCAAACTTGGCAAAATTGTAGGGACTGGTAGCCCGATGTGCCTTTGCTATGTCTCAAGATATGGGCTTCAGTGGATTTTGAGTAATTTAGGTTCAAAAAAATATATATATCTATGACAGCGCCCTGGTACGCGCTCCGGGGAGCGCTCCGGGCGCGCCACGCGACTTGCGCGCAGAAAGCTGATTGGTTCTTGGGTGTCTGTAAACATTCGAAACAGTCCGGAGCGGCCGCCATCTTGTGTCTCGGTAGGATTGAGACACAAGAGGTGGCCAAAACAAAGGGGGAAATGACCATAAGGGGGCAGAGTAGACCCTCCCTGACCCCCTAGGTTTGATGTGGGGACTTTAAAAGGGCCTCGCGGGTCAAAAAAGAAAAAAAAAATTTTTTTTTCGATTGTCGCGGAGGGAGCTCCCGGTACGTGCACCGGGGAGCGCACCGGGAAGTGCACAACAGAGAAAAAAGAATGCCAGAGTTTAAAATTTTTGCCAATATTTTATAAATCGGAGGTAGTTCTGAAAATAACTTTTTTTATTCTTTTTGTTGTTTTATATTTTTTTTATTATTTTTCTGAACATTTTTATATTTTTTTCTGTTTTTTAACAATTTTATATTTTTTGGTTTTTTTTTAAGGGAGCAAACAAAAAACAGGGAATTGGAAATGGCTCAACAGGAGCAAAAAAAAAGAAAAGAATTACTGTTTTCTTTCCTTGCTGCATTGGTGGTTATCTACAGCATTATTTATTAAGGTGACGCTAAGTTCACCATAGCATAATGTTTTGCCACAGAAAATGCTAAGAAATTTGAGCTTGCCAAATTTTGGCTGAATATTTGGCACCATTTGGCGTTCTTCAGGACCAGAAAGTGAGGGTACAGAAGAGAAAGTGCTGGCCACAGGGGGTGGGTTGTTCCGAAGTTCCTGGACTTCAGCCTGGGCTAAATTATTGGGATGCCACCTCTCCATGTGGCGGATCATGGTAAAATTACCAACAGAATATTTCTTTGAGGGATTGCCCCTGGAGAGAACTTTGTCACAAATAAGACAGGTGACTTTGGGGGCGTTCACCTTTTTTTGGTCATGTGGAAAAGAAAAAAATTGCCAAATGAAGTGCACTTTAACGTGCCTTTGTCTTGGTTCTTCTGGGAGGAAGCGCCTTCGTTGTTGATCCTCCTCCTCTTCTTCCTCCTCTTCTTCTTGTCCTCCAAGAAACTGTGGTGGTGGACCTTCTTTTCTTGGTGGTGGGGGTGGTGGTGGGGGTGCGCCAGCTGCAGCAACAAGTGATGCCATTGTTTCCTCCAAAATAGCTCTTGCTCTCTCAATGAAGAAAGTAAGAATGAGGAAAAAAGGAGGGGGCTTTCATTATTTGGAGAAAAAAAATGATGAGAACCAATGAAAAGTGTTATTTTCAAGTCACATGACCCGATGCGCTTACGTTACGTGCTCCGGCGCGCTTACGTTACGCGCTCCGGGCCGTGCCGCGGAGCGCTTCCGGGTGCGTTTACGCGACGCGCCATAAGACGCATCACGCGGCTACGCAATACGTCACTCTTACGCGACGCGTGAATATGTTGTTTTCGATCGCGACATTGGCGCTAACGGGACGCTTCCCGGTTCGCGCACCGGGGCGCTTCAAAATACTACGCTTTCCGGGGCGCTCACTGGGGCGCGCACCGGGAGCGCTCCAAGACAAAAAAATATATATATAAAAAAAATAAATGTGAAAAATTGTAAGGACTGGTAGCCTGATGTGCGTTTGCTATGTCTCAAGATATATGCTTCAGTTGTTTTTAAGAAAATTAACTTTTAAGAAATATATATTGGGCTACTTTGGGCTTTATGTATGCTAGAGCCCAAATGTAGCCCAATGTAGCCCAAAGATGGCCACCAGAGACAAAAAAATACAAATGTAGCCCAAATATCAGCCAGATGTAGCGCAACTATAGCCCAATGATAGTATGTACCAGAGTGTTCTAAAGAACAACTAGAGCGCTAACAGTCTTACTTATAAAGTGAGACTTTTAGTTAGGAATTAGCATTAAAAAAACCTTTGAAATTCACTGAAAAAACCATAGGTTTCACACCAGTTATAGTTAGGAATTAGCATTTAAAAAACCTATTAAATTCAATGAAAAAACCATAGGTTTCACACCAGTTATAGTTACCTGGAAATTTTACTGACATAAAACCATTGAAATTCCCACGTTATAGTTAGTTGGACTCACTATAACTTGCGCGTGTAATGCACTGCTGATGACATCACATATTACATCACTCATGACATGGTCAGTGACATCACTCATGACATCACTGATGACACCATCCTTGTGACAGAGAGACTGACCTCCTTTCACTGTAAAGTAACCCTTGAAACACATATTAAAAAATAGAAACTAACATTTTCAAAAAAGTGGAGATACCTATACCAGTTACAAAAACCAATTCAGTAATTCCACCCTTTACATACACATCCACTCATTCACCGACAGTTCTATATAGTCAGTCATACATATACTCACTCATCATATGTAGTGAGACACCTATACATCCGTTAACACACCGACAGTCTTCCATAAATTGCTCACACACATATTCACACATGCAAATAAAATATTGAACATCCATTTTTTTGCATATACAGCTATACACACACTACCACCTTACTTCTAAGGAAACGTACACATACTTACTCTCTTAAACAATCACTTATAGAAACACATACTTATTTAAACAAGAACTCTTTCAATCTCTGACTCTCATATATACTCACTTATATACACCAATACTCACATATACTAGATTAAAACATATGTAGTTACTGATAAAGACACTAGTAAGACAGTCATTCACTTACTAACACATACATATACACACTCATTCACCCATACAGTCCGGCACATATGCTGTCTTCAAAACACATACAAACAGTGAGTCAGTCGCCTGACTCGCGCCTGAGTCAAGCCAGAGCCTGCCCGTCTGCGCCCGTCAGCGCTAAGGAAGTGCGGGGTGCGGCAGAACGCTATCATCCTCGCTATGGCCTCTTCTACCATCAGGTATTGCAGAGTAGACTTACTGGCCATTTGAGAACGGCTCCCCACTTGTTCCCTTCCGCTAGTGGTGCCGCTAAGTGGCCCCTATCGCTGCACTTGTTGTTGCTGGCGACTGCCTCCCCCCTCCCGCATCCGTTCCTCAGAAATTTCATCCCGGCAGATTAACGTGTCTGGGGTGAATGCTATTAGTATTTATAGCCTAAAAATGTCAGATCTTTGGTTAAACATCATGCGGAGATCTTTGATATTCTTACTAATGACTCCCCGGATGTGTTTTTCATGACCGAGACCTGGCTACAGGATGCTGACACCGCGATACTAAACCTCGCTTTCCCCCCTGATTACACCGTGGCCATTCTTAACCGCGGCTCGAGAGGGGGTGGAATTGCCATGGCAGTGAAACGCCGCTTCCCCTGCGAATGGAAAGAACTAAAATTTCCAGGATGCGAATGTGCTTGTTTCAGAATCTCTTTCTCTCATTGCTACAGCCTTACTGGTCTTTTAATATATCGGCCTCCGGGCTGCGATGCTGCCTTTAGGGCCGCTCTCCCGGACGTCATTAGCTCAGAGGCTCTTGGCTGTGCTAATTTTAATGTGTTAGGCGACCTCAACCTGCACTTTGACTGCACATCTCAACCCTCTATCCGGAGCTGCCTAGCCGACCTAGAAGCCTTGCAGCTCTTACAGAGAGTGTCCTCTCCTACCCATCGGGGTGGGCATATACTGGACCCGTTTTTCACCAACTTAGAGGACATAACTATATGTCCACCAATCCAGCTGATATGGACGGACCATATGCTGGTGAAGGCAGCCATTCCCTTGTCAGATCCTCTCTTCGTGACACATAATAAAACCACTTTCACACGCCAGTGGAATAAATTAAAATTAGAAGACTTCTATCTTCTTCTAGAAAAGACACCCTTACCTCCCTTCTCGGATGCTGATTGTGGGTATGATTCATTCTGCAATTGGATTGCCATGGCCCTGGACTCTCTAATTCCTCTGGTACGATCCAACTGCCGGACTAAAGTTCATAGCCCGTGGTATGATGAGACCTTAGCGTCTCTCAAGAGAGACTGTTGGCAAGCAGAAAGGCGATGGAGGAAAGCTTATGACCCCGCGCTTAAAACCTGCTATCTCACTCTAACTAAGGCATACCATAGAACGGTCTGTCGAGTACGTGCCGCATAATATGCGCAGGAGTTTCGGAACAGCCCTAACCCCTCTAAACTAATTTTCAAGGTCCTAAAGGACCTTATGACTAAGAGGGCCTCTGCAGCGGAAATTTGTACAGACTCCCACTGCGAAAGTTTGGCCTCTTTTTTTATCCAAAAGGTGCAAGTAATCTATCGCACCTTTCCAACTATCATGCACTCTCCGGACTCAGTTGGCTGTCCGATGGGCGATGATGTGATTCTGGACATGCTGGCCCCCCTTTCTGAGGAGGGGTTTGATTTATTGAGCCAAAAAATTAAATCTGGTTCCCCCGCAGACCCCCTTAAACCGGCCCAGTTTAAGAACATGCAGGCAACATGTCGCTCACCCTTGCTAGCCCTCATCAACCTGTCACTGGCCACAGGGACTGTGCCCACCAAGTGGAAGCAAGCGGTAGTAACACCTATTTTAAAAAAGCCTACCCTAGACCCGATAAAACCTGAGAACTATCGCCCCATCTCACTGCTGCCGTGGGCTGCCAAAGTCACCGAGGCCCACGTGAATGGGATCCTGGCTGACCATCTTGCCAAAGCTAACATCTTGGATCCCACTCAAAATGGATTTCACGCAGGCCACAGCACGGAGACTGCCTTGTTGTTTATGGTCGAACATCTGCGCTTCGTGCTGGATACTGGACAAACAGCGGCACTCCTGTTATTAGATCTGAGTGCCGCGTTCGACACGGTATCCCACGAGATCTTGTTGCGGCGGTTAGAGGAAGCTGGCGTTAGGGGATTGGCTTTGTGCTGGTTCCGCTCATTCCTCTCCAACAGATCTTTCCAGGTCGCGATCCCACCCGGCAAATCTACCTCTCACCCGCTCACTCTGGGGGTTCCACAGGGATCATCTTTGAGCCCCACTTTATTTAATCTATATGTCAGGCCGCTGGCTGCGGTAGTCAAACGCTGGGGCCTGACAATGGTTTCCTATGCGGATGACACGCAGCTGGCGGTCACATTAAGTGGGGACTCAGCTGTGGAGGCCCTCAACTTTTGTGAGGGGCTTCGTGCGGTGGCCAATTGGATGAATCAGAACTGTCTCCAATTGAACACTAAGAAGACAGAGGTCATGGTGGTCGGAAAGCAACCTGGATGGTGGAATGACAACTGGTGGCCTCCCGAGTTAGTAATGATCCCTTCTCCTGTAATGGAGATAAAAAATCTCGGGGTCTGGCTGGACCCCACCCTCAGTTTTACCTGCCATACTAAGAGGGTGGCTGCCTCCTGTTTTGGCATTATCAGGGGCATCAGACCTGTGCTTAAATTCTTCGATGCCCCCACTAGACAGCTTGTGGTCCAGGCCTCTGTACTATCTAGGATAGACTATGCCAGTGCTCTGCTAGCAGGTACGAACCAGGCGGAACTCATGCGGCTGCAGCGAGTGCAGAACGCCGCACCAAGAGCGGTATTAGGTCTGCCCAGACGATGTTCAGTTTCTAGAGCATTACAAGTGCTCCATTGGCTGCCTGTTGCTCGGAGGATCGAGGTTAAGGTGCTTTGCCTGGCTTTTAAAATTCTAAAAGGCACGGCCCCTCCTATACTGATGAATCTACTGACCCCTTATGTCCCTTCTCGATCCTTGAGATCGATGGATCAGAACCTGTCTGTTGTTCCACGCTTCTCGCTGAGCAGGATTGGCGGCCGCTCCTTCCGAGTAGTAGCCGCAAAATTGTGGAACTCTCTTCCTATTGAAATTCGAGCTCTGGAAGACTTACTCCAGGTCAGACGTGCCATTAAAACCTTTCTTTTTAATAAAAATCTCTGATTCTGCTGCATTTTGTGATGTTGTGTATACCTTCCTTGGCGCCAGGACGCCCCTTTGCTGGGGCAGCTGTGCGCGGTACAAAAACAGTTAACATAACATAACAGTCATTGATGCATCTGTGTGCTAAGTAACACCCCCACCAAATCATACAGACATTTATACTGATATTAAAAAAAACATCTAATAACCCATAGAAACACACATGTAGCTACTCACCAACCCATACACCCACTTATACACAAAGTGAAACACAGATACAAACATTTAAATATTGAAACAATACTCGCTAATATATGTATTCACTATGATACACTTAATAAGCCAGTTAACCAATCATTTTTTTTTTAAAAACATCCATTAAGACACTTATTTAAACATTTATTCTTCCATCGACCTTTACATATACATATATAAAACATATTTATTTTTCAGAAAGACACACATTCACTGGATGGTGTCATCAGTGATGTCATGAGTGATGTCACTGACCATGTCATGAGTGATGTAATATGTGATGTCATCAGCAGTGCATTACACGTGCAAGTTATAGTGAGTCCAACCAACTATAACGTGGGAATTTCAATGGGTTTATGTCAGTAAAATTTCCAGGTAACTATAACTGAATTTAATAGGTTTTTTAAATGCTACTTCCTAACTATAACTGGTGTGAAACCTATGGTTTTTTCAGTGAATATATATATATATATATATATGAGAGTACAGGATTCCCTCTCTCCAGCTTTGCGTACGCGGCCCCAGCCTCCACGCCAACCACAGGAAGGAAAAGGCGAACCACCAATCTAGCAGGCAAATACTGTTTATTTTATTGCAATTCACAAGCCATATTTATATATATATTTTAATTTTAATATCTGCGTTTCATTAGCAAAGTTTAAAGTATTACAAAATATAAAACGAAGTAGTTGTTACATGAAAGGAACATTATATACTAGCAATCAGATATATATGAGAAATATAAAAAAAGGGAAAAGTAAGGAGTTGTGTTGGGAGCTGCCTATTTAAGGCGGACTTTACTTTTTGGCTTCCTGATCATTGCTGCACAAGCGCAGGTCGCGCTGGCAGCCTGCTTGACAACCAGAGATTTTAATACTACCTTTAGCGCATTTTGGTTATTTTAAGTTGCTTAACCCCTGATTTTACCCTTCGCTCTGCTGGGCTTCTGTCCCCTCACCTGCAGTTAATTTTTGGAAAACTCACCGCCATTTGGCGGGTCCGGGTCCCGGGGCTGGTCACTCGTGGGCGCCATCTTTGCTTGGGGTGAGTGTGTTTGAGCGCGGGCGCCATCTTGGAGCGTCCCGACGCTCGAGTTGTGTTGGGAGCTGCCTATTTAAAGTCGTCCTCTCCCGCGCAGCGGGAACGCGCAGTGGGACGCCGTCGCTTAGCCGGAGTCGTGCCAGAGTCCTGCCCGTCTGCGCTCGTCCGCGTCGAGGTAGCGGGTGCGGGACATGGACTCTGGCCCCCTTCTGTATTATCATCCTGATTAACATGGTGACGCTCAGGTATGATCGCGCAACCCTCTTGTCTATAAAAGACAGTCTTCTGGTGTGTAACCATGTCCCTCTATCCCCTCTTTCGGGACCTTTTGACTGTGCCTGTGGCTCCTTCTCTCTGGCCTCACCCATTGGGGTGCGCCCAGTTGATAGGACTGTCCATAGTACTCACACGGGTCGTACCGGGCAAGCACTTAACATATGGAGCTTGAATGTTAGATCCTTGGTCAAGCACCATCAGTCACTACGGGACATGATTGATACGGACCTTCCTGATATCATCTTCCTGACCGAAACTTGGCTACAGGACACCGATACTGCCATTATAAATCTGGCTTTCCCCTCCATCTATACGGTGTTTGTTTTGAACCGCTCGACTAGGGGAGGTGGTATAGCTATGGCGACTAAGTCTTGTTTCCCGGCTGAGTGGAAGGCTTTGGATCTGCCAAGGTGTGAAAGCGCCTCGTTTAAGGTAAAAGTCAGTCATCAATTCACTCTCAGCGGCGTGCTTATCTATCGCCCTCCTGGGAATGACACTGCTTTCAAAGCCGCCCTTGCGGACGTGGTTAGCTCGCTTGCTCCCACATGTGCTAACTTCAACATAGTAGGCGACTTAAATATACATCTTGACCAGACGTCATCTCCTTCCATCAGCTCCTTGTTGGCGGACTTGGAAGCGATGCAGCTGAACCAACTAGTTTCCTCCCCCACCCATATAGGAGGACATATACTTGACCCCTTTTTTACCACCTTAGTCCGGGCTAGATCAGCTGACCCGATGGTGGTGGGTTGGACTGACCATCTGTTGGTTAAAGTGATATGTCCCCTTGACAATCCTCAACTTAAAATGGTTGACAAACAGATCCTAAAGCACAATTGGCGCAAACTCAAGCTGGAGGAGTTTGTCAGGATTTTGGAGATGCAACCACTAGGCAAACTACAGAATGCAGAACAGGGATATGAACAGTTCTGCAACTGGGTCCTTACTGCCCTCGATTCTCTTATACCTTTGCGTTGGGCTAAATGTCATGCTAAAAATCGTAGCCCTTGGTGTAATGAGACTCTTGCCGAGCTCAAGAGAACCTGCCGGCAAGCAGAGAGGGCCTGGAGAAAATCTTTTGATCCCACGTTAAAATCACTGTACTTTGCCCAGCTTAAGACCTACCACAGAGCTATATGTCAAACCCGGGCCGCATATTATGCAGCGGAGTTCTCCAACAGCCCTAACCCCTCTAAGTTAATCTTTAAGGTTCTTAAAGACCTGATGGGGAAACGGGCCACCTCGCAAGAAATCTGCACGGACTCGCACTGTGAAAGCCTGGCATCCTTTTTCGTGGAGAAGGTGCAGAAAATCTACCGAGGTTTTATTCCATCTGCTCCCGGGGATGCTCTGAGTGATGTGAAGGTCTCGGTGTCCGAAACTTTGTCCACCTTGCCGGCCATGTCTAATGGGGTATTCGACACTCTGAGCCTTAAAATTAAATCTGGCTCCCCCTTAGACCCACTGAAGCCGGAGCTTTTCACCCGTCTCCCGCCTCTCTGTCGTGAGCCCATTCTGGATTTGATCAAT
This sequence comes from Lissotriton vulgaris, assembly GCF_964263255.1. NCBI lineage: Eukaryota > Metazoa > Chordata > Amphibia > Caudata > Salamandridae > Lissotriton > Lissotriton vulgaris. The sequence goes on from NC_141685.1 coordinate 933,167,884, forward strand.
CTCTCCCTCAGTGAGGGCGTGGTTCCGCTTTCCTGGAAGCAAGCTGTGGTCAGTCCTATTTTGAAGAAACCCAACTCTGACCCCTTGCTCCCGGAGAATTATCGACCCATTTCCCTCTTACCTTGGACCGCCAAGGTCACTGAGGCGCACGTGAATTCCATCCTGTCTGCCCACCTCTCTTGTAATAACATTCTTGACGAGAGCCAAAATGGGTTTCGCGCTCAACACAGCACTGAAACTGCTTTGCTCTTTATGATCGAACATTTGCGGTCGGTGCTGGATGCGGGGCAGACTGCGGCGCTCCTATTGTTAGACCTGAGCGCCGCGTTTGACACGGTGTCTCATGACATTCTGATGCGGCGATTGGAGGAAGTGGGTATTGCGGGGAAGGCTCTTCAGTGGTTCCGCTCCTTCCTCTCGGACCGGTTTTTCAAAGTAGCCATTCCACCTGGCCAGTCCTCGTTCCATCCTCTGGAACTGGGAGTCCCTCAGGGCTCTGCCCTTAGCCCCACTTTATTTAACTTGTATGTGAAGCCGCTGGCTGCTGTCGTCAGGCAATATGGCCTTACCATGACATCGTATGCCGACGACACGCAGCTAGCGGTGACACTCAGTGGGGACCCTGAGGTGACTGCGCCCAGATTCCGGGCAGGACTCATAGCTGTGGCTAGCTGGATGCGTAATAACTGCCTACAGCTTAATGCCAAGAAAACCGAGGTCCTGATTGTAGGGAAGCAGGCGGATCTCTGGGGAGATCAGTGGTGGCCTTCCGAACTAGGGGCGTCCCCCATCCCAGCGGCCGAAGTTAACAATCTGGGGGTTTGGCTGGATTCTAATCTATCTTTCACCAGCCACACGAAGAAGACAGCAGCTACCTGTTATGGTATTCTGCGAGGACTGAGACCAGTCCTCAAATTCTTCGACCCTCCCACTCGGCAACTGGTGGTTCAGGCCTCTATCCTTTCCCGGATTGATTACGGGAGTGCCTTGCTGCTTGGAGTCAACCAGGCTGAGGCCACTAGGCTTCAGAGGGTGCAGAACGCTGCTGCACGAGCCATTGTTGGCCTTCCGAGACGTTGTTCGGTCTCGACTGTTCTGACCTCTCTTCACTGGCTTCCGGTCAGACAGAGAATCCAATTCAAGGCTCTCTGTCTGACATTTAAAATTCTGAAGCTTTCTTCTCCCCCTGCCTTGATGGGCCTCATTTCTTCGTACGTCCCCACGCGGTCCCTCAGATCTGAATCACTCCATCTGGCGAGTAAGCCTAGGTTCAGGCTGAGCAGGATGGGAGGACGTTCCTTCCGTGTTCTGGCGGCGGACTTATGGAATTCCCTTCCTGTCCATATTCGCGCTCTTAATAGCCTGACTCTTTTTAGACGCGCCATCAAAACCCATTTGTTTTCCCCTGTTATCTGATCTCTTTTCCTTTCAGTTTTGATCTGTTGTGTTGTGTACATGATCTGGCGCCAGGACGCCCCTTTGCTGGGGCAGCTGTTTGCGCCTAATAAATGTTATTAACATTGTGAGAAGTTGGCCCGATATGCAACGTTCGCTATTCTAGCGACCGCTATGTATCGTTCCAACGACCCTTATTGGTGTTTGGTTGTAAGTCAACCTATAGACCAGCTATCCTAGTAGCGTGGATACGAGCAGTCTAAGGCTAAAGACTCGAGAGGGCGCGTTAAGCCAACTGTTTACCACACATGTACCCCTTGAACACCCAGTGAAAGGACACCACACAAGTGTTATGAAAATAAACAATATATTTATTAAGAATCACAACAGCCCTGTACTCTTTATGAGGACAGGGTACTAAGCACAAACCAAATCTCTTTAGCAAATACTTCAAGTGCACAATTAAAACAAGTGTCCGAGGACACGGAAAGATTAAGGTCTCGGGCGGACCCGATAAGGCAAGTCGGAAGCGAGGGACTCAGGACCCTAGAGTAAGGAGGCTATGCAGGCACCGAAATGCCGAGTTACCTAGCCACGAGGGCTGCGGCTGCACAAGTCTTACAGGCGTCGGGGTCTTCGCTGACGAGCCAGGAGCCGGAAGAAAAGGAGTTGCTGGCCGGCGACCAGTGCTGAATAGTTCGTAGAGATCCAAGCCTGGATCGGAGATTGATGAAACCTGAAAGCAGAGGGGACCAAGTTCGTACTACTAGCCAGTAGTCAGAAGGTACCAGGAAGGCACCGGTTGGCCGTCACCTCGACCAGGTGAGTGGGCGACGCTAGGCTCTGCAGTCTCACGGACCAGGAGGCGTTGTCGGCGACCACGGTGGAGGTGCGAGCTGTCCCACGAAGGATGATGCTGTCGGCGTCGCTGGGCCCAGGATGGGGCAACAAGCCTTGGCAGATCTCAGGGCCACGTGGTGGGCCTAAGATGGCGTCTTGAGTGGACCAGGAGGGTCCGGGGTGCTTCTCGCAAAGATGGAAGCAAGGGCCAGTCTGGAGCAACCAGACCAGCAGTGATGATTCTCGGATGTCGTCACAGAAGGGCACAAGCCAGCGGCTAGTGACCAGACAACGTGCTGAGCAGCGAGCAGAAGGGCCCCACGCAGATCGTGGAGATGCTGGGAGACTGCACTTCGGTGCTGGAGCGGCTCAGGGTCGGGGCTTCTCGGACCCCAGAGCACTCACCAGAGAGTTACCTCGATGCTCGTGCTGGTTTTAAGAGCGTGCAGGTTCTGATGATGGCCGGTCCCTCGAGGTCTCGTCGCACCCACAGATCACAGCTGAGCTGATGATGTGGGTAGAGGTCAGAGGTGCCAGGGAAGCCGGTTCTCGTCGAGCTGGGCCGTCGGATTCCTTGAGGAAGGACTTACAGCAAACCGCAGAGTTCTTAGTTGGTGCCCGCTGATGCAGGGTGACTACTCCTTAGTCACAAGGGAGAAATCTTGAGAAGAGTCTTGAATGTCCTTTCGTAGAAAGTAGTTCTTGAATCAAAGATGATCTAATTTGGAAGGGTCCCCGCTCCGGTCTTTATTCTAAAGAAAGGGGTGGGTACATGACTAGGTCCTGCCCTAAGGGTGGGACCAGGAAGGGGGGTAGTTACACCCCTTTCCCCTGCCGGACTTTCCCCAGGCCAGGGCTGTCGCCCCTGGAACTGGTTCTAACCGGCAGATGCGTAGTGAGCACCGGGGTGCCACTCCGCAGTCACCTTCTCGCCAAAGCCCTACCTACCCAGAATACACAAACCCTGTCTGGGACGGTGCGAACAGCGCCCTCGACAGGAAACCCTTTGTCCAAGTGCTCCTCGCTGGAAGGACTCCCAGCAGCAGGAGGTCAGACTCGTGTCTGTGGTGGCAGCATCCATTTTGTGGAGCTGAGGCTTCAGTTAACTTTAACCGGGGTTCACAGTTACGTACATGTCGTGTCCCTCTAGAAGGGTGGAATGCTAACCTCGTCGCCAGCGTTGGTGAGAGGGCAGCACCCCGATTCGTATGACACCTTACTCGACATGCCTGGGTAACGCGACACCGGAGTTACCGATATGGTACGCGTTACCATGGAACAGCTATTGGGTCTTGATTCCGCAAGCTGCAACCGGGCTCGGCTCGGGCCTGAACCTAGCTCACACGAGCCCACGCACTCTGCCTTCAGGATCGTTAAGGCCTGCCATAGGAGTGGCTGATAGGAACTCGGGTGTCCATTGTATGGTTAGATATAGAGCTACTATACCTAAAGCGAAGGGTGGTTACACGTCTTCGCCCCAGCTGTCGTGCAGCCAGTTGTGTCAAATTTAGGAGGCCAGCCAGGGGTGGCATAATACATGCTTCAGCCCCTGGCGGCCCTGGGTACACCTATGCCCTGCGTTACGGGGTCTGATAAGGTGGCCCAGTACCAATTGGAAATGTACCTAGGGTACATGGAATCCATTTTAAAGAGAGAGCAGTAGGCCTGGGGTCCTGATTGGCAGGGTCCCAGGTCGACTATGTCCAAAACCAGTTAAAACACAGGGCAAAAAGTTGGGGGCAACCATAGTCAGGATGTACCTTCCTACACAACCCCCCCCCCCCCAAACGAAAGGAGATAAGGCTATCCTTGTCCAGGTAAGCCTCTATTACCTAAGTGGCCATATAAGGAAGGACCAGCTCTGGCTTGGTTTCCCCCTGTGTCATGGTCCACTAGGCAACCCCTCACCCTAAGGGTATCTGAGGGTCTCCACCATAGGGAATCTCTGTCTCTGGTGTGTCTTGGGAAAGAAGAAGGCTGATGCTGGGATGGAGTACTGAAGTGAGGCTCCTCTACCTTTGGGCTCAACTTCCTCCAATCACCATCCATCATGTGTGCCTTTCTTTCTTTAGCTGAGATGCACTGAGCTCTCAGGGTCAGCCTCTGGCTACCTAAAGCTGGAGGCTGAGTCCCTCTGTTTGGCTTACTGGAGGGACAGGTCAGGTCTGGGGTTTTTAGGCCCCATGTTTGGCTGTGCCCAACAGTGTCCAGCTGTGGGAGTTCCCTAACTACTTTTAAGGGGGATCCCTCAGGAGTCTGTTCTATTTTCACTTGGCTAGGTTTACCAGCTTCAGTGATCCTAATCTTCTGATTAAGGGGTTCTTTTGGACAGGGGGCCCTTTTGGGTCCACCACTGGCCTCCCTGATCTCTTCAGCCCTGGGCTGACTGAGGCAGGGTAGAGAGGTGCAGGTTACCTGCTCCAGACTGGGTCCCACCTGGGAAGGGTCCACTGCCATCAGGGGCTCTGCCAGGCTAGGCCTGACTACCTCTGGGGCAGTTCCTTCAACAGGGGTAGAGTCAGTTCCCTGAGGAGGCTGGCTCTCACCTAGTGTCTGGGAGGGGGAAGACTCTTCTTCCTCCTCAATGCTCTCGGTTTGAGTGGAGTGATCCATTGTTTCAGGCTTCACAACCTCACTATCTGTTTGAGTAGAGGCTGAGACCATTTCAACCTTGCCAACCTTTTCAGGAGGGCACTCAGTCTGTGTTTGGGCTGTGACTGTCACAGCCCTCCTATCCTGTTCTGAAAAGTCTGTCTGAGCCTGGGCAGTGGCTACCACTGCCCGTCCAACCTTTTCAGGGTGGAATGATGCTTGGACTGGGGCTGTAGCTATTACTGCCCCACTAACCTGTCTGGATAGGCCTATCATTCTGGAGTGAGTTTCTTGCTCCACCTCAGCCCATGCTGAGAGTTCCAGGTCATTCCCCAGTAAGCAATCTACAGGTAGGTTATCTGTCACTGCCACTCTCATGGGCCCTGTGACATTACCCCAGCTGAGCTTGACTACTGCCATGGGATGCCTTCTCTTCACTCCATGAATGTCTGTCACCTGATAAGTAAAACCAGGGGTCAGTTGAGCAGAGGGGACCAGATGGTCACTCACCATGGTGAGGCTGGCCCCTGTGTCTCTGAATGCCTCAACTTTCTGACCATTCACTAAAACTTCTTGTCTATACTTTCCCAAAATGTGGGGTCCAGTAGTGAAGTTGGCAAACCCCATGCCAGTCTCACAGACAAGAGTGTGGTCAGGGAACCTGGCTAGGCCATAGTCCTCCTGATTGCCCAAAGTAATGCCCACCACATTCTTGGGGGCACTCCCACCACCTGGGGGATTACCACTAGTGGTAACAGGAGGTCTGGGAGTGTTACTTGGGGGTATGTTTTCCTTATTGCTATTTTTAGGGCACTTGGCATCACTTTTGTAATGGCCCACCTGTTTACAGGTATGGCAATAAGGTTTCTTCTGTTCTGAAGGAGTGTTCTGGGACCCACCACCCTTGTTGGAGTTTTGGGGCCCTTGGGAAGTCTTCTCTGTGGATTTATCCCCACCCTTCTCTTGAGGCTTGGTCGATTCCTTTTTCTGGTCACCACCCTGGTTTTTAGGCCTAACCCTGGTTCTGACCCATTTGTCTGCCCTCTTACCCAATTCCTGTGGAGAGGTCAGATCAGAGTCTACCAGGTGCTGGTGTAATAACTGGTTCTGACAATTATTTAAGATTTGCTCCCTTATAATTAGATTATACAATCCTTTAAAATCAGTAACCTTACTACCCAGTAGCCAGCCCTCAAAAGCCTTAGTGGCACAATCGACAAAATCAGACCAATCTTGAGACTGCGTTTTCTGAGTATCCCTGAACAGCACCCTGTACTGCTCAGTGGTTAGGCCGAACCCTTCAACGAGTGTATTTTTCAAGATTTGGTAATTGTTAGCATCCTCCACCCTTGTGGTGAGGAGCTTGTCTCTTCCTTTTCCTTCAAAGGAGAGCCACAAGATAGCTGCCCACTGACTCTGGGGAACACCCTGCACAGTGCAGGCCCTCTCCAAAGCAGTAATCCATTTGTGGATGTCGTCCCCTTGTTTAAAGGGGGGCACTATCTTACCAAGGTGTTTCGTATCGAAACTCTTTTCCCTATTACTAGGTACATTGCTGCCACCAGTGGGGACTACCCCACTTAACTGTTGCTCTCTAGCAAAGGCAAGCCTTTCTTTGGCCAGGGCAAGTTCTTCCCTTTCAATCCTTAGATTGGCTGCCCTTTCCTTAGCTTCGTACACTCTCCTCTGAGGGGACGTCATCCCTCTCTGAGAAGAGTTGTGAGAGCCATTGGTTTGAAGGGATCTGCCAGAGTCTCTTGACAGAGATCGGGCTCGTCCATTCCCAATGTTAAGCTGACCTGATAGTGGCCCCAGGGGTCCCCCAGTACCGCTATCATGTTTGCTTAAGTTGGACCTGCTTAGTCTGACGACTTCTACCTGTCCCTTATCTGCCTCATCCCCAGAGAGATCCTCATCCTCATCCTCCTCCACATCTTCGTTCTCAGTTGCGAGGTGGATGAGGTCAGGATCGTCTCGGGTTCCCTCGAGGGGAGGCATGTCTCATTCTGGATTAGAAGAGCTACGAAGTTTCTCAGCTCTTCTGGCATCATAAGTCTCCAAGAGACCAATCAGAAAGGACGTTGTGGGGTTAGACCCCTGCTGAATCTTCCTGGAGTGACACAGTCGTCTTAACTCCTTGAAGCTCAGCACAGTATATCCTGAAGGGATGACCTGTGGAGGGTCAACTGACACAAGGGGAGACTCAGAGTTTCCTCCTTTGTCCGACATACTGTTTCTAGTGTGGTGTAAGTGATGCACCTACCTACACTACGTGTTTACCTACTGTACCCTTGCTAAGAGTTGTAGCCAAGGTGTGCTAAGCCTTGAGGAGCTACAACAGCTGGTTCAGTAGAACTCAGAGTATTCTAAGCTTTTAGTTATATGTACTAACAGTACTTGTGCGATCTTTCAACAAGATATTCTTAGGATACGTGTGGTAAAACAACAGCAAGCTCAAATCCCAACCGCTGCTCACCAATGTGAGAAGTTGGCCCGATATGCAACGTTCGCTATTCTAGCGACCGCTATGTATCGTTCCAACGACCCTTATTGGTGTTTGGTTGTAAGTCAACCTATAGACCAGCTATCCTAGTAGCGTGGATACGAGCAGTCTAAGGCTAAAGACTCGAGAGGGCGCGTTAAGCCAACTGTTTACCACACATGTACCCCTTGAACACCCAGTGAAAGGACACCACACAAGTGTTATGAAAATAAACAATATATTTATTAAGAATCACAACAGCCCTGTACTCTTTATGAGGACAGGGTACTAAGCACAAACCAAATCTCTTTAGCAAATACTTCAAGTGCACAATTAAAACAAGTGTCCGAGGACACGGAAAGATTAAGGTCTCGGGCGGACCCGATAAGGCAAGTCGGAAGCGAGGGACTCAGGACCCTAGAGTAAGGAGGCTATGCAGGCACCGAAATGCCGAGTTACCTAGCCACGAGGGCTGCGGCTGCACAAGTCTTACAGGCGTCGGGGTCTTCGCTGACGAGCCAGGAGCCGGAAGAAAAGGAGTTGCTGGCCGGCGACCAGTGCTGAATAGTTCGTAGAGATCCAAGCCTGGATCGGAGATTGATGAAACCTGAAAGCAGAGGGGACCAAGTTCGTACTACTAGCCAGTAGTCAGAAGGTACCAGGAAGGCACCGGTTGGCCGTCACCTCGACCAGGTGAGTGGGCGACGCTAGGCTCTGCAGTCTCACGGACCAGGAGGCGTTGTCGGCGACCACGGTGGAGGTGCGAGCTGTCCCACGAAGGATGATGCTGTCGGCGTCGCTGGGCCCAGGATGGGGCAACAAGCCTTGGCAGATCTCAGGGCCACGTGGTGGGTCTAAGATGGCGTCTTGAGTGGACCAGGAGGGTCCGGGGTGCTTCTCGCAAAGATGGAAGCAAGGGCCAGTCTGGAGCAACCAGACCAGCAGTGATGATTCTCGGATGTCGTCACAGAAGGGCACAAGCCAGCGGCTAGTGACCAGACAACGTGCTGAGCAGCGAGCAGAAAGGCCCCACGCAGATCGTGGAGATGCTGGGAGACTGCACTTCGGTGCTGGAGCGGCTCAGGGTCGGGGCTTCTCGGACCCCAGAGCACTCACCAGAGAGTTACCTCGATGGTCGTGCTGGTTTTAAGAGCGTGCAGGTTCTGATGATGGCCGGTCCCTCGAGGTCTCGTCGCACCCACAGATCACAGCTGAGCTGATGATGTGGGTAGAGGTCAGAGGTGCCAGGGAAGCCGGTTCTCGTCGAGCTGGGCCGTCGGATTCCTTGAGGAAGGACTTACAGCAAACCGCAGAGTTCTTAGTTGGTGCCCGCTGATGCAGGGTGACTACTCCTTAGTCACAAGGGATAAATCTTGAGAAGAGTCTTGAATGTCCTTTCGTAGAAAGTAGTTCTTGAATCAAAGATGATCTAATTTGGAAGGGTCCCCGCTCCGGTCTTTATTCTAAAGAAAGGGGTGGGTACATGACTAGGTCCTGCCCTAAGGGTGGGACCAGGAAGGGGGGTAGTTACACCCCTCTCCCCTGCCGGACTTTCCCCAGGCCAGGGCTGTCGCCCCTGGAACTGGTTCTAACCGGCAGATGCGTAGTGAGCACCGGGGTGCCACTCCGCAGTCACCTTCTCGCCAAAGCCCTACCTACCCAGAATACACAAACCCTGTCTGGGACGGTGCGAACAGCGCCCTCGACAGGAAACCCTTTGTCCAAGTGCTCCTCGCTGGAAGGACTCCCAGCAGCAGGAGGTCAGACTCGTGTCTGTGGTGGCAGCATCCATTTTGTGGAGCTGAGGCTTCAGTTAACTTTAACCGGGGTTCACAGTTACGTACATGTCGTGTCCCTCTAGAAGGGTGGAATGCTAACCTCGTCGCCAGCGTTGGTGAGAGGGCAGCACCCCGATTCGTATGACACCTTACTCGACATGCCTGGGTAACGCGACACCGGAGTTACCGATATGGTACGCGTTACCATGGAACAGCTATTGGGTCTTGATTCCGAAAGCTGCAACCGGGCTCGGCTCGGGCCTGAACCTAGCTCACACGAGCCCACGCACTCTGCCTTCAGGATCGTTAAGGCCTGCCATAGGAGTGGCTGATAGGAACTCGGGTGTCCATTGTATGGTTAGATATAGAGCTACTATACCTAAAGCGAAGGGTGGTTACACGTCTTCGCCCCAGCTGTCGTGCAGCCAGTTGTGTCAAATTTAGGAGGCCAGCCAGGGGTGGCATAATACATGCTTCAGCCCCTGGCGGCCCTGGGTACACCTATGCCCTGCGTAACGGGGTCTGATAAGGTGGCCCAGTACCAATTGGAAATGTACCTAGGGTACATGGAATCCATTTTAAAGAGAGAGCAGTAGGCCTGGGGTCCTGATTGGCAGGGTCCCAGGTCGACTATGTCCAAAACCAGCTAAAACACAGGGCAAAAAGTTGGGGGCAACCATAGTCAGGATGTACCTTCCTACAAACATAACATAACATAACATAACAAAGGGGAGGAATAGAAAACCATGGGGAGGGGAAAGGGGGATGAGAAAGAATCTCCATATCATTATAAACTACACTCTATAATAGCTTGAAGTAAAAAGAGTTGCACCTAAACAACAATTCCATATGCATAAAAAACAGTAGTAATAAATGTAAATATCACATTATATTAAGGGTAAATATCTAAGGGAATAATAAACATCATGTCTTTAAATAAACAACAACAACCAATAAATCACGGAGGTTTTCGAACTTCATCAGAGGATTGAACTGAGGGATTACTATGTGAGGCAATGTAAGTTAAATATGTGGATATAGGGAGCCATAAAAGATCTCTCTTAATGGATCAAGAAACAGGGGAAACGTAATTAGTGTCAAGTCTATGATGTAAACAGACTGAATTCCACCAGGCTCTAAAGGTGATTTTGTCAGCTTGTTTCCAATTAGAAGTAAATAAGTAAAAGGCTATTGCCAATAGCAAATCTGTGATTTTGGAACTAGATGGTTATAGTGGTCAACAAGGTGATAGCGAACCTAGAAAAATACTGGAGGGAGAAAAGGGAACTTTTGTTTTAAAAATGTTGTTAATTTGAGACCAAACTAATTGCCAAAAGCATTGTATAGGGGGGCAACTAAAAAGCATATGATATAAATCTGCCTTTGTGCACGGACAAGACCAGCAATTAGGGGTAAGATTTGCAGAGAAGGAGGCTAATTTTTCAGGGGTGAATAAAAGACGTTGATAAACAAAATAGAGTGTTTAAGATGTATTAGCAGCTCTGGAAGTTTTATGAATTTTATGCCACAATTTATCCCAAAAGGAAGTAGTCCAACATTCCAGGAGATCACTTTCCCAAGCCAATTCAATTTTCGTTTTGCTTCTACTAGAGGATAGAGATAGACACTTACATAACGATGAAGCAGAGGAGAGACTCGATATTAAGGAAAAGAGCGTGGAATTATTAGATGAAAGGGAAGACAATGGCAGTAGAGAACAAAGATATTGACAAAGAGAAGGATACAGAAGATCATGTTGAGGTTTAAAGGAAGAAGGTAGAGAAAATTGTGCTTGAAGTGCCGGAAACGTTAAAGGAATATTATTGGATAATAATTGAGAAATCCAAAGCAATCCCTTATTTCTCCAGGATTTCCAGTAAAAGGTACGGTTTTTAATGCGGAGTAAAGAATTATGCCAAATGGGCTGTTGATCTAACGAGGAAAAAGAAGGATAAGAGGAAGGCAGAATAGGAGTCAGAATTTTACAAGTATGAGATATGACTGGACTTCGAAAAGAAGAAATATTGTTGGTGAAGGCAAGAGATTCTTCAAATTTAAAAGGCGTTTTAAAATAGTTTTCTATAGTCAACCAAATAGGAACAGGAGTGTTTTGATCAAGAGAAAGCCAAGGGGAAGATTGTTTTAATGAAAAAGCATGCTGATATTTTTTTAAGTCAGGAAATTTTTGACCTCCAGAGGAGATTTTTTTTTCCAAAGAAATTTTGTTAAAAGAGAGTCTATTTTTTTAATTAAGAACCAGGGATACGTACAGGGATCATAGAGATTATGTATAGACAGCATCATTTTAATAGAGTCTAGTCATCCCCACCAAGAAAGAAAGAGAGGATGCCAGCGATCAATAGCATCAGAGAGAGTCTTAGTTATGTGGTCAAAATTTAATTTTAGTGTTTGCGGAATATTTGAAGAAAACCACAGGCCAAAGTATTTTATCTTTGAAGGTTGCCAAGAAAAAACGGTAGGGCTGAAATCTTGTTTAAGACAAAGTACATTTAGGGGGAGAACCTCACACGTGTCTGAATTAGGACGGTAGCCAGATAATTGAGAAAATTCATCAACCTGTTTCATAAAAGAAGGAATGGAAGAAGAAGGATTAGAACAATATTAAAGAATGTCATCTGCGTAAACAGTCATCTTGACATGAGAGGCAGCAAGTTGAAAACCAGTAATCTGAGGGTCTTGTCTAATTTTGAATAAAAAAGGTTCTAAAGCAATTATAAACAGAAGTGGAGATAAGGGGCAACCTTGACGCGACAGAATATATTTTTATCTTCTGTTATGTGTCTGACACCGCCCCCACGACCACTGACTCCACCCCCATTGCGCTCAGGATCATTGTTTCTATATTTTTTATTCACTTCAACTGCTGCCTATCAAAGCCCCATTCTCTTGTTTCCCTGAATAGCTTTGGTGGGGATTACAGTTCACGCAGCTTGATTATTTTGCCAAATGTTTCTAGATTCCTAAATACATAGCCATTGCCAGAAATGTAGATTTCAGGGGACATGGCCGACAGCAATGATAACAATATAATAGAATAAAAGCTGATGGTTCACGAGCAGTGTTGGTCAGGGTTATACGGTTAGGTTATTTTACATGCACTTAGGTTCTTGAACATATGATGCCAAATGTGGTTAGGTTTTCATTGAAATTGTAAATGTAACTGCATTGACATAGCGCTTACTGTCCTTGACGAGGAGTCGAAGCACTTTGTCGGCAAGTAGCACGCTACTCTGGAACCCAAAAAGATTAGTGGTGTGCACAATACATTTTCTGTTGTATTTTCTCATTCTGCCGTTTTCTTCTGGAGACATTTTGCAGAATACTGTGCGGCATTTTGATATTTTAACACCTATTAACACTATTGTATTGTACTGTATTACCACTATAGTATGTTTTGAGCTTAATATCATCCTGCCCTGGGGATATGGTTTGGTGAAATAAGTGCAAATTGTTGCCTTTTGAAGCATATTCATTCATTAAAGACAAAGGTAAGCCAATGTGGTTTTGTTCTCAATTTTATGGCTGTTCGCTAAATATGGACAACAAATCCTTCTTATGCACATAGTGGAACGGGAACTACTTGCTGCAAATATCTGGAAGGAAAAGCAATGTATTAGAGTCTGAATTTCACTGAATTTTCATTTTTCATTTATACTTAATACGTTTCTGCTCTATGAATCTGCAACACACTGTCAAAGTCAAAGTCAAAGTCTGCTTTATTCGGTTAAAAGTTTAAAACCATCAAAGCACTACACAGTATTTCACTTCATAATTACTTCTGTTAACATATAACAGCTAATACCACTAAACACATTATAGCATAAAACGTGCTTTATGTTTGACAGACAAATGTACAAGATAAAAAAGTTTGTCACACTCTTCTAATTAAAAAACTCCAAATTCATCTAATAGTCGTCACCGCTTAAAAAGTTTTAAGATATTGGGGACAATGTTTCTAGTTGGGTGGAGAAAGACATATTAGGGTAATGATAATTTCTTTCCACATCTCATCGCCCCAATAATATAACTCGACACCCCAAAACATACCACATTGGTCCCAAGCATTTGTAAATAGACCAAAGCTGGTCTGACCTGCTCGAAATTATAACCTCTTAACAGTGGCAAAATGAATTTCTTACGTGGCAATACATAAAACTTACAGAAGAAAATCATATGAAGCACATTTTGCTCAGAATTATTGTCACATGGGCACGACCCCAAGGTCCCACTTTTGGCAAACCCCCTGGGGAAAGATAACAACCATGGTAGCATGTTATGCTTGAACCTTAATAAAACAAACAGATGGAATGGCTTGCTTATATATGCTAACTACGGCTGTATCTCTCTCCCTCTTTTTAGCATAACAAAATTTCTAACCAACGGTTTGACCAATTCACCTTCTTCCCTTAGTGACATTGCCCTATTTAGGAATTTAGTTTTTACTGCCCTGATTGCAATTTTAATTAGAGCCATAGGATTAGAAAACAACTCAGGGCTACCCATTGCATCCATTTGGGTTTTAATATAGCGGATCCAGGGTATAGTCAAGGCCTTATCTAGGGACAAACAGTCTTGGATAATTAGTTGGTTGAAATTCGGAGCTTGCTGTGCCCAAATTCTTAGCCACCCTAATATCGGAGCCACAGCGATCTGATCAGTAATGTAACCAGCCCCAAGGTTTTCATGTATGTTAAAAGTGGCTGCAGATTGAGGGAGCGATAACACTTTTCTAAAAAAGACATTTTCTACAGTTTGAATCTCACTTACTTCAGAGTAGCCCCACACCTCGCTCCCATACGACACCATGGGCACACATTTAGCATTATAAATTTTAATGAGGGCCGGTAATGGTTTACAACCTAAACATTTCGCGAAACCCATCAGGGCCCCCGTGGCCCTTGCTAATGTGTTTATTTTCAATGCGCGTTGCATCACCCATGTCCTTCTATCATCAAATACAATGCCCAGGTATGGGAAGGTAGGAACTTTCATGAGTGCCTGCCCATTGCAGAAAAATGATGCCTTTTTCGCCTGGCCACTACCGAACGACATAGCATGTGACTTTTTAAAATTAGTTTTCAAATCCAGAGAGTCCATAAAATTAATAAAACAGTCTAAAAGTGATTGTAATCCTCTTGCTGTCCTAGCCACTAACACAGCATCATCTGCATATAGTAGAGCGGGAATCTTTTTTCACGAACTCTCGGGATGTCCTTACATGCTGAATTTAGGGTGTCGCCCAGCTTATTTATATAGAGTGCAAACAGCAAGGGAGCAAGGATACACCCTTGCCTTACCCCTCGCTTTACTGGCCAGGCGTCCGTCAAGCTCCCATTTTCATTATAATGGACTGCTGCGCTAGTGTTCTCATGGATATCTGCTAGGAAGGATATCAGTACAGGGTCCAGCCCAATGTCATACAGGGAGTTCCAAAGTTTTTGGCGGTTTACAAGGTCGAAAGCAGTGGACAAATCCATAGAAGGTAAATGGATGTCCCCCTGCTTTGCGACCGTGTATTTCCCTATCACAAGATGTAGGTTGTGGCATTGGCCAACAGTTCCTCTCCCCTTCCTGAATCCATACTGTAAATCAGAGATGACTGCGTTCTCTTCCAGCCAATTTGTCAGCCTCTCCAGTATGACCTTTCCCATTATTTTAGCAGCCAAGTCCAAGAGGGAAATCGACCGATAACACGCCGGGTCCTCTCTTGAACCCTTCTTAAATATTGGGACAATAACCGCCTTACCCCAAGACACTGGGGGACCCACTTTAGTAACTGCATTAAAAACGGAAGTTAAAATCTTTGCCCAGTAATGGGGATCTGCCCTGTAAAGATCTGCCGGGACCCCGTCCGGGCCTGGGACTTTCCCACAGGCAGTGGACTCAATGGCATCCAAAACTTCTTTCTCAGCAACACACTGAGTTACATTCTATTGTAGACATGAACATCAGGCATCTTTTCAGTGACTTCATGACAACCTAGATCAAGAGGATCACGAAGACGCATAACCTTAATTTAGTCTGTGGCATTGACAAACAGTCAATCTACAGTAGACTGTCTAGACAAACTCATCAACAGACTGGCCTTGGACAATATTTTGTTGAATTTAAATAACCTATTCTCATTTCACTAAACTGCTTTCTTGCCATGCAGAAGAACTTGTTTTTTTAATTTTTTTATCCAGGATGGGCAGGAAATCACAGTCAGCAGAAATGGAGAGGCTGTCCGATTACTAATGGTCCCATCCACTGCCTTTGATGCAGTCAATAGCGCCACACCACAGTTTAGGCCAGTAGATATCAGAATTCAAAGAAGCATCCTAGATTGGATCACATTCTACCTCTGAGAGAGCTGAAGCACTTCATTGTCACCATACACATCAACTCCTTTGAGCACCATGTCCTGCAATGTTCTCCCACCTCTCCACTCCTCTGCAATGGGTTGTATGTCATGACAATGCGTGGTATTACCACGCGTGCCATTACAACACGTGGATTCCAACGAAAGTCGTTACAACGACTTTCGCTGGAGGGCACTGGATAGTGGAATAGTTTAATTTTCTATTCCAACTACAGCCCACGTTGACAGTAGGGAAGGTGTTGGATAGAAAATTAAACTATTCCCAATCCAACAGCGCCCTCCAGCGAAAGTAGTTGTAACGAATTTTGTTCTAATCCCCGCGTTGTAATGGCAGTGCGGGGTAATCCCCCTGCAATGCATACGTCAGCCTACCACAGGAAATCATCAAATCCTCAACTCAAATCATTTACAGTTATGCATATGATAACACAGATTTCTTGAAACTCAGAAACCCATGAAATCTATCTTCATTGACCCCAGACCATTACCTTTGAGACAGAGTACAAAGATACTGATCAACAACCTGTGACTCAACTCATCAAAAGCTGAGATGCTCTCCAAATGGCCTGGAGCACTTCGCACTCCAGCACCATTGGCCCCAGGAACTTGCATCATCTCTGAAGACAAGCAGGGTGTCTGGGAGTGACCATGGCGTCTACCCTAACTCCAAAAGTGAAATAAAGTTAATAAAAGTGGCTGCCTCATCATGTTAATCCTATGCAGTATTTTCTTTCTTCTGAGTTTCCCAAGATGCCTAGGCTACCGTCCTCATGATACTGTTGCACCTGCACTATGCAAACAGACTTTAACTTGTATCTTTATTTAACCAATTAATAAGACTACAGAGAATTTAGAATGTGGTAGACAGATAATTCCTACACATATGCAACTGCATCACTCTGACCTTTTAAGAACTCCACCTGTTATGCACAGCTAACCACTCCTTATTCTAGGACCTCTTTTTTAGCCTACAGGAAAATCAATGGCCCTGGACCATCCAAGTGATAATTTGGGGATAAAAGCCACATAGGAATCTCCCTATTTGTTTCACATTTGAATTAAACGTGCACTGGTGGTACATACTTACAAAACAAAATCTTTTTATTGATTTTACAACTGAGAACTAACATTACAGGCTTTAATCCAGCCTTACATCACAGCATACTATTGACGTAAATGGAGTGGCCACGGTAGCCTCAAATAGCAGAAATAGCATGCACATCTACGTTTTCATTAACATTATAATAAAATATATTGATGTAATCCACATAATTCCCCCATACACTCTCAGCCTCACTTAGCTATTTATTTTCTTTTCTTCTGCCCCTACCCAGTGCCTATGTGTGTTTCTTCCTGTGTCTTCGCTGAGTCCTGAGCGTTCCCTCCCTCTGTTCCTCCTGTGGTGGAGTGTTCAAACAAGTATGTCCATAAGGGTTCCCAAATGTCCTTTGACCGGGACGTGGACGGCATTAGCTCTGCATATGTAGTTAATTGCTCTTGACAAAATAAAAGGTTGTTAAGACATTCTTTAAATTTAGGAGCACGCCCTCTGCCCCATCTACAGGCTACCCTCTGTTTGGCTAGGAGTAAGCCCAGTGAGACATGTTTTCTGATTGAGGCGTCAAGGTCTTTTCTTTTGTGTATCCTAATAGTGTGGTGAGTGGAGTGTTCGGTATGAGGGATCCAGTCATCTGGCCTCTCAAGTACTGTGCGCCAGTATCTCTCAATAGGGGCCCATTCCAATGCCAGGTACAGAAAGTCAGCTCCAGCTCCCCCACATCTATCACAGTTGTTGTTCTCGCTTAGCTGGAAGGGATTAGGCTTCGCAGGAGTGTAATATAAATGTGTAGATATTTAAAGTGTATAATGAGTAATCTGCTACTTGCTGGTATACGTCCAGTCTGTTGACAGCAAAATTTTCATTTGTCATCACTTAGGGGACCTCTCGGGTCCTCTACCCAGTGGGCTTGCAATGTTTGAGCAGTTTGTGGACTATCTGTTTGGGTGAGCATAGAGGCCATATGCGTAGGTGTGGTTCTTTGAAGTAAAGCTTGTAGTGGGGCCAGGTTCGGAGGCTCAGCTGGAAAGTCAAGGGTAGCAGCCTTAACGTCCTCGCTGAGCCTGACGTACATAAAAAGCTCCATTGAGGTAGGGTGTTGGTCCTTAAAGAATGTCTCCCGAGTGCGGAACTTCCCCTCCTCATACAAGTCTTCCCATGTCATTCCTTCAAATTTTCAAAGCATCTGCTAACAGCGCACTTCTTGAGTAACCGGGAGGTCTAAGCGGCCTTCCAGTTCCAGCAGGAGAGAGTATAGCTATTCGCACAATATTGGGTTTAGGCTGACTTCAGGGTCCCGTAGATATAGTGTGAGATCGTCTGCATCTAACAAAATTAAGATTGGTCTTTCAGGGTATCTAAGGGCGTAGTCCCGATGGTGCTGCCAATGTTCAGCTGCCAGTGGCTTCATAGCCAGCGCGAAAAGGAGAGGAGATAGCGGACACCCCTGTCGTGATTTGCAAGCTGGGGAAGCACATTCCGTTGATTAATACTTTGGCCTGCGGTTTTGTTTAAAGCAGTTGAATCCAGGACAAAAAGGAAAGTGGACGGCCCATACGCTTCAGTGCATTGGTGGTGCATGCTTGTCTGTTCAGACTGTCAATGTCAAGAACTCACTGCTGACAAAGATAAGAAACATATATCACCACCTGGGATGCAGGAAGGCAGCAAATATGTGGATCTTTCTTTCAAAGATGACCCTCTTAATGTAAACAACACCAAACTAGTACCAGAACATACTACTTAATGCGAGGAAGTATTAGTCAGGCACATGCTACTAATGGTCACTCCCACCCCCGTACTCCTGCGCTTCAATCCATTTTAAAGTCCAGGTACAAGTATGCCATGACACGAAAGTATCACCTGTTTAGTCCTCATACACAACATCAACACTCTTCCCACAATGGCCACACTGCAAACCTACAATCAATGAACTTAGCACAATGAACTGAGAAGTAGTCCTGACTTCAAATGTCAGGGAGACCAACTCAACATTTCATCTTCTAAGGTACATAAACAGACTAACAAGGTCTGAAATGTACAGGGCTTAGAAGTAGAGTGTAGTATGAATTGCTATATGAAAACAAGCATTGAAAAGGCATTAGGTTTCACCTATGCTCTCCTACTCCGCGATACACTAAGAGAATAGCCTCTACTGCAAATGAGGCAGTATAAAGAGAGATAAAAGCAACGGAAACACGGCACACACTCATTTTGGGACAAACTGGTATGGCATGGGAGATCACACCTTTATGCACCTAACAGTCACTAATGTTAACTGTTTAGTGGCGCTGCACAAAAAAATGCAAATGTCTTCCGCATGTCCCTGACTCAGACCTGTGGCCCGTGCTTGATATGCCTTATCTGAAAGCTGGGAAAGAGATAACAAAGACAAACACACGGAGGAAGATTCGAAAGCGGTTCGTAAAGATTTAATGAAAGTTATTTTCGGCCCGGAATCAGATGGAACAAGCATTTGCAATGCAATAGGTCTTGCGTTGACACGAGTTTAAGCAATTGCCATTGCATATGACAATTTCTTTTTATTTATGTTTTAAAAACCAAAACCAAAACAAAAGGCATAGCCATTTACAATGCCAATTGCTCAAACTCGCATAACTGCGAGACCTATTACATTGCAAATGCTTGTTCGTTGAACTGTTTGGTCAGTTCTCCATTCATTGCCTTTGTATGCAGATTGCTGTCTAGACATATTGTCCGCCAGCTCAAAACTTGCAGTGCGATGTTTGTATGAGGGTGAGGAAATGTTTAATGGTGTGTAAATGGTTTGGAGATCTGTGTTGCCGGTCCACTGCAGGGTAGGCTTGCTGAGACGGCTTGGTTTGGCCAACTATAGGGCGTTAATGCTATGTTGTGCACAAGGGTGTCTTGGTTTCACTGTAGCCCTCTGTTGTAGATGGGATGCTTATAAGTTTGATTAAAAAGTGTTGCGTTGTGCAATAGGTACCCTTGTATGCACGCTGGCAGCTGGTTATTGTGTACTAGAAAGGTGTTCAATTATATAGCGAGTTTACTATTTGAATGCTTCTGTGTTGTTAAACATGTTGGTGACATTTGTAGTTTAAACCATTTGTTACACTTCTCGTGTGCTCAAAAAAGGTTAGAACAGAAGAAGTAAAAGGGAGGTTAGTTAGGCTGGCTGTTAAAAAGAGCAGGGGTGGTGGTGTGCCATGTTTATTTTTTCTTTATGCAGGGTACGAGTCCTTTCGAAATGTAAATGAAGTGGCGTGTGCTAGAGGTGTGAGGATTGAGAACACCCCACCCAGGTATGTGTGCATCAGGATCACAGCCAGCTGCAGCCCCCTGACTGATACTTCTTCCTCAGGAGTTGGAACCAGTTCTGGTGCCTGCCGTCCCATTCCTGACTTCTGGGACTACAGAGGTGTTGGAGTTCGAGTAGTGTTCCCCACACGCTCTGGCACTCCTATAGTTTAAGGTGGCCTGGACTTGGCTGCCAGACTGTAGGAAGCTGCTAAAATTTAAGCTTTGTCGCTCGATGCGAGAATGCTCTCTTGTTTGGAATAAGTGGAAGGCCTTGTGGCGCAGACCCCTGATCATTTTGATTTAGCATTTAAGTATTGGACTGCACTGGGAGAGCGATGGAATAGCGTTTGCGCATGTTTAGGGGACGTGTTGGGGTGGGGTGGTTGGATTGAGCACACAATCATTTTTAATGTGTGAATGAATTAATGGATGAATAGGTGCAATATATCTAGGGGAACGGGTATAATTGGAAGAGTGAAAGTAAGCTAGAGTGCCTTTACGAGGGCTCACATAGGACCATGTTACGATAGTAATTACTGCACTAATACTGTTCCTCCTTCTCACCAAATTCAAAAACAGTTTTATTTTTCTGCGTCTGCTTATTTTATGCCTGGGATATGTGATGGTTGAAGTTGGAAGGCTAAGTCTGAAAACATTATGGTACTCGTTTTAATGGATTTTCTGTTGCTTTGTATTCCGTGTAATAGTAAACGTGTATCCGAGATGTACTACACATTCTGTTGAGAATCAGAAGAATTCCATATTGAAAATACTCATTAAGAACATGTTATAATACCCAATAATTGAGTGGAATATGGAGCCAAAAACGGAACCTATTAAACACACCTTTGTATCCTCAGTGTGCAACCTGCTTACTACAGGCTCTGATTTGGTTGGTGTTAAATCTGTTATGCCGCATAATTTTGGTAAAGTACAATCACGCTGTTAAGCAGTGTTGCATAATTATTGGCAGTGTGCAGCAAAACATTTATTCAGTACGAGTGCATGTGAACAACACAAATGTCCAAAACGCTGTACTTGTTGAAAGCGCTGTTTTTTAGCACACAATATAGCACCATGTGCCGGTTTTGCAGAATTCCTCCTAATTTTGCAATTTCCCCAAAAGTTTGTGTTAATATACAGATACAAATTCTGCAATTTTTCATAAAGTTAACCCAGTCTTTCCACAGCCGACAAAATTAACACTGAGTTGGATTATATTACTAATTATCTACAGTGAGGGGCTGTTGCAATAAGCGCTGCACAGAAGAAAAACAAGGGATGACTATTTCCAACACCGGACCTTCCGGCATGCTGGGTCAAGACTCTTCCACATCCATGGAGGTGAGTCCAGCGTAGTATGGCCGGGGGAAGGGGGTTGCAAAAATGCATGGAAAACGGACCTTATCTTGAGAAAGGGCCATCTGTTTATAATTAGAAACAGATGGCCCTCCCTAAAGATAAGAAAGTGCTTCATGATAGCCTTGAAGTAAGAGATCCAGTCCGGAGGGGCCGTCCCAAAAAGCGATAGGGAAGCAACCAAAATATCCCATGACCAATGGCAGGCCTTCATTTAGCAAAAACAATGACGCAAGTCAATGGAAATGAGGGGCGGGGCTTCAAGTCCCTTTCTAAAAACCCCTCATCCACAAAATCTCTCGCCCTGCGAGCAGCTCTGTGCGCTGCAGCGCCAGGCGAAACCTAAAAAATAGATAGGTGAAAGAACACTAGAGCACTATATTTTTAGAAGGAAAGCGTGCTTGTTTCATTCAGTTAATTTCTCAGCTTGTGTGAAATCTAGGATTACAGTTCCGAAATGTCGATAAATGTCTGCAGTAGCCTTTGCAAGAAAACAGAAAGAAGTCTGTCCTCTCCAACCCCGCAGGAAACATCCACCGGCCGATAACTAGTAGATGGAGGCAGTTTGCTTCAAAAGCAACACAACATTGCAGGGCAAGCATCACTGGCATCAGGAGGACATGGCGCAGTGGGCAGCGCTGCTGACTCCAGAGCTGGGGATCCCGGTTTGAGTCTAGGTGGCGCACATGTGATTGAGAGCAAATGACTTAATCTCTCTGGATGATAAAGTGCACAATATAAATCTGTTCAGCACTGGGAAACTGATAAGAGCAGCAGATGAGGTATGTTGGGATTTAGAACGGGCTGCGCCCAGTCCTCTCTCTGTGCACATGCTGTCGATTACACCCCTCCCTCTCGACCCATGTGATCGCATTTAAGGAGAAGAAACCGGGCAGTCAGTGCTTGGTTTAGTTAAAGTCACGTTGTCTTTTCTGGTGACCGAGCTACGTGGGATTATCGGCTGTGTTCGTGTTGGATTACTGGGAGACACTTTGCTTGCTGAGCGAGGCTTCGCTCTGATAAGGATACCTCCAGTATCTGGAGTGGGAGTACGGACTTTGTTGGGTTAATTACCTGATCCTGCATTGGAGTTTGTACGCGGCTGCGTGCGGACATTTAATAACGCCAGTGCATTCATTTCCGGATATTGGACCTCACTCGATATCCTTTTGTGTTATTCGGGTTCATTTTACGAACCAGCTGCTAGTTGCCGGGTTTTTTCCCTTTTCTTTTTGTGGCCACTGAATTTTCGGGTTGTTGGGAAGCGGGACGTTTTGTTTGTTTACACATATCCAGGACGGAAGGGGTTTTTTATGTCGGAAGACTTTTTCCCCTAATGTGTATAAAGTATCCAGGAAGCTACTATAGAGTGGAGTTATCTCTAGAAGATTTCGATACTAAGGAAGAGGCACGACGTCTCCTGTCCAGCGATACTGACACCTTCAGCGGGTAAGACGAGAGGGGTGTTGTGGTTCCCGAAACCCTGGAGGTGCATAGAGAGAGTACAGGGGGGTGTGAATTCTCATTTGTATTCTTTCTGTTTATCTCTCCTCTGCAGGGTGTGTTTCTCTCTGTACCCCTGGAGAGCCTTAAGAACTGGAGACACACTGGGTACTCCGAAGTCTTCCTCTTCCCCGGGACGGGTTCTTTTTTATCCTGCCCCCTCTCCTGGCGCAGGCTGTAGTGTGCAGTGATAATCTTATTGCGGGCTGCGGTCTGTGTAGGGATAGAGGGCTGGGAATATCGTCGCTCCTGCAGCGTGGTTCCTAGTGGGAGACAATCTGACAAGGTACACACATTGGTAAACGCAGGGCAAAATGCAACAGCCAATAGAAATGAAGGAAAAGTAAGTGGCAAGCACAGGAACCAGTGAAAAGCCAGGAAACAGAGGTGGTGGGAGGTTTGTTTTCTTTTTTTAGTTTTATATAATTCAAACTAGACCCGAAGATATCAGGAATCAGAGCGCTTTACATGAGCACCAGTTTCGTTACACAAGGACATTCAGTTTTTATTTTTAGGCACAGGGAGATTAAGTGATTTGCCCAGTATAACAGGATGCTGAATGTCGTTGCCGAGACTCGAACGCCCCCAGCTTCGAGGTCGGCCGCTCTAGCCGTAAGGCTACATCCACTCCCCTAAAGTCCCTTTTAAGTCTATATTAAAAACAATAGATTTCCCAAGCACTGTGCAGGTGAAACCTAATGAGCTTCTGATATTATTTAGTATCATTGAAAGATAATGTATGTCTGCCACAAGGTTAAAGTGTTATACATTACTCACCATTTCGATTTGGTCAGCATATTTGAGCACTGCATAACGGCCCAATGGGTTTTGACAGAGCCCTTTTTTCTGTTCTTCAAATGAGGATCACAAAGTGATTTGATGGCATGGTACCGGTGTAAATCCCATGGGACTGTGCGGTATCCAGTCAACAAGACATAAGCAAATGACAGTATGTGAAGCCTAATAGACTCCACAAGGAAAACAGACCTGGATATAGAGTAAAAACCATGATGGTTTATTTAAATCAATAAGAAATAGAAAAGGCAAAAATCATGTTAGCAACTGTTAAGATTCAGCATGAACATGAGTCAATGTATATTTTAAAGTAAAAGCTTGAACCCAGTAAGGTTCTTCTGCAGACAAACAGGCAAAAATTGCAAAATGCAAATAGCAAAAGGGAATATGAGTCAAATAAAAACAGGCAAATGCTCTTCTTAAATGCTAAAATTAGAATGCCGCTGCCAAATGAGGAAAGGCATAGTGCTCAGCTAGAACAAAATGGGACTGACGAATAAACTCAAGGTACAACTAATGTTAAACACTACAATATGCAAAAAAATAAAATCATGTGTCAGCACGCTGTACCTTCAGTCCTTTCCCATACACACCAAATTCATCAATGCTCTTATATACTCCCAATCATACGATGAAAACTGTTAATTGCACAGATATCTATCCTTTTATTGAAAATACAATTTTTGTTCTTCAATAAAATCTCATAAGAACAATATCAACACTTCATTACATAAAATTATCATCAAAGCAGATAAGCAGATCACTAATATTTTCTTACCCATGAGGGTTGAATCATAGTCATGAAGTTGTTTTTGAATCTTCACGAGAGGAAGTAATATTAATAACACGAGGGCAATCTACTATAACTTTTCTGCCTGACGCCTTACATTTCGGAAAAGATATCAGAAAGAACATCATTGTTTTTAAAGTTTTGTCCTGAAGGTGTAGTTGAACAATTGTGATCAACCGAAACTCGGCATCGACAACTTGATAACTTGATTAATAGTTTTTTTTTTTATCATTGAAAATTGTGTTTATGTAAGCCTTTAAGGGGAGATCTAGATGTGTTGCTTTAGTAGGAGAATACTTTATTTGAGTATATGTATAACATAATGACGTTCTACCTAAACAATGCCATGAAACTTTGATAAAGGACAATAATGACATAATACAGTAGGAAGATATTAGTGATCTGTTTATATGTAATTTTGTTTCACAAACCCCTTTTTATGATAATTTTATGTAATGAATTGTTGATATTGACACAAGAGGGACCTTTTTCTTGTTGTTTAATATGAGTCTATGCCACATATGAGATGCTCATCACAACGGCATTGTTGTCAAGGGAGAGGAGCATGAATGTTTCTAAGCTCTTGTTAAAAAACAATCACTTTGAATAAATGATTCTAAATGCAGTAATGTGATCTGATGTACTCACACAGGTGAAATGCTTCTGCATGTTAAAGAACTTTGGGAAAACCTCATATTATTCTAACATAATGTGTTTGTATGAATTGGTCATGCCCATGCTCCTAGGGTCAAGAGAACCCCCTGGATTGGTTGTGGATCGGATTTCCCATTTCATTTTTGGCTCAGCTGATGGAGCAAGTATTCGCACGTGACGCGACTTGCTTGTATCAAGAACCTCAAAATAACATTAATAAGTTAATTCAACATGTTTGTCTTATTAATATTGCACTTTTACACTACACGGGGGTTTTCACAGAGACGCTTGCCTATGTGTTTACTAAACGTAATGAAGCTTCCTTCTAATATGGTAAATAGAGTGAGCAACCCAATAAACCTTTGGGGGCTTGGGTAAAAACGTGATAAGAATGGGTAAGGTAGCCTCCAAAGGAGTTTGTTGATTAGATTACGTTAATTATTTAAATGTAATATACAGGTAACTTAATCGTCCTGAGTGAAGTTAATTCCAAGTGATTCAATAAACATATATATACTTAAGACTGGGAGTCTCCCAGCTTTATCCAAAGGAGAATTGTTTACATCTTCAGTTTTTGGATAGGCTTTGTACAGGCTTTACAGTGATTTTGATTTAGTGTCTGATATTTATCCTGTATTCCTGTTTTGCATATTCTTTCTGTATTGTATTTTCCCTTTATAATTGAAGTTTGATAAAATCTATTTTTTGCCTATACACATGTCCATTGGTTATTGCGTTAATTGTATTGTTTCAATGTCAAGTATTGTCACGTTTAGTTAGTCTTAAGTATATATATGTTTATTGAATCACTTGGAATTAACTTCACTCAGGACGATTAAGTTACCTGTATATTACATTTAAATAATTAACGTAATCTAATCAACAAACTCCTTTGGAGGCTACCTTACCCATTCTTATCACTCCTTCTAATATGGTCGCTGCTTTGCGGGAAAACTAGTCTGCGCATGCGTCGGTCATACCCACGTGATGTGACGCACTCGCAGTTCTGGAGGGAACTTGTTGCTCATGCGCAGTATTGCTAAAAATGGCCGCTTTGTTTTTCACATGCTCCGTGCTTGCACTGCTGCTTTGGCAAAGCCGTTTGTTCTTCTTAACTCCTAATGCTATAGTTATTATAAAGTAAGGGATGTAGTATAGCCATTTACGGTATACAGTGTATTAATTTTTTCCAGTGTTTCTAAATTGTTTTCGCTTACTTTTCATGTACCATCCTCGGGGGGTCTGGGAAGCGCTGCTACTCCATCTTGAAGTCTGAATAGAGCCAGTCATGTGATGGGGGAAAAGAAAGTCATGTAGAAGTGGAACCCAGCCAGCTGGCAGCCGAAGCCAAGATGCTCCTGGGAACCTACACTCCGACCTAGCTGAAGAAGCTGACTTGTACCTGCAATTGCTACAAATGTAAAAGATTATTGTGTACCCCATTGTCTGCTGAAACCTCTCTTGCCATGGGAACTGGAATGTAAGGGGTGGGTTCGAAAATTTGCCCTGTTGTGTTCTCTGTTTCAGGTTAACAATAAAGCGCCGGGACACTCCTTGGAGTAGCCGAGCGCTATAAAAGATTCCGATAACATAACATAACATAACAAGTCTGAGAAAGTCTAAATTTTAGGAGGTACCATGACCTAACCTCCTCCCTTGCCCAATCGGAAATTAGGGAACCTTTCACTTGCAACATTTGTGGGTGGTACGTTGTCCCGAAAACAGTATAATTAGTCTAGGTTTAGCTAAAGAAACTGTCCGACTTGTTCGAATAGCTGACCTGTCACTGACCCAACGAACTCTATAGGTGATTGATACAGAGAGCTGCGGAGCACTCTGTCCGTAATTTCCCCAGACTCAGTCGGAGTTTGAGAAACCTTAAGTGCTGGCGAAGCACTTTGTTGGGATATTCGAGAACCCAATCGGGGTTATTGACAGATTCCTTGCAGAGAGGGGGTAGCGCAGGCGTTGCATCCGAAGCTGCAGGTGTTGGTCGTACCCTTTGGTGAGCCCAGTCCTGATCCAAATCCTGAGGTTATCCTGTCCTGACTGTCCATGAGCTGTTCCAAAACAAAAGAGGAAGCGTAGAGGTGCTGATAGAATCACCCTCCTAGCAGTATTATATAAAAATGAGATTCTATCAATGTGTTACGGTGATTATTTTTAGGTTATGTTTTTTGTGTCTAGTGAAATACTAGGCTCTCTCTTAGGTCTAGAAAGACGAGAGCACTATGTGCTTTTTAAAATACCCCTCACACTCTAAAAAGTCCTTTAGTGTCATGCTTCATCATAGGGGTCTTCCCGTCCCTCTAGAAAACCTCTCTCCTGAATGGCTGTTTGTCTGTTTGTGTTGAGTCGCTGTTGTATGTTTAATGAGATGAATTTTTGCCCTAATATCAGGAGGGCTCCACAAGACAAGTGTGGTGATTTTAACCACTCATGTGAGGTTTATTAGACCTACTAATTTGAACATGAAAGGCATAATAATGGCTTCATCAGTGCGAGGTCAGTCTCTATTATTGTGCTCCTTGACTATATCCTAAAGTTTGTGCCAACGCACAATATGATGTGAGACAGACATATTTATGTGGTGTTTTTCCTTTTCTCTCTTTTTCCCAATTTCCTTTACAGGGACCGCAATAGGTCAATATTTTTGGTATTTATTGTATTTACCATGCTTCACCTGGGCCAGCTCATGCCCTGAAGCCCAAACAGTCAGCCTATTTTTGCTGTTTGTTTGTAGGACGGTAGGCTTATTACTTTAGAACTGAGCAATAGGTAGTAGGGACCATTATATGGTCCTGATGAGTAAGCAGTAGGGGACTGCTTACGAAACATGTCGACTTGGTAGCAAGCTATTGCTCTACCTCAAAATCCCCTTCTTAATGTTCCCAGCTAGAGAAGCGAATAAAGTGTATTTTTCTACTAGCCAGGGAATTTTTAACCTTTTTGCACTCACATGTTAGGTCCCTACACTTCACTGACACCCCCTGCACCAACACATAGCCTTCTGTCACGAAATAAGTGCTCCTGCGTAGTTCGTTGGTCGCAGCACGCCCCGCCCTGCTAGAGGGACGGGAAGACCCCCATGATGAAGCATGACACTAAAGGACTTTTTAGTGTGTGAGGGGTATTTTAAAAAGCACATAGTGCTCTCGTCTTTCTAGACCTAAGAGAGAGCCTAGTATTTCACTAGACACAAAAAACATAACCTAAAAATAATCACTGTCGATGAGCTGTACCTGCTCGCCTACTGGCAGCCTAAGTCCTTGAGGGTCCTTTCCCACCTTTCCCAACTGACCTGTGGCCAGGGTTGGTCCTCAATCTATCCTAGGTAAATATAAGTGAGTGTGGGTGTTCGTCTACCTAAGCTTTTCTCCCTTTTCCCGAATAAAGCAAATTAACTTTTGTCATTTACCCTGTTTTTCTCTACTATAAGATTCTCGTATAAACTGGTGTATTAGCATGTTCCATTCTCTCCACACCTTTAGACAAATGTTGAATTATATGCATATATAGTTTGTTCCATTTCTTACCCTCCCGTCAGTGAATAAGAACATCTGGATAAACCAAATAAAGTTTTGTTTCTTATAGACAGTTATTGATAACTGAAAGTCCACCTTGAATTAGTATGTTCTCTTTTCTACCCGCCTTTTAGTGAAGTTATGAAAGTCTGCTGATCTAAATTTAGCATGTTCCTTATTTTTTCCCTTCCCTTTATTTTTCGATTTCTAAATGTTTCTTACTTTAATTCATTGCTATACTATCTTCTTAATCTTAGTGATAGATAGTTTGATTTGTGTTAACCTGTGGCTCATGGAAACTAAAGAAAACGATAATTAGATAAAGGTTTTGAAAACTTCTTGCGTCTGTGGTTATTAAAATACAAACCATTTTTCAAATATTGCATGGCATTTTTATGCTATTTACTTACCCTCAAATTTAGCTCCTGATCCATTGTGATCTTAGGTACCTGAGACGAGGATTGGTAAGTCAGGTACACGGGAATAAACAGAAAGAAACCGAATTACTGATAGTAGAGTGTGGGTTACCCGATTAAAGTGTAAAAGTAAAATATTTTATGGGCCCAAGTGTGCGTATTTGGTAACAAAGGTAGTCGGGTGACCTGCGCGCTCTATCACAGCCACCTCTAGGTTATTCTGTGAAACCTAGGGTGTCTGGTAGCAGCCTTGTACTCACATTACAGTGGCCCAGAAATTCTTCCCAGGAACAGACCCCAAAATAATTGACAGACATGTTCAATTGTTCCCCCAACACAGGAACTGTTTCAGCAATTTGGAAACGCCATTATCAGGCGGATGTTGAAAAAAACCATCAGCCGATCCCCTTAAAAGTGAAAATTATAGACCTATCTCTAGGTGTGGGCGGAAAATCCGTTCCGCTCGCGGATTTTGCGGATTTTCGGGAAATCCGCAATCCGCGAGATTTGCGAATTTCCTGAAAAATCCGCAAATCCGCGAGCAGCGGATTTTGCTCGCACTGCTCGCACTGTTCGCGTGAGTTCGCGCCCCGCGAATAAGTGCGAAATTGCAGAAATACGATTTTAGCAAAACTGAAAGTAACTACTTACCAGGTTCAAAAGTTCAGGCTCATCATTAGTAGCCATTTCCTGTAGTGCTTCCTGAGGGGCCCCTCCAGAGTTCAGTTGCCAGTTGCAACTATTATGTGACCCTGCTCTGAACCTCAGAATAGTTACACATATGCCACAAAGGTCCTGAATTACAGCTAAGGGAGACAAGCAGGAGCCAGGCTGGAAGTTAAAATCCATTAATCAGCCCCTAATTCATTATTGTCAGTTGGGGCAGGGCAGGTGTTGTAACTAATTTTGCAACAATGAAAGCACTTAGCAAGTGCAAAAGATCACTAATCAGGGCGCACTAAGGAAGCAGGTGCCAGCTAAAAAAATATTCTGTGACACATTAATCAGCCCCAAATTAATTCAGGTCACTTGAGGCAGGGAAGGTGTGCTTTGCTTTGCCAAAAATAATGTACACTGGACAACCAGAGGGTGTGGTGATGAAACAGAGGGTGGCATGGGTGGGCCAGAGGGTGGCATGAGTAGTCAGAGAGTGGCAGTGGTGACAGAGAGTGGCAGTGATGAAGAAGAGTGTCCCAAACAGGTTGGACACGTAGAAACAACAAGTTCGCAAAACTTGCGACCCGACAGGTAAGTTCGCAAATTGCGAAATTGTAAAAACCCTCGCGAACTGGCAGAAACACGGGCGAACACAAAAAAAAAAAAAAATCCGCAAATTCGCGGGAATTCGCGGATTTTGCGGATTGCGAGTTTGCAAATCCGCAAATTCGCGGATTGCCAATCCGCAAAATCCGCTCATGCTTACCTATCTCCCTTCTACCAGGGCCAAGTGACATCATGGAAAAATACATCAATAAAAGTCTTTCATTATACCCGGAGAAAAATGACATACGGCATTCTTCCCAGACTGGTTTTAGACAAAGTAGCAGTATGGAAACTGCACTGCTTGCAGCAGCAGAAGAACTTAAAGCCCTTTTGGACTAGGGAAAGGATGTAGCCTTGATCCTGCTGGATCTTACTGCTGCTTTTGACACTGTCGCCCACCCAGTGTTGATCATAAGATTTAAGGAATCAGGCATATCTGGGACAGAGTTAAAGTGGCTTACCTCTTTCCTCCAAAATAGAGCATTTCAGGTATGTGAGGAAGATATATTGTCATAAAACTACACCTTAACCCCTTCCATGCTGGTGACGAACCCCAGCCGTCATGCACTACAGTGCTCGTGTGCTGATGACGGCTGGGGTTCGTCATGGCCCGCCCGTGTTCTGCCGGCGGCCGCACACGGGGAAAATCGCGGCCGCACGGAAGGGGTTAAAGTGTGGAGCCCCGCAAGAACCATATTCAATCAGTATGTCCCATCGCTGATGGAAAAAATTATTGTCCAATTGCTTTGGCTTGTAAAGGACCTTGAGAAAGATGCTGGGATGGCTACCACAATCAGCAAGAAGAATTGAGGAGCAGGGATTAGTCATATTCCGTCATATCCTGTCTAGACTATGGAAACTCCTTGTACCTGGGTAGCCCCAAGTTGATTATAAAAAGACTGCAAGTTATCCAAAACGTTGCAGCTCGTATATTGATGAAAATGCCTAGATTTCATTCTGTAACTGTGGCATTGGCTAATCTACACTAGTTACCAGTAACTAAAAAAATCAATTTTAAGGCACTGTGCATGGCACATTGAGTGATGCACCAAAGGGGTACCAGAGTGATTCAGAAACTTCCCATCTCTTAAGACCCTACTAGATCACTTCGCTCCACTAGCCAGCAATTGTTCAAACTTCACAGGATTAGGAAATCCAGGAGTGGGGGACCCTCCTTTGTGTTCTTGGTCCCCAAGCTGTGGAACGCTCTCTCTGAAAATGTAAGGAAAACTGAGTCAGAATCAAAATTAAGAAATCAGTTATTTTCTAATTCTCTGGAATTAGCATCTCTACTTTTGGCTGTTAGCGCTGGGAGGCCCTTATGGGTAGCCATGCACTTGACAAATCCTAAAGAATTGAATAGAATACACTAGAATAGAATAAAATACAAGTAATTGGTTAAAACGTGAGAATGAAAGTAAATTATGTTAGCAATCAATTCTGGTTGGGGCCTATTTCAACATGCCATAGGATACTGCTGGAGTTAAATTATTTAATGCTAACCATTAGCTTTTTTTGTAGTCGCTTACCTGCCTGTGCTATTTTCAGGGGGATGTGAGTATCCTGCTGTGACCGACACCCATGGCCCAATCTCTGCTTACATAGTGAGGGACAAGATGTGGGCATAAAAGATGCCAGCACAGAGCTTGCAATGATCAGGAACTTTGAATTTGTGTTGCATTTGTGTTCCATCCGATGCGAGTTGAGCATAGAAAGCTAGGGAGGAGGCCACAGGAAGCTTCAGACAGGGTGTGTGGCACAAGTGGCTATCTACACAGGTGCAGAAAGATCGTGCACGCTCAGTGGGTGGCTACTCTTGCCTAAAACGTAGGTTAAAAGAAATTAAAAAGAAAATTGTGTGCTTACTTAGCCACAGTTAGTAATATGAGGACTTTGCATATACGAGAGACACATTGAAAAATGGGCTGTCCTGGCCTTGATCTACGCCCCCCCCCCCCCCCCCCGCCTCCACAGCTCTGCCTAAATATGTTATGCTTGTGATGGGCCAAAAGGGAGCTAGGCAGTCCATAGGAGTGGCCACTTCTTGCTCACTTCCTGCCCATGAGCACCCCGGTTCAGTATAGACAGGGATTGGAATAAAAAATAAGCACTGGCAAAGCCAATAGGTCTCTCCTATATAAGAGCCAATGTGTTTTAGCCATGATGTGCAACATCATAGCTGCTGTTCAGCATGGCTAAAAGTTAGTAGCACAGAGAAGCGTGGCATGGAGCGTTGTAGAGTGGAATGGCGAAGAGTGGCGTAGAGTGTGGTAGAGTGGAGTGGCAGAGAATGCTATGTATTGGAGTGGCATAGTGTGGAGTCGTGTAGAGTGGCATACACTGGAGGTGCATAGATAAGAGTGGACTGGTGCACAGTGCATTGGCATGGAGTGTTGCAGAATGTAGTGGCGTACAGTGCAGTGGTATTAAATTCAGAAGCATACAATGTAGCATCGTAGAATGCAGTGGCGTGTGTTAGAGTACTGCATAGTAAAGTGTAGTGGTGCAGAGTGCAGTGAAGCAGAGTGGAGTGGCACAGTGTGGAGTGGCACAAACTAGAGTGGTGCAGAATGGAATGGCGTAGAGGTGAGGGATGCAGATGGAAGTGGCGCAGAGTAGAGTTGAGTGGCATAAAGTGCAGTGGCATAGAGTGCAGTTGCGTAGAGTGGAGTGGTGCAGAGTGCAGTGACATGGTGGAGTAGTGTAAAGTAGAGTTGTGAGGTTTAGAGTGCTGTGGTGTTGTGTGAGGTAGAGTGGAGTATTCATGGTGTGGTAGCACATTGCCATTACCATCAACAGATTTTCAATTGAAATGACCATTACATTTGGACAGACATACAATTTTACTACTAAAACTATGCAGTGAATGTAGCAATGTGGCAATATTATGTGGTATGGCTGGGATGCCTTACCATGAAATTTTAACATGATACCCAAATGTGGACCTCAGTCTAGTAATTCTTCTCTCAGTCCTGGTAAAGTGACAAAGAGAAAACAGTCTTACTTAGAGGAACATGTGTAAAGCGTTTTACAGTACCACCATTGATGATAAGATGAAAATATTCAACACCAGTTATCGATTTTAAAGTGTTCAAGAAATGAATACTCTGCTGAGCTGTCAAACTTTACCATTGCAGTCACTGGGGAACATCTTGGCTGACACTCGGTCACTTGCAGAGTGGGTTCAACAGAACCCACTTGGAATTAAGGTCTTGCGGGTCCATAGACCAAGGTTCAACAGTCAGAACAATTTTACCTTGCCCATGGAGTCTGGGTGTAGAGGTGACTTGGCTGTCCTTGGTGCTGGATGGGAGCAGCGGGTGCTGCAAAAGCATTACTTAGCAAAACAATACTTGCAGGTGGAGTTTATGGGAGCCCCTTGAGGGTGACACTTGGAGGGGCCACTTGACCAGGAATCACAAAGCAGAGCAGCTCTACCTAGCTTGGGTGTCTCAGGTTCAGAAGTGTATCTGACTATCTGTGGTGGTGACCGGGACAGCAGGAGAAGACTTTGCCAGGTGTGCCAGTGCCGGCAGGTTCATGATGCTCAACAAAAGCACCACAAAAGGAGACGGGTGATGGAGCAAGGAATTCACTCTTTGGAGCATCAAGTAAAGTAGTCAGTAGTCAACAAGACCACCAACAAACCTTGGCCACTCCAAATGCAGCAATGAAGAAAATCTTCTTGCACGAGTCTTGAGAACGCTGTAGGGGGATGTGACTCACTTAGGTTCAGGACTACACTTCCCAGAAGGCACCTGGTTGGTAAATATTTGGCTGGTCCTTAACAGAGCCCGGTGGGCAGTCCTTTGGATCTTGGAAATGTGGTTCGTGCCTGCCGACTGCTAGGGATTAGTACCTCTAGTACTAGGAAGCCCAGGTGAAGTCTTTGGATCGCTGAAGGGTTCACCTTCCTTTTGGAACCGGTCTCTAGTTCTGGAATAGTCGCAGTCTAGCGGGTGCAGGGGGCTGCCTCAGGTGCATTGAGTGGCAGCTCCTCCGATAATATGGAGGAGCGTTGCCATACTACTTTGCAGCAGTGAAATAAAGGAAAAATAAAACGATAATAGCTTGATGTTGTTATTATTTATTCATTTTGTCCTGCTGCTGCAGCTTTGC
The DNA here is from genome assembly GCF_964263255.1 of Lissotriton vulgaris. Lineage (NCBI taxonomy): Eukaryota > Metazoa > Chordata > Amphibia > Caudata > Salamandridae > Lissotriton > Lissotriton vulgaris. Next base: position 933,202,118 of record NC_141685.1, read on the forward strand.
AGGGTGGGTGGGGTGGGTCTGCTCTCCTCTCAGAGCAGGGGGAGGAGTGGTAGGCACACTCTGTAAGTGAGCATTAATGTTTGGCCGGCTGTCTCGGGCCAGTCAAACACTCATGCGCACTTTGCATGTTCTCCATCCAAGCTGTATTGCAGCCTGAGTGGAGAACATGCCCAGCCTCCCACTGTCTGTCTGAGCACCGAGCCACGGCGCTCAGACCAATCACACTACTGCATTGCAGCATTGTGATTGGCTTAGGGGAGCCTGGGTGTGCTTCCTGTTCTGGTCAGAGGGAGGGACTACAGAAGAGAGACGCGTTGAGGAGGTACTATTTAACTTCCTTCTTTTTTTACACCCCTACCCCACGACCCCCGAACCGTGCCGGCCGCCATTGGGTGCATTACTTTGTGCCTCTTCTTTGTGGAGCCCTGCCTTGGGCTGACACGGTTTCTTCTTTGTCCTTTTCTTCTTCAGAGCAGATCTGGAGTTCTGTTGTTAGGGATGCCCTTTAAATCCTAGTGTTCAGGGGTGTTTAGGGGTGTGAGGGCTAGTAGCCAATGGGCTACCAGTCCTGCGACTAAACCGCCCCTGAAGTGACCACATCGGGGGGTGTATGTCACCAAACTACCCAGAACCCACTATTTTTGGGACATTACAAGATGGCACGAGCCATCCTCGGCTGTACAGACCAGCTGGCCCACCCTAGAGGTGTGGCTAGCCTTTGAGAGCTGTACGTCTCCTGCATACCAAATCTCCCACCTGCCCGCAAACACAAGTGCCTGGGGGCAGGGGGGCCTTTGTCTCCACTGGGTAAAAGTCACTTGCATATCAGAGGCGGTGAAGTCTTTGAGGCTCACCACCTTGATGGGTCTTTCACTAGCCATCCTGGGAGGGTGGAGGTGTGAATTCCTTCCTTCCTGCCCAGTGTCTTACGGTCACTGAGAGTGATGGCACTCACCAGCAGGAGGTCAGACTTCTGTCTTGTCGGCAAACATCTCAGAAAGCCCGCCAAGGCGCGAGGGGACTCTGTCACTCGATGGACACCCTCTAAGAATGCCACCTGGGTGCATACCAGTTCTGCCTCGACACAAGAATTGTTTTCTGGTGAAAAAGAATAGTGTTTGATACCAGACACAACTAGATTTTCTGGTATCATCATGGAGCTGGCTAGCTTGTTTTTGTCCAGTATCTAGTGTGCGTAAACATTATAGACTGCAGTTCACCTACAGTAAACTTGAATGGCAAAGTTACTGTATGGTACATATGTCTGCACATATATGCCTTCAACATTAATATAACACACCCTGCCTCTTGGGCTTTAGAAGGCCTACTTTAGGGGTGACTTACATATATCAAGGCAGTGAGGGGACTCCATCACACATGGTGTGCACAGTGTCAAACTCGAGCAGAGAAGCTGCTTGTGCAGCCTGCAGTAGCCACCCTGGTGACTTTACTTTTACTCGGGTCACTCAGAGTGGCACAAATAGTGCTGCAGACCTGGTGACCCTGTTAACACCCTCGCCCTGGGTACCAATGGTGTCATCTACTAGGTACTTATAAGGTGGGTTAAGGCATCTTACCAATTGGGTGTACCAATTCACATTGCACTTTAGACGAAACAACACGGACACTGGAACCTGGTTAGCAGGCTTCAGTGCACTGTCAGTCAGAAACCAGCATCTAGCAGTTAAAATGGGCACCATAATTGGGGGGACATCTCCAAAAAGTGCAGTTTCCTACAGTACACAAACAAAAATGTGTGGAGATTGTGTCACTTAGTGTAATAATTTGTTTTGATCATATTAAAGTATTTGTTTCAAACATACTTCAGAAATAACAAACAGTGTGCTTCATTTGTATTCCAAATTCTGATGTTCATTCAAATGCTGTGTGCTAGAAAAAACGTTTTCCTACCCCCAGTTTCCAGTAAGATTGTCACATAAATCCTCTCACTTTGAAGGAAGAGAAAGGAAAATTAACAAGTGCCCTCTGAGGACTGTGCCTAACATTTGACCTCTGTCTTTGAATGTAGAGCAAATGTGACAAGATAAGAACAAGATTTACAGGCCTACAAAAAGGGAGCACTTGGAAGGATGCTGTAAACAAATTTTGCGGTACAAAACTGGGTGGTTGATGGACGGAGCATCTGAATCAATCAAACACTCACACCCAGTCAAAAGATCTGGGTTTAATCCATCACCGTTCTTTAGCCCACTCTGCCACCCCAGTTCAGACATGGCTATATGCAAATCAGTCTGACCATGTGCCTCTTGGGAACAGTCCAGCCCGAACTGCCAAGCCATGTCTTCCCTGGACCGGAAACAAGCTTCCGAAGACCGGTTTCTGGCATTCCAGCCGTCTTCAGCCCGGCTTGCTTGAATCCAGTGGCAAAGTGAGCAAGGGACTCACGCCTGAGCATACCCTGCCACACTTATGGCGGCAAAAGTGGTACAAAAGGGGTGGTGATGGACGAAGCATCTAAATCAATCAAACATTCACACCCAGTCAAAAGATCTGGGTTTAATCCATCACCGTTCTGTAGCCCAACGTGATGTGAGAGACATCAGGAGTGTCAGCTCCAAGGGCCTATATGTGTGAGTTGGCAATATACGTATGTAAAGATGAAATCCAGGAATCAGGTAAGTTTAAATGATTTATTGGAAGTTTAAGAGAAGTGAGGCACAGTACGTCTGAAAGCAATAAAAATCAGATCCAACTGCCTAGTCTGGAACATGGAACGGAGATTGTACAGCGCAGGTACAGCATTACATGTTCCAGTCAGAGCATATCAGGGAAAGAAGGAATAAAAAGAAAAGAGAAATGCAACACATCTCATTCCTAACAAAACTAAAAGATTAACAAATATAACTTCACAGCAAGTTTAAAATCGAGCATTACTCTTGACTCTAAGGCAAAATCATTAACAAATATATCTTCTCAGCAAGTTTATTTGTCGAGCATTACTCTTGACTCTGGATGACACAGAATGAGTAGATTGAGGAACAAAAAAATTAGTTTGATTGCGTACGAAAAGAGGTTTAACACATAGTGAAGGTTTACACTTTGCAACTCTTCTAACATTCCACACTCTGCCATCTTGAGTGATAATACTGTTTTTTTGAACTTTCATAACCTTTATTGGCTGATAAAACTTGGAACAGCCCTTCGCTAAGGAACCAGGTTTTTTGATCCTGACCAAATCTCTTTGACTTTCATTTTGGAATCAAAAAGTTCTTTCATTTTTTCTTGTTTTTTTTCCACATGATTAAAAATTAGATTGATGTCAACCCTGTGATCAGTTTTGTTTAGCTTTTTGATCCACCAAGGACACATTTCTGAAGAAGGTTTTCTTCCTTTCAATAATCTAAAAGGACTCTTACCAGTGACTGAGTGTGGAGTGATGCGATACATCCACAACTTCTTTCTCACCACATCCATCCATTGTTCACTGGACAGGTTAGCTAACTGAAAACTATCCTTAAGAACAAGATTGAAGCGTTCTACCTGACGTTTTTCCCTTGGTTCATATAATGATGTGGTGACATGTTTGATGTTACACATATTAAGAAAATCTTTCATTTCATATGACATGAGTTGAATACCATTATCAGTATCAATGACCTCTGGGCACCCTTCACGTGCAAAAATGTCCTTGAAAATGATTACTTGAGAGGAAGCACTGGCTACAAACTTATCTTCTGGCCATTTAGAGTGGTAGTCCACCATCACCAAAGCAAAACGAGCATTCATAGGTAATTTTTTTAATGGACCTGAAACATCAAAGGCTACGAAACATCAAAGGCTACCTTTTGTCAAGGATGAAAGGCCCAAGATACAGGTTTGAGAGGAGCAGAGGAAACTTGAAGCATGTTATCACTATTTATGCATTCTGGACATTCCCTAACAGTCCTGTCCACCATTTGGTCTAACCCTGGCCAACAGAAATTGGCTCTGATCAGACGTTTCATAGAAGACATTCCTAAATGTCCCTGATGAGAAAGAGACAAAATCTTACTTTGCATGGAAACAGGAGGAATGACCTTGCCTCCTTTGAAAAGTACCCCTCCACTTTTTTTTAATCTCAGCAGAAACAAGACAAAATGGAGCGATTTCAGCAGATGCAATTTTTTCCTTTGGCCATCCATCTTTTAGGCACTTAACAATCTGCTAACATAAAACATCAATAATCATTTCCATAGTCTATTCACTTTCCGACAAACTTATAAATTCATGAGAAATGAAATCCTTTATGGTAGCAACCATGTCTACATCTTGTTCAACAGTGGCAATAGACTCTTCCGCACATGGCAATCTAGAAAGGAAATCTGCAGTTACATTTCTTCTGCCCTGAACATATACCACATCAAAATCATACTCCTGTAAATGAGAAGTAAGATGTGCTATTCGTGCAGTCGAATTCCAGCCTCCCCCAGGAGACAATATGTCAACCAGGGGTTTATGATCTGTTCTGAGTGTGAATCTATTGACCCACACATAGTTACGAAAATGTTCAATAGCCCAGATGCATGCTAATAGCTCCCTTTCAATAACAGCATATCTCCTTTCTGTTGCTGACAAAGTCCTTGAAGCGAAAGCTACACACCATTCATCCTTACCTGAACTCTGGCTAAGAACACCTCCAAGACCATACAAACTGGCATCAACAGTAATGATACATCTTTTGTTAATACAATAGGATTTTAAAGTAGGAGCATTGATAATTTCCTTTTTGATCTGTCTAAAAGCAGAATCACAATCTTCTGACCATATAAACTCAGAGGACTTTCTAGTTAATTCTCTGAGAGGTTCCATCTTTGTAGCAAAGTTCTGTATAAATTTGCTATAGTACTCGCAAAGACCAGCAAAAGAAAGAAGTTTCTCCTTATTATCTGGAGCTGGAGCACTAACAATAGCATCAACCAAGGCTTTCTTGGGCACTGCTTCATTACTAGACAGAGTATGACCTAAGTACTCTACAGATTTGCAAAAAAAAACTTATATTTGCCAGCTTTGAGAGTAAGTCCATAATCTCCTAACCTAGAACAAACTTCTTTAAGGTGATTAAAGTGTTCATCCACATTTTTAGAAAAAATTAGAATATCGTCCTGAAAATACTTAACATACATGCTCAAATCCTTGAAAATATGATACATCGCCCTCTGAAAAACAGAAGCAGCCGAAGCTAAGCCAAACGGCATCCTCTTTAACTGAAAAAGACCATGAGAAGTTATAAAAGCTGTGTAGTGTTTAGAATCATCGGTGAGTCTATTTGGTGGTAAGCAGAACGGAGATCGAGAGTTGAAAAAACTCGGGCACCATCCAACATGCACACTATTTCATTGATGTTAGGTAGTGGATGACAATCAGTGCCTAAAGTAGTATTCAACGCTCTCAAATCAATGCACAACCTAGTTCTTTGATCAGGTTTTTGGGCCAAAACAATGGGAGATACCCACTCAGACGATTCTACTTCTTCGATGATGTCATCTTTGACCATAGTATCTAACATATCCTTCAATTCTGTTCTTGTGCTGATGGGAACTCCTCTTAATTTTTGTTTAACTGGAACAGAACCCCCTTTGACTTTAATTCTGTGGCTAAAACCCTTGAGTTTGCCAAGTTTGTCAGAAAAGGCTTGAGGAAATAATTCAGTAATCTCTGTGGTAGATGATGATAGTGCAAGAATACAAACAGGTTCTTTGTTCCTAGGGTTCAAAACAATACTCAATTTGGCTTGGTCACGCCAGCCTAGGACATTTACACCTTTAACTGCTATATACAGTTTGATAGTAGCTGAATTACCTTTGAAGATAATGGGAACCTCCTTGAACCCTATAACATCGATTTTGGAACCATCAAAATTACAAGCAATAATATCAGGTTCACACAACAAATCAAAATCACCAAGTTCCTCTAAAGATTCTAAACAATAATCACGTGTGATTATAGTCCAAGGAGACCCTGAGTCTGCCATAAGTTCCATTTCTTTCCCCATGATATTGACAATACATTTAGGGGAACAAGTGTTATCAGTTTCGCATAAATCAAACATATCCTGAACTGAAACCACAATGCCAGACTCAAACAACCTTCATCAGAAGGAATATCATGAGAGATACAGGAAACTTTTCCGCTATTAAAATTAAAGAATACAAAAGAGGATTTTTTTTAATCCAACGTAGATTTAGAAACATTTTTACACATTTTCGAAAAGTGCCCTGCACGTCCACATTTGTTACATTCCTTACCAATAGCAGGACAATGTGGAAATGAAGCTATGTGATCAGAATTTCCATATCTAAAACAATAAAACTGTTTTAATTTACTGTCACCTTTGTTATTAGAATATCCCTTAGACGTTGTTGGGTTAACAACATTAACTTCACTCAGAGTACTAGCTTTAGTTTATTTACTAAGGGATTTGATCAATTTATCAGATTGCTCCAATGCTTTTGCCATACTAATCGCTGTTTCTAAACTAGGATCACCTAATATCCATAGTTGTTCCTGGACTTTTTTACTCTTTACATGTACAATAATATGATCTCTGATCATTTAATCTGTCATTAAATCAAAATTACAGTGTAAAGATAATGCACAAAGAGCAGTAAGAAACTCATCAATACTTTCAGTATCGTAAGTAAGTAAGTATAGCTTTATTCGATTTTCATATAAAATCATAAAAGCACAACACATACAACAATTCATAGTCACAGTTAATGAATGCTTACTTATGGACATTCAATTAAAAACAAGTGTGAAAGTCGACCAAATAAAAGAATTTCAATTGTTATAAAATTTAAAGTGCAATATCTACAATCTGCAACAATGGGCGTCGTGAAACGAAAAGGAGGGATATTTTACCACATGGATTTCCGAAACTTTATGACAGTTCTTAAAAAACACGATACAGCAAAGATCACGTGCTCATCTTCAAATCTTAACAGTTTTGAAAAAGCTGGCCTACAATTTCTTAGACCCCATCGTTTTAGTAGAGGTTTCAAGTATAGTTTTCTGGGGTTAGAATAAAATGTGCAAAAGAACATTATATGCAAGTTAGATTGCACTGCGATATTGTCGCATGTACAGATCAGCTTAGTGGTTGACCAATTGTTCATGTCAGGTAAAGTTACCATGCGATAAAAAATCCCAAGACGTAGGCGGGACAGAAGCATTCTGTGATACGGACTGGGAACAACATTTAGGTAAGTTTGTAAACCTTCAATGGGGGTAATTTCCTGAAAGTTTAAGATGGTTTGTTTGTGTTTTTCAGAGTTCCATCTCAGAGTTTCCAGGTGGGTGGTTAGTATTTTTTTGAGAGCTGATCTTAAAACACCATCCATAGATCTCGGGTTATCAGTATCATCTTGTATAAAATTTAAATCTATTAAGTGCTACACTAGTTGTTGGTTTGAATCTACCCTCTATACGTAAAACTGCTTCATCATAGACATTGCAATCACCACTGGATCTGACTGGAGGAAGAGTTCTATAACCCAATTGTCCTTCTGAACCTAAACAATGGAGGAAAATGTTTTTTTTTCTTTATGCTGACATACGCTCCCCATCCATAGCCTTGAGGTAAGTAAAGAATTCTTCCTTCCATCTTGTCCAGGGTATTGGTGGTACATCTTTTGTTTGTAAACATTTTTCAGGCGGATCGAATTGCATGGTTACAAAACAGTTAAATAAAGGTAAAAATAGATGAGAAAATAAATTATGCAATTGTGAACAGGTTCCCTAAATTTGACACAAACAGGAATTAATATGAAATGAGTGTGCCTGTCACTGAACCAACAGGCTGGTATTTACAAAGTAAAAAGTACCAGGGCCCCAGCCAGACTAAAGTCGAAAAACAGTAGAGATCAGCAAAAAGTGGCGGTAACTATAAGAAGCAGATTCTACTCTCTTACATAACCCCTGTGGGTGTTGGCCCTAGAGCCCCTTAAGTCTAAAGGGGTTTGCCTAAAGTCCTCTCCTAAGTGTCCTTAATCTTTAAAATTCCAACCACGACTTTCCCCATAGAAGCTAACGGCGTCTCGCCACTGTGTGTGTCGCACTGCACCTGTCCCCCGTGGGTCCCCTGTGTCACTACTGTGGGTGGTTCCTTGTGGTCCCAGCGAGTCTACAGGCTCTAGGCCTTGTGTCTAGTTAAGTTGTGGTTCTTATACCACTTTCTTAATATATGGTTTGGTTCCCCCCCTGGAGCCCAGTGTATATAGTGCTATTTACTGAAGTTCTATTGCAGTTAAAGTGTGTACTTTGCTCTGTAATCTCATAAAGAGATTACTAGAGAGTGTTTGGCAATAAATACATATATTTTATATATATACCTTGGGTGGTTCTCCTTTCATTTAGACATTAAAGAGGTTAAAATCTGGTAAGCCAAGATGCTTTACACTCCTTCAAGACTTAGCCTGAAGGCTGCTCTCCATAGCTACCACTAGGATAGCTTTCAATAAAGGTTGTCCTAAACCTATCATCAATAAGGGTTGTTTGGACTGGTGCAAGTTGCCCACTAGAATAGTGGACAGCATATGTCATTCCATTTTCTCACATCCAAGACAAAAAGGGAAATTGGAAACCCCATACACTTCAGTGCATTGATAGTACATACATCTCTGTTCAGACTGTCAATGTCAAGAACTCACTGATGACAAAGATAAGAAACATATATCACCACCTGGGATTCAGGAAGGCAGCAAAGGTGTGGATCTTTCTTTCAAAGATGACCCTCTTAATGTAAACAACAGCAAACTAGTACCAGACCATTACTACTTGATGAAAGGAAGAATTAGTCAGACACATGCTACTAGCGGTCACTCCCACCCCGTACTCCTCCGCTTCAATCCACTTTAAAGTCCAGGTACAAGTATGCCATGACACGAAAGTAGCACCTGTCAGTCCTCACTCACAATATCAATACTCTCCCCACAATGGCCACACTGCAAACATACAATTTATGAAAGAACTTAGCACAATGAACGGAGAAGCAGTCCTGCGTTCAAATGCCAGGGAGACCAACTCAACATTTCGTCTTCTAAGGTACATAAACAGACTAATAATGTCTGAAATGTGCAGGGCTTAGAAGCAGAGTGTGGTATGAATTGCCATATGAAAGCAAGCATTGAAAATGCATTAGATATGGCCTATGCTCTACTACTCCACGAGACACAAAGAGAATAGCCTCAACATCAAACGAGGCAGTAGAAAGAGGGAGAAAAGCAACTGAAACACAGAACGCACCCATGTTTGGGCAAACAGGTATGGCATGGGGGAATCACACCTTTGTGCACCTAACAGTGACTAATGTTAACTGTTTAGTGGCGCTGCACAAAAAAATGCAAATATCTTCCCCATGTCACTGGCTCACACCTGTGGCCCGTGCTTGATAAACCTTATATGAAAGCTGGGAAAGAGATAACAAAGACAAACACACGGAGGAAGATTCGAAAGCGGATCGTAGAGATTTAATGAAAGTCATTTTCGCCCGGAATCAGAGCGAAAAAACAGATAGGCGAAAGAACACTAGCGCGCTATGGGGCATATTATCAATGCTGGCGATATGGTGTTATCGCCCAATTAGCAAGCTGTCGCTAAGTGATGTTAGCGACAGCTTTGAGGCGATAGCGAGCGGTTTGGGGCCTGCTTTGCATGTTAGCGATAATTATCGCTAATAACATGCAAAGTGGGCCTTCCCAACCCGTTAGCGACTGAAAGTAGTTGCTAACGTCGCTAACGCCTATTAGCAAGGCAGGTTTAGCGATGGCAATATTCGCGCTAAGCGAGAATATCGCCAAAAACTAACACCTGCCCAGACCAGTTCTTAGCCATGTTATCCAATGGGAGGTGGATAACATGGCTAAGAACATTTAGTAGCTAATGAGTGAATATCGCTGTATTCTCAGCGATATTCCCGCTTTCGCCGGAAAAATTATCGCTTTGGAGATAAACTTAGCTAATAGCACGTTATCTCAGCGATAATTTCCGGCGATGCTTAGCGATAAAAAAATCATTACTAAGCCTAGTTAGCGATAAATATCGCTAATCGTTGGTAATATGCCCCTATATTTTCAGAAGGAAAGCGTGCTTGTTTCATTCTGTTAATTTCTCAGCTCATGTGAAATGTAGCATTACCTTTACGAAATGTCGATAAATGTCTGCAGTAACTTTTACAAGAACACAGAAAGAAGGCTGTCCTCTCCGCCCCCGCAGGAAACACTCACAGGCAGATAACTAATAGGTGGTGGCAGTTTGCTTCAAAAGCAAAACATTTCAGGGCAAGCATCAGGGGCGTCGAGAGGATGTGGCGCAGTGGGCAGCGCTGCTGACTCGAGAGCTCGGGATCTGTGAGTCTAGGTGGCGCACATGTGATTGAGAGCAAATTAATTAGGGTATATTATCAAGAACAGCGTTAAAATTATCGCCGGTTTAGCGGCAGAAAACTGCTGCTAAAGTGGCGATAATGGGCTTCATAATATGCCCTCGACAATTCCAAGAATCCCATGTTCACACCAGAACATGGACTTCTATTAGAATTCTCAAGGGCATATTATCAAGCCCATCATCGCCATTTTAGCAGCAGTTTTCTGCCGCTAAACCGGCAATAATTTTTAACGCCGTTCTTGATAATATGCCCCCAAATCTCATAAATGACTTAATCTCTCTGGGTAATAAAGTGCACAATATAAATCTGTTCGGTTATGGGAAACTGATAAGAGCAGCAGATGAGGAAAACGCATTGGTAAATGCAGGACAAAATGCAACAGCCAATAGAATTGAAGGAGAAGTAAGTGGCAAGCACAGGAACCAATGAAAAGCCAGGAAACAGAAGGGGTGGGATGTAAGTTTTTATTTTTTGTTTTATATAGTGCGTACCAGACCCGAAGATATCAGGTATCAGAGCGCTTTACATGAGCACCAGTTTTGTTACACAAGGACACATTCATCATTATATTTTTTTGTTAGGCATAGGGAGATTAAGTGATTTGCCCAGAACCACAGGATGTTGAGTGTCGTTGCCGAGACTCGAACCCAGTTCGCCAGCTTCGAGGTCGACCACACTAGCCGTAAGGCTACATCCGCTCTCCTCAAGTCATTTTTTAGTCTATATTAAAAACAATAGATTTCCCAAGCACTGTACAGGCAAAACCTAATGAGCTTCTAAAATTATTTAGTATCATTGAAAGATAATGTATGTCTGCCACAAGGTTAAAGTGTTATACATTACTCACCCTTTCGTTTTGGTCAACATATTTGAGCACTGCATAACGGCCCAATGGATTTTGACAGAGCACTTTTTTTCTGTTCTTCAAATGAGGACCACAAAGGGATTTGATAGCATGGGATTGGTGTAAATCCCATGTGACTGTGCGGTGTCCAGTCACCAAGACATAAGCAAATGACAGTGTGTGAAGCCTATTAGGCTCCACAAGGAAAACAGGCCTGGATATAGAGTCAAAACCATGATAGTTTATTTAAATCAATAAGAATTGGAGAAGGCAAAAATCAGGTTAGCAACTGTTAAGATTCAGCATGAACATGAGTCAATTTATATTTTAAAGTTAAAGCTTGAACCCAGTAAGGTCCTTCTGCAAACAGGTAAAACTTGCAAAATGCAAATAGCAAAAGGGAATATTAGTCAAATCAAAATAGGCAAATGCTCTTCTTAAATGCTAAAATTAGAATGCCACTGCCAAATGAGGAAAGGCATAATGCTCAGCTAGAACGCTAAACAAGCATTTACAATGCAACTGTCTCGTCTTTGCAAAAGTTAGAGCTATTGGCATTGTAAATAACAACATTTGTACCTATGCGTTGGTTTTGAAAACAGATAAATAAATGGCATTGTCATTTACAATGCCAATAGCTTAATCTATCGCAAATGTGAGACCTATTGGATTTGCAATGCAATAGGTCGCGTATTTATGCGAGTTTGAGCTATTGACATTGCAAATAACAGGTTTTATTTACGTTTCAAAAATACATACAATAAACAAGCATATGTATGCATATCTGTATATGTATGCATGCATGTATATTTATATAGATCTGCATATGTATATATATGTTTATATATGTATGTGTATATGTATATATATACACACATATATATAAATGCATATATATATATTTATATTATGTGCATATGTGTGCGCTTAGAGAGGCGTAGAAGTAGAGATGTAGATAGAGAGAGAGGTAGAGCGAGAGGTAGAGAGCGGTAGAGCGAGAAGTAAGAAGTAGAGAGTGAGTAGTAGAGAGTGGGTAGTAGAGAGTAGAGAGAGAGTAGAGAGTGAGTAGTAGAGAGTGAGTAGTAGAGAGTGGGTAGTAGAGAGTAGAGAGAGAGTAGAGAGTGAGTAGTAGAGAGTTAGTAGTAGAAAGTAGTAGAGAGTGCATAGTAGAGAGTAGTAGAAAGTAGTAGAGAGTGAGTAGTAGAGAGTGAGTACTAGCAAGTGAGTAGAGAGTAAGAGAGTAGTAGTGAGTGAGTAGTAGAGAGTAGTAGAGAGTGAGTAGTAGAGTGAGTAGTAGAGAGTAGAGTGAATAGTACAGAGTGAGTAGTAGAGAGTGAGTAGTAGAGAGTGAGTAGAGCGAGTAGTAGAGAGTGAGTAGTAGAGAGTAGTAGAGTGTGAGTAGTAGAGAGTAATGGAGAGTGAGTAGAGATTAGTAGAGAGTAGTAGAGAGTGACTAGTAGAGAGTAGTGGAGAGTGAGTAGAGATTAGTAGAGAGTGAGTAGTAGAGAGTGAGTAGTAGCGAGTAGCAGAGAATGAGTAGTAGAGTAGTAGAGTGAGTAGTAGCGAGTGAGTAATGTAGTAGGGAGTGAGTAGTAGAGAGTAGTAGAGAGCAGTAGAGAGTGATTAGTAGAGTGAGTAGAGAGTAGTCGAGTAGTAGAGAGTGCGTAGTAGAGAGTGAAAAGTAGAGAGCGAGTAGTAGAGTGAGTATTACAGAGTAGTAGAGAGTGAATAGAGAGTAGTAGAGTGAGTAGTAGAGAGAGTAGTCGAGTAGTAGAGAATAGTAGAGAGTGAGTAGTAGAAAATGAGTAGTAGAGAAGGAATAGTAGAGAGTAGAGTGAGTAGTTGAGAGAAGTAAAGAGTGTGTAGTAGAGATTGAGTAGTAGAGAGTGAGTATACAGAGTAGTAGAGAGGGAGAAGAGTGAGTAGTAGAGTGAGTAGTAGAGCGTGTAGTAGAGAGCAAGTAGTAGAGAGTGAGTAGTAAGTAGTAGAGAGTAGTAGAGAGTAGTAGAGAGTGAGTAGAGAGTAGTTGAGAGTAGTAGAGAGTGAGTAAAGTAGTAGGGAGTAAGTAGTAGAGAGTAGTAGAGAGCATTAGAGAGTGATTAGTAGAGTGAGTAGAGAGTAGTCGAGTAGTAGAGAGTAGTAGAGAGTGAGTAGTAGAAAGTGAGTAGTAGAGAGTGAGTAGTAGAGAGTAAAGTGAGTAGTACAGAGTGAGTGGTAGAGAGTGAGTACTAGAGAGTAGAGCGAGTAGTAGAGAGTGAGTAGTAGAGAGTGAGTAGTAGAGAGTAGTAGAGTGTGAGTAGTAGAGAGTAGTGGAGAGTGAGTAGAGATTAGTAGAGAGTAGTAGAGAGTGAGTTGTAGAGAGTAGTGGAGAGTGAGTAGAGATTAGTAGAGAGTGAGTAGTAGAGAGTAGCAGAGAGTGAGTAGTAGAGTAGCAGAGTGAGTAGCAGAGAGTGAGTAGAGTAGTAGGGAGTGAGTAGTAGAGAGTAGTAGAGAGCAGTAGAGAGTGATTAGTAGAGTGAGTAGAGAGTAGTCGAGTAGTAGAGAGTGCGTAGTAGAGAGTGAGAAGTAGAGAGTGAGTAGTGCAGAGTGAGTAGTACAGAGTAGTAGAGAGTGAGTAGAGAGTAGTAGAGTGAGTAGTAGAAAGTAGAAGAACGTGAGTAGTAGAGTGAGTAGAGAGTAGTTGAGTAGTAGAGAATAGTAGAGAGTGAGTAGTAGAGCGTGTAGTAGAGAGCAAGTAGTAGAGAGTGAGTAGTAAGTAGTAGAGAGTAGTAGAGAGTAGTAGAGAGTGAGTAGAGAGTAGTTGAGAGTAGTAGAGAGTGAGTAAAGTAGTAGGGAGTAAGTAGTAGAGAGTAGTAGAGAGCATTAGAGAGTGATTAGTAGAGTGAGTAGAGAGTAGTCGAGTAGTAGAGAGTAGTAGAGAGTGAGTAGTAGAAAGTGAGTAGTAGAGAGTGAGTAGTAGAGAGTAAAGTGAGTAGTACAGAGTGAGTGGTAGAGAGTGAGTACTAGAGAGTAGAGCGAGTAGTAGAGAGTGAGTAGTAGAGAGTGAGTAGTAGAGAGTAGTAGAGTGTGAGTAGTAGAGAGTAGTGGAGAGTGAGTAGAGATTAGTAGAGAGTAGTAGAGAGTGAGTTGTAGAGAGTAGTGGAGAGTGAGTAGAGATTAGTAGAGAGTGAGTAGTAGAGAGTAGCAGAGAGTGAGTAGTAGAGTAGCAGAGTGAGTAGCAGAGAGTGAGTAGAGTAGTAGGGAGTGAGTAGTAGAGAGTAGTAGAGAGCAGTAGAGAGTGATTAGTAGAGTGAGTAGAGAGTAGTCGAGTAGTAGAGAGTGCGTAGTAGAGAGTGAGAAGTAGAGAGTGAGTAGTGCAGAGTGAGTAGTACAGAGTAGTAGAGAGTGAGTAGAGAGTAGTAGAGTGAGTAGTAGAAAGTAGAAGAACGTGAGTAGTAGAGTGAGTAGAGAGTAGTTGAGTAGTAGAGAATAGTAGAGAGTGAGTAGTAGATAATGAGTAGTAGAGAGTGAGTAGTACAGAGTAGTAGAGAGGGAGTAGAGAGTGAGTAGTAGAGTGAATAGTAGAGTGTGTAGTAGAGAGTGAGTAGTAGAGAGTGAGTAGTAAGTAGTAGAGAGTAGTAAAGAGTAGTAGAGAGTGAGTAGAGAGTAGTAGAGAGTAGTAGAGAGTGAGTAGAGAGTAGTAGAGAGTAGTAGAGAGTGAGTAGTAGAGAGTGAGTAATAAAGAGTGAGTAGTAGAGAGTACAGAGTGAGTAGAGAGTAGTAGAGAGTAGTAGAGAGTAGTAGAGAGTTAGTAGAGAGTTAGAAGGGAGTAGTAGAGAGTGAGTAGTAGAGAATGAGAAGAGAGTAGAGTAGTTGAGAGTAGTAGAGAGTGAGTAGAGAGTAGTAGAGAGTAGTAGAGAGTGAGTAGTAGAGAATAGAGAGTGGGTATTGAGTAGTAGAGTGTAGTAGAGAGTTAGTGGAGAGTAGAAGAGAGTAGTAGAGAATGAGTAGTAGAGAATGAGTAGAGAGTAGAGTGGTTGAGAGTGGTAGAGAGTGAGTAGTAGAGAGTGAGTAGTAGAGAAGGAGTAGAGAGTAGAGTAGTTGAGAGTAGAAGAGAGTGAGTAGTAGAGAGTGAGTAGTAGAGAGTAAAGTGAGTAGTACAGAGTGAGTAGTAGAGAGTGAGTACTAGAGAGTAGAGCGAGTAGTAGAGAGTGAGTAGTAGAGAGTGAGCAGTAGAGAGTAGTAGAGTGTGAGTAGTAGAGGGTAGTGGAGAGTGAGTAGAGATTAGTAGAGAGTAGTAGAGAGTGAGTTGTAGAGAGTAGTGGAGAGTGAGTAGAGATTAGTAGAGAGTGAGTAGTAGAGAGTAGCAGAGAGTGAGTAGCAGAGTGGCAGAGTGAGTAGCAGAGAGTGAGTAGAGTAGTAGGAAGTGAGTAGTAGAGAGTAGTAGAGAGCAGTAGAGAGTGATTAGTAGAGTGAGTAGAGAGTAGTCGAGTAGTAGAGAGTGCATAGTAGAGAGTGAGAAGTGGAGAGTGAGTAGTACAGAGTGAGTAGTACAGAGTAGTAGAGAGTGAGTAGAGAGTAGTAGAGTGAGTAGTAGAGAGTAGTAGAGAGTGAGTAGTAGAGTGAGTAGAGAGCAGTCGAGTAGTAGAGAATAATAGAGAGTGAGTAGTAGATAATGAGTAGTAGAGAGTGAGTAGTAGAGAGTAGAGTGAGTAGTTGAGAGTAGTAGAGAGTGAGTAGTAGAGATTGAGTAATACAGAGTGAGTAGTACAGAGTAGTAGAGAGGGAGTAGCGAGTGAGTAGTTGAGTGTGTAGTAGAGAGTGAGTAGTAGAGAGTGAGTAGTAAGTAGTAGAGAGTGGTAAAGAGTAGTAGAGAGTGAGTAGAGTGTAGTAGAGAGTAGTAGAGAGTGAGTAGAGAGTAGTAGAGAGTGATTAGTAGAGAGTGAGTAATACAAAGTGAGTAGTAGAGAGTAGAGAGTGAGTAGAGAGAAGTAGAGAGTTAGTAGAGAGTAGAAGAGAGTAGTAGAGAGTGAGTAGTAGAGAAGGAGTAGAGAGTAGAGTAGTTGAGAGTAGTAGAGAGTGAGTAGTAGAGGGTTAGTAGTAGAGAATGAGCACTTAGAATGAAAACCCGACAGAATTTCCATACAGTTTAGAGTTCGGACTTGTAGCAGTGGCCCCGCTGGGTAGTGGGAATGTGCACAGTAAACTAAAGAGGTTCCCAGTAGTACCGGCTGCGGCAGGCAGCAAAAGAGAGAACTTTGAGGTTTAAGTCCTGCATCGTCACTGATACCAAATGTGTTATTCTGTGTAAATAACGCAATATCCCCCTTCTTCCTTCTCTAAAAGAGCCTGGCCATAGAACCATGCTTGCCCGTCATTTTTGTGCGCTAAGCAAATGCGATAAGCCAAGAGAATTTAAACTACTCTGATCTTTTCTGAAAAACTTGCTCAGTGTCTGTGAATTAATTATTTTGAGTGCTAGTGTAAACAATTATCTGTAAAAGTGCTAGATTGTCGAGATGTATGTAGATTTCTAATTTCACCGTTTGTTAAGTAAATTATTAATCATATAAAGCAGCTCTATTCGTCCTGGGGGGAAGGGGGCGGGAGGTTGAATAAAAACTCATTTTTGAAGCAAATAGTTTCGGTCTGAAATATGTCTGCAGCAGGATATCACTCTCGACTGAATACCCAGAGAACAAATGCACCCAGAGAAGACAGCCCGGTGGGTTGAGTCTTGAGGGGCCACATCTCGAGGCCGGAGTTAGAGCACTAATCCTCCCACGGAGAGTTAAATCAGCGATCTGGAGTTATTTACAGCACGCAGTATGAAGGGGTGCGGCAGGCCGCTGCGTTATTACTCAACATTACTAGAAGTAGGAACGGTGGCGCTAATAATTACGATTATAGTATAAAATATCACTTAAGGAATAATAACTTGCGTAATATAATATACATAAAAATGGAAACAGTAAACCGAATATTAATCTAATATAACGCCGATTTTAATAATAATTATAATAATATTAATAATAATAATAATAATTATTAGAACACAATAGAGGTAATAACAAATAAAATCAAAAACAACATTTGTAACGGTATTGGAGGGACATGTTTCCTTGCGCTCTGGAGGAAGGTTCACTATCTGGTATACTTGGTGCGCCTCACATGTACCTCACAACAAAGTGCCTTGTGCCTGGGCGGGAGGAAGGGCGCCCAGAGGCACAGCAGGCCCCAGGACATGTTACAGAGGGGCAGACCCCGGCAGGGCCGGTTGCGTAATGTATATTGCACCTGCCAGAAGTTCCTTCCGTGGTGTATGCAAAAACCCACAGGTGAGTTGGGATCAGCGCCTCGAAGTGCCTCAGGGGTGAATACGCACTTTACAAAAAAAGCATCAAATATCCATGCATAAAACACATTACGGTACGACACCCGCATTGCACGTGGCCATAACATAAAGCAACATGCCAAACCTCGGCCACATGTTATGTATTACGCAGCGTTAAAATACAAGCGCCATTAACAAACCGTGATGTAACAATCTGGAATATAGCACACCATACCAGACCATAGCAGTGCATAGCATCAGGTACACAGAATTAGATAATGGGCCAAGCTAAGCTATAACATCCAAGTGCCAAGCTATTTCAGAACCACCATATCATAATACTCCATAATATACCACCTTATGTTTATTATTCCGTCGCCTTTGGCGAGGCTCGTGCTACAGAAATGACACACGCGCCCCTACAGTGTTAAGTACCTTTGTGTAACACACAATGTGCCTAGTCATTTTCATCATATCCCGCTAGCTGTACCATGCCATCCGCAACGCCCATACCATAACCTTGCTTTCTATACTATGCGACGTCACACATGCTGTATATAGATTTCCCTAGCACACCATGTCATTACCTGCTGTACAATATCAGAATATTCTACCATCTGTTACACCGTTTGTTAACAAACAATCCATGAGAATCCACGACATAGGAAGGCTTATCGCGTCATTTCATACTCCACCAAGCCACCTTATCACCGTCCATAAAAGCCTGGTAATTTCTTAAAGTGCTATACCATAAGAGTCCAAAGCATACTGTGCCATGCTGCAAGGTGTTTATGTCGCGACATGCATTGGACACCTGGCACTGGTGCCGCCGGGCTGTTACCCCGTTTGATTTCTCAGCCCCACGGCCTCGCTGGTTAGTATTTAAATAGAGAGCATAGTTTTGTTGTTGGGGGGAGTCCCCGCGCAGCCTTGCTTCTCTGTCGCGACTAAACGATCAGTAGGACTTCACACAAGGGGCTTCTGGGGCTGCAATCATATCTTCATGTACTTACATTTTGTTCTAGGAAACGCTTGCAGTTTATTTTTTATCAATACAAATCGTATCTCATTTACAATATTTCTGTGTCTGATTTCCAGTGTTTCCAGCAAGTGATGTCGAGGCGCTGCATGAGGCACGTGAGCCAGATAAATGAGGGAGCAGATTCCCCGCTCTGGAGGAGAAAGCACTCTAAATTCAGGAGCCGGTACTGCCCGTGGCTTCTCTCTGCACCCACGGGTCATTCCACAGCTGACCAGAGAGTTTCGGATCCATCCACCAACTTGCGGCAGGACTGAGATCGACAGCGGTCCCACGGCACGCAGCACGCGAGGGAGGGAGTCACAGACTAGAACACAGCAACTCTGACACAGACCATTACACTGCGAGACAGAGAGCCATGGAGCATCCTCCCTTTGAACAGAGTACCACAGACAAGTCTATCGCCACAGGCCATCGTCCCTAGAGATGGAGGCAAGAAGCCACAGGCTACACCCCATGCTAGCCTCCCACGAAGTTGCGGAAATAAAGACCACACCACATCCGTCAAGTGCGCTACAAGTGCAACCCCCACCCCACAGATCACCACACAACCACTTTCGCACACCGGCCGCCATCGACAGACACAGAAGAGCAGAACCACAACCGAGCATCAGAGAGCACCCTCCGACCGTCCACCGAGACGCAGAGTCACAAAGAAGCCGGGTAGAGTCACAGGACCTGGGACCACTCTACAGCAAGTCATGGTGCAACAAAGTGCAGCTGAGGACACAGGTAGAGACCGCGAGAGGTGTGAGTGAGCGAGAAAAATATACACAACAAAGTGTGTGAGGAAAGACAGAGATAGGGGAGAGGAAGAGTAAGTAAAAGAGATAGAAAAGAGGAGTAAAGGAGAAGTAAATAAGGAGAAGGTGGGGAGAGGGCTGGAGGATGTAGGGCGTGGGAGAGAAAAAGAAAACTAAGGAGACGGGGAGGGATAGAAACAAGAAAAGAAAAGCGCTCGCCATATCACAGCTGTTAGTCTGTAAGCTCTGTCCTTTTCAGAGTGGGCGCCCGACTTCCTGCTGGGGTAAAAGGTTCCTTATTTTCTTTGTGGGACCATCTGGACCCATAAAGAAGGTAAGAAAGCTTTTACGCCAGCAGTAAGTCGGGGAAGTCAATCTGAAAAAGACGGGGCTTAGCAAGAACGGAGAACGTCACTAGGACCTCTTCTCCAAAGGCTGGCCACCATTTAGGAGGCAGTCAATGGAGAATAGTGGTGGGCTTAACCCTCGCTAGTGAAGTTCTCTCTAAAACATAAAATCTTGCGAGCTCGACTGCGCATGTGCGCAGTACGCCATGCGAAACCTAAAAAGGGACTGACGAATAAACTCAAGGTACAACTAATCTTAAACTCTATAATACGCAAAAAAATTAATGTGTCAGCACACTATATCTCGTATTAGCGCAAGTCAAGAAGATATAATTTTTCGCAAGCTACATTTCCAGTTATTCACACCTCTACAGAATACGAGCTCATTGTTTTATTTCAGACTTAGGCCATTTGCATAAACACAGACATGCGATAGGTAGACATCGAACGTGTTCTCTTGGGCTGCAAAGGAAAATGATTCTACACCAGTACAAACGTACATCTTATTCCTTCCTGTCAAACTAATATAAATCATTTAATATATGAAAAAATGGTCTGCAACTCCACTCCTTTGTCAGGCTCGGACAGCTGATCTATATTCACAAATATTGTGCTAATATCCTGCTGGTGCAACAGGCTAGTTCTCATTTGTCATCCCACAATGAGGTTCTCAGAGCCCTTCTATATACTAATCACAATAATTGTGGGTAAATATTAAAGTCTTGCAATGTATTACAGTGCAGCCTCCTCTGTTGGATTCGAGTACTTGAGAGTGAAGGTATATTCTGCCTACATGAAGTCCTCCCATGACCTCTGACAGAACTGGCAGGTGATCAAAACCATTTTCCCTCCCAGGAACCGAAGGTAAGCTGAGTTGGGGACCCTTAAACCTTGCAATTGTGGTACTTGTTCTTGGACACCTACAGACATAACAAGATGAGGCCACCGCCTTGTTTTACATTGCTGGCTTAACTAGAGAAGGTATTGACCTGGCCAGGTATATAAATCAAGAATCTTGACCTGAGAGGGAAGTTTTGCTTCAGGATGTGTGAGAGTACCACAAACCACTGCATGTCCGACACATTTTGATATGGACTGGTTTCATATATCTGTGATGGAATTTCTCCAGAGCTTGCTGAAGCCAGTCAGCTAAAATGCGCCCATGACCACTTGTTCCTGAGGCTCGATACAATCTTAAAAAAGATGTTCAAAGGACAAATAAAGATTGAAAGTTTGAAAAGTTTAAATTTTGCTACCAAATGTGAGAACTTATTACCCTGAAAACGATAGTAAACTATGGATTTTACATTGTTTAGTAAACGTTTTATGCAGTTCTGTAATTGCTGCTGCAAGCGAGAGCGGCTTAACGCTAACATGGTCAGCGACTAGCTGCCGCCTCCCCCCCAATCCGGCACCCAATACCCAGGAACGTGGACACGAGACGTCTTTACTTTTTGGAAGGCGGGCGCTAGTCGCCCGGCCGTATTTATTAAAGTATGAAATTAAAAAAGGTTTTAATTGCATAATCAACAATTTATACAAAAATTCAGCAGGACATTTAGGTACATACTTCTTAGCAACAAGTTTGAGAGCCTGACTTTAACAAAACTCTAATACATGTAGTTACCTAACTTATACTAAACATCCTCATCTAGAATTTTTGTACATTTCTGGCCATATGGCAGGGTCACTACCGGTGTCAGGTCCTACAAGCTGCGTCTCCCCTCTGGATGTGCGCATGCGCAGTGTTACCCCGGGAATTGCCCGGTCTACGCCCTGAACTCCATTTACCCACTAAAGGAGGGCCCTTACTCTGCGCCGGTGGCGTCATGAGTCCACGCGCGCGGGGTGGCTACCAGCCTAAGGAAAGCGTGAACTACTCCTACCCGCGCTCCTTTGCTTTGCAGCATCTATTACCTTGCCCCTGGAGTTGTGGGAGTGGCCCGCAGGCTCCTCCCCCTGGGCGGGAACCTCCATAGGATGATGCCCGCCCCCTCAGACCTCAAATATGTGCTCACCGATAATGACCTTACCGCATGCCCCATACCTAATAAATACGACGACCTATGGGAAAAAATTCTAAAGGACAGCTACACTGGCTAATAAATAACAGTATCAACGTGTAGCTAAAAAGGGAAAAAAGGCCTAACGACACATGGCATTGCAATACAATTCGCTTCAGACATGTTTCGCTAAATAACAGTATCAACGTATAGCTAAAAAGGAAAAAAGGCCTAAAGACACATAGCTTCAAATACAATTCACTTCACACCTGTTTTGCTAAAAAGGGATAAAATTCCTAGACAAAAGCATCAACAATATACCAACAGTTCCACCTCTGTTATCCTGTGAGACCCGTGGACCGTACCCTCAAAACTTACCATTCAATCAGACATAAATCTGCTACAAAACTTTTCTACCAAGGGATGGTGGGTGGGAAAACAAAGAAGCCCCGAGCGCGGGGCACACCGTTACGGCGAGGGAGCGTCCAGAGACAAGGGGGTCTCCTGGGCGCTCCCTATCTCTTTATTCTCGAGGGGCCAGGTGGCCCCTCCTATTGCCCGCCCCCCCTGACCCGGACCCACTTCCCAGGATCCGGGTCAGGGAGGCCGCCAGCCAATCGGCGGTGGGTCGCGCCCCCCAGGGCACGCCCCCACCGCCGAATGGCGACAAAGGAGAGAGTGGGGGCGACGGTCGCCGCGCCGCCATGCGTGCGGGGGGGCCGAGGGCCCCCCCTTTTCACATGGTCAGCGACTAGCTGCCGCCTCCCCCCCAATCCGGCACCCAATACCCAGGAACGTGGACACGAGACGTCTTTACTTTTTGGAAGGCGGGCGCTAGTCGCCCGGCCGTATTTATTAAAGTATGAAATTAAAAAAGGTTTTAATTGCATAATCAACAATTTATACAAAAATTCAGCAGGACATTTAGGTACATACTTCTTAGCAACAAGTTTGAGAGCCTGACTTTAACAAAACTCTAATACATGTAGTTACCTAACTTATACTAAACATCCTCATCTAGAATTTTTGTACATTTCTGGCCATATGGCAGGGTCACTACCGGTGTCAGGTCCTACAAGCTGCGTCTCCCCTCTGGATGTGCGCATGCGCAGTGTTACCCCGGGAATTGCCCGGTCTACGCCCTGAACTCCATTTACCCACTAAAGGAGGGCCCTTACTCTGCGCCGGTGGCGTCATGAGTCCACGCGCGCGGGGTGGCTACCAGCCTAAGGAAAGCGTGAACTACTCCTACCCGCGCTCCTTTGCTTTGCAGCATCTATTACCTTGCCCCTGGAGTTGTGGGAGTGGCCCGCAGGCTCCTCCCCCTGGGCGGGAACCTCCATAGGATGATGCCCGCCCCCTCAGACCTCAAATATGTGCTCACCGATAATGACCTTACCGCCACAGGCCAGCATTGTTAACCGACGATCTGGCCTCCCCCTGCCTAGGTCTACCCGACAAAGTTCTCCCTTTAGTAACCCCTTCCAGCCAGGCCCCGACATCATCAGACCACAGGACCCTCCCTTCCTCTATCACATCCCGTTACCAGGCAGCGCCAATACACCCATTACCAGGTAGAACCAATACACCCATGTTGGATCATCTGCAAGCCGAGTGGGGGCTTGAAATAGTTTGTCCCACTGTGTGTTGATCCCCTTTATCGAGTGATTCAACACCCTGACCGCGTCCCTGCCACCCCGGGATAAGTTGAGACCCTACTACTGTGCCACCCAAGTCCTGAAGACCCACCCACAGTGGAGAAGAACCCATCAATGAGTATTCGCCTCCCCAGTTTGGCCAATTCAGCCCCCCCTAGGTGAAGTATCACCGCTGACAGGAGGTCGGGCTGCTGAGCTATAGGTCCCTGAAAGAAGCTCCTGAACTGACCATGGCACAGACCCTCCAACCAACTCTTCCCTGTCCTGCGTCCAGCTTGTTGTTTGTGCTGGCCCATTGTAGCTCCACCACCTCTGGTGATGAGTCCCTCCCCTGCGTGACAGGTTTGAGAAAACTGCAGCAACCAGGAAAAGACCAAGAAAACATGGGTGACAAATTCCCACTTCCACCGTAGGGAATGGGTAGCACTTACACCTGCCAGGAATACCTGGGCCCTTGGTGTCCTCTTTCTTGACGTTTGCTTCCCCTTTTTTTGTCCACCAGCTGTTGATGTTGCGGTGTGGAGCACTCCTCCGATATCCGCCATGGACCCAGCCGTGACTGACGTAAGCATCCCTTGGGCTGTCCACCTGTTGCAGCCATTGTAATGTGGGGCACTCCAGGTATTCACCATGGACCCGGTCATACATAAATTGGAAAGATAGACACACGCCATTAGTATTCCGGCAATAACTGCTGTACACGCATTAAACTTACATTACCATCAGTCGCTAAGTTTTAGATAATCTTAGTGCCAGGTCACCACACATTAACACGTCGACGGAAAATGTTAACCCTGGTAGGCTGTAAAATTGGCCTCCCATTTTCACAATCATTGTTACACGAGAAAGTTGTGCTGCGGGCGAGGACATCGCCTCTTAATCCTGGTTTTCTACCCACGTCTCCATGCATAGGATCTTATGTGTAAAACAAGACAGCCTATTTAACAGTGCAGCATCCCAGTCTTTAGCTAAAAGAATTAGCACAGCCCCATCTCCGCCAGGCCCTACGCTGGCCCAAGGACCGTTTCCGCTCGCCACCTTGGCTTCTGGGAGATATCATCCCAGCCAACCGGACATGATCACATGGATCCCCAGAACTATCCGATGCCGCAACCAGGCTCTTGGGCACCTTTTAGGTGGGACATCAGGGCGTGTATCACTATCAGGACCCCAAGTAGTCTGTCCAAAGGCTCTAGGCCCTGTCTCTATGCCATTCGTGGTTCCCCCACCATGTTATTAATACGTGGCTTTGGTACCCCCCTAGAGCTCAACGTATATGGTGCTAAATTACAGTGTGCTATATAAGTTTCCACACTGTAAATATTCGGCTCAAATCTCATCATAGGCTCAACGTATCTTGTGCCAATTTACTTGTGTGTGAAATAAGTTTACTGACTGAACTAAAAGGGGTGTGTTTAGTACAAATACACCTATTTGTTGGCATACCCCTGTTCTTTTCCATTTACTCATTCATGAGATTAAAGACTGGTAAAACAAACTGCTCTATATTCCCTCATGACTTGGCTGAAGGCTGCACGCAATACAGCTAACCCTCACTAATAATGTTGACTTTAACCTATCATCCATGAAGGGTCCTATGGACAGGTGCAATGTTTGGACTGGTGCAATGCCCCCCCTAGAATAGTCACCAGCACCTCATATGGTGCTTACCTCCACAGTGCAATAAGCCATTGGTTATACCTTATTCGTGAATGGTTCCATGATTGTTCTAACTATCACCTCAGCAGACACCAATGATAGTCACTCTAGAGCGTCAAAATTTGACTTAGGTCAATGGCCGTTCTTTGCGTAAGCTAAATAAGCAGCCACCATGGCTTGGATAAAATATTGCAAGTGCCTGGAGCACATCAATAAAGGAGCCCAGGGATGAACACAAAAAGGCATATGTAACCCGGGCATCACGGATATTAAGGAATGTATTTAACGCCCGCACCCGGGTGATCCAAGGAAACTTGTAATCACCGTGCCAAAGTTTTACAAACATGGGATAGTGATGTGCGTTAATCCCCAGGAGGACCCCAAGAGAAGGTGGGTATACCCTTTACGTGAATCGTTCCACGATCGTTCCAACTATCACCTCAGCCGACACCAATAATAATAATGATAGAGTGTCAAACTTTAACGTATGGCACTGGTTGTTCCTTGCGCAAGATAAATAATTAGCCACCCAGGCTTGGATAAATTATTGCAAGCGCCTGGATGACATCAATAAAGAAGCCCAGGAATGAACCCAAAGCGCTTATTTTTCCCGAAGGACCAACGCAAGTCCAGGCAAGGTCTGAGCAGGGGGGGGATTATTTTGAAAATGTCCCCAGTACCAAACATTCTATGCTATATGAATGCATTATACGCTCGCTGTGCAGGGGGATCCTCCCGCACGATCAAATACAGTCCACTACTAAACCTGCATTCCATACATACGCATTGGTGAAATCCTTGAGATACCTGTACAGCCACTTATAAAGCTGTAACCCCAATATGCATTGATAACGGTGCCCCGTCTCCATCTCCATGCCCCAATGTCCTATGGAGCAGACGGGTAGGTCCTGAATCTCGCTAAAGGCAGTGCCAGCTGCGCTGTGTTTAAAACTCATCCTTCCCCCCCCTTTGAAGTTGCTTAATAAAATTAGTACATGGCCACAACCTACCTCACACATGGAATCAGTGTTTAAAACATTACCCATAGCAATCTGAAAACCTGATAGCCATGGTTTTTTCATGAATCATGAATAAGAGCGCCGTACAAAGCGCCAGTTACCTTACCTAAAGAACCTTCTCTGTGAGACCCCACATCCCTCTTTAATTCACCACAGGATGTATCGAGGTTCGAACCCGCACCCCCCGCTCCTTGTCCTGCCATATGTTCACCTCTTAACACTACGAGGTCTTGTCGTACAAGTATTCATGTACCACCCCAATACACAACATGCACTTGAAAGATGAACAGCCCGTGTTCAGAATGTTCAGGTTCTGTCCACCTGGAGGTGAGAAAGTAAGGCAGACACGCTAGGCCTCCTATTGGATGGGTTTCTCTTTCACAGGAATGAGTCATATGCGGGTACCACATCGAGTGCCAAGGTTAGAATGCACTAGTAATATGGTGATAATGTTGACTTTAACATCACATCTGGTGTGTTTGTGACGAAGTATTCCAATCGCTAAACACTAAATCGGGGCCTAAATCTAGCGCTGGCAAGAACAGCAACGATTTCTGTACACCTGCATTATTTTAGATAAGATATTTGAGACCAATCAAAATACAGCGGCTCAGGGCTTTCCAGTGGATGCAAGGCAGCTGGAAATAAATGATGGAAACTGATGGGCTCAGCAGCCCTTGGTTGGAATATTCGTTTTTCTAACTACACGGTGTTTATAAAGTTAGTTTGCCCCTTTCAACAAGCGGTGTGCCCACTGTGTTCCTTACGTCTTGTCTCGGCTTCCCTTAAGCCTGATAATGCTGCTCGCTCTGTACTATAAATGTCCTCGCTCACTCCAGGTAAGATGGAAAGAGAACACTATTAGTCGAGGTCAGGGGTTAATCGCCAAAATTAAAAGGGCCATTGATTGGAACGAAAAGGTTTACAAAGTAATTGTTAGGCAGCACACTGTTAATTTCAAGTTCAGATCCCAGCGTATCACAGCTGCTGATTTATTCCTGTCAGTAGGCTTGAAACCGGAAAAACAGGAAATGTCTTTCACTGTGGGACATGGCAGTCGTCTTAGCAAATGGTTTCATCTGAAGGAAGTTTCTATATCTGCCCTAGGATCCATCTAATTAATACCGTCATGATGAGTGTTGATGAGTAAAGACCAGGGAATGAAACAGTGCTTAATCGTGGTCTGCTGCCCTCCTAATCTCGTGACGACTTGTTGAATAAGTCCTTCAGGGGCTCTAATTAACTAATTTTGCGCGGGAGTCGCCTGCAAACCCACCGAAGACGCACACAATTAGAATTAAGCAGCCGGTTACACGTATTGATCGGTAGATCATTGCAGCCCAATGCGACCGAGTTCAGTTCCATGAAGGAAGATTGTAGGAAAATATATTTGTTTGTGTCACCGCTGCTACGTGAAAGCCCAGAAGTTACAGTGTCTCCCGCAATTACTGCACAATACAGCATTAATGTGCCCTGCAGGTTTCCCAAATGCCAGAGGTGCATACCTAGAGCTGCTAATCAATAACACAGTGACCTAGGCTCAACCCACCTATTTTTATGACCCTACGAACATATAAATAAACAACGCATGTGCAACGGGCTTCTGATGTTACTTGTTGTATCATCCTTCTGGCTGCACTGGCAGAAACTCAAAAAATACCAAGTCGGGCAGCAGGCTATAGTAAGCACACACTTTTTTGAAATACAATTCTTTCACTTCCCGTACCTGAATGCATTTTATTTTATGCAGACACACTCTTTGGCGTCGTTATAGAGACTCGAACCCAGACCCCCGGGACCGAGGTCGAGCGCCCTAGCCGTTAGGCCAACTCCTCTCCGCCTTACGTGATCGTGTGTCGCACCAAATAAGCGATTATAAATTAACAGCTGCCTGATGCCGAAAGCCGAGTGAACTCCAGTACCTCAGCCAACCTGAATGTATCACTTGGCCGGTTTGAATCCCGGATAGTCGGTCACAGATGCATATTGCAAACCGCGACCATTCTTTACACCCCCCCGCCCCCCCCCCCCCCTCCACCTATTAATTGTAATCAATGCTCCCAGTCACAGTCCAGTTAAATTAAATAAACGTTTGAAATTTTCACGGAGGTGGAGGAACTAGAACTTGGGCCATACAAAAAAGAACCAACAGGGGCAGAGAGCGTCTGATGCCCGCCCCCTCTGTACTGGCTCCCAGCAACAAACCCCGGGCCCCGTCCTGGGCAAAAGTACCCGCACGTTGAACCCGTCCCTTAAGCAGCTGGCCCGTCTATGAAAGAACACATCCCCACAATGAGGCCCGAAAACCCCATGTCGCCAACCATGTGCACGCTCACCATTTTAAAACTGGAAGCGGTAGGTGGAGGTGGCTGCTCGCACCGCCGGAGACCGACACAGCTGTTCCCCCAAGGCGCGTAGGCTTCTCCGCCGACTGGACCAGCTGCTCCTCACTCTCGCGGATCACGGATCGCTTTAGCCTCCATGCATCGATGCAGTGGCGGTGATCCTTTGAATGGTCACGACGCCACCCGCTCATACCTGCAAATAGAAAGGGAAAAAATTAAAAAAAACAAAGAAGCCCCGAGCGCGGGGCACACCGTTACGGCGAGGGAGCGTCCAGAGACAAGGGGGTCTCCTGGGCGCTCCCTATCTCTTTATTCTCGAGGGGCCAGGTGGCCCCTCCTATTGCCCGCCCCCCCTGACCCGGACCCACTTCCCAGGATCCGGGTCAGGGAGGCCGCCAGCCAATCGGCGGTGGGTCGCGCCCCCCAGGGCACGCCCCCACCGCCGAATGGCGACAAAGGAGAGAGTGGGGGCGACGGTCGCCGCGCCGCCATGCGTGCGGGGGGGCCGAGGGCCCCCCCTTTTCAGTAGCATAGGCTCATAAATTCCTTGAGAATAGCTACAGTTGGACATGATTGTATCCTGATACTCACTTCTTCTTATCGGTTCTAATACTTGCAGGAAAACCAAGGATCTCACCACCTCCTCTTGATCTTAGTAGATCAATTTGTCTGGCAATGCCCAATGTCCTAGTCATGAAGGAAATTACAATATTATATACACTGTGAGATTGCTTCTTAGACATCAATTATTTGAGAACTCCAGTTTCCTTTTATTTTATTAAACTCTTTATAGTATTATTTTAAATGTATACTTTTCTGTCATTTTGTGTTTTCCTTTCTCTCTCCTAGGATTCTAATTATACTTACTGATAGCACTTTATAATTTGAAATTTAATCAGACCATTGATGTGTATTGTAATTATATGTACTAAGGTCAGTTTTTATTCTGTAATTTCTATGAGAACATTTCATAAATTGTTTGGCCCTGTTAAAAGTATTCCCATCTTCTTATATTTATTCTAACCCACTGACACAATGTCATGTTAATGGTAAAGTAACACTATTCTAACTTTTCTGAGTCCCATGCACTCTTTAAAATCGTTATCAAATACAAC
Source organism: Lissotriton vulgaris (assembly GCF_964263255.1). Classification (NCBI taxonomy): domain Eukaryota; kingdom Metazoa; phylum Chordata; class Amphibia; order Caudata; family Salamandridae; genus Lissotriton; species Lissotriton vulgaris. The sequence continues at coordinate 933,231,587 of NC_141685.1, forward strand.
ATTTTAAATGTAATGTCTTTGAAAGCACTTGTTACAAACGTTTGCTCTTTCTGGGCTTTTCAGCATTATAGATGGAGTCCAAAGCAGTTCTCTCCCAGAAGAGACTTTGGGGCTGATTTAGAGTTTGGCAGAGAGGAGAGAGGACCCTCTATCACAAAGTTGACAGGGTGGCCCTTCATCAAACTGAAGGTGTGCCCCCCTGCTTTACCATTAGGTGGACCTTAAGTACATCAACGACAGAGACTACACTGCCTCCATCACTGACATACTCCTTTGACAGCCTAACGGAGAAAGGGCCATTGGGGTTTGGCCATTCGGCTGCCCACCTTATTTAGGGTGGGCAGTCGAATGGGCAGATTTTACAATCTGTAACTGCTGTGGAAAACGTGGCAGTAAGGGACAGTAAAAACATCTAAACGACCCCTGCATTATGGGAGAAACCTCCTATGGTGGTGGTAGGGGGCTCATTAGTTTTTATTTTTTTAAACTCAAAATCCCACTTTGTGATTTTATTTTTGAAGAAACAAAAACTTGTTAAAAGCTTGATGGGCGTTCGGTAAACTTTAAACCACATTGACAAGAACTTCTGTGATGGCAGCTCCTGTCAATGGCTAGAGTTGTCAGCAGGGTCGGCGGACAACTCTAAATTCAGAGGATGGGTCTCCATTAGGGCAACGGAGTACTTTACTCTGTTGCCCTGACAGATTATATACTTTACTCAGAACTCTATATCTGGCTCCTTGCCCCTAATGAAATAGAGAGACTGACTGATAGGTAGAAGTTATACTGCAGTAGTAAATCTTTACACAGCACCATATTTTATAGAAAGTTGCAATCTGGCCAGTAACCATCAGATTAATCATCAAAGTTATAAGATTACAGTAAGAGGAAGACACAAACTAGCACTCGCTTCGACAATCAAAATTCTATGTGGCTTATGTTGCATTCAAGAGTGAGAACTGAAGCATTGATGACCATTCAAAAATCACCAGCAAACAATCAGTGATAGCAACAAATAGAAATTAGAACAAATATCATGATGAGCAACTTCATGTCATCAGCATAACTTGTTTACAAGGCATGTATGCCACCATCAGTCAATCCTGCCCTTTTATTCAACAGCTCTTTACATTCTCAGTCTTGAAAGACCAGATTTCGAATTGGAAAAGTTGACCTCCTAGTCGCAGAAAGTATGGGGTTGGGGCAAAAAGTGTGGACTGCCTGAAGACACATGACATAGGGCCCCTAGAAACTATGAACATATCAAACAAATGTGAAGACAAGACCATAATGGGAGGGAGTGGAGGTTCAGCCACAGTGTTGTTGTGTCTTTGTCACATCATGTGCACTCATCCGCCCTTCCTCCCCAAAAAAGACATACTCATGTTTAAATAAATTTCCCCTGACAAACCCAATACTTCACCAGCTAACTGATCACAGAGACCAATCAGAACAAAGCACAGACTGGCCACTCTCCAATAAAACAGCATCAATGATATGCAGGTATGTCTATTGGCTTTAGAAGACCTTTCGTAGTTTTGGTTCTCACCTTGTTTTGTGAACTTTGTAATTGTTACATAAACCCAATTTTCAATTATCAAGAAAACCAAACACTCAGTCAGGAAGACAAGTTTACTACATACCGCAAAAATAGGGCAGAAGGTAGAAACCAACACCTCACAGAATATATACATTGAAAAACACGGGTCAAGTTAAAACAGTCCCGGATCTCTGATACAGTACAGCCACGATTTAAAGAGGGGTGTGTCTGCGCCATACCCATGGGGATTGAATCATGGTCATGAAGTTGTTTTTGAATCTTCATGAGAGGAAGTAATAATAACACAAGTGCGATCTACTATAACTTTCCTGCCTGACGCCTTACAATTCGGAAAAGATATCAAAAAGAGCATCATTGTTTTTAAAGTTTTGTCCTGAAGACGGTGTAGTTGACCAACTGTGATCCACCAAAACGCTGCGTCAACAACTTGATAACTTGATAAATTGTTTTTTGTTTATTTTGATAATTGAAAATTGTTTTATGTAAGCCTTTAAGGGGAGATCTAGCTGTGCTGCTTTAGTAGGAGAATACTTTGTTTGAGCATATGTATAAAATAATGAAGTTCTACCTAAACAATACAGTGAAACTGTGATAAAGGACAATATTAAAGTAATACAGTAAGAAAACATTAGTGATCTGTTTATATGTAATTTTGGCTCACAAACCCCTTTTTTATGATAATTGTATGTAATGAATTGTTGATGTGATAAAGGACAATCTTGAAGTGATACAGTAAGAAAATATTAGGGTTCTGTTTATATGTAATTTTAGCTCACAACCCCCTTTTTTATGATAATTGTATGTAATGAATTGTTGATATTGTTTTTATGAGATTTTATTGTAGAACAAAATTAGTTTTTTCAATAAAAGGAGAGATATCTTTGCAATTAACAGGCTTCATCGTATGATTGAGAGTACGTAAGAGCATTGATGAATATGGTGTGTAAGGGAAAAGGCTGAAGGTAATAATACATATATGTGACACAAGAGGGACGTTTTTTTTGTTGGTTTTTCATATTGGTCTATGCCACATATGAGGTGCTCATCACAACTGACTTGCCTTTTAGTCTACTAACGGCATTGTTGTCAAGGGTGAAGAGCATGAATATTTCTAAGTTCATGTTAAAAAACAATCACTTTGAATAAATGCTTCTAAATGCAGTAATGTGATCTGATATACTCACTAAGGTAAAATGCTTCTGCATGTTAAAGAACTTTGAAAAAACCTTATATTACTCTAACATGATGTTTTTGTATGATTTGGTCATGCTGATGCTCCTAGGGTCAAGAGAACCCCCTAGATTGGTTGTGGATCAGCTTTCCCAGTTCATTTTTTGGCTCGGCCACCTCTAGAATATTCTGTGCGACCTAGGGTGTCCAGTAGCAGCCTTATACTCACATTACAGCAGTTGCAGTTGGTGGTGGGAGTGCTGCCGGATGGTGACGTGGGGCAGGGGAGGGGAGTGTTGGGGGTAGTCAACTACGGAATACGGCCAAATACAGGTAAGTAAACATATATATAAATAAAACGAATTTCATTGCGCACACCACATTGCCAAATTTGATGCAGTGCGCGCAACGAAATTCATTTTATTGATTTATATGTTTACTTTCCTGTATTAGGCCGCATTCCGTAGCATGCTAGCCCCACCCTTCCCCTCCCCCGCCCTAGGTCACCGCCCGACAGCAGTCCCACCACCGACCGCTACTGCATTACAGTGGTCCAGAAATACTTCCCATGGGGAACAGACACCAAAATAATTGACAGACATATTCAATTTGTCCCTCAACACAGGAACTGTTCCATCAATTTGGAAACACACCATTATCAGGCGGCTGTTGAATAAACCATCGGCCACTCCGCTTAAAAGTGAAAATTATAGACCTATTTCCCTTCCACCCGGGGCCAAGTAAAATCTTGAAAAATACATCAATAAAAGTCTCTCCTTATACCTGCAGACAAATGACATACTGCATCCTTCCCAGACTGGTTTTAGACAAAGTAGCAGTATGGAAATGGCACTGTTTGTAACAGCAGAAGAACTTAAAGCCATTTTGGACCAGGGAGGGACCGCAGCCTTGATCCTGCTGGATCTTACCTCTGCTTGTGACCCTGTCGCCCACCCAGTGTTGATCAGAAGATTGAAGGAAGCAGGCATAACTGGGACAGCATTAAAGTGGCTTACCTCTTTCCTCCAAAATAGAACATGTCAGGTATGTGAAGAAGGTATATAGTCATAAAACTATGACTTAAAGTGTGGAATCCTGCAAGTACCTTCACTAAGCTCCACCATATTCAGTCTGTATGTCCCATCACTGACAGAAAAAATGATTGCCAAATTGCTTTGGCTTGTAAAGGACCTAGAGAAAGATACTGGTATGGATACCAAAATCAGCAAGAAGAATTGAAGATCCGGGATTAGTCATATCCCATCATATGCTGTCTAGACTATGGAAACTCCTTGTACCTGGGTAGCCCCCAAGTTGGTCATTAAAAGACTGCAAGTTGTAGGAACCGTTGCTGAGTCCGATGGTGCAATCCCGAATTTTCTACGGACTCGATCGAGGAGTTACACCGTGTTGTAATTCTCGGCCTAGCCTGGCTGGTGAGCCGGGGCCTGGAGTACTGGCCCGGCCGGGTTGTAAGTTGAATAACATCGGCCGTGGGACCTGGGCGGGGTCCGGTCTCTCGCTGCGGAGGTCATTTTGCCCGATTCTGATGGCGGTCACTCGGCCTGGCTAACATTGAAGAAGTATGCCGGAAGGCTGTTGTGGCCGTGGGCGGGAGTCCCCTGTCCCGGAGACCGGGTGCGGTCCCTCCCCGGGTTCGAAGGGTTGGGGTCCTCGCTCGCGGCGACAGAGGATCGCTTGCTGTGGCGGCACTTGATCGGCCACCCTGCGTGGCCATCCGCTCCGTTCTTGCCTGTTCCCTCGGAGAGTTGGTCATTCTGGGGACGTAGCACTTGCCTGCCAGTGAACGAGCGGAGATGGGTCGGACGGAGTGCGAACCGTCGCTGAGGACCGTCTTGGCCGCCATCGGGGCTCTACATTTGCATGTGGAAGACATGGTCCACAAATTGTCCGCCGGAGCAGTTGGGACTGTGGGCCTGAGACCGGACACTGATCCGCTGCATGATTTTTCACGAGTGGGGTCTCCCGCGGTGCACGCCTGCATGGTAGATGATGGCCCCGAGTTGGATGCAGTATCGAAACCCTTGGCCAGTGACAAAGTACCCGAGGATACCCTTGCACTCGTGTGCGTGATGCCGCAATTGATATTTTGTTTAATGGAGGTGGGACCATTCTGTTTCCGGAGTCTCTCTTTTCTGACTTTTGGATTGTTCTGACATTTTCTTCCTCTATGGCAGTTTCATCATGTTTTCAGAGGAAACAGCGTCGGGACTCACTGTCGGAGAGGGGGTGCTCGGGCGCGCCTGGAGTTCCGGATGGCCTACCACTCTTGACTTTCGTTGAACAGAACTTTGTTAAACTCCTTTTTCATTTCGCTTCTCCTGTTGAGGGAGTGGTTCCACCTTTGAGAGCCCGCATTACAGATCGGAAGGGCCAAGGATGAGATTGTCTAAACGGGGCTGATACTATGGCAACGATGGATATGGGATTTGCTACCTTATTTTGCGGGGGGTTGGGTGATGCTTATAACTTCCCATGATTGTTCTGACTAAATATTCTGAAGCTTTTGGTTGTAGTTGGGGGTTGTTTGTTTCTGGCGGGGGGAGGGGAGTCCGGGAGCCTATATGTTGATTCCCCCCCACTCTTTTTTCTACTTTTAGTACCCAGTTCGTCGGGGCGACAGGCACACTACTAGTTGGGGTTGAGCGGAAGCCTTATGCAGGGATGCAGGGTGGGGGGGATGGGGTTTGTTGTATTGTCTCCCTTTTTGTTCTGTATGTTCAATCTCCTGTACCGCTTTTGTTATTGGGTGCCCTTAGACGGATGGTCCAAGCCATCGGGTGGACGGGCCTCGGGGGTGGCGTTATTTCCTTTGTTCTTCCCTACGTGTCGGCTTGTTACTGGGTATCGGTTGTGCTAATCGATTGCTTGCTGCTCAAACATGTTTTACTCTCTTGCCACTCATTATTATCCTGTCTCCTAATATCCTGTTGTTTCGGGTGGTTGGACTCACAGAGACGCTATTAGCACTGCCCGTAATCTTCTGTGTGTTCTTGGGCTGCCCGCCGGCATGCAGGGTGACTTCTGTTTCCTGAGGGGTTACCCGACTGTCCAGCCATGTTGACTGAATATTGTTGTTGACCTCCTGATGTAAGGCACCTGCTGTGGGTTTTGTATGTTTTACAATAAAAATATTTTTTTTTTAAAAAAGACTGCAAGTTATCCAAAACGTTGCAGCTCGTATATTGATGAAAATGCCTAGATTTCATTCTGTACGTGTGGCATTGGCTAATCTACACTGGTTATCAGTGAATAAAATAATTTGTTTTAAGGCACTGCGTATGGCTCATCGAGTGATGCAGGAAAGAGGGGAACAGCGTGTATAATGCTGTCAATACCACAAGGGTAGGTAACAACGCAGACGTTACATCGTCTGCGTTGTTACCACGCATGGCATTTCATCGCAAGTCGTTTCTACGACTTGCGCTAGATGGCGCGCAACACCAAGGAATGTGTCGGAGTTTAATCCAACACATTCCCTACTGTTGCACTAACTGGAGTAGGGATGGTAATTAATACTATTCCTAAGTCTAGTGCGCCATTTGGTACAAGTCGTAGAAAGGACTTGTGATGCAAAACCATGCGTGGTAACAACGCAGACGATGTAACGTCAGCGTTGTAAACTACTGCGTGGTAATGTATGTCGTGGTAACTTCATACATTCACCAAAGAGGTCCCAGAGTGATTCAGAAATTTCTCGCCTCTTATAACCCTACTATTTCACTTCGCTCCACTAGCCAGCAATTGTTCAAAGTTACCAAGAGGTAATCCAGGAGTGGGGAACGCTCCTTTGTGATTCTGATCCCCAAGCTGTGGAACGCTCTCCCTGAATATGTAAGGAAAGCTGAGTCATGATCAAAATCCAGAAATCAATAATTTTCTAATTCTCTGGAATTAGCATCTCTACCTTTGGCTGTTAGTGCTGGGAGGCCCTTATGGATAGCCATGCGCTCGACCAAACTCCTAAAGAATAAAATAGAATAGAATAGAACTATGTTGTTAAAACATGAGAATGAAAGTAAATTATTTTAGCAATCAAAAACTGTTAGCGTTTTGTTCCAATACTCCACATGGGGCCTATTTTAACATGCCACCAGATACTTCTGGGGTTAAATTATTTCATGCTAACCCCTCGCGTTTTTTGTATTCGCTTACCTGTCTGTGCTATTTTCAGGGGGATGTGGGTATCCTGATGGGAATGAGACCCATGTCCCAATCTCTGCTTACATAGAGAGGGACAAGATGTGGGCATAAAATTATGCCAGCACAGAGCTTGCACTGAATGGGCACTTTGAATATGTGTTCCTGTTCCATGCAATGCGAGTTGAGTATAAAAAGCTTAGAAAGAGGCCGCAGGAAGCTTCAGACAAGGTGTGTGGCTCCAGAGGCTATCCATACCGGCGCAGAAAGACTTAAATTGTGTGCTTACTTTGCCTCAGTTAGTAATATGATGACTTTGGATTTACGAGAGCTACACTGAAAAATGGTCTGTCCTGGCCTTGATCTACGCCTGCCCCATTCTCCACAACTGTGCCTAAATATGTTATATTTCTGATGGGCCAAGGACTGGCAAAGCCAATAGGTCTCTCCTATGTAAGAGCTATTGGCTTTACCAATGTGTTGTAGCCATGTTATACACCAGCTTAGCAGCTGTTCAGCATGGCTAAAAGTTAGTGGCACATAGGAACGTGGCGTGGCATGTTGTAAGTTAAAATAGTGTGTGGCAGAGAGGAGTGGCAGAGAATGGTGTAAAGAGGAGTGGTGAGGAGTAGTGTGCTGTGGTGTGGTGTGAAGTAGAGTGGAGTGGCGTAGAGTGGAATATTCATGGTGTGGTCGCACTTTGCGTTTACCGTCAACACATTTTTGTTGAAATTACCTTTACATTTGCACAGACATACAATTTTACTAATAAAACTATGCAGTGCATGTATCAAGGTGGCAATATTATGTGGTATGGCTTGGATGCCTCACCATAAAATATTAACATGATACCCAAAAGTGGACCTCAGATTCACATTAGTAATCCTTCTCTCAGTTCAGTTCTGGTAGAGTGTCAAAGAGCAGACAGTCTTACTTAGAGGAACATGTGTAAAGCATTTCACAGTACCACCATTGACAATAAGTAATTACATGAAAAAATCAGACACAAGTTATCGATTTTAAAGTGTTCAAGAAATTAATACTTTGCAGAGATGACAAACTTTCCCATTGCAGTCAATGGAGAAAATCTCGGGTGACACTTAGTCACTTGCAGGGGGGAGTTCAACAGAACCCACTTGGAATTAAGGTCTTGCATAGACTAAGCTTCGACAGTCAGAACAATTTTACCTTGCCCAGGGAGTGTGTGTGCAGAGGTGACTTGGCTGTCCTTGGTGCTGGATGGGAGCAGCGGGTGCTACAAAAGCAGTACTTAGCAAAACAATACTTGCAGGTGGAGTTCATGGGAGCCCCTTGGGGGTGATGTTTTGAGGGGCCACTTGACCAGAATCACAAGGCAGAGCAGCTCTACCTAGCTTGGGCATCTCAGGTTCAGAGGTGTATCTGACTATCCGTGGTGATGAACGGGACTGCAGGAGCTGACTTTACCAGGTGTGGCAGTGCCGACAAGTGCGTGATGCAAATGCTCGACAAAAGGAGACGGGTGATGGAGCAAAATATTCACTCTTTGAAGCATCAAGTAAAGTTGTCAGTAGTCAACAAAACCACCAACAAACCTTGGCCACGGCAAATGCAGCAATGAAGAAAATCTTCTTGCACGAGCCTTGGGAACGCTGCAGGGGAATGAGACTCACTTAGGTTCAGGACTACACTTCCCAGAAGGCACCTGGCTGGTTACTTTTTGGCTGGTCCTTAACATAGCCCGGTGGGCAGTCCTTTGGATCTTGGAAGTGCGGTTTGTGCCTGCCAACTACCAGAGACTAGTATCTCTATTTTTAGGGAGTCCAGGTGAAGTCTTTGGATCGCTGAGGGGTTCACCTTCCTTTTGGAACTGGTCTCTGGTCCTGGAAGAGTCGCAGTCTAGCAGGTGCAGGGGGCTGCCACAGGTGCATTCATTGGCAGCTCCTCCACTAATGCAGAGGATCGTTGCCACACTAATTTGTTGCAGCGAATTAAAGGAAAAATAAAATGATAATAACTTGATGTTATTTTACTATTTTATTGTGTCCTGCTGCTGCAGCTTTGCAGGGTGTGTGGGGCGGGGCTGCTCTCCTCTCAGAGCAGGGGAGGGGTGGTGGGCACACTCTGTAAGTGAGCATTAATGTTTGGCCAGCCGTCTCTGGCCGGCCAAACATTTGTGCGCACTTTGCATGTTCTCCATCCAGGCTGTATTGCAGCCTGAGTGGAGAACATGCCCAGCCTCCCACTGTCTTTCTGAGCACTGAACCACCTCGCTCAGACCAATCACAATACTTCATTGAAATGTTGTGATTGGCTTAGGTGAGCCTGGGTGTGCTTCCTGTTCCGGTCAGAGGGAGGGACTACAGAAGAGAGACGCATTTAGGAAGTACGTTCTAACTTTCTTCTTTTTTTACACCCCCTGCCCCAAGACCCCGAAACGTGCCGGCCGCCACTGGCGTGCATTGCCTCATGCCTCTTCTTTGTGGAGCCCTGCCTTGAGGTGACATGGTCTCTTCTTTGTCCTTTTCTTCTTCAGAGCAGATCTGGAGTTCTGGTGTCAGGGATGACCTTTAAATCCTAGTTTTCGGGGGGGCGGGGGGGGGGGGGTGAGGGCTAGTAGCCAATGGGCTACGAGTCCTGTGACTAATCTGCCCATGAGGTGACCACACCAGGGTTGTATTTCACCAAACTACTCAGAGCTCACTTTTCTTGGGACATTTCAAGATTGCACAAGCCATCCTTGGCTGTACAGACCAGCTGGCCCACCCCAGAGGTGTGGCTAGCCTTTGAGAGCTGTACGCCTCCTGCATACCAAATCTCCCACCTACCCACAAACACAAGTGCCTGGTGGACTTTGTCTCCACTGGGTAAAAGTCACTTACATATCAGAGGCGGTGAAGTCTTTGAGGCTCACTGCCTTGATGGGTCTTTCACTAGCCATCCTGGGAGGGCGGAGGTGGGAACTCCTTCCTGCCCATGTCTTTTGTCTCACGTCCACAGAGAGTGATAGCACTTACCAGCAGGAGGTGGACTTCTCTCTTGTCTGAAAACAGCTCAGAAAGCCGCCAAGGCGCAAGGGGACTCTGTAACTTGATGGGCACCCTCTAAGAATGCCACCTGGGTGCATACCAGTTCTCCCTCAACACAAGAATCGTGTTCTGGTGAAAAAAAGCATAGTGTTTGATACCAGAGACAATTAAATTTGGTGGTACCATCATGGAGCTGGCTATCTTGGTTTTGTCCAGTATCTAGTCTGCGTTAACATTATAGACCGCCATTCACTTACAGTAAACTTGAATGGCAAGGTCACTGTATGGGTACATATGTCTGCATATATATGCCCTTGACATTAATATAATGTACCCTGCCTCTTGGGCTTTAGAAGGCCTACCTTAGGGGTGACTTACATATATCAAGGCAGTGAGGGGACTCCATCCCACATGGTGTGTGCAGCGTCAAACTCGAGCAGAGAAGCTGCTCTTGCAGCCTGCAGTAGCCACCCTGATGAGTTTAATTTTACTCGGGTCACTCAGTGTAGCACAAATAGTGCTGCAAACCTGGTGAACCTTTAACACCCTCGCCCTGGGTACCACTGGTACCATCTACAAGGAACTTATGAAGGGGGTTAAGGCATCTTGCCAATTGGGTGTACCAATTAACATTTCACTTTAGAGGAATCAACATGGTCACTTGAGCCTGGTTAGCAAGCTTCAGTGCCCTGTCAGTCAGAAACCAGCATCTAGCAGTTAAAATGGGCACACAAATTAGGGGGGCATTTCCAAAAAAGTAACCCAGGGCGAAGCACTACGCTACGCACGCGTAGTTTGCACAACTTCGCACTACGCGAGCTGCACGTAGCACAGTGCGAACACGCGTAGTGCAGCGTAGCGTAGTGCAGCGGTCATTTTTTGGTTGTTCGCGGTCCTCAACGTCATGTTCGCGACCGCGAGCAAGCAAAATGACATCCCGGCAAGATTCTCAACGCGGGGAGGTCAGGCTTCTCATTGCGAGTGGTTGCGCATGCTCGTAACCGCTCGCAATGAGAAACTACCAGTTCGCGTTGAGAAAGCTGCCGCTCGAGTAAAAATCTACTCGAGCAGCAGATAAACTACAGCTCGCACTGTGCAAGATGCCGTTTTCAGTGATTGCACAGTGCCGGATGCTTGTTCGCACTGTGCAATCATTGAAAACGCATCTTGCACAGTGCGAACGTGCTACTACGCAGCTCGCGTAGTGCTACGTGAAGTTCGCGTAGTGCGAAGTGCACTTCGAGTAGCTTCGCGTAGCGCTACTTCGCGAACTACGCCCACCCTTACAAAAAAGTACAGTTTCCTACAGCGCACAAACAAAAATGTGTGGAAATTGTATCACCTAGTGTAATGATTTGTTTTAATCATATTAAAGAATTTGTTTCAAACACACTTCAGAAATAACAAAAAGTGTGCTTCATTTCTATTCCTAATTCTGATGTATTCTGAAATACTCATACAGTTCATTTAAATGTTGCTGTGTGCTAGAAAAAACGTTTTCCTACACCCAGTTTCCAGCAAGATTGTCACATAAATCCTCTCACTTTGAAGTCAGAGAAAGGAAAATTAACAATTGCCCTCTGAGGACAGCGCCTGACATTTGACCTCAGTCTTTGAATGCAGAGCAATTGTGACGAGATAAGAACAAGATTTACAGGCCTGTTAACAAAAAGGAAGCACTTGGAAGGATGCTGTAAAAAAGTTTTGGGCAAAGGAAGGCAGGAATCAAGCTGGCTAGTCGAAAACAAGTAAAGCCTGCAAATGGAAAGCAAGAAAATGTGAGTTAAAAATCACAAAGTCGATGGCAAGCAACCGGCATAATGCATTCCCAAGGAAGCTTTCCGAATGTCCCCAAGATGTCTTAGCAAACCAGACGTCTGCGCTGTCTGGTAGGCTACGACCTAAAAAGTAGTCATCTGGAGTGATGCGAAGGGCATCTAGTGGAGCTTGCAGCAGTATTTCAGACTCCTTGCTTGCTCTTTCAATTTCTGAGCCTACATTCACAATGTCGAAGTTGTTCCTCAGGGACGGCTTCCTCTTTGTGAATCAAATGCCACCTCCTTTGAGGCGCTGGTTTGATAACAGTTCTTTATGAATTCTGTTGCAGTTGTAAAGCATTGATCAGCCTTGATAAGTCTGTGTGATTCATAAGGAACGGAGCTGTGCCTTTCACAACCACTATTCCTTCCATATGGCAAGGAGAACCATGTGCACATGCAAATCGTAATGTACTTCTTGTGCATTGCCACTGATGGTTTTGGAGTTGCAGAATGAGTGATTTTACAACTCACATGCTTTACGACCACAAAATTCTTTAATATATGTGGTTGTTTTTGTTTTCCAGAAAGGAACTCTAGGTAACGCCTATTATCTTGGTGACTCTAATGGGACCCCGGTTGGATGTGCCTCACACCTGCTCACATGTTCCCATCTTGCCTCACTACTCAACAGCGGCAGCTCCTCTGCAATGGCAGAGAAGCTTCAACCCACTAGCGCAGAGCCAGCAGAAGAAAAAGAAAATTATATTTTATTATTGTTTTAATTTTTCAGCTGCTGGTTGAGCCAGCGTGTGAAGGGAAGGGCCGGGCCGGGCCGGGCCATGGGAGGGAGGAGGAACAAAGTGCTATGCGCATTTAGGATTCTCTCACCTGGTTGTATTCTACAGTTGGGTGAATACACTGCACAGACTCCCTGTGCCTTAGCAGAGCATCAAACCAGCCCGCTCAGGCCAATACCCGCACTGCTCTCATAGTATGAGCGCAGCGTCTCGATTGAATGAGGAGTCTATCCCAGGGGCTGCTGGGAGCAGTAAGAGAAATTAGGAGCATCGGAGCACGAGGCAGCGCAAGATCAGGTACCTTTTTTTTTATAAATGTCAATCTTTTAATTAGCCCCCACCCCCCGCCGCTGCTGCTCCTGCTGCCCCGACTGCTACTCACAGTGCTATTGCCTTGGAGTAGGAATAGGGCATTTTTAGTTATGGTCCACTAGTGAAAGAGGAAGAGTCTCTGTCAACGTGATGGGAGAGACATCAGGTGTGTCAGCTCCAAGGGCCTATATGTGTGAGTTGACAATATACGTAATTTGCTCATTACAGTGGTAGCCTTGCTATTTAAAATGGCCCTGGGATGCCTTGACATCCAACCTTCTGGATTCAAGATGTTTTGGATCTTGAGTAAAATGAAGTTTCTTGAGCCCTGTTAACCAAAGATAGCAACATATTATATCTGATCATTATCTCCCAGAAGTTCAATACTGTTATGGTCCAGGAATGTGAGCCGCTCCTGCAGCACTTACCTCCAAAACTCAGTTGGTGTCACTAAGATTTGGAAATGGGGCCAGAGGAACATAAGAACTAACAACCTACAACATCTCAACAGAGAAAACAACTTCATTATGAAAATCTTCGGAAGGGACTTTATTATTAAATCAAAAGAGCTGAGTGAAGCTGTGATTGATTATCCCTGTTCAAAATGTAGGGTCATAGGTGACTCCCAGGAAGCACCTGAAGATTAGAAGACTGAGGTCTAGGTGGCCTTCTAAAGCTTCCAGAAATGTAGGGAAGAGACTAAAGATTAGGGGCCAGATTTATCAAAGTTGTGCATTGCCCTTGCACATTGCAAAGTAACACAAGGGCAGTGGAAAACCTACATGAGATTTACCAAGCCACGGAAGGCCACCTTGTGTGGCCCGGCGTGGCTTGGTACATCTGAAGTGTTGCCTTGTGTTACTGTACATGTTGGAGTGCATTAAATGGGTGGCACATGGGGGTTCCCGTGCATCCACTTATGTATTCTGAAGCATTCCCAGATTTCACAACACTGGTAAACCTGGAAATTGTATGACTTCCTACCAGAGGTGCAACAAGGAGAAATATCTTTATTTCTCCTCCTTGTTTTCTCTTGCCTAGTGTGCTGCATTGGCACTTGGCTGCTGATTGTGCACCAGTGCAGACAGAGAACAGGAATGTGCAATAGCTTGAAAGGTATGGCGCATTCCTGCCCTCTCCCTTTCACGCAGCTCAGCAAGCTTTCTTTCTGCAGTGCGCTGCGTGAAAGAATGTTAGATCTGCCCCAAAATCTGTTATTCAGGCAGAAGGTTGGAGCCAGAATCCTACATAAGGTGCTGGTGAGTATTGCAGGGGTGAAACCTGAATTCAGAATCCAAAACATAGCTTAATATAAGAGGAGGAACCTGGCAGAGATTCAAAACAATAAAGAATTTGACGTGTGCACTCTTCTTCACGACAGTCCTGCTAAAGAGTAGTTTTGACAAAATAACTACCCTGCCCGTGGCTGTTATACCCCACCCATGACTGCGCTGTTCCAGCCAAGGCTGTCCTAACCACCTGTGGCTGTGGTACTCTACCCGAGGCTGGCTGACCCCACCCGTGGCTGTGCGTCCTTTCTGCCACTCTCCTCACTCAGAGGCAGAGATTCAGGGGGGTCTTTAAGGGGTGAAACAACCCCTCCTTCCCCAAAGATCTCATTTAGGTTTGAAAAAAGACTTTATTAAGAAAATTAGGTGTCAGTATAGAATACAGTGTTCCAAATAACAATCAACGAATCAGCAATAAATTCCATTACAAATGTGACAAAAAAAAGCAAGGATCATCAAACATTGTCATGAGTAAAACAAGGAAAAAAATATGAGGTATAAAAAGAAATATAACCAGTGTATATAAGAGTAAATGAGTTAAGGAGGTTTGAGGACTTCCTGCTGAGAGGGTTGCAGCAAGGAGTGTGATGTAGCGCATTTATCAAAAAACGTCGTAACAGGTAGCCAAAGTTGAATCCTCTTTGCAATCATAGGTGTAGGCAAATTGGAAAATGTATCCATTCTGTGGTTGTGACATATATCACACCACCAAGCTTTATATGAGATGTTAGTAAAGTTCTTCCAATTCCTCTTTATTTGCTGAAAAGCAACCGCTATTAATAAATCAACGATTTTAAAGTTAGTTATGCCATCCCATACTTGTGAAAGGCTGTCTAAAAAGATAGTGGTTGTAGAGAATAGGATGTGTGTGTTGAAAATTAAATTATTTGAGACCAAACACGTGTCCAGAAATTGCTTACTAGGGGGCAAAGAAATAACATATGAAGTAAATCAGCGTCAGGAGATGCACAAGACCAGCAGGTATTAGGTGCGTCAGGAAATCTTTTATGTAGGGCCTTTGAAGATAAGAAAAGTCTGTTAAAAATAAAAAAAATATGTTTGTGTGAGGCTAGCTGCTCTCGAGGATTTGCAAATTTTAGTCCATATGGTGTTAGTTGGAAAGTGGGTTATTGGTAGGGGCAAATGTAGGTCTGCCACTGGCAATAAGGCCACTAACACATGATAGGACTCAGCATAGGTCTTAGAAAATTATTCCTTTGCTCAACCCTTGGTAACGTGGCTACGAGCAGACAGGCTTAACTTCAAAGACAGGTATGTAAAGCATTTAAAAACAAAATTTCAGTAAATAATTAAGACACAACACAAAATAAAAATCCAACACCAATTTATAAAAATAGGTAACATTTTTATCTTTTAAATGACATCAAAACGAAAATAATCCACTGTAGGGAACCAGAGATATGAATTTTTAAAGATTAGTCACTTTCTAGTGCTTAGAAACTAACAGCGTCCCTTTAAGTCATTTCATTTTCTCTATCAGGGACACACCTTTATAAATTGTTCTGAAGAATTCTCACCACTGTAGTGGTCCGCCTTCTTCAGCAAGCGGGGTCCAGTTAGAACACTTTCCTGGCGTTCTGCTTGCGGGTCCCAAAGTATGCAACACACAATCCAAGGTTCTGGAATCTCCAAGAGGGTCCTTGAAAGTGTGAAACTTCAATTCTGCAATCCACTTGAACAAAACCCTTACAAATCCACTGGTACTCCAGGCTTTGAATTCTTTGTGGGGCTGTCCAGGTGAGCTCTGTTAACCTGTAGCTTGCAGGGAGTTTCCACTCTTGAGTCCTTTGGCAGCAAGGTAATCCACAGGGCTGTAGTTTCAGATGGTGCAGTCTTCATAGGTCAGGCCTTGGAGCTCCTTGCACAGCAGAAAATCTTCAGCAGGGCACTTCTTGCTCCATTCAGTTTCAAGCAGCAAATCTGGAGGGCTCTGCCCCTCTCAGATACTTATTAAAAATTCTCTAGGTCAAGCACCAGGTCACTGCTGACCAATGAGAGCAGGGCAACTCCTCGTAGTTATGACCACATCCTGTGGAGCGTGGCATTAGTTTGTCCCAGAGTGCATCATTCGTCCTAAACACACCCCCTGCCATCTACACATACCTTCCTTAAGCCTAGCCCTGACTCTGGGTCAAGACTGTCATAGTGGACTGAAATCCAGGCCTCCCCTCTGCCTTTGAAGAGCGTAGTTTACGAAACCACCTCCTGGCCTGGCATTCCTATAGAACAGCACACTGCCCTCCCAGCAACCTGGCTAATCCACTTAACTCTGACCAATCAGGGCAGACCACTGAAAAGCTGAATTTGGACTTACAAACAAGAAAGTCTCATAACTTATTGTATGTACACTTTAGGAGTAATTTAACAATATAATATTGTTGTATTTACTACTACCATTCTGGGAAGTCTTTGAATGGCCCAGCTAGTCCTCTCCTATCAATATTTATTAATCAATCACTTCCTACCATGTTAACATATGGGCCATGGGGTTTGCAATAGGTGAAAAAGACCTGGGCCACTTTTCAAGAACCAGGGCTTATAAAACCATATTTAATAAGTATTTCCCTAGTTTCTACAGGACCCCCACCCCCTTTGCAACTAGGGGTGAATTCAGGGGTTCTGAATCTGCAGAACTATTGCAGATCGTCCTTGCCCAATTCTTCTAGCATCAAAGTCGAATTTGAGCAGCTCCTTAATACAATGTGGGGGGTGAAATGTAATATTTCACTTAACCCAGACATATAATAAGGGTTCTCCTTATAGATAACTGACCCCCCACCCCTGGGATACCTAGGGATGACCCTGGGGGTCCCTAATATGCAAAAACATGGTAGGTTTTTCATTTCTAAGGGCCCCTACCCCCAAAGTCGAGATTGGGCACAATTTAAGGTTTAAAAGCTGTCCTGGCCACCAGGGATGCTTTTAAACTGACCTCAGGCTTCAGCGCTGCACACATGCTAGTGCAGAAAATCTGCTGGCCTCTAAACTGCCATGCCCCAGGATACTGGAGACTTCTAGGTAGTTTCAATCCCCTGCCCTATTACATACTAAGGGGTTATGGGGTAGGTCATGCCAATTACAGGGGTACCCCATACCATAGTGTACCCTAGTGTATGTTGGGTGTCTTGCCTTGACTAAGAGTCACATTGGTTTTCCCATTCAGTCCTTAGAAGTAACTAAATAGTTACAATCTAGCTCCCAATAAAAGTTCTAAATTAACAAATAAATAATAATTCATCTTGTTGATGTATTAGGAGGTGTTGTTCTGGTGTTTTTTTCAGGAGGAGAGGGTGGCTAAAAGAGAACAAAAAGGATTGGCAATTGTCACAAATATCTTGAAGAGATATGTGCCCTTGGGTAGGAGGGCCTATAAATCTTTTGTGTAAGGGCTTGGAGTCCTTTCCCTCTTGTAAATTTCCACATTATACATGTGGATAAGGTCAGCCCTTAGAGATGCCCCTAAAATGGGCAAGCAGGATACAGTCTTTCGTTAACTCCAGGAGTCTACCTTAGTATTGAAAAACACTACATTGAAACGCATTAACACTCCACAAAACATCTATCTCTCTTATCACTCATTGGCCTTATGCTTGCCTTAAACCCCGCACAGCCCTCCACTGCCTTTTTGCTAGGCTCAAGCTTTACAGATGTGTAGTTGTGTACATACAAAGTTAACTTCCAGCAGTTTGCAATAGGACCCAAACTGGAAAGCCCTGCTAAGTAGTTTACACCAGGAGCACTGAACGCAAGCAGCTACCACCCTACCGCTTTGATCAGGACCTGTCTTAATTACTTCTTGCAGTACAATAAACAATTGGTCACAGTAGCAAACATAAAACAAAACAAAATTAATTATAGCATTCACAGCACTAATTCTGCACATTCTGCAATAAATGCAATTTATTTTCAAAACATTGGTATGATCTGTGGTGAATGCAATTTAGTTTCAAAGCATTAATCACATTAATTTGGCAACACAGTTGCTCTTACATCTGAAATCATCAACTTGTAACGAAGGTGCTCTGGTGTTGGGGATGGAAGGTGGGAGTGTTCTGGGTCAAAGTGCATTAGTGAGGGTAGCTGACAAGGGAGAGGTAGTGTGACATAGATACATCCAATTCACATAGTGAGACTTTTCTGGCCTATCTCAGGTCAACTGTTCTAGTAAAAACACAAAGCCTTGGAAGACACTAATGCCCAATTGCAGTCGTCTGGGCTTGTGTAATGGGTGGTTGTAGTCTACGTTTCGACCTCTTGAAAAGTCAAGGTGATTCAATCCTTAGGGCGGGGTCTTCATCAAGACTGTCTGAGCACCTAATCTCGACAACAGCACGGAGAGTCAGGCTGTATGTGTATGGTCAAGGGAAGTGGGCTCAGCAGAGCTCTATATTCATGGCAAATGTGGCCCAAAATGTACGCATGATAATCCATATTTAAACTGTGGGTCACGAGGTACCTCGCAGTTATATGTCAAATCTCAAGTGCAAGACCTATCAGCTCCCTCCCGGACATGCAAATGGGCCCAATTACTTCTTTGTTACATCAGTATCACTCCAGGCCCTAAAGAGGTGTTTGCCATAGAGCATCCTATTTAACTGTAGCTTATCCGCTTCATCATGTGGTCCATGGACCCAGTGGCGGCTGGTGACATTCGAAAGTGGTGTGCGGTAAAACAATACCCGCACTGCAATGACGGGGGATTCGGGGGGGTTCCCCCGCCGAGATTTTTTTAAAAAAAAGAGTAGGCAAATGGTGCATTTTCAAGCAAATTTGAGATAGCAGGAAGGTTAATGAAGCAATTGTGAAAATGCAAACATGTGCCACTTTTTACTTAAAAGGGCCTGGATTACTTCTAAAGCCAGCCACAATAGACATGCTTAAATGAGCAACTTAAAGTCAACCAACAGGATTTAACCAGGTGAATAGAAGCATTAAAAGGTGAAAGATTGCCAGTGTATGATTCGTCTTCCTCCACTTCACATGCACAAGCAAACACCAGCAATATTCCTCCCTGTGAGTGACATGCACAACCCCCTGCAAACATCTTAAAGACGTGACAACAGCTGTCTGAGTCACACTTTCTTCCTGTCCAGCTGAGCCATCGCAGCCTGATGTAGAAATGCATGTCACACAACGCTTTCACCTGCCCGCCCCGACAGGAAACCATTGGCACTGGACCGACTTTCTGAAGTGCAAACTGCATATACCGCAGGGACCACTTATACGAAAGAAGGGGAGGTTCACTAAAGTACTGGTGGAGTCCAGGTGTTAAGTAGTTCACTATCGTGGGCACGGCCAGCTAAGCCATAAGTTTTCCATCAAGGCCTGATGGGGAGGGGAGCGGCCTAGCCTGAACTATCGCTGCTCCGTTGGTAAATCTTACAGGCACTTGTTTAATTATGGAACAGTCCTCCCATTCATTAGTAATGTTTAAAGGTGAAGGAGAAAGGAGGGGGGGGCTAATGAAAAAGTACTGCTTGCACCAGCAGTGGCAATTAACACCTTGTCTGCTATGGCTTTTCCCCTCCTGTGCTGATCCTGGATGAACCCCATTGTTCATGACGAGCTCAGCTCGTCATAAGCACAGCTCAACCGTGCCTCATGACGAGCTGAGCTCATGAGCAGTGAAGGGGTTAAGATAATCTACTCATAGTGGCGGTGGGACCATTAGTATTCCACAGAAAATATAAGCAGCTGTAAATCAAATCAACAATATGCGCAGATAAAATAATTAAGTAAAAAGAAACTCCTTAGATAACAGTGTTAATACAGTTGTCTAGTAGTTACTTTCCAGGCAACATATATGTATGAAGATACTTGATTAATAATTTGTCAGTGCTCATATCCGGTTCACATACGCAGCTGCGCTGGTAAAGTTGCTCATGTGTCACTGTCTTGGATCCTGAACAACCTCCACCATCTTAAACCCTGGACTGCGCACCGCAGGAAACCAAAGCTGAGCCCCAAACTTGTGCTCCTACCTCCCCACCTATCCATGGAGAGTGCTCTGCTCCCCTTCTCTTTGACCCTGCACTGTGCACTTCTGTGTGTGCTGCTGCGCCCCCTTGTGTCCTGTGCTGCTTTGCCCGTGTGCCTGGCACTGCTCTTTCTACCGTCCCCGTAATAAAAATCATTGTGTGAGGGCTGGAAGGTCTCAGTGCTGAGGCCCCATCCTCTGCCTGTTCTGTAAGCAGGAGATGTTTGCACTCGTGTGAACCTGTAGTATATGTCCTGTTTTAGTGTATTCAACCCTTTATCCACGTGCTCCCTTTCTTCGATTCTTCTATCCACACATTGTCACCATCATTTTATGTAAACATTCACTCCTGAATTCACAAAGTCCCTCGTCCATTCTTTCACGTGATTATCAACTTATTTTCATACTAACCCACTCAGACTTCCATAGATCCACAAACTAACAACCCAGCTGTTGGCTTTGTGATTACGTTTTTCTTCTGTTTTTCGATCCTACCTAGCAAACTTGTACCCTGGAACAGGTTGCTCACTTTAGCAGTGACCAGTCGCGGCTGGCATTACGGGAGGGTGGGAGGGGAATGGGGTTGTCGTGCCGCAGAGGGTATGGGGGGGAGGCGGGAGGGGTTTAAGAGGAAAAAATATATAAAATAAAAGTCATTGTAAAACGTACCGTCCCGCTTTCGGTGAAGTCCCGAGACTCCCGACTCCCGCCGTCCTACATTTTGAATTCCTTCAGACAGTGTGCTCGTCATCAGGAAGGCGGCAGGTAGACTCCCTCCCCTCCACCACAGCGCAGCGCTGTGATTGGTGCGGCCGCCGCCCCACCTGCGTCATTTTCTCTCTATATGCTGCAGCATAACAGGGAGAGTGGGCGGTGTTGCTCGAGGGCAGGGGGGAGTGGCTTGCCCACTGTTGTTAATACTGACTGTTTAGACAGCCTCAGGCTGCCCAAACAGTCAGTATTAACAACAGTGGGCAAGCCACTCCCCCCTGCCCTCGAGCAACACCGCCCACCCCCAACCAGTGCGAGAAGGCAGAAACAAATGGTAGTTTTACCATTTATGTTTCTGCCTTCTCGCACTGCGAGAAAGCAGGGGGGCAGCGCCCAAACGCCCCTATAGAGGAGCCACCACTGCACGGACCATCATACACTACTTCTATTGTGCCACTCTTGGAAAGACTTTGAGCAGAAGAGACCTCGTTATTGACTGATTTGAGGTAGATTCAGAAGCCCCAGTGACTTAGTCAAAGGGCTTCTATTTTAGGAAGCCACATTAGGGGGTGCTGCCTCAGGCAAGGACAAACAGAGCACATAGGTTTTCTGTCTACAATAGGGATTAGAGTATTGTTTGTAGCTGAGTTTAAGGAGGGTAACAAAGGCCTTAAAATATGTTTCCATCAGTGTTGTAGCTTAGGTGAAGAGTTCCTGAAGTACTTTTTCCTGGTGTTATGAAGAGACTCCAAGGGAGCATTGGGAGGGTGGGGGGGGGGGCTTGTCTTACAGGCTTGGGGTGTGATGAGACAGTCGCTCAGGGTCTGTATTACAGAAGCACCCTGAGGACACAACGAGCATTAGCGTCAGCTTTGTGCGCCCCCGGGGCACTTTGGTATTACATAATGGGCTTGTGCGGAAAATTCTCTAGTACAGATAGTCCTGGTGTATGTGTTCCACCAGCGCTATCTCAATAGGGCATTCCCTCATTTGCATGGAGGTGTGGTCCCTCAGAAATGAGGGAATCTCTTTACCTCTGTGCCCGCGCTGTATTAGAGACATGCAAACAAAACAGGTGATGGACCGAATGTGGATCAATGTCACACATTCACCCCAGTCCAAAGATCTGGGCCCAAATCCATCGTTTTTTTGCACTCCACACCACCCTGGGTTAGACAATGGCGATATGCAAATCAGCTCTGACCCTGTGCCCCATGGGAACAGTCCAGTCCGAACTACAAAAGAAATGTCCTACCCAGAACGGAATCAAGCATCCGAGGACCGGACCGGTTTCGAGGTAACACCTCTCATCAGCCCGGCTAGCTTGACTCCAGTGGTGTGGAGTGCCTGGGACCCACGTCTGGGCATCCCCAGCGCACTTATGGCGGCAATTGCAAACAAAACAGGTGATGGACCGAATGTGGATCAATGTCACACATTCACCCCAGTCCAAAGATCTGGGCCCAAATCCATCGTTTTTTTGCACTCCACACCACCCTGGGTTAGACAATGGCGATATGCAAATCAGCTCTGACCCTGTGCCCCGGATGCTTGATTCCGGTCTGGGAAAGATATGGCTGTGTAGTTCGGACTGGACTGTTCCCATGGGGCACAGGGTCAGAGCTGATTTGCATAAAGCCATTATCTAACACAGGGTGCTGTGGAGTGCAAAAAACGATGGATTTAGGCCCAGATCCTTGTACTGGGGTGAATGTAAGACATTGATCTACATTCTGTCCATCAAATTGTTTTTTGTAATTTTCTCCCTGAGTGTACTGGGGTAGCCCAGACGTGGGTCCCAGAGCCTCCACACCACTGGAGTCAAGCTTGCTGGGCTGATGAGAGGTGTTACCTCGAAACCGGTCCGGTCCTCGGATGCTTGATTCCGGTCTGGGAAAGATATGGCTGTGTAGTTCGGACTAGACTGTTCCCATGGGGCACAGGGTCAGAGCTGATTTGCATAAAGCCATTATCTAACCCAGGGTGGTGTGGAGTGCAAAAAACGATGGATTTAGGCCCAGATCCTTGTACTGGGGTGAATGTAAGACATTGATCTACATTCTGTCCATCAAATTGTTTTTTGTATTAGAGACGTGGGCACACATAATACGAAAAAGCTGTTAGGAGGCGTGCTACAAAAGGTTGCATTCTGTCATCTCGCACCCTTAGATGGCAGCCCTTTTGGAGGTCCAATGGACTTCCTCAGACATCCCCTTAGAGGCAGGTGCAGTCACTCCATGCACCCGTCTGCAAGGGGATCTATCTCCCCTCTTTAAAGTTCAAGTGGGGTGTCGTCTGCACCGTGAAACACAGAGCAACGTTGAAGCAGCCGCTCCGTATTTCACATGAATGCACGGTCCCCAGGGTAGCACAAGTTTGCATCTGTCTGGAGGGCAGCGCATTCAAGCTAATAGGGTGCACTTTCCCTGTTTTCCCACAGCGCACCTGTTTGTAATAAGGCCCCAGATGGAGCATTGACAAAAGGTAGCCTCAACAGAGAGGCTTTTTCATACATAGATAATCATATGTTGAGTTGGGTAACAATAAACATCTGTTATTCAGCGCCAAGATGCCTACGGTTGAGCATGCGCCTTACAAATACATATGTTATGTTATGGGTTAGATTAAGGAGTGTGCCTCGATAGTATATTTTTCATGAGATCTGGAGGATTGTAACTTAAGTTGTGCACAGTGACATATGCATAGAGGAAGTTTATTTTACACGTACGGTAGAAATGTTCAAATGGAGAACAAGGACAAGTCACTTTGGGGTTTCTTTTTTGTGTATGGTTTGGCTTCAAATTACTCAGAAATATCACCCCCATCTTTGCCCGTTGCCAACTCCAGCGGCCCCCACAAGCTCCCTACCCTTTTGTCTCACACTCACACTCCTAACATGATTTGTCACGGTACACTCTCGTGCTCACTGCATACATATGTAAATAATTTACTTTGGTCAAGAATGCATACCTCATAACATAGACCCGATTATGTGGCCTAATTCGGAGGCTATACCCTGAAAAGATATTAAAAGAATGTCGCTTTAGCTGCTGGCACTTTGCTACAGTCCCTCTACCCTGCACCATACACAAAACACTAGAGACTAAGGGCCAGATGTATCAAAGGGTTTTACCCATTCTGTGTCTATGGGAAAATGTGTTCATACATATGGCCCTAAAATCCTCACAAAATAAGAAATGGGCCAGGGACCCTTTGAGCCATTTCCTGTGCAACCTGCTCCGGGAAATATGAAACACAATTCTTGAGAGCACCAATAGATAGGGACAAAGAATTTCCCGGTCCTTTTCCGGTATTTGTCATCATGAGTTGACCCCACTAGAAAGTGTTAAGTAAAAGGTTCCTGCTGGGTTAGCCTAGACAGGAAATAGGCCCAGTCACACCAGTAAAAGTGCCCTCCTTAGTCAATCATATAGCTAAATGTATCCCACATTTGCAATGGGGCAGCTTTGAACATGTGAAGTCTCTGTATTGGTGTTTTGTAAGGTATGGGGGATTGCATACATTTGCCCCTGCTGGTAATATCGCAAAGTCAAGAGTAAAAACCGCCCCCCACACCATAAAACAGGCCCACAAACAGCCCAAAAAAACAGCCCACACACTGACCTGTGCGATCTGTCTAGGGTTGGATTGGACTATAGGACATATAGGCAGCAGCTGACAGGGTGTTCTGACAAGTTAGATTTTTAGGCTGTCTGAAGCAGTATTTCATGGTCTACTGGGCTGTATTTTACTGCTGATTTCCCTGATATCAAAAAAGCATTGTCCACTTAAAACTCAAATCCATGCAACCTTCCATACCTTGTAAAACACTAATATAGTATGTCCCTACTCGTCCAAAACTGCTCCAATTTGCAAACATGGCCCACTTTTTTTTAGCAAGCTAATTAACTACAGGCGGACATTTTTATTTTGGTGCCTGGACCTATTTTGTGTCCCAGCCTGACACTTGCTGTCACCTTCTGGCACAGCCTGGTTGCCGTATAGGCCATTCCAACCTATACGAGTCCTTACTCCTTCTCAGGGTCAACTTCAAGAAGTGGATGAGTTTAGTGTTTAACAGTGTGTACTTAGCCTTCGTTTGTTACTCCCCTTGAGTTTTAGATTGAGAGGCGAACAACATGTTGAACTCCATTCTTTCCTAACTCTTGCCTATGGGGTGACTTTTTTTCCAAAGAACCGCCTCCTTTGTAGACTCTCCCCCAAGATGTTACGACGAGCTCCAGCGGGATCTGGCCTGATATCCCCCCTGCGAAATGAACCTTTTTTCTGAAAACAAATGACAGTTAAGGGTCTGATTTAGAGTTTGGTGGGCAGGTTACACAGTGACAAAAGTAAAGAAAAATCCAGTCCACCTTATAATAAGTGCATTATGTCCCGTGGCACTTGTAATAAGACAACACAATATTGTGACAGAGTATCCTGCCTGTTTAACTCTAAAGGCGGATAATCTCATCCCCCAAAAGACATAATGTTCCCCTTTTCTAGAAAAAAATCACAACTTCCTTCTTTCAAAGAAGGTTCCTAGAAGCAGAAAAGACCTTCTTTCCGGCCCTTTACAGATAAGAGTTGAAATGCTGATTCATCTTGTGTGCACAAGCCCTGCACGTGGGAAGTGGCTTCAAGAGTTCACCACTTACTTGAGATCTCCAACATAGGAATGCCCAAGTATTAGCACCACTCGTCCGCTCTATCCATAGGTTACATGTATCCACCTTTCATTTAGGAATGTGAGTCATAGGATTATAGGCAGACAGTTCTGGCCAGATTTTGGAAATGATACCCAGATTTTGCATCTCTGCTTGAATTTTCAGATGGAGTGGAAGAGTGGGCGAGCATCAGAAAGTGAGGTGGAACGACAAGAGCCATGCATGTAACGCAGCTATCGGCATAAGTTAAGTACACTGCTGGCACCTAGGAAGGGTCTAATGTACTGTAACTGCAGTTCACCTGAGTCGCAGTCTATACGGAGTAGTGTAGATCTGCATTGTGGTTCTTTTCAGGGAAGCCACCCGATCCAATCACTAAGGGTCTCAATTACACTTCAAAGTTGACGGACATCCCATCTACCTAATTACAGGTGCATTATATCCCATGGCACTTGTAAAAGACAACGATTTACAAAAGGTCTGGGTGAGAGTATTCTGTTTAATTCAGAGACTCTGTCCCTCACCACCCCTTGTTGTAAATATTTTTGTCCACCCTAAGCGTGGAAGGGTATACTCAGATGTGAGTCCCTTGCTCATTGCACCATCAGGATTCAAGCAAGCCGGGCCGAAGATGCTGAAATGCCAGAAACCGGTCCCCGGTAGCTTGTTTCCTTCCCAGTGTAAGAATTGGCTTTTGTAGTTTGGTTTGCCCTGTTCCCATCATGCACTGGGACAGGAACAGACTAATTTGCATACAGCCAGGTTCTGAAACTGGGATGGTGCAGTGAGCTAAAAAACGGTGTTGGATCTAGCCCTGATCTCTTGACTGGGTGAGAGTATTCTGTTTAATTCAGAGACTCTGTCCCTCACCACCCCTTGTTGTAAATATTTTTGTCCACCCTAAGCGTGGAAGGGTATACTCAGATGTGAGTCCCTTGCTCATTGCACCATCAGGATTCAAGCAAGCCGGGCCGAAGAGGCTGAAATGCCAGAAACCGGTCCCCGGTAGCTTGTTTCCTTCCCAGTGTAAGAATTGGCTTTTGTAGTTTGGTTTGCCCTGTTCCCATCATGCACTGGGACAGGAACAGACTAATTTGCATACAGCCAGGTTCTGAAACTGGGATGGTGCAGTGAGCTAAAAAACGGTGTTGGATCTAGCCCTGATCTCTTGACTGGGTGAGAGTATTCTGTTTAATTCAGAGACTCTGTCCCTCACCACCCCTTGTTGTAAATATTTTTGTCCACCCTAACAGCCTGATTCATGATCGGGCCGTTTTGCGAGGCTCAAATAGCGAATCATAAGGAATCGCTATTTGAGACTCGCAAAACGGTAATCATGTAGGAATCGCAATATTAATTGCGATTCCCACTGATTCCTTATTTGCGATTAGCTAATTGCTAATCGCAAATAAGGAATAACTCCCCATGCATTCCTATGGGCCAAAAGGCCCATAGGAATGCATGGGGAGTATTCCTTATTTGCGATTAGCAATTTGCTACTCGCAAATAAGATAGCGATTTAAAGGGTGCCAGGGGTGTCCAAAGGACACCCTGTAGCACCCCTTAAATGCAAATTGAAACAGGTGTTGCGCACACACATGTCCAAAGGACATGTGTGTGTGCAACATGCAACTTAGAAAAATGCTTTTAAAAGCATTTTTCTAAGTTTTTGCTATTTACCGAGAGGTCTGACCTCTCGGTAAATAGCGGCCCAAAATTGCATTTTCGCAATTTTCAAATGCTTCATGAATTGCATTTAAGGAATCTCAAATAGAGATTCCTTAAATGTAATTCCTCGCAATTTAGCGATTTAGCAATTACCGATTTTTGCATTTGGGATGCTGAATCCCAAATGCAAAAATCGCACTCGCAAAGGGCCGGATTCTCAGATTCCGGCCCTTTGCGAGCCGATTTAGCCTTCATGAATAAGGCTGTATGCGTGGAAGGGTATACTCAGATGTGAGTCCCTTGCTCATTGCACCATCAGGATTCAAGCAAGCCGGGCCGAAGAGGCTGAAATGCCAGAAACCGGTCCCCGGTAGCTTGTTTCCTTCCCAGTGTAAGAATTGGCTTTTGTAGTTTGGTTTGCCCTGTTCCCATCATGCACTGGGACAGGAACAGACTAATTTGCATACAGCCAGGTTCTGAAACTGGGATGGTGCAGTGAGCTAAAAAACGGTGTTGGATCTAGCCCTGATCTCTTGACTGGGTGAGAGTATTCTGTTTAATTCAGAGACTCTGTCCCTCACCACCCCTTGTTGTAAATATTTTTGTCCACCCTAAGCGTGGAAGGGTATACTCAGATGTGAGTCCCTTGCTCATTGCACCATCAGGATTCAAGCAAGCCGGGCCGAAGAGGCTGAAATGCCAGAAACCGGTCCCCGGTAGCTTGTTTCCTTCCCAGTGTAAGAATTGGCTTTTGTAGTTTGGTTTGCCCTGTTCCCATCATGCACTGGGACAGGAACAGACTAATTTGCATACAGCCAGGTTCTGAAACTGGGATGGTGCAGTGAGCTAAAAAACGGTGTTGGATCTAGCCCTGATCTCTTGACTGGGTGAGAGTATTCTGTTTAATTCAGAGACTCTGTCCCTCACCACCCCTTGTTGTAAATATTTTTGTCCACCCTAAGCGTGGAAGGGTATACTCAGATGTGAGTCCCTTGCTCATTGCACCATCAGGATTCAAGCAAGCCGGGCCGAAGAGGCTGAAATGCCAGAAACCGGTCCCCGGTAGCTTGTTTCCTTCCCAGTGTAAGAATTGGCTTTTGTAGTTTGGTTTGCCCTGTTCCCATCATGCACTGGGACAGGAACAGACTAATTTGCATACAGCCAGGTTCTGAAACTGGGATGGTGCAGTGAGCTAAAAAACGGTGTTGGATCTAGCCCTGATCTCTTGACTGGGTGAGAGTATTCTGTTTAATTCAGAGACTCTGTCCCTCACCACCCCTTGTTGTAAATATTTTTGTCCACCCTAAGCGTGGAAGGGTATACTCAGATGTGAGTCCCTTGCTCATTGCACCATCAGGATTCAAGCAAGCCGGGCCGAAGAGGCTGAAATGCCAGAAACCGGTCCCCGGTAGCTTGTTTCCTTCCCAGTGTAAGAATTGGCTTTTGTAGTTTGGTTTGCCCTGTTCCCATCATGCACTGGGACAGGAACAGACTAATTTGCATACAGCCAGGTTCTGAAACTGGGATGGTGCAGTGAGCTAAAAAACGGTGTTGGATCTAGCCCTGATCTCTTGACTGGGTGAGAGTATTCTGTTTAATTCAGAGACTCTGTCCCTCACCACCCCTTGTTGTAAATATTTTTGTCCACCCTAAGCGTGGAAGGGTATACTCAGATGTGAGTCCCTTGCTCATTGCACCATCAGGATTCAAGCAAGCCGGGCCGAAGAGGCTGAAATGCCAGAAACCGGTCCCCGGTAGCTTGTTTCCTTCCCAGTGTAAGAATTGGCTTTTGTAGTTTGGTTTGCCCTGTTCCCATCATGCACTGGGACAGGAACAGACTAATTTGCATACAGCCAGGTTCTGAAACTGGGATGGTGCAGTGAGCTAAAAAACGGTGTTGGATCTAGCCCTGATCTCTTGACTGGGTGAGAGTATTCTGTTTAATTCAGAGACTCTGTCCCTCACCACCCCTTGTTGTAAATACTTGTAAAAGACAGCCAGGATATATGCTATGTTTGTGACAGAATAACCCATCCACCAAACACTAATTCAGGCCCTAAGTCGCCTTTCAACTATGCAGATGTCAGGGGCTCTATCAGAAAAACTTGAGCTCCAAGAATTTTTTTGCAACCTTGGGAGGAGGACTAGGGTCTCAATATTTACCAAGGTTATGTAGAGCCCTCGGCACAAAGACAGAAAGAAACTAAAAACAGATTTTTGTATAAGAGGCACTCATTGCTTAACACCATGATGAGCAAAAAGGCTGAACAATGTGAGCAAGTGGGCAGAAACCATATATATTTTAATTAGTGCTTTCTTAGCATTCAGATGTTAAAAAATTAAAAGAGCCACTTCGGTTTCATGTGGTGTGCTCATTTATTTTTCAGTCAAATTAAGGCACATTGAATTTTCACAGTGGTTCTCGCAGAATTTGTAGGTAGTCCTCTGACACTTCACATTGTTCCTATTTTATATCTATTTACAGGATTTCCCGTATTTATTTGTAACGTTTGAACTGCTTCTGCTTGATGCCAGCAAGATTTCATGACAATGGCATTAATATCTAATTGGAGCTCACCATTTCTGTCTTCCGTTCCAAATGTCCTAGTTTTGGCCTGTACCTTCAGCTCACCAACGTTAGTTTCATGTACACAGAAACTTAGTTTTGCCTGACCAGTAAGAGTAAAACTTAATTTCGCATCATGTCTTCTCTCAAAAAGTAATGTGACGAATTATCTTTGAATGATTGTCTGCCAGGCCTGGCAGTGGTTGTCACTAGTTTGTATGTGTGAGTTGTGCATCTTTCTTCAGAGCTATTGTCTGGCTATTGAGTAACATAGCAGCTTGTACTCATAGCTTTCAACTTCTGACGAGGAGTCAAAGCGCTTTGTAGATGGGTAGCAGCCTGCTACTTGGGATGCTTACAACCTCAGAAACTTTGGGTCCTAATTAGACTTTGTTGGCGCTCACAGGCCACCAAACTTGTACCTCCACCTCTGTATTTAGAGTCAGAGGAGGCGCTATGTTTACATCGATGGAAACATAGCGCCACACACAATAATTGTCACCTTTTCCTGCCATCACTTATTTTTCCTTCCCACGCCGTCCATGAAGGGTAGGAAAAATGTAGAAAGGTCCTCACAACAGATAGAAGGTTCCTGCCTATCGGGGCCTCTCTTTTTTGCATTGAGAAACAAACTTCCACTTATGCTCTCTGTACAAACCATCAATGTTGGGAAGAGAGTCACTCTGGTGGCAGCTCCCTTCAAAGCATGGTGGTCTCTGCCAAACAGCCAGGAATGTCTAAAGAGGCAGAGGGGCCTTCAACATTGTCTAAAAGGCCCCTTGGTCGCACTTGTGGGTCTATAATTTGCCTGTTTTTCATGTTTGTCACTTTGGTTTGTAAGTAGGCAACTGTCCTATGATTAGGTTCAATTTTGGGAAGCTTACAACAATTTGACATTTGGGGTCAGATTTACTAATATTTGATGCATTTGATGCAGTGCAAAGCAGCAAGACAACTTGCTGCGCTGCATCAAATAGAGAGGGAAGGAATACGCCAAATCTACTAGGATATGACGCATTCCTGCTTTCCCTCTGACCTGGCACACTTGTGACTGCCAAGTACCAATGCAGGCACCCTTGCACCGCGGTGTAAGGGTGCCTAGTTATAGCCAGGATTGTTTTTGTGCAGTAAGGGACACTTTTCTGTTCTCTAAGTCTTTTCTCTCTTTCTATGTGTGCTGAAGAATGCAGCAGATGTAGAACGAGGAAAATATGAAGGAAGAAATAAACATATTTCCACTTGTTACGCCTCACCAGGGGAGGCCTACCATTTTGACGCATTCTGAGGTTTACTAGTGTTAGTAAAACTGAGAATGCGCCACAAACCATGGGTGGGTGCATGGGAACACCCGTAGAACGCCTTCCCAGGGCAGAGTAACGCTGCCTTGCATTAATCCAGATTCACTAAGCCATTATGGCTGCGTGGCATAGGACATCTCACTTAAGCGCTTGCAATAGCCTTGCACCGCCTTGTGTAGCACGAAGGCAATGCAAGCCCTTGAGAAATTTGGGCCTTGGGATCTTATCTAGAGTTTGGCGAAGTGCATGTGGCAAATGTCCTGCCGTCTGTATTTATGTTCTGCATTCTGTCCATCAACTGTGGTTTTTAGGTTTCGACTGCAAAAAAGCTGCGCAAGCAGCTTTTGCGCAGGAGAAATCTAATGAGTTACAGTATGTTGCTCTGGAATACGCCCTCTGTTCCATTGGCTAGCTCCATAAATGGAGGCTAGCCATTGGAACAGAGAGGCATCCGTCATGGCCGGACCAGATTCGGGGGCGTTCCCGAGAATTTTTGGCTTTTGGCTACGTCATGCTACGTCAGCCAAAAGCCGGGAACGCCCCCGAATCTGGTCCGGCCGGGCCGTGCTTGCTGCTTTCCTGCCTTCCTCAGTGTCCCTCCTGCCGCCGTCCCCCCTCCCGCTCTCCCCCCTCCCGCTCTCTGTGTGGTCCTGACTTCCTCCGTGTCCCCCCTCCCGCCGTCCCCCTCCCGCTCTCCGTGAGCCCGGGGCACATTCTTGTTCCATTTAAAGCACTGAGTTGAAGCGACCAGAGGAGCAGCAAGGGGCGCGAGCGGGTGTGCTGCTGCCTCCGTCCTACCGCTCTGTGACTTGAGCCACTGGTTCCTGGCCCTCGCTCAGAGTTGGTTATCTGACATAATATAACGTCAGGCTACACGTCCAGCGTGCACCATCTGCAAAGGGGAGATCTATCCTTTATGTGGGGAATGGTTCTTAAATTCTGGATCGCATCTCACTACAACATATTTAAAAAAAAAATAGCAGCTTCCCGTTTCAAATCTCCGGAATTCACAAACAAATATAATGGTTTGAAAAGCTATGCCAGATACACACTGACTGCTTAAAATGTCCGTCATCAACTGTAGCAGGACTCGTTTAACAACGCTATCGATGCGGTGGGCTCCACCTCCACCACCTGACTGACATAGCAGCCCAGGTCCCTCTGAGCTAATAAGTTACTGTTTCCCAAACCTCAATGGATAGATGTCGGAAGGATGAAATGCGGAGTTGCAGTTTGAGCCTGTGGTTGCAGGTAGCAGTCCGATTTCAACAGAGATTGATCAATTCACAATGTTTCCTCAAATACTATGCTGAATTCGATTAAATCGATTTTCTGAAGAACATTTGAATGTTGTGCTGTTTTTATTTAAAAAAGCAAAACCTTTTTAAACAACAATCGTGGTCCGCCATAATGATTTCTGTATCTTTAACCATAGCAGGAGCTATCGCAATTGAAGAACAAGTTACTATTAATATGTGTTTCCTTGCGTGTCTTGTCAAACGGGTTCGAATTCTGTTGTGCTTTTATTTACATTTTCTTTATATTTTACTATGGTTGTTTTTAAATCCGAAATAAGTAGCATATAAATATAAATGCATATAAACCAAATTAACCCCTGCTCTGCTTATCAAGCACGGCCAACAGGACTGCAGGAGTTACTGATTGTAATCTCCCGACCCCCTGGGGGAATAGGGCGGGGAAGGGCATCAGGGAGGGACTCGCATGAGTGTGTATATTGATCGCACTGTTAGAGTGTACGATCAATGTCTTTATCCACATTGGCGTGGGGGGGCTGCAGATGAGCACCTGGCCCCGGGCTAAAAGAGCAACACAGGCCCAGATGGTACCAAGCCCCCCTCCCCCAGCGCTCCTCCTTTTCCAAACTAGCGACCAACAAACTTCTAGCAATCTCACCCTCAATTTGTGTTTATATGGATTGCTGCTGTGTCTGTCTCCATGGACACTGTACCCAATATAATAGATTGTAATGGTTGTTTAGTTGAAACTAGCCTTATAAATCAGAGCAGTTGTTGGGATAGCAGTTTAGCACATGCGTAGAACTGACAACGACTTGATCCAATGAGGTTCAGGGGGTTTGTTACACTGTAGACAGTGTGCGCCAAGCTGTCTCTTGAACAAGCATTTGCAATGCAATAGGTCTCGCATTTACGCAAGTTAAAGCTCTTTCCATTGTAAATGACAAATTCTTTTCTTTTTGTTTTAAAATCTAAAACCAAAATAAAATCCATAGCCATTTACAATGCCAATAGCTCAAACGCGCTTAACTGTGAGACCTATTGCATTGCAAATGCATGTTGTTATAGTCCTCACTTTGCTGGCAGTTGGTTATCCGTAAAGAGTACTCTCGTTATTCGCTTCATCCCATGGGCCCTGCCCCCTTGTTGTGCTTGCTTCCCTGCCCCCTTGCTGTGCTTGCTTCCCTCCCTGCCCCCTCGCTGTGCTTGCATCCCTCCCTGCCCCATCGCTGTGCTTGCTTCCCTGCCCCCTCGCTGTGCTTGCTTCCCTGCCCCCTCGCTGTGCTTGCTTCCCTGCCCCCTCGCTGTGCTTGCTTCCCTGCCCCCTCGCTGTGCTTGCTTCCCTCCCTGCCCCCTCGCTGTGCTTGCTTCCCTCCCTGCCCCCTCGCTGTGCTTGCTTCCCTGCCCCCTCGCTGTGCTTGCTCTCCTGAGTGTGTGTTGGCTCTGGGTGGGTGTGTGTGGCTCTGAGTGGGTGTGTTTGGCTCTGGGTGTGTGTGTGTGGCTCTGGGTGTGTATGTGTGTGTGGCTCTGGGTGTGGCTCTGTGTGGCTCTGGGTGGCTCTGTGTGTGTGTGTGTGTGGGTCTGTGTGTGTGTGGGTCTGTGTGTGTGGCTCTGTGTGTGTGACTCTGTGTGTGTTTGTGGCTCTGTGTGTGTGTGGGGGGGGGGCTCTGTTGGTGTGGGTGGGTCTGTGTGTGTGTGTGGGTCTTTGTGTTTTTGTGTGGCATTTGCCAGAGATTAAACTATTGGCATTGTGAATGACAATGCCATTTATGTATCTGTTTTCAAAACCAACATATAAATACAAATGTTGTCATTTACAATGCCAATAGCTCAAACTTTTCAAAAGGCGAAACCATTGCATTGTAAATGCTTGTTGCATTTGTCACCCGAGTGGGATGAGTACGCTCAGAAGTGAGTCCCATGCTCTCCACACCACTGGATTCAGGCAAGCCGGTCTGAAGACAGCAGGAATGCCAGAAACCGGTCCTCGGAAGCTTGTTTCCGGTCCAGGGAAGGCATCGCTTGGCAGTTCGGGCTGGACTGTTCTCATGAGGCACAGGGTCAGACTGATTTGCAAATGGCCATGTCTGAACTGGGGTGGTGTGGAGTGCAAAGAACGATGGATTTAGGCCCAGATCTCTGTACTGGGGTGAATGTATGACATTGTTCTGCATTCTGTGCATCAACTGTGGTTTTTGCGTCTGTATTTCGAGTGCCTCTGACATCAGTGCACTCTTAAGTTAAAGAAATTGTATTGAAAATGCATTTTAGCACAATCATACATGGTTGTACGCTCTCTCAGTGACGTCGCTTCTAATGTGGAAGTATATAAAATAAAGAAAGCCTCAGCTCAGCCTCATTGTGGTCACTTCCTCAACTGTGCGATGAGGAAGAGATTTAAAAAAAGAGAAAACAGTACTAACAAATACTCTCACGACTCACCCGCCAATCAGTACACTATGACGTATAGAAAAAAAACGTGGATTTCAGGCCCAGTAAAGGAGAGCAATTATTGCAAAATAGCCAGAGCCATGTCCCAATGGGAGTTCGATCTCTCACCATTCAGCTCTTCAGGACTGCAGCCCCGGGACCGGAAGGCTCACGTGCGAACGAAGTCCTGCTGTGTGGAATGATTAATTAGTGGTTGGCCAATGGAGAGGAAGTGCTTGTGCTGGTCAAATAAATTGTGCCAGAGTTTGGCTTCTCCATGGGAAGAGAATCCCTATTTCATAAGCGAGAGCGGGTCAGGTTGCTTCCTTGCTGCTGCTAGCAGTTGCTTCGCCGCCAATAGTACATGTTTTGTCAAAACCCTGTCTGCACTTGACAAGGATATTGCACTGGGGACTGGGGTCGCAGATTCCCAACAGTGTCACCTCAGACGCTTCTCTAAACTGGGAGTCCAAAACTAGATTAATTCTACCAAGGGTTTCCTTCAAGAAGATCGTCAGTTTCAGACATACTCAAAAATTTAAATATTGGGACCCCTTTCGTTCACAACTCTAATACAAGTCAGAGGTCACAGGCTCAGTTTCAGTTGGGTAAAGTACCAATTGTACACCAACTTTCAGCACCCGCACAGTTTTCTGTGTATGATATTTTTAGTACAAGGATTATCGACTCCCAAGTGTTCCCCCATCCATATCCAGTACTTAATTTGAGCCGGTGGTTGCCAGTAGCCGGCACTTATTTCTCACACCCAGGTGCTCTAAGCCTGCATTCTGCAGTCCTAAAAATATGGATCCATTTGAGGGGCCTGTTCCAGCCTCTGTCCGTGAAAGTAACAGCGGTGGGGCCGGGTGGGGGGTTTAGAGGGACGATGTCGAGGGGAAATGAATTACTTAAAAAAGCAAATGAAGTTTGTCCATTTCATTTTCAGACTTCGTGTACTGGACAACTGTCACGACTGGTGGCTAATTAGGTAATTCAGTCGATTTACTAACCATAGTCCTCCCTGTGTTCATGACTTTAAATTATAGTGTTAGCATGTTGCCTGCCGGCAGCCTCAGGGCGCATCGTAAAGGCGTGAGTGCAATGCAGACAGTGGCACCTTTTTGGTAAAAGAGGGTGCTTTGCGGGGCTCAGGGTGAGCCATAGTGATGTCTCCTAATGGCGTTCGGTGAAGTCATTAGATATTATTTTCTAAATACTTGATATCTCAGATCAGGAACGGCGTGATCCCCCATAAACACACCCACACCCCCGGTTACCAGCTATAGTTGTCGTGTCTGATACTCAGCAGTCACAGACTCATAATTAACGTGACAGGGTAGGTGCGTCAGTGGATAAATGGATGGATGTGTAAGCAGGGGCGGCTAGTGACATTTGAAAGTGGTGAGGCATAAACTAATTTGCATATTGCACCGCAGCGAGCGAGCGCAGCAAGCGAGCCGGAACCACCTTGCATCCATCATTCATGCATCCACCCATCCATCCACCCACCCACCCATCCTGCATCCATACATCATTCATTCATGCATCCACCCATCCATCCCCCCATCCATCCTGCATCTATTCATGCATCCACCCATCCGTCCATCCATCCATCCTGCATCCATCATTCATTCATGCATCCACCCATCCATCCACCCATCCTGCATCCATCATTCATTCATGCATCCACCCATCCATCCACCCACCCATCCATCCTGCATCCATCATTCATTCATGCATCCACCCACCCATCCATCCTGCATCCATCTTTCATTCATGCATCCACCCATCCATCCACCCATCCACCCATCCATCCTGCATCCATCATTCATTCATGCATCCATCCACCCATCCATCCTGCATCCATCATTCATTCATGCACCCATCCATCCATCCACCCACCCATCCATCCTGCATCCATCATTCATTCATGCATCCACCCATCCATCCCCCCACCCATCCATCCTGCATCCATTCATGCATCCACCCATCCATCCATCCTGCATCCATCATTCATTCATGCATCCACCCATCCATCCACCCACCCATCCATCCTGCATCCATCATTCATCCATGGACGCCATTTCGAATACTAATGCGCATGCGCGGCCGCCCGCGCATGTGCATTAGTATTCGAAATGGTGGCGCGAATCCAGGGACGGCGAGAGGGAGCCCCGGGGACGCGGCGGACAAGGTAAGTGTTTTAAAAAGCTTTCTATCCTTTTATTGAAGTATTTAGGGAGGGCAGGAGGGAGGCGGGTGGTGGCCGGCTACGCACCCTCTGCGGAGCGCGCATAGTGCCGCCTGGCTACGCCCGCTACGCAAAATGCGTAGGAGACGGCACTACGCGCACTCCGTGCACGGAGCGTAGTTGGGCGCCCACCCCTACTGGTGACGCTGTGGGTTGAGTCAGGTCCAAAGGCAAAAGCAAAAGGGGGTTACCCTCAAATTCCCCACAACCGAGAAATTGCAGTACCAGGAAGCTCAAAAGGGGGCAGTAGGCTGCTATAATTGAGCAGTGTTCCATTCCAAAGTGATTTAGTAATCTGGAAATTAAAACTCTCACTGTCTTAAACTTGATTTGCAGGAGGACAGGGTGGATTTTCTGTGAAACTCTCTTGGGTCTCTTAGGGAACAGCTTGATAGTATCATAGGTAAAATATCTTCCATTTCGAATCCCCAGACTAAAATCCTGCATTGAAAGGATACCCACCAACATAATTGGTCATAATAGTATGCATCCTCATCCAGCATCATATCAGGTCTTGTGTTTTGCCAATAACGGCTCATCGGAAGCCATAGGAGCAGTCGAAGAGACACATGCTACGCCATAGGTCCCGCTTCTAGTACGCAGTAGCACCTTGAGGAAAGAGATATCCGTGTGGGCTCAGGGGATAGTTACACGTGCACTGAGTATAGAGACAGGGAGACCTATACATTTACCGAAAGTCCCAACAGGGCTTCCTAAGTGGCCTTCATCCCCATTGCTCCCCTCCAGTTTCCTCCTGTGTGTACTCTCTATGTCTTGGTCCTGGCGAGCGTCCCACTGTTGTTGCAACCGGCCCACGAAGACTTTCAGCAGCTTAAGAACAAGGCTGTTCATTGGCTTGCTGGGAGGGTCCCACCTTATGGCAGACAGATGCTATTTAACTAAATAATTATGAAACGAAGAGGGGGGTGGATTGATAGTGCGCCTAAATCTTTTGAGGGTAATTACACTGTTGTCAATTTTTGTAATGCCCACAGGGCAGGGTGCATCCCGAAATGGCGATCCTGTACATGTATACAACAACAACCCATATCAAGACCACATCCATCAGTGGCTACGATATATAGACAACGTGTGGTGTATCTGGAGTGGTACATCACAGCGTCTAAAAATTCAAGAAGATAAAAAACACAAATAAAATATTGACCGCTCAGTACTTGCAGGCTGGGTGTGATCAAATAAGAAACAAGCATGAAGTTATACCGCATAATGCAACACATTTTCTAATAGTATTACTTCATTATTTCATCATTTTTAAACTTGGTAACACTCTCTGGGCCTTAGTTGCATTACATTAGTACCAATTTAACACTCAAATATATCAATAAGCAGCAGAAAGGCAACCAGTCCAGCTTTCCAAAGGTCCTTCCACTGCCCTGCAACACGTGTTGTCACATTTTTTGTAACTTTTGAACTGTTTGAGCTACAAACAACATTTTTTTTTTTGCTAAAATTTGCAGATTATGCAGCAGATGATGAATCATCTATAATTAAGCGAAAATCGCCTCACGTTTGCATAATTCCAGTGTTGCCAGTAGCTTGCCCAGTTGCACCCAAACGTCACTCCGGCTGCTAAAGTGGGGGGTTCAAGATGCCGCTGATTGAATTGTGCTTCCGGTCACATCCTTGTGTAGGTTGAGCTGTGCCCACAGTGCCATGAGACCTCGATTTTCCGGGTTGTGGTAGGTGGACCACAGAGTGATTCAGCGAGGGCAAGTGAGGCGTAGGCTGAGGTCAGTTTCCCCTTTTCACTGTGCTCATTCGCTCCGTTGTGGCGTGTTTTGGGCAGTGACAGGGATTCAGCAAAGGCTACTTGAGCTCAGGCTGATTATGCTAATTATTCACATACAAATTAATTAAACAACAGGGGGTGGCGATGGACAGAGTTTCTGAATTAAGCAGAATACTCTCACCCAGTCAAGAGATCAGGGCTTAATCCAACACCGTTTTTTAGCTCACTGCACCATCCCAGCTCAGAACCTGGCTATATGCAAATTAGTCTGTCCCTGGCCCAGTGTATCATGGGAACAGGGCAAACCAAACTACCAAGCCAATTCTTTCACTGGGAAGGAAACAAGCTACCAGGGACCGGTTTCTGGCATTTCAGCCGTCTTCGGCCCGGCTTGCTTGAAATCCTGATGGTGCAATGAGCTAGGGACTCACGTCTGAGTATACCCTTCCACGCTTATGGTGGACAAAATAATTAAACAACAGGGGGTGGCGATGGACAGAGTTTCTGAATTAAGCAGAATACTCTCACCCAGTCAAGAGATCAGGGCTTAATCCAACACCGTTTTTTAGCTCACTGCACCATCCTAGCTCAGAACCTGGCTATATGCAAATTAGTCTGTCCCTGGCCCAGTGTATCATGGGAACAGGGCAAACCAAACTACCAAGCCAATTCTTTCACTGGGAAGGAAACAAGCTACCGGGGACCGGTTTCTGGCATTTCAGCCGTCTTCGGCCCGGCTTGCTTGAATCCTGATGGTGCAATGAGCTAGGGACTCACGTCTGAGTATACCCTTCCACGCTTATGGTGGACAAAATAATTAAACAACAGGGGGTGGTGATGGACAGAGTTTCTGAATTAAGCAGAATACTCTCACCCAGTCAAGAGATCAGGGGTTAATCCAACACCGTTTTTTAGCTCACTGCACCATCCCAGCTCAGAACCTGGCTATATGCAAATTAGTCTGTCCCTGGCCCAGTGTATCATGGGAACAGGGCAAACCAAACTACCAAGCCAATTCTTTCACTGGGAAGGAAACAAGCTACCGGGGACTGGTTTCTGGGATTTCAGCCGTCTTCGGCCCGGCTTGCTTGAATCCTGATGGTGCAATGAGCTAGGGACTCACGTCTGAGTATACCCTTCCACGCTTATGGTGGACAAAATAATTAAACAACAGGGGGTGGCGATGAACAGAGTATCTGAATTAAGCAGAATACTCTCACCCAGTCAAGAGATCAGGGCTTACTCCAACACCGTTTTTTAGCTCAATGCACCATCCCAGCTCAGAACCTGGCTATATGCAAATTAGTCTGTCCCTGGCCCAGTGTATCATGGGAACAGGGCAAACCAAACTACCAAGCCAATTCTTTCACTGGGAAGGAAACAAGCTACCGGGGACCGGTTTCTGGCATTTCAGCCGTCTTCGGCCCGGCTTGCTTGAATCCTGATGGTGCAATGAGCTAGGGACTCACGTCTGAGTATACCCTTCCACGCTTATGGTGGACAAAATAATTAAACAACAGGGGGTGGCGATGAACAGAGTATCTGAATTAAGCAGAATACTCTCACCCAGTCAAGAGATCAGGGCTTACTCCAACACCGTTTTTTAGCTCAATGCACCATCCCAGCTCAGAACCTGGCTATATGCAAATTAGTCTGTCCCTGGCCCAGTGTATCATGGGAACAGGGCAAACCAAACTACCAAGCCAATTCTTTCACTGGGAAGGAAACAAGCTACCGGGGACCGGTTTCTGGCATTTCAGCCGTCTTCGGCCCGGCTTGCTTGAATCCTGATGGTGCAATGAGCTAGGGACTCACGTCTGAGTATACCCTTCCACGCTTATGGTGGACAAAATAATTAAACAACAGGGGGTGGCGATGGACAGAGTTTCTGAATTAAGCAGAATACTCTCACCCAGTCAAGAGATCAGGGCTTAATCCAACACCGTTTTTTAGCTCACTGCACCATCCCAGCTGAGAACCTGGCTATATGCAAATTAGTCTGTCCCTGGCCCAGTGTATCATGGGAACAGGGCAAACCAAACTACCAAGCCAATTCTTTCACTGGGAAGGAAACAAGCTACCGGGGACCGGTTTCTGGCATTTCAGCCGTCTTCGGCCCGGCTTGCTTGAATCCTGATGGTGCAATGAGCTAGGGACTCACGTCTGAGTATACTCTTCCACGCTTATGGTGGACAAAATAATTAAACAACAGGGGGTGACGATGAACAGAGTTTCTGAATTAAGCAGAATTCTCTCACCCAGTCAGGAGATCAGGGCTTAATCCAACACCGTTTTTTAGCTCACTGCACCATCCCAGCTCAGAACCTGGCTATATGCAAATTAGTCTGTCCCTGGCCCAGTGTATCATGGGAACAGGGCAAACCAAACTACCAAGCCAATTCTTTCACTGGGAAGGAAACAAGCTACCGGGGACCGGTTTCTGGCATTTCAGCCGTCTTCGGCCCGGCTTAGTTCAATCCTGATGGTGCAATGAGCTAGGGACTCATGTCTGAGTATACCCTTCCACGCTTATGGTGGACAAAATAATTAAACAACAGGGGGTGGCGATGGACAGAGTTTCTGAATTAAGCAGAATACTCTCACCCAGTCAAGAGATCAGGGCTTAATCCAACACCGATTTTTAGCTCACTGCACCATCCCAGCTCAGAACCTGGCTATATGCAAATTAGTCTGTCCCTGGCCCAGTGTATCATGGGAACAGGGCAAACCAAACTACCAAGCCAATTCTTTCACTGGGAAGGAAACAAGCTACCGGGGACCGGTTTCTGGCATTTCAGCCGTCTTCGGCCCGGCTTGCTTGAATCCTGATGGTGCAATGAGCTAGGGACTGACGTCTGAGTATACCCTTCCACGCTTATTGTGGACAAAATAATTAAACAACAGGGGGTGG
Source organism: Lissotriton vulgaris (assembly GCF_964263255.1). Lineage (NCBI taxonomy): Eukaryota > Metazoa > Chordata > Amphibia > Caudata > Salamandridae > Lissotriton > Lissotriton vulgaris. Next base: position 933,273,151 of record NC_141685.1, read on the forward strand.
CGATGGACAGAGTTTCTGAATTAAGCAGAATACTCTCACCCAGTCAAGAGATCAGGGCTTAATCTAACACCTTTTTTTAGCTCACTGCACCATCCCAGCTCAGAACCTGGCTATATGCAAATTAGTCTGTCCCTGGCCCAGTGTATCATGGGAACAGGGCAAACCAAACTACCAAGCCATTTCTTTCACTGGGAAGGAAACAAGCTACTGGGGACCGGTTTCTGGCATTTCAGCCGTCTTCGGCCCGGCTTGCTTGAATCCTGATGGTGCAATGAGCTAGGGACTCACGTCTGAGTATACACTTCCACGCTTATGGTGGACAAAATAATTAAACAACAGGGGGTGGCGATGGACAGAGTTTCTGAATTAAGTAGAATACTCTCACCCAGTCAAGAGATCAGGGCTTAATCCAACACCGTTTTTTAGCTCACTGCACCATCCCAGCTCAGAACCTGGCTATATGCAAATTAGTCTGTCCCTGGCCCAGTGTATCATGGGAACAGGGCAAACCAAACTACCAAGCCAATTCTTTCACTGGGAAGGAAACAAGCTACCGGGGACCGGTTTCTGGCATTTCAGCCGTCTTCGGCCCGGCTTGCTTGAAATCCTGATGGTGCAATGAGCTAGGGACTCACGTCTGAGTATACCCTTCCACGCTTATGGTGGACAAAATAATTAAACAACAGGGGGTGGCGATGGACAGAGTTTCTGAATTAAGCAGAATACTCTCACCCAGTCAAGAGATCAGGGCTTAATCCAAAACCGTTTTTTAGCTCACTGCACCATCCCAGCTCAGAACCTGGCTATATGCAAATTAGTCTGTCCCTGGCCCAGTGTATCATGGGAACAGGGCAAACCAAACTACCAAGCCAATTCATTCACTGGGAAGGAAACAAGCTACCGGGGACCGGTTTCTGGCATTTCAGCCGTCTTCGGCCCGGCTTGCTTGAATCCTGATGGTGCAATGAGCTAGGGACTCACGTCTGAGTATACCCTTCCACGCTTATGGTGGACAAAATAATTAAACAACAGGGGGTGGTGATGGACAGAGTTTCTGAATTAAGCAGAATACTCTCACCCAGTCAAGAGATCAGGGCTTAATCCAACACCGTTTTTTAGCTCACTGCACCATCCCAGCTCAGAACCTGGCTATATGCAAATTAGTCTGTCCCTGCCCCAGTGTATCATGGGAACAGGGCAAACCAAACTACCAAGCCAATTCTTTCACTGGGAAGGAAACAAGCTACCGGGGACCGGTTTCTGGGATTTCAGCCGTCTTCGGCCCGGCTTGCTTGAATCCTGATGGTGCAATGAGCTAGGGACTCACGTCTGAGTATACCCTTCCACGCTTATGGTGGACAAAATCATTAAACAACAGGGGGTGGCGATGAACAGAGTATCTGAATTAAGCAGAATACTCTCACCCAGTCAAGAGATCAGGGCTTACTCCAACACCGTTTTTTAGCTCAATGCACCATCCCAGCTCAGAACCTGGCTATATGCAAATTAGTCTGTCCCTGGCCCAGTGTATCATGGGAACAGGGCAAACCAAACTGCCAAGCCAATTCTTTCACTGGGAAGGAAACAAGCTACCGGGGACCGGTTTCTGGCATTTCAGCCGTCTTCGGCCCGGCTTGCTTGAATCCTGATGGTGCAATGAGCTAGGGACTCACGTCTGAGTATACCCTTCCACGCTTATGGTGGACAAAATAATTAAACAACAGGGGGTGGCGATGGACAGAGTTTCTGAATTAAGCAGAATACTCTCACCCAGTCAAGAGATCAGGGCTTAATCCAACACCGTTTTTTAGCTCACTGCACCATCCCAGCTGAGAACCTGGCTATATGCAAATTAGTCTGTCCCTGGCCCAGTGTATCATGGGAACAGGGAAAACCAAACTACCAAGCCAATTCTTTCACTGGGAAGGAAACAAGCTACCGGGGACCGGTTTCTGGCATTTCAGCCGTCTTCGGCCCGGCTTGCTTGAATCCTGATGGTGCAATGAGCTAGGGACTCACGTCTGAGTATACCCTTCCACGCTTATGGTGGACAAAATAATTAAACAACAGGGGGTGACGATGAACAGAGTTTCTGAATTAAGCAGAATACTCTCACCCAGTCAAGAGATCAGGGCTTAATCGAACACCGATTTTTAGCTCACTGCACCATCCCAGCTCAGAACCTGGCTATATGCAAATTAGTCTGTCCCTGGCCCAGTGTATCATGGGAACAGGGCAAACCAAACTACCAAGCCAATTCTTTCACTGGGAAGGAAACAAGCTACCGGGGACCGGTTTCTGGCATTTCAGCCGTCTTCGGCCCGGCTTGCTTGAATCCTGATGGTGCAATGAGCTAGGGACTCATGTCTGAGTATACCCTTCCACGCTTATGGTGGACAAAATAATTAAACAACAGGGGGTGGCGATGGACAGAGTTTCTGAATTAAGCAGAATACTCTCACCCAGTCAAGAGATCAGGGCTTAATCGAACACCGATTTTTAGCTCACTGCACCATCCCAGCTCAGAACCTGGCTATATGCAAATTAGTCTGTCCCTGGCCCAGTGTATCATGGGAACAGGGCAAACCAAACTACCAAGCCAATTCTTTCACTGGGAAGGAAACAAGCTACCGGGGACCGGTTTCTGGCATTTCAGCCGTCTTCGGCCCGGCTTGCTTGAATCCTGATGGTGCAATGAGCTAGGGACTCATGTCTGAGTATACCCTTCCACGCTTATGGTGGACAAAATAATTAAACAACAGGGGGTGGCGATGGACAGAGTTTCTGAATTAAGCAGAATACTCTCACCCAGTCAAGAGATCAGGGCTTAATCGAACACCGATTTTTAGCTCACTGCACCATCCCAGCTCAGAACCTGGCTATATGCAAATTAGTCTGTCCCTGGCCCAGTGTATCATGGGAACAGGGCAAACCAAACTACCAAGCCAATTCTTTCACTGGGAAGGAAACAAGCTACCGGGGACCGGTTTCTGGCATTTCAGCCGTCTTCGGCCCGGCTTGCTTGAATCCTGATGGTGCAATGAGCTAGGGACTCATGTCTGAGTATACCCTTCCACGCTTATGGTGGACAAAATAATTAAACAACAGGGGGTGGCGATGGACAGAGTTTCTGAATTAAGCAGAATACTCTCACCCACTCAAGAGATCAGGGCTAAATCCAACACCTTTTTTTAGCTCACTGCACCATCCCAGCTCAGAACCTGGCTATATGCAAATTAGTCTGTCCCCGGCCCAGTGTATCATGGGAACAGGGCAAACCAAACTACCAAGCCAATTCTTTCACTGGGAAGGAAACAAGCTACTGGGGACCGGTTTCTGGCATTTCAGCCGTCTTCGGCCCGGCTTGCTTGAATCCTGAAGGTGCAATGAGCTAGGGACTCACGTCTGAGTATACCTTTCCACGCTTATGGTGGACAAAATAATTAAACAACAGGGGGTGGCGATGGACAGAGTTTCTGAATTAAGCAGAATACTCTCACCCAGTTAAGAGATCAGGGCTTAATCCAACACCGTTTTTTAGCTCACTGCACCATCCCAGCTCAGAACCTGGCTATATGCAAATTAGTCTGTCCCTGGCCCAGTGTATCATGGGAACAGGGCAAACCAAACTACCAAGCCAATTCTTTCACTGGGAAGGAAACAAGCTACCGGGGACCGGTTTCTGGCATTTCAGCCGTCTTCGGCCCGGCTTGCTTGAATCCTGATGGTGCAATGAGCTAGGGACTCACGTCTGAGTATACCCTTCCACGCTTAAGTGGACAAAATAATTAAACAACAGGGGGTGGCGATGAACAGAGTATCTGAATTAAGCAGAATACTCTCACCCAGTCAAGAGATCAGGGCTTACTCCAACACCGTTTTTTAGCTCAATGCACCATCCCAGCTCAGAACCTGGCTATATGCAAATTAGTCTGTCCCTGGCCCAGTGTATCATGGGAACAGGGCAAACCAAACTACCAAGCCAATTCTTTCACTGGGAAGGAAACAAGCTACCGGGGACCGGTTTCTGGCATTTCAGCCGTCTTCGGCCCGGCTTGCTTGAATCCTGATGGTGCAATGAGCTAGGGACTCACGTCTGAGTATACCCTTCCACGCTTATAGTGGACAAAATAATTAAACAACAGGGGGTGGCGATGGACAGAGTTTCTGAATTAAGCAGAATACTCTCACCCAGTCAAGAGATCAGGGCTTAATCCAACACTGTTTTTTAGCTCACTGCACCATCCCAGCTCAGAACCTGGCTATATGCAAATTAGTCTGTCCCTGGCCCAGTGTATCATGGGAACAGGGCAAACCAAACTACCAAGCCAATTCTTTCACTGGGAAGGAAACAAGCTACCGGGGACCGGTTTCTGGCATTTCAGCCGTCTTCGGCCCGGCTTGCTTGAATCCTGATGGTGCAATGAGCTAGAGACTCACGTCTGAGTATACCCTTCCACGCTTATGGTGGACAAAATAATTAAACAACAGGGGGTGGCGATGAACAGAGTTTCTGAATTAAGCAGAATACTCTCACCCAGTCAAGAGATCAGGGCTTAATCCAAAACCGTTTTTTAGCTCACTGCACCATCCCAGCTCAGAACCTGGCTATATGCAAATTAGTCTGTCCCTGGCCCAGTGTATCATGGGAACAGGGCAAACCAAACTACCAAGCCAATTCATTCACTGGGAAGGAAACAAGCTACCGGGGACCGGTTTCTGGCATTTCAGCCGTCTTCGGCCCGGCTTGCTTGAATCCTGATGGTGCAATGAGCTAGGGACTCACGCCTGAGTATACCCTTCCACGCTTATGGTGGACAAAATAATTAAACAACAGGGGGTGGTGATGGACAGAGTTTCTGAATTAAGCAGAATACTCTCACCCAGTCAAGAGATCAGGGCTTAATCCAACACCGTTTTTTAGCTCACTGCACCATCCCAGCTCAGAACCTGGCTATATGCAAATTAGTCTGTCCCTGGCCCAGTGTATCATGGGAACAGGGCAAACCAAACTACCAAGCCAATTCTTTCACTGGGAAGGAAACAAGCTACCGGGGACCGGTTTCTGGGATTTCAGCCGTCTTCGGCCCGGCTTGCTTGAATCCTGATGGTGCAATGAGCTAGGGACTCACGTCTGAGTATACCCTTCCACGCTTATGGTGGACAAAATAATTAAACAACAGGGGGTGAGATGAACAGAGTATCTGAATTAAGCAGAATACTCTCACCCAGTCAAGAGATCAGGGCTTACTCCAACACCGTTTTTTAGCTCAATGCACCATCCCAGCTCAGAACCTGGCTATATGCAAATTAGTCTGTCCCTGGCCCAGTGTATCATGGGAACAGGGCAAACCAAACTGCCAAGCCAATTCTTTCACTGGGAAGGAAACAAGCTACCGGGGAACGGTTTCTGGCATTTCAGCCGTCTTCGGCCCGGCTTGCTTGAATCCTGATGGTGCAATGAGCTAGGGACTCACGTCTGAGTATACCCTTCCACGCTTATAGTGGACAAAATAATTAAACAACAGGGGGTGGCGATGGACAGAGTTTCTGAATTAAGCAGAATACTCTCACCCAGTCAAGAGATCAGGGCTTAATCCATCACTGTTTTTTAGCTCACTGCACCATCCCAGCTCAGAACCTGGCTATATGCAAATTAGTCTGTCCCTGGCCCAGTGTATCATGGGAACAGGGCAAACCAAACTACCAAGCCAATTCTTTCACTGGGAAGGAAACAAGCTACCGGGGACCGGTTTCTGGCATTTCAGCCGTCTTCGGCCCGGCTTGCTTGAATCCTGATGGTGCAATGAGCTAGGGACTCACGTCTTAGTATACCCTTCCACGCTTATGGTGGACAAAATAATTAAACAACAGGGGGTGGCGATGGACAGAGTTTCTGAATTAAGCAGAATACTCTCACCCAGTCAAGAGATCAGGGCTTAATCCAAAACCGTTTTTTAGCTCACTGCACCATCCCAGCTCAGAACCTGGCTATATGCAAATTAGTCTGTCCCTGGCCCAGTGTATCATGGGAACAGGGCAAACCAAACTACCAAGCCAATTCATTCACTGGGAAGGAAACAAGCTACCGGGGACCGGTTTCTGGCATTTCAGCCGTCTTCGGCCCGGCTTGCTTGAATCCTGATGGTGCAATGAGCTAGGGACTCACGTCTGAGTATACCCTTCCACGCTTATGGTGGACAAAATAATTAAACAACAGGGGGTGGTGATGGACAGAGTTTCTGAATTAAGCAGAATACTCTCACCCAGTCAAGAGATCAGGGCTTAATCCAACACCGTTTTTTAGCTCACTGCACCATCCCAGCTCAGAACCTGGCTATATGCAAATTAGTCTGTCCCTGGCCCAGTGTATCATGGGAACAGGGCAAACCAAACTACCAAGCCAATTCTTTCACTGGGAAGGAAACAAGCTACCGGGGACCGGTTTCTGGGATTTCAGCCGTCTTCGGCCCGGCTTGCTTGAATCCTGATGGTGCAATGAGCTAGGGACTCACGTCTGAGTATACCCTTCCACGCTTATGGTGGACAAAATAATTAAACAACAGGGGGTGGCGATGAACAGAGTATCTGAATTAAGCAGAATACTCTCACCCAGTCAAGAGATCAGGGCTTACTCCAACACCGTTTTTTAGCTCAATGCACCATCCCAGCTCAGAACCTGGCTATATGCAAATTAGTCTGTCCCTGGCCCAGTGTATCATGGGAACAGGGCAAACCAAACTGCCAAGCCAATTCTTTCACTGGGAAGGAAACAAGCTACCGGGGAACGGTTTCTGGCATTTCAGCCGTCTTCGGCCCGGCTTGCTTGAATCCTGATGGTGCAATGAGCTAGGGACTCACGTCTGAGTATACCCTTCCACGCTTATAGTGGACAAAATAATTAAACAACAGGGGGTGGCGATGGACAGAGTTTCTGAATTAAGCAGAATACTCTCACCCAGTCAAGAGATCAGGGCTTAATCCAACACTGTTTTTTAGCTCACTGCACCATCCCAGCTCAGAACCTGGCTATATGCAAATTAGTCTGTCCCTGGCCCAGTATATCATGGGAACAGGGCAAACCAAACTACCAAGCCAATTCTTTCACTGGGAAGGAAACAAGCTACCGGGGACCGGTTTCTGGCATTTCAGCCGTCTTCGGCCCGGCTTGCTTGAATCCTGATGGTGCAATGAGCTAGGGACTCACGTCTGAGTATACCCTTCCACGCTTATGGTGGACAAAATAATTAAACAACAGGGGGTGGCGATGGACAGAGTTTCTGAATTAAGCAGAATACTCTCACCCAGTCAAGAGATCAGGGCTTAATCCAACACCGTTTTTTAGCTCACTGCACCATCCCAGCTGAGAACCTGGCTATATGCAAATTAGTCTGTCCCTGGCCCAGTGTATCATGGGAACAGGGAAAACCAAACTACCAAGCCAATTCTTTCACTGGGAAGGAAACAAGCTACCGGGGACCGGTTTCTGGCATTTCAGCCGTCTTCGGCCCGGCTTGCTTGAATCCTGATGGTGCAATGAGCTAGGGACTCACGTCTGAGTATACCCTTCCACGCTTATGGTGGACAAAATAATTAAACAACAGGGGGTGGCGATGGACAGAGTTTCTGAATTAAGCAGAATACTCTCACCCAGTCAAGAGATCAGGGCTTAATCGAACACCGATTTTTAGCTCACTGCACCATCCCAGCTCAGAACCTGGCTATATGCAAATTAGTCTGTCCCTGGCCCAGTGTATCATGGGAACAGGGCAAACCAAACTACCAAGCCAATTCTTTCACTGGGAAGGAAACAAGCTACCGGGGACCGGTTTCTGGCATTTCAGCCGTCTTCGGCCCGGCTTGCTTGAATCCTGATGGTGCAATGAGCTAGGGACTCATGTCTGAGTATACCCTTCCACGCTTATGGTGGACAAAATAATTAAACAACAGGGGGTGGCGATGGACAGAGTTTCTGAATTAAGCAGAATACTCTCACCCAGTCAAGAGATCAGGGCTTAATCGAACACCGATTTTTAGCTCACTGCACCATCCCAGCTCAGAACCTGGCTATATGCAAATTAGTCTGTCCCTGGCCCAGTGTATCATGGGAACAGGGCAAACCAAACTACCAAGCCAATTCTTTCACTGGGAAGGAAACAAGCTACCGGGGACCGGTTTCTGGCATTTCAGCCGTCTTCGGCCCGGCTTGCTTGAATCCTGATGGTGCAATGAGCTAGGGACTCATGTCTGAGTATACCCTTCCACGCTTATGGTGGACAAAATAATTAAACAACAGGGGGTGGCGATGGACAGAGTTTCTGAATTAAGCAGAATACTTAGTAGAAGAGGAGGGGTGCACAACGAAAAGGTAGGTCGGTTGGTCGATAGAAGTTTATAGGTTCTGGGTGCACTCATAGGGTAGTGTTATCCGTCTAGAACACTTTGAACTATGACTGTAGTTGTGTATGCGGAGCCCCGCAGATACATCCCCTGGTGAGGCACACCAATTTGGATCACACACAAGTGCTTCGTTTTCAATTATATTCTTCGTTTATTTCATTTCAGTAATTTGTACTCATTTTGGATATAGTTGACTCGAATATTGAACAGCATATCCAACAGTCGTTATCCGTAACATTTAAACATTGACCTCCAATGCATTTCGGGCTTGGGTGCCCTTGGTCACGGAGAGCTGAGGAGGAAGCACAAAAGGGGGGCGGTGGTGAGAGGCTATATCGCAATGAAGGGAGTGGGGGGTCTACTGGGGTGATATGGTGTTTGGACTCATTCGTTATTACTAGTGCGCGAGGCTGTAGTGAAGGGTGGGGAATGTGAGGGAGAAATTACCGCTAGTGAATCAAACTTAAGTAAACAAGTTAAAAATGTTAGAAACAAAGTGTTTCATCATCTTACTTCAAAGTTACGCGTAGCGTCTGAAGACGTTCTCCATCGGTCATCCGTTCGCTGTCCCAAACACATGTGAGGCAGCCTACTAAATGCTTACTTGAACAGTGATGACGGACTAGCGCCCGATGGTTACGGGGGCCATTTTGGAATGGTGAGTATTAAGGGAACGAACGAAAGATTAAAACCAGACTAAACGAACACAAGTCTAACATCAGACTAAAAAGTGAGAAATCTAACATTGCCTGTCACTTCATGGAAGCACGCCACACCATCGCCCAATTAAAATTCTTGGTCCTAGAGATCGTATCCAAAAAAGAAGGCACAGACAACACTAAACTGCTACTCAAGAGAGAACTTGAATGGATTTATCTTCTGCAAACTCTCAAGCCCCATGGGCTTAATGATCGTACAGAATTTAGTTGCTATTTGTAATACTATCTGTATTATACTATGTTGCTGCTTCACCTTCCTCTCTATTCCTGTTTGAACTACACACGTTTATCTTTGCTTATTGTTTATTAACTGTACCCTTTCACACACACAGTATATACTCTACACCACCCGGTGTTTCCTTTGACACTTCCCTTCAGCATTCACCATTCCAAGATGGCCCCCGTTCTTTTAGCACTTTCCCTTAATACTCACCATTCCAAAATGGCCCCCGTAACCATCGGGCGCTAGTCCGTCATCACTGTTCAAGTAAGCATTTAGTAGGCTGCCTCACATGTGTTTGGGACAGCGAACGGATGACCGATGGAGAACGTCTTCAGACGCTACGCGTAACTTTGAAGTAAGATGATGAAACACTTTGTTTCTAACATTTTTAACTTGTTTACTTAAGTTTGATTCACTAGCGGTAATTTCTCCCTCACATTCCCCACCCTTCACTACAGCCTCGCGCACTAGTAATAACGAATGAGTCCAAACACCATATCACCCCAGTAGACCCACCACTCCCTTCATTGCGATATAGCCTCTCACCACCGCCCCCCTTTTGTGCTTCCTCCTCAGCTCTCCGTGACCAAGGGCACCCAAGCCCGAAATGCATTGGAGGTCAATGTTTAAATGTTACGGATAACGACTGTTGGATATGCTGTTCAATATTCGAGTCAACTATGCCCAAAATGAGTACAAATTACTGAAATGAAATAAACGAAGAATATAATTGAAAACGAAGCACTTGTGTGTGATCCAAATTGGTGTGCCTCACCAGGGGATGTATCTGCGGGGCTCCGCATACACAACTACAGTCATAGTTCAAAGTGTTCTAGACGGATAACACTACCCTATGAGTGCACCCAGAACCTATAAACTTCTATCGACCAACCGACCTACCTTTTCGTTGTGCACCCCTCCTCTTCTACTATTTGTTCATTCGTAATTCCGCCTACGGCGGGGTAGCACACACTCAACCATGCAATTTGACGACATCAGCAAGAGCACAGAAGCTAGAGCACATACATTAGCCTACGACGAATCGGAGAAAGAACGAATCTACTCGCTGATCGAGGAAGACATCAGCCCCTCCAACACCACAAGGAATAAAGAGCAATGTGTAAAGCAGCTCATTTACCTATCGAAACGACATATAAATCAGAAGCTCCATGCGAGCACACTGTTGCGCTATCACCGGGCACTCAGAATCCCACGTGGATTACGCATCTCCCTTAAACCGTCTCTTTGTAAAAACTCTAAGAGTTTTCTGGAGAAATGGAACGGAATATTAAATAAATGTAGTCTCGACCTTATACTCCTAATCGTTGAAGAACTAGCTGGCATACTAAAAGAACTAGAGTTGGAAATTAAAGAGATTGACAAGGAAATTAAGAACCTACTCACGTCCGAAGAACTCTCTACTATGTTGGACGAAACAAAGAATATACTCGACAAATATCAGAAGGAAATACATGAACGAAAAGTCAGAAAATTACGGCGCGATACGCTGGACTATAAACTCGACGAGGTCTATTCGTGGGCTGATGTTTACGCTCAAAGACGCCGTAATCGACCATTTAATCCTCAAACGGATACTTCCTCATCTGACACTGATTCGACTACTCGTCCAACGAGAAGACCCCCAAACACCAGAAATATGCCCGATAAACAACAGGCCAGCACCAGCACAAATGTAAGCACATCCAACATTAGTGAAGAACAAACAACAGCAAGCTCTTCTCCTTTTTTAGAGATCGGCCCAGACCCTCCAGAAGACTCAGGCGGAGCAAGATCAAAAGAACGAGACATAAGTCCACCGGCCACAAGGAGCACAGTAGCCAAGAAAGACCAGAAACCAAAGAAACAAGTCTCGTAATCAACATTTCAAAAACCCAAATAAACCAACACCAAATGAACCTTTTAGAAAAAGGAACATCATTTATCCCTACGACATCCACCAACCTTCTGGAACTCGAGGTCAGCACCTTCAAGTTCACTCGCAAACTGCGATTGAGACACTTCTTTGATAATGTATTACCCCCATCCAACACAGAAAAAACGGACGAACTCATGGGCCTACGACCTCCTAGCACCCACCAGGCACCTACCAGTCACAAATGTATTGATTTGTTTGAAACATTGGTCCGCAAAGACTTAGCAAACATCAATTTCAAGGCACCTAGAAAAACTTACAACTTGACCAACAAGGATCGGGACACGCTGAAAGCTTTAGCCAATAATCCAAGTATAAAACTCACCAAAGCAGACAAAGGTGGGGCCCTGGTTATACTGGATAGTGAAATGTACACGAACAAATTGTTGGAACACATTCAAGATACCGACACGTACATGGCGTTGGATTACAACCCTACCAATGAGTATCACAACCAGCTAAAAGAAATTATAAATAAAGCACACCAATCAGGAATCATAGAAGAACGCACCAAAAAATACCTGATAGTGGAACATCCTAAAAGTCCTACGATCCACATGTGCCCGAAAATCCATAAAAACCTAATGGACCCCCCATTCAGACCGATAGTATCCACCAAACAATCGATCCATGAAACCACCGGCAAATTCCTCGACAAATATCTACAACCACTGGTCACCCAATCATTCAGTTACATCAGAGATACGACAGAGTTTCTCACCAAATTATCACGCATTCAAACTTCCAGCAATGAGCCTCTAGTGTTTTGCACAGCTGATGTGAGCTCACTATATACATCAATACCCCACGCGGGAGGCATTGAAGCTATAGAACAGGCCCTTCTCAAAAGCACCATCCACCCTGATATGCAAACGTTCCTCATGGAACTAATGATGTTTACCTTATATCATAGCTATTTTACAGTCAACAATCAGTGGTTTTTGCAACTCTCAGGAATGGCTATGGGAAACTGCGCTGCCCCGTCCTACGCTAATACCTACATGGAGAATTTCGAAACTAAATACTTATACACTCATCCAAGTTTCATAAAACACACGAAACTATTCTTACGATACATTGATGACCTATTCTTCCTATGGGCAGACACTAAAGAATCCTTACACAATCTCCTCACGGAGACCAATACAAAAGACCCACGGATTAAACTCACGTGGCAAATCAGTGAAACGGACATCGCCTTCTTAGATGTGCACATCAAGAACACAACTGACGGAATCGTCACAGATCTTCACAGAAAGAGTACAGACCGGAATAACGCCCTCCACTTTACCAGTTTTCATCAAGGTTCCCTGAAAAAACATCTCCCGTACTCCCAAATGCTGCGCGTCAAGCGCATTGTATCAGATGAGACAATGGTTGACAAAAGAATGATGGAAATGTCAAACAGATTTCGAGCACGTGGCTACCCTGAGAGCATTTTACAAGACGCGCAATCCCGCGTCGCCAATACATCCAGACAGGACTGTCTGACAAAGACACACAAGAACACAGAACAACGCATGGTCCTTGTGTCCAAATTTTCTACCGCCAGTGCAACATACAAAAGGATCATCTGGAAGCATTGGCCTATACTACAAAATGAACCCGACTTCCAAGGCATCTTCAACGAGCCGCCAATCTTTGCCCACACCAGGAGCCGAAACATTAAAGAAATACTAGCTAAACCCACCGAGTTAACCAAACGGCACCGTGGCACTCAACCTTGCCTGAATTGCGGTCACTGTAACAGTGTAATCAGGGGCAATGAAATACAACATCCTATGAAAGGACACAATATTAAACTCCACGTAGACGCCACCTGCGACTCCACCAATCTGATCTATGCCATCAAATGCCCATGTGGCAAGTTATACATAGGGAAGACTGAACGAAAGATTAAAACCAGACTAAACGAACACAAGTCTAACATCAGACTAAAAAGTGAGAAATCTAACATTGCCTGTCACTTCATGGAAGCACGCCACACCATCGCCCAATTAAAATTCTTGGTCCTAGAGATCGTATCCAAAAAAGAAGGCACAGACAACACTAAACTGCTACTCAAGAGAGAACTTGAATGGATTTATCTTCTGCAAACTCTCAAGCCCCATGGGCTTAATGATCGTACAGAATTTAGTTGCTATTTGTAATACTATCTGTATTATACTATGTTGCTGCTTCACCTTCCTCTCTATTCCTGTTTGAACTACACACGTTTATCTTTGCTTATTGTTTATTAACTGTACCCTTTCACACACACAGTATATACTCTACACCACCCGGTGTTTCCTTTGACACTTCCCTTCAGCATTCACCATTCCAAGATGGCCCCCGTTCTTTTAGCACTTTCCCTTAATACTCACCATTCCAAAATGGCCCCCGTAACCATCGGGCGCTAGTCCGTCATCACTGTTCAAGTAAGCATTTAGTAGGCTGCCTCACATGTGTTTGGGACAGCGAACGGATGACCGATGGAGAACGTCTTCAGACGCTACGCGTAACTTTGAAGTAAGATGATGAAACACTTTGTTTCTAACATTTTTAACTTGTTTACTTAAGTTTGATTCACTAGCGGTAATTTCTCCCTCACATTCCCCACCCTTCACTACAGCCTCGCGCACTAGTAATAACGAATGAGTCCAAACACCATATCACCCCAGTAGACCCCCCACTCCCTTCATTGCGATATAGCCTCTCACCACCGCCCCCCTTTTGTGCTTCCTCCTCAGCTCTCCGTGACCAAGGGCACCCAAGCCTGAAATGCATTGGAGGTCAATGTTTAAATGTTACGGATAACGACTGTTGGATATGCTGTTCAATATTCGAGTCAACTATGCCCAAAATGAGTACAAATTACTGAAATGAAATAAACGAAGAATATAATTGAAAACGAAGCACTTGTGTGTGATCCAAATTGGTGTGCCTCACCAGGGGATGTATCTGCGGGGCTCCGCATACACAACTACAGTCAGAGTTAAGCAGAATACTCTCACCCACTCAAGAGATCAGGGCTAAATCCAACACCTTTTTTTAGCTCACTGCACCATCCCAGCTCAGAACCTGGCTATATGCAAATTAGTCTGTCCCCGGCCCAGTGTATCATGGGAACAGGGCAAACCAAACTACCAAGCCAATTCTTTCACTGGGAAGGAAACAAGCTACTGGGGACCGGTTTCTGGCATTTCAGCCGTCTTCGGCCCGGCTTGCTTGAATCCTGAAGGTGCAATGAGCTAGGGACTCACGTCTGAGTATACCTTTCCACGCTTATGGTGGACAAAATATTTAAACAACAGGGGGTGGCGATGGACAGAGTTTCTGAATTAAGCAGAATACTCTCACCCAGTTAAGAGATCAGGGCTTAATCCAACACTGTTTTTTAGCTCACTGCACCATCCCAGCTCAGAACCTGGCTATATGCAAATTAGTCTGTCCCTGGCCCAGTGTATCATGGGAACAGGGCAAACCAAACTACCAAGCCAATTCTTTCACTGGGAAGGAAACAAGCTACCGGGGACCGGTTTCTGGCATTTCAGCCGTCTTCGGCCCGGCTTGCTTGAATCCTGATGGTGCAATGAGCTAGAGACTCACGTCTGAGTATACCCTTCCACGCTTATGGTGGACAAAATAATTAAACAACAGGGGGTGGCGATGAACAGAGTTTCTGAATTAAGCAGAATACTCTCACCCAGTCAAGAGATCAGGGCTAAATCCAACACCGTTTTTTAGCTCACTGCACCATCCCAGCTCAGAACCTGGCTATATGCAAATTAGTCTGTCCCTGGCCCAATGTATCATGGGAACAGGGCAAACCAAACTACCAAGCCAATTCTTTCACTGGGAAGGAAACAAGCTACCGGGGACCGGTTTCTGGGATTTCAGCCGTCTTCGGCCCGGCTTGCTTGAATCCTGATGGTGCAATGAGCTAGGGACTCACGTCTGAGTATACCCTTCCACGCTTATGGTGGACAAAATAATTAAACAACAGGGGGTGGCGATGAACAGAGTATCTGAATTAAGCAGAATACTCTCACCCAGTCAAGAGATCAGGGCTTACTCCAACACCGTTTTTTAGCTCAATGCACCATCCCAGCTCAGAACCTGGCTATATGCAAATTAGTCTGTCCCTGGCCCAGTGTATCATGGGAACAGGGCAAACCAAACTACCAAGCCAATTCTTTCACTGGGAAGGAAACAAGCTACCGGGGACCGGTTTCTGGCATTTCAGCCGTCTTCGGCCCGGCTTGCTTGAATCCTGATGGTGCAATGAGCTAGGGACTCACGTCTGAGTATACCCTTCCACGCTTATGGTGGACAAAATAATTAAACAACAGGGGGTGGCGATGGACAGAGTTTCTGAATTAAGCAGAATACTCTCACCCAGTCAAGAGATCAGGGCTTAATCCAACACCGTTTTTTAGCTCACTGCACCATCCCAGCTCAGAACCTGGCTATATGCAAATTAGTCTGTCCCTGGCCCAGTGTATCATGGGAACAGGGCAAACCAAACTACCAAGCCAATTCTTTCACTGGGAAAGAAACAAGCTACCGGGGACCGGTTTCTGGCATTTCAGCCTTCTTCGGCCCGGCTTGCTTGAATCCTGATGGTGCAATGAGCTAGGGACTCACGTCTGAGTATACCCTTCCACGCTTATGGTGGACAAAATAATTAAACAATAGGGGGTGACGATGAACAGAGTTTCTGAATGAAGCAGAATACTCTCACCCAGTCAAGAGATCAGGGCTTAATCTAACACCGTTTTTTAGCTCACTGCACCATCCCAGCTCAGAACCTGGCTATATGCAAATTAGTCTGTCCCTGGCCCAGTGTATCATGGGAACAGGGCAAACCAAACTACCAAGCCAATTCTTTCACTGGGAAGGAAACAAGCTACCGGGGACCGGTTTCTGGCATTTCAGCCGTCTTCGGCCCGGCTTGCTTGAATCCTGATGGTGCAATGAGCTAGGGACTCATGTCTGAGTATACCCTTCCACGCTTATGGTGGACAAAATAATTAAACAACAGGGGGTGGCGATGGACAGAGTTTCTGAATTAAGCAGAATACTCTCACCCAGTCAAGAGATCAGGGCTTAATCCAACACCGATTTTTAGCTCACTGCACCATCCCAGCTCAGAACCTGGCTATATGCAAATTAGTCTGTCCCTGGCCCAGTGTATCATGGGAACAGGGCAAACCAAACTACCAAGCCAATTCTTTCACTGGGAAGGAAACAAGCTACCGGGGACCGGTTTCTGGCATTTCAGCCGTCTTCGGCCCGGCTTGCTTGAATCCTGATGGTGCAATGAGCTAGGGACTCACGTCTGAGTATATCCTTCCACGCTTATGGTGGACAAAATAATTAAACAACAGGGGGTGGCGATGGACAGAGTTTCTGAATTAAGCAGAATACTCTTACCCAGTCAAGAGATCAGGGCTTAATCCAACACCTTTTTTTAGCTCACTGCACCATCCCAGCTCAGAACCTGGCTATATGCAAATTAGTCTGTCCCTGGCCCAGTGTATCATGGGAACAGGGCAAACCAAACTACCAAGCCAATTCTTTCACTGGGAAGGAAACAAGCTACCGGGGACCGGTTTCTGGCATTTCAGCCGTCTTCGGCCCGGCTTGCTTGAATCCTGATGGCGCAATGAGCTAGGGACTCACGTCTGAGTATACCCTTCCACGCTTATGGTGGACAAAATAATTAAACAACAGGGGGTGGCGATGGACAGAGTTTCTGAATTAAGCAGAATACTCTCACCCAGTCAAGAGATCAGGGCTTAATCCAACACCGTTTTTTAGCTCACTGCACCATCCCAGCTCAGAACCTGGCTATATGCAAATTAGTCTGTCCCTGGCCCAGTGTATCATGGGAACCGGGCAAACCAAACTACCAAGCCAATTCTTTCACTGGGAAGGAAACAAGCTACCGGGGACCGGTTTCTGGCATTTCAGCCGTCTTCGGCCCGGCTTGCTTGAATCCTGATGGTGCAATGAGCTAGGGACTCACGTCTGAGTATACCCTTCCACGCTTATGGTGGACAAAATAATTAAACAACAGGGGGTGGCGATGAACAGAGTTTCTGAATTAAGCAGAATACTCTCACCCAGTCAAGAGATCAGGGCTTAATCCAAAACCGTTTTTTAGCTCACTACACCATCCCAGCTCAGAACCTGGCTATATGCAAATTAGTCTGTCCCTGGCCCAGTGTATCATGGGAACAGGGCAAACCAAACTACCAAGCCAATTCATTCACTGGGAAGGAAACAAGCTACCGGGGACCGGTTTCTGGCATTTCAGCCGTCTTCGGCCCGGCTTGCTTGAATCCTGATGGTGCAATGAGCTAGGGACTCACGTCTGAGTATACCCTTCCACGCTTATGGTGGACAAAATAATTAAACAACAGGGGGTGGTGATGGACAGAGTTTCTGAATTAAGCAGAATACTCTCACCCAGTCAAGAGAGCAGGGCTTAATCCAACACCGTTTTTTAGCTCACTGCACCATCCCAGCTCAGAACCTGGCTATATGCAAATTAGTCTGTCCCTGGCCCAGTGTATCATGGGAACAGGGCAAACCAAACTACCAAGCCAATTCTTTCACTGGGAAGGAAACAAGCTACCGGGGACCGGTTTCTGGGATTTCAGCCGTCTTCGGCCCGGCTTGCTTGAATCCTGATGGTGCAATGAGCTAGGGACTCACGTCTGAGTATACCCTTCCACGCTTATGGTGGACAAAATAATTAAACAACAGGGGGTGGCGATGAACAGAGTATCTGAATTAAGCAGAATACTCTCACCCAGTCAAGAGATCAGGGCTTACTCCAACACCGTTTTTTAGCTCAATGCACCATCCCAGCTCAGAACCTGGCTATATGCAAATTAGTCTGTCCCTGGCCCAGTGTATCATGGGAACAGGGCAAACCAAACTGCCAAGCCAATTCTTTCACTGGGAAGGAAACAAGCTACCGGGGAACGGTTTCTGGCATTTCAGCCGTCTTCGGCCCGGCTTGCTTGAATCCTGATGGTGCAATGAGCTAGGGACTCACGTCTGAGTATACCCTTCCACGCTTATAGTGGACAAAATAATTAAACAACAGGGGGTGGCGATGGACAGAGTTTCTGAATTAAGCAGAATACTCTCACCCAGTCAAGAGATCAGGGCTTACTCCAACACTGTTTTTTAGCTCACTGCACCATCCCAGCTCAGAACCTGGCTATATGCAAATTAGTCTGTCCCTGGCCCAGTGTATCATGGGAACAGGGCAAACCAAACTACCAAGCCAATTCTTTCACTGGGAAGGAAACAAGCTACCGGGGACCGGTTTCTGGCATTTCAGCCGTCTTCGGCCCGGCTTGCTTGAATCCTGATGGTGCAATGAGCTAGGGACTCACGTCTGAGTATACCGTTCCACGCTTATGGTGGACAAAATAATTAAACAACAGGGGGTGGCGATGGACAGAGTTTCTGAATTAAGCAGAATACTCTCACCCAGTCAAGAGATCAGGGCTTAATCCAAAACCGTTTTTTAGCTCACTGCACCATCCCAGCTCAGAACCTGGCTATATGCAAATTAGTCTGTCCCTGGCCCAGTGTATCATGGGAACAGGGCAAACCAAACTACCAAGCCAATTCATTCACTGGGAAGGAAACAAGCTACCGGGGACCGGTTTCTGGCATTTCAGCCGTCTTCGGCCCGGCTTGCTTGAATCCTGATGGTGCAATGAGCTAGGGACTCACGTCTGAGTATACCCTTCCACGCTTATGGTGGACAAAATAATTAAACAACAGGGGGTGGTGATGGACAGAGTTTCTGAATTAAGCAGAATACTCTCACCCAGTCAAGAGATCAGGGCTTAATCCAACACCGTTTTTTAGCTCACTGCACCATCCCAGCTCAGAACCTGGCTATATGCAAATTAGTCTGTCCCTGGCCCAGTGTATCATGGGAACAGGGCAAACCAAACTACCAAGCCAATTCTTTCACTGGGAAGGAAACAAGCTACCGGGGACCGGTTTCTGGGATTTCAGCCGTCTTCGGCCCGGCTTGCTTGAATCCTGATGGTGCAATGAGCTAGGGACTCACGTCTGAGTATACCCTTCCACGCTTATGGTGGACAAAATAATTAAACAACAGGGGGTGGCGATGAACAGAGTATCTGAATTAAGCAGAATACTCTCACCCAGTCAAGAGATCAGGGCTTACTCCAACACCGTTTTTTAGCTCAATGCACCATCCCAGCTCAGAACCTGGCTATATGCAATTTAGTCTGTCCCTGGCCCAGTGTATCATGGGAACAGGGCAAACCAAACTGCCAAGCCAATTCTTTCACTGGGAAGGAAACAAGCTACCGGGGAACGGTTTCTGGCATTTCAGCCGTCTTCGGCCCGGCTTGCTTGAATCCTGATGGTGCAATGAGCTAGGGACTCACGTCTGAGTATACCCTTCCACGCTTATAGTGGACAAAATAATTAAACAACAGGGGGTGGCGATGGACAGAGTTTCTGAATTAAGCAGAATACTCTCACCCAGTCAAGAGATCAGGGCTTAATCCAACACTGTTTTTTAGCTCACTGCACCATCCCAGCTCAGAACCTGGCTATATGCAAATTAGTCTGTCCCTGGCCCAGTGTATCATGGGAACAGGGCAAACCAAACTACCAAGCCAATTCTTTCACTGGGAAGGAAACAAGCTACCGGGGACCGGTTTCTGGCATTTCAGCCGTCTTCGGCCCGGCTTGCTTGAATCCTGATGGTGCAATGAGCTAGGGACTCACGTCTGAGTATACCCTTCCACGCTTATGGTGGACAAAATATTTAAACAACAGGGGGTGGCGATGGACAGAGTTTCTGAATTAAGCAGAATACTCTCACCCAGTCAAGAGATCAGGGCTTAATCCAACACCGTTTTTTAGCTCACTGCACCATCCCAGCTCAGAACCTGGCTATATGCAAATTAGTCTGTCCCTGGCCCAGTGTATCATGGGAACAGGGCAAACCAAACTACCAAGCCAATTCTTTCACTGGGAAGGAAACAAGCTACCGGGGACCGGTTTCTGGCATTTCAGCCGTCTTCGGCCCGGCTTGCTTGAATCCTGATGGTGCAATGAGCTAGGGACTCACGTCTGAGTATACCCTTCCACGCTTATGGTGGACAAAATAATTAAACAACAGGGGGTGGCGATGGACAGAGTTTCTGAATTAAGCAGAATACTCTCACCCAGTCAAGAGATCAGGGCTTAATCCAACACCGTTTTTTAGCTCACTGCACCATCCCAGCTGAGAACCTGGCTATATGCAAATTAGTCTGTCCCTGGCCCAGTGTATCATGGGAACAGGGAAAACCAAACTACCAAGCCAATTCTTTCACTGGGAAGGAAACAAGCTACCGGGGACCGGTTTCTGGCATTTCAGCCGTCTTCGGCCCGGCTTGCTTGAATCCTGATGGTGCAATGAGCTAGGGACTCACGTCTGAGTATACCCTTCCACGCTTATGGTGGACAAAATAATTAAACAACAGGGGGTGACGTGAACAGAGTTTCTGAATTAAGCAGAATACTCTCACCCAGTCAAGAGATCAGGGCTTAAACCAACACCGTTTTTTAGCTCACTGCACCATCCCAGCTCAGAACCTGGCTATATGCAAATTAGTCTGTCCCTGGCCCAGTGTATCATGGGAACAGGGCAAACCAAACTACCAAGCCAATTCTTTCACTGGGAAGGAAACAAGCTACCGGGGACCGGTTTCTGGCATTTCAGCCGTCTTCGGCCCGGCTAGCTTGAATCCTGATGGTGCAATGAGCTTGGGACTCATGTCTGAGTATACCCTTCCACGCTTATGGTGGACAAAATAATTAAACAACAGGGGGTGGCGATGGACAGAGTTTCTGAATTAAGCAGAATACTCTCACCCAGTCAAGAGATCAGGGCTTAATCGAACACCGATTTTTAGCTCACTGCACCATCCCAGCTCAGAACCTGGCTATATGCAAATTAGTCTGTCCCTGGCCCAGTGTATCATGGGAACAGGGCAAACCAAACTACCAAGCCAATTCTTTCACTGGGAAGGAAACAAGCTACCGGGGACCGGTTTCTGGCATTTCAGCCGTCTTCGGCCCGGCTTGCTTGAATCCTGATGGTGCAATGAGCTAGGGACTCATGTCTGAGTATACCCTTCCACGCTTATGGTGGACAAAATAATTAAACAACAGGGGGTGGCGATGGACAGAGTTTCTGAATTAAGCAGAATACTCTCACCCAGTCAAGAGATCAGGGCTTAATCGAACACCGATTTTTAGCTCACTGCACCATCCCAGCTCAGAACCTGGCTATATGCAAATTAGTCTGTCCCTGGCCCAGTGTATCATGGGAACAGGGCAAACCAAACTACCAAGCCAATTCTTTCACTGGGAAGGAAACAAGCTACCGGGGACCGGTTTCTGGCATTTCAGCCGTCTTCGGCCCGGCTTGCTTGAATCCTGATGGTGCAATGAGCTAGGGACTCATGTCTGAGTATACCCTTCCACGCTTATGGTGGACAAAATAATTAAACAACAGGGGGTGGCGATGGACAGAGTTTCTGAATTAAGCAGAATACTCTCACCCACTCAAGAGATCAGGGCTAAATCCAACACCTTTTTTTGGCTCACTGCACCATCCCAGCTCAGAACCTGGCTATATGCAAATTAGTCTGTCCCCGGCCCAGTGTATCATGGGAACAGGGCAAACCAAACTACCAAGCCAATTCTTTCACTGGGAAGGAAACAAGCTACTGGGGACCGGTTTCTGGCATTTCAGCCGTCTTCGGCCCGGCTTGCTTGAATCCTGAAGGTGCATTGAGCTAGGGACTCACGTCTGAGTATACCTTTCCACGCTTATGGTGGACAAAATATTTAAACAACAGGGGGTGGCGATGGACAGAGTTTCTGAATTAAGCAGAATACTCTCACCCAGTTAAGAGATCAGGGCTTAATCCAACACCGTTTTTTAGCTCACTGCACCATCCCAGCTCAGAACCTGGCTATATGCAAATTAGTCTGTCCCTGGCCCAGTGTATCATGGGAACAGGGCAAACCAAACTACCAAGCCAATTCTTTCACTGGGAAGGAAACAAGCTACCTGGGGCCGGTTTCTCGCATTTCAGCCGTCTTCGGCCCGGCTTGCTTGAATCCTGATGGTGCAATGAGCTAGGGACTCACGTCTGAGTATACCCTTCCACGCTTATGGTGGACAAAATAATTAAACAACAGGGGGTGGCGATGAACAGAGTATCTGAATTAAGCAGAATACTCTCACCCAGTCAAGAGATCAGGGCTTACTCCAACACCGTTTTTTAGCTCAATGCACCATCCCAGCTCAGAACCTGGCTATATGCAAATTAGTCTGTCCCTGGCCCAGTGTATCATGGGAACAGGGCAAACCAAACTACCAAGCCAATTCTTTCACTGGGAAGGAAACAAGCTACCGGGGACCGGTTTCTGGCATTTCAGCCGTCTTCGGCCCGGCTTGCTTGAATCCTGATGGTGCAATGAGCTAGGGACTCACGTCTGAGTATACCCTTCCACGCTTATAGTGGACAAAATAATTAAACAACAGGGGGTGGCGATGGACAGAGTTTCTGAATTAAGCAGAATACTCTCACCCAGTCAAGAGATCAGGGCTTAATCCAACACTGTTTTTTAGCTCACTGCACCATCCCAGCTCAGAACCTGGCTATATGCAAATTAGTCTGTCCCTGGCCCAGTGTATCATGGGAACAGGGCAAACCAAACTACCAAGCCAATTCTTTCACTGGGAAGGAAACAAGCTACCGGGGAACGGTTTCTGGCATTTCAGCCGTCTTCGGCCCGGCTTGCTTGAATCCTGATGGTGCAATGAGCTAGAGACTCACGTCTGAGTATACCGTTCCACGCTTATGGTGGACAAAATAATTAAACAACAGGGGGTGGCGATGAACAGAGTTTCTGAATTAAGCAGAATACTCTCACCCAGTCAAGAGATCAGGGCTAAATCCAACACCGTTTTTTAGCTCACTGCACCATCCCAGCTCAGAACCTGGCTATATGCAAATTAGTCTGTCCCTGGCCCAATGTATCATGGGAACAGGGCAAACCAAACTACCAAGCCAATTCTTTCACTGGGAAGGAAACAAGCTACCGGGGACCGGTTTCTGGGATTTCAGCCGTCTTCGGCCCGGCTTGCTTGAATCCTGATGGTGCAATGAGCTAGGGACTCACGTCTGAGTATACCCTTCCACGCTTATGGTGGACAAAATAATTAAACAACAGGGGGTGGCGATGAACAGAGTATCTGAATTAAGCAGAATACTCTCACCCAGTCAAGAGATCAGGGCTTACTCCAACACCGTTTTTTAGCTCAATGCACCATCCCAGCTCAGAACCTGGCTATATGCAAATTAGTCTGTCCCTGGCCCAGTGTATCATGGGAACAGGGCAAACCAAACTACCAAGCCAATTCTTTCACTGGGAAGGAAACAAGCTACCGGGGACCGGTTTCTGGCATTTCAGCCGTCTTCGGCCCGGCTTGCTTGAATCCTGATGGTGCAATGAGCTAGGGACTCACGTCTGAGTATACCCTTCCACGCTTATAGTGGACAAAATAATTAAACAACAGGGGGTGGCGATGGACAGAGTTTCTGAACTAAGCAGAATACTCTCACCCAGTCAAGAGATCAGGGCTTAATCCAACACTGTTTTTTAGCTCACTGCACCATCCCAGCTCAGAACCTGGCTATATGCAAATTAGTCTGTCCCTGGCCCAGTGTATCATGGGAACAGGGCAAACCAAACTACCAAGCCAATTCTTTCACTGGGAAGGAAACAAGCTACCGGGGACCGGTTTCTGGCAATTCAGCCGTCTTCGGCCCGGCTTGCTTGAATCCTGATGGTGCAATGAGCTAGGGACTCACGTCTGAGTATACCCTTCCACGCTTATGGTGGACAAAATAATTAAACAACAGGGGGTGGCGATGGACAGAGTTTCTGAATGAAGCAGAATACTCTCACCCAGTCAAGAGATCAGGGCTTAATCCAACACCGTTTTTTAGCTCACTGCACCATCCCAGCTCAGAACCTGGCTATATGCAAATTAGTCTGTCCCTGGCCCAGTGTATCATGGGAACAGGGCAAACCAAACTACCAAGCCAATTCTTTCACTGAGAAGGAAACAAGCTACCGGGGACCGGTTTCTGGCATTTCAGCCGTCTTCGGCCCGGCTTGCTTGAATCCTGATGGTGCAATGAGCTAGGGACTCATGTCTGAGTATACCCTTCCACGCTTATGGTGGACAAAATAATTAAACAACAGGGGGTGGCGATGGACAGAGTTTCTGAATTAAGCAGAATACTCTCACCCAGTCAAGAGATCAGGGCTTAATCCAACACCGATTTTTTGCTCACTGCACCATCCCAGCTCAGAACCTGGCTATATGCAAATTAGTCTGTCCCTGGCCCAGTGTATCATGGGAACAGGGCAAACCAAACTACCAAGCCAATTCTTTCACTGGGAAGGAAACAAGCTACCGGGGACCGGTTTCTGGCATTTCAGCCGTCTTCGGCCCGGCTTGCTTGAATCCTGATGGTGCAATGAGCTAGGGACTCACGTCTGAGTATATCCTTCCACGCTTATGGTGGACAAAATAATTAAACAACAGGGGGTGGCGATGGACAGAGTTTCTGAATTAAGCAGAATACTCTTACCCAGTCAAGAGATCAGGGCTTAATCCAACACCTTTTTTTAGCTCACTGCACCATCCCAGCTCAGAACCTGGCTATATGCAAATTAGTCTGTCCCTGGCCCAGTGTATCATGGGAACAGGGCAAACCAAACTACCAAGCCAATTCTTTCACTGGGAAGGAAACAAGCTACCGGGGACCGGTTTCTGGCATTTCAGCCGTCTTCGGCCCGGCTTGCTTGAATCCTGATGGCGCAATGAGCTAGGGACTCACGTCTGAGTATACCCTTCCACGCTTATGGTGGACAAAATAATTAAACAACAGGGGGTGGCGATGGACAGAGTTTCTGAATTAAGCAGAATACTCTCACCCAGTCAAGAGATCAGGGCTTAATCCAACACCGTTTTTTAGCTCACTGCACCATCCCAGCTCAGAACCTGGCTATATGCAAATTAGTCTGTCCCTGGCCCAGTGTATCATGGGAACCGGGCAAACCAAACTACCAAGCCAATTCTTTCACTGGGAAGGAAACAAGCTACCGGGGACCGGTTTCTGGCATTTCAGCCGTCTTCGGCCCGGCTTGCTTGAATCCTGATGGTGCAATGAGCTAGGGACTCACGTCTGAGTATACCCTTCCACGCTTATGGTGGACAAAATAATTAAACAACAGGGGGTGGCGATGAACAGAGTTTCTGAATTAAGCAGAATACTCTCACCCAGTCAAGAGATCAGGGCTAAATCCAACACCGTTTTTTAGCTCACTGCACCATCCCAGCTCAGAACCTGGCTATATGCAAATTAGTCTGTCCCTGGCCCAATGTATCATGGGAACAGGGCAAACCAAACTACCAAGCCAATTCTTTCACTGGGAAGGAAACAAGCTACCGGGGACTGGTTTCTGGCATTTCAGCCGTCTTCGGCCCGGCTTGCTTGAATCCTGATGGTGCAATGAGCTAGGGACTCACGTCTGAGTATACCCTTCCACGCTTATGGTGGACAAAATAATTAAACAACAGGGGGTGGCGATGGACAGAGTTTCTGAATTAAGCAGAATACTCTCACCCAGTCAAGAGATCAGGGCTTAATCCAACACCGTTTTTTAGTTCACAAAACAGTGTTGGATTAAGCCCTGATCTCTTGGCTGGGTGAGAGTATTCTGCTTAATTCAGAAACTCGGTCCATCACCACCCCCTGTTGTTTAATTATTTTGTCCACCATAAGCGTGGAAGGGTATACTCAGACGTGAGTCCCTTGCTCATTGCACCATCAGGATTCAAGCAAGCCGGGCCGAAGACGGCTGAAATGCCTTAAACCGGTCCCCGGAAGCTTGTTTCCTTCCCAGTGAAAGAATTGGCTTGGTAGTTTGGTTTGCCCTGTTCCCATGATGCACTGGCCCAGAGACAGACTAATTTGCATATAGCCAGGTTCTGAGCTGGGATGGTGCAATGAGCTAAAAAACGGTGTTGGATTAAGCCCTGATCTCTTGACTGGGTGAGAGTATTCTGCTTAATTCAGAAACTCGGTCCATCACCACCCCCTGTTGTTTAATTATTTTGTCCACCATAAGCGTGGAAGGGTATACTCAGACGTGAGTCCCTTGCTCATTGCACCATCAGGATTCAAGCAAGCCAGGCCGAAGACGGCTGAAATGCCAGAAACCGGTCCCCGGAAGCTTGTTTCCTTCCCAGTGAAAGAATTGGCTTGGTAGTTTGGTTTGCCCTGTTCCCATGATGCACTGGGCCAGGGACAGACTAATTTGCATATAGCCAGGTTCTGAGCTGGGATGGTGCAATGAGCTAAAAAACGGTGTTTGATTAAGCCCTGATCTCTTGACTGGGTGAGAGTATTCTGCTTAATTCAGAAACTCTGTCCATCACCACCCCCTGTTCGTTAATTATTTTGTCCACCATAAGCGTGGAAGGGTATACTCAGACGTGAGTCCCTTGCTCATTGCACCATCAGGATTCAAGCAAGCCGGGCCGAAGACAGCTGAAATGCCAGAAACCGGTCCCCGGAAGCTTGTTTCCTTCCCAGTGAAAGAATTGGCTTGGTAGTTTGGTTTGCCCTGCTCCCATGATGCACTGGGCCAGGGACAGACTAATTTGCATATAGCCAGGTTCTGAGCTGGGATGGTGCAATGAGCTAAAAAACGGTGTTGGATTAAGCCCTGATCTCTTGACTGGGTGAGAGTATTCTGCTTAATTCAGAAACTCGGTCCATCACCACCCCCTGTCGTTTAATTATTTTGTCCACCATAAGCGTGGAAGGGTATACTCAGACGTGAGTCCCTTGCTCATTGCACCATCAGGATTCAAGCAAGCCGGGCCGAAGACGGCTGAAATGCCAGAAACCGGTCCCCGGAAGCTTGTTTCCTTCCCAGTGAAAGAATTGGTTTGGTATTTTGGTTTGCCCTGTTCCCATGATGCACTGGGCCAGGGACAGACTAATTTGCATATAGCCAGGTTCTGAGCTGGGATGGTGCAATGAGCTAAAAAACGGTGTTGGATTAAGCCCTGATCTCTTGACTGGGTGAGAGTATTCTGCTTAATTCAGAAACTCGGTCCATCACCACCCCCTGTTGTTTAATTAATTATTCACATACAGGCATTGAAGGGTATCAAGTCATTCCTCTGATCACTACAAAGGGTGTCCTTTAAAGCAGAATTTGTGTTCAAGAACCTATGGTTGGTATCAAATCGGGGATGTGTTACATTTTTCCGCATTTATGTATCGATGTGAATTAATTGCAATACTTTGTATCTTCTTGAATTTGCAAAGTTTCTAAATCTTCCATGAATTCCCCAGCGGGATAAATTGTCAGTAAACATATAACATTTTAGTCGTGGACGTTTTACCCCTTAATTTTTTGCAGGAGAATTCTGACTCAAAAAGCAGGTTTTGCAAGGTGTTTCTTACACAAACCCAACTTTTTGTGGGATTCTTCAGCTGCATTTTTATTTTAAAGAAATTCTCATCTTGGTGAAACTAAAAAAGTTGGCAAAGTTGAAAAGAAAACCTTCACAGAGTGCTCACAAGTAAAGTTTTTAAAATGTATACATCCCTAAATCAAATTTGAAAAAGTGACCATAAATGTTAAAACCAGTGACACTGTCCCCTCATGAGAATGCCACTCTTCTCGGTAGGGCTTTCTTAAGATCCCTCTATTGATCTAGGTCGGCAGTGGAAGCAGACAACGGACTACCTTTCCACCAGGTCCTTCAATAAGCAACCACAGAAAATACGTCATGGCGGACTCTAGGAAATATTTTGCAATTTCTTGCATGGCTTTCCTGAAGACAGCTTGGATTGTGAAGTGTTTCTCTGAAATAGTTGCAATCTGTTTTGATGAATTGTTATGCAATGCCCTTTGTTCGTCATTTCATATCATCAGTTATGAGGACTTACAACATTTGGATAACTTTTTTTTTTGTTGAATAATTATATAGCGCGAACTCGAACCGAAGGGATTGGAGCTCTTTACATGAGCACCTGTTACATTACACAAGGACACATGCATTTTTTGATGAGCACAGGGAGATTGTGAAATGCCTAGAATCACAGTATGTGGAGTCGACTCCAAGGTTCGAACATTGGTTTCCCCGCTCCAAGGTCGGCTGTCTAGCCGTGAGATCACACTCTCCCCCCTAGATTTGTGTTACGCACTTTGAGTAGGCGGTATTTTAAGGCTTTGATGCGATGGCCAAGAGTATGGTAGTCTGCTAGCCAGCAGGATTCTGTATCCCTTTTGAGATCTTGCCCAGCAGACAGCGCCAAATGTCTGGCTGAGAAAAACCTATTGTGATCTTACGATCCCTTGCTAATTCATGGAGAAGGCACTGTGGCATAACAAGGGTGGCATGGGCCTCAATGCAAGAAAGGAAAATTAGCCCCCGATTCCTGTTTAGGTAGACAAACAGCTGTAATTGTGGTACGAAGAGTCCCATGTGCTCCTGGGCCCCGGTGCAACTGCACCCGCTGCACTATTTTGAACAATGCCCTTTAGTTCAGTTCAGTTCACAAAGCGTTATTTGATCTTCGTAAGCAGACCATAAAAGCACAACAGTACATGTAAAATTTCCACAACAATGAATATAAATATACTAGCAGCCCGTCCCGACGTTGTCTGGGTGCTCTGACCGGGTTTTTGACCCCTTTTTGAGTGAAGGTGACTTTAGCCTACTATCATTCTAATAGAGGGATTAGAGCCTTAGATCTGGCCTATTTACAAGGTGCTTGACATAATTCCCTACTCTTTTCTCTATTCTAGGGCCTATAAGCTTATGTTAGGGGATAGATTCCTTAGTATTAGTATTATTCCTTCCTTTTGTAAGGTTACTAGTATATTTCTGCTAGAGTTACTCATCTTTATGCTTATTTCGGGCCTTGTAGGCCTCAAACGAGAGAGACTCCATCTTTCTTTCTGCCTCGGCTGCTTGAGACGCTTTTAGGTCAAATGTAATGTTATAAGGTGTTGTTCGCTTGGAGAGAACCGGCTCCGGCTGGCCCTTATCGAAAGACTGTATTTTTCTTCGTGTTGAAGACATAACATCAGGCCAGCCGGCTGAGAATGTGTCCTTGGCACAGGGTGGTACAAGAATTTGGTGGGCGGTAGGTTACTGGCTGGAAATTTCCATGCATGAACAAGGTTCTATATTAGCGAAAGTACAGAGAGGAGGAGAGGTCATTCAGTCAGTTAGTAGACGGCAGCTAGTCGTTAGCATTATTGCAGTTAATCAACTTAAAGCAGACAGTTGCCATTTTGAAGTCCGAAAAGACCGAAGGCTGATACTCTCTCAGAAAGATTGAAGTTATTTTAGTTGGAGAAGCTGGTGAGCTTTGATACTGAGATCAGAGCATGCAGAGTGAAGAAGTTAGCAGAGCGAACGAATACTAGAGCGGCAGTAACTGATTTATAAGATCGAAGTCAGAAGGTGAAGATAGTCCGTGATCGAGAGGAGAGAGGAGTAGTGCAGAATGACGAGAGTGAGACAGACGAAACAGAGAACAAGAGGGAGGTTCCAGTGACTTGGAGGGGAGCAGAGGAGACAGAGCAAAGCGGTGCAGACGTGTATGCGTGACTGCAGGGGTGATCCTAAGATGAGCCAAGGCACAGACGAGAAGGGAACCCAGATGACAACTGAGTCCAGACTTTGTACTCATAAGGTGACGTCGACCCTTTCTTATTAGCGTGCACACACATTCTAATTCTTTCCTTTGCTTTTCAGGCTATATGTTATATTGCAGTATCATATTGTTGTTATAATTTGTTATTGTGTAATAAAGGGACCCCAGTTCTTAGTGAACCATTGTGTAACTGTTATTTGTATGGTAAAGTTAACCTTTCTTCTAGTCAGATGCTGTTATGTGGACGGATGCGTTTCCCGTCCGGGTAAGTGGTAACTGAGCAAGGGAGCAGGGAGCACTTAAATCAGAGAATAACCTTTGCATACCGTAATTTGGCCATTCTTGTGTGAAAGGATCGAACTGTCTTATTCCCAGTAGTATATAGTGAAACTTCCCAACAGAGAGAGAGAGAGAGTTAAAGGTATCAATAGGACAGTGATCGCCGGTGCGTAGCGGTGTTAGTGAGAGCACCGGGAGGAGACAGTGTGTATACCCACAGGATTGGATACGTGGGGATTCCCGCATACCACCTTCACCGGCTCCAGCTGGTACAAAACCAGGCAGCCAGATTGGTCTTTCAACAACCCAAGTACCAACACGTCATGCCCTTGTTGAAAAGACTGCACTGGCTCCCGGTAGCGTACCGCTGTATTTTAAAAATGAGATGCACAGTTTTCAAATCTTTATCTGCTTCTGCCCCTGTCTTTATTTCTCTCAGCCTTAATCGTCACATCCCCTCACAGCACCTCAGGTCCTCTGCTCACAATCTCTTGATTACCCCCAGGTTCAAACGGAAGAAACATGGCGGTGCCTGCTTCTCCTTCCTTGCTCCTTCTACCTGGAACTCCTTTCCTCTCTCAATCCGACTTACTCCGGATTACATCACTTTTCGTAAAAACTTGAAAACTTATCTGTTCCAATTAGCTCACGATTAGCCCCGTACTTACCCACTTCCTCTCTCCACTTGTCTCTGAGCGCCATGAAACCAATTGGTGACCGTGCGCGGTAACAAGTACTTTTAACATAACATAACATAACATAACAACAGGATTGTGGCTTGAGACAGAGAGAGAGAGAGCACCGGGAGGAAACGGTGTGTATACCCACAGGATTGTGCCTTGAGACAGAGAGAGAGAGAGCACCGGAAGGAAACGTTGTGTATACCCACAGGATTGTGGCTTGTGTGAGCACTGATTGTGGTCAGTGTGTAATGGTAAGTAATCAGAACTGCCCCCTTCACTATGAGTAGGAGGGTAGCATAGTCTGGGCCTAAGTTGCCGCGAGACTATAAAGTATGAGTGTCGTGTAGAATATGGAATTCCGTAGCAATTGGTGATTGTTTCTAGTAATCCCTATGGATTTGGTGGTGTTTTGGATGATCTAAGCTTTTATATTGCTAATTTCCCATCCCCAGGTAGGTACCCAGGTACCATGGTAAGTAGGTCCTGAGGAGGGAGGTGGTTTTGTTTCGGCTGGGATAGTGGTGTCTTGGTGAGCTGATTCCATCTGGTCCGAAAATCCGGTCGTTACACCGGGTATGAATTGCTGCCGGCCAGTAGTATATTGTTTTGTAGGATTTCGTTTTAATAGCATTTCTTATCTGTGACAGGCCTGTGAAACGCTCAGATTCACAGTGCACTGCTGATGCACTTAAGAGTGCGCGGTCAGTAGTGTGAGAACTCGAGTTTCCCTACTTTATTTTTCCTTGCAATATTATATAGCGCGAACTCGACTACATGGCATGAGCACAATTTACATTACAGAAGAACACATTCAATTGTGGTAGGCACGGGGAGACAAAACGATTTGCCTGGAATCACAGGATGTTGAGCTGATGCCGATATTCAAACGTAGCTCCTCAGCTCTAAGGTTCGCAATTCTAGAACTTGTGGCAGGAGGTGTGTCTAAAAGTGTATGTCGGTGCTGGCCATCAATGAGAGAGACCTGTGCATTTTTCAAATGGGTGGTGAAAAAATATGAGAATGTTGCTGGAGATGTGGACCGCCGTGTCAACAATGTACTTAACGGGGGAGGGTAAACACCTATTATTTCGCAACTTTCTTTCAGCATACCATCACTCCGCATACTTTCATTACGAAAGTACCATGACTCCGGAATGCCATTATAACGCATGACATTACATTTTATATGCTTTTACCATGCATACATTTACAACGAAATTCGTTGTAAATGCATGAATGGTAAAAGCATGTTTAGTTTTTTAATGTTTGGATAAGGTAAGTATGGGTATAGGGGTATAGGTTTTGGGGTACGAAGGTATATGTTTTGGGATGTTTGGGTATTTTAAGGGTTCAGATACAGTTTTGGGTTATGGGGTACAGGGGTAGTTTTAGGGTTTAGGGATCCCAGGGGGGCACGTGCTCCACTCTGATCTTCCCTTTGTGCAGCGCAATGCAGAGACTCTCTGTGAGGGCGGGCGATTTCCGTCAGAGTGGGGCTGCAGGGGCCTAAGAGCTGAACAAAGCTCATTAGCATGCGAATGGTCTCTTAAAGAGGTGTGAAGTGCTTGGGTGCGACTGCCTGGCTGAGTGTGTGTGTGTACCCAGAAGCTGTGTCAGCCCGGGCACACACAGGCATGGTGAGATGAAGAGGGAGAGGGAGGGAGGAAGGAGACAGAGACAGACAGACAGAGGGAGAGCGAGGGAGGGAGACAGGCAGACAGAGGGGGAGCGAGGGAGGGAGACAGAGGCTGACAGAGCGAGAGCGAGGGAGGCAGCGCGAGGGAGAGCGAGGGAGACTGAGGCAGACAGGGAGAGCGAGGGAGAGTGAGGGAGGGAGACATGCAGACAGAGGGAGAGCGAGGGAGGAAGACAGGCAGACAGAGGGAGAGCGAGGGAGGGAGACAGGTAGACAGAGGGAGAGCGAGGGAGGCAGAGTGAGGGAGAGCGAGGGAGAGTGAGGGAGACAGAGTGAGAGAGAGCGAGGGAGACAGGGAGAGCGAGGGAGACAGAGGGAGAGCGAGGGAGACAGAGGGAGAGCGAGGGAGGGAGACAGGCAGACAGAGGGAGAGCGAGGGAGGCAGAGTGAGGGAGAGCGAGGGAGAGCGATGGAGACAGAGTGAGAGAGAGCGAGGGAGACAGAGGGAGAGCGAAGGAGACCGAGGGAGAGCGAGGGAGACAGAGGGAGAGCGAGGGAGGCATAGCAAGGGAGACATAAGGAGAGTGAGGGAGACAGAGGCAGCTAGAGGGAGAGCGAGGGATGTCGAGTGGAGCCGGCCACCAGACGTCCGTTATGTTGCCATGTGGGTGAATAGATGTATGGGTGGAGTGGTGGATGTATGGGTGGAGTGATGGGTGGAATGGTGGATGTGTTGGTGACATGGTGGATCTATGGGTGGGGGGTGGATGGATGAGTGAGGGGATGGATGGATAGGTGAAGGGGTGGATGGATGGTGGGAGAGAGGATGGATGCATGAGTGGAGGGATGGATGGGAGTGGATGGATGTGTGTATGGTTGGAAGGGTAGATGGATGGGTGGAGGGATGGATGGATCAGTGAAATGGTGGATGGATCAGTGAAATGGTGGATGGATCGATGGGGGGGTGGATGGTGGACGAGTCGGTGGGTGGATGGATGAGAGAGGTGATGGATGGATGTATTGATGTATTGATGGGTGAAGGGGTGAATGGATGGATGGATGAGTGAAGGGGTGGATGTGGGGATGGATGGGTGATTGAGGAGGGTGGATGGACGGGGGGGATGGATGGAGGAGTGAAGGGGTGGGTGAGAGGTCAATGGATGGATTCATGAGTGGATGAGTGGATGGATGAGTGGGTGGATGGGTGAAGGGTGGATGGAGGGATGGGTAGCTGGGTGAGGGGGGAATGGAGAGAGAGAGGGAGGATGGATGGATGGATGGATGAGTGAGGACATGGATGAATGATTGGCAGAGTGGATGGGCAGGTGTGTGCATAGATGGGTGCGGAGAGGAGCATGGAGATGGATGGGTCAGAGAGTGCATGCATGAGTGGGGGAGGGTGGAGAGCGGGAGGGATGGATGGGTGGATGGATGGATGAGTGGGGGGTTGAGTGGGTGGACGGATGAGTGACTGGGTGGATGAATGAGTGGGTGGGGGATGGCTGGATGGGTGAGAGGGTGGGTGGTTGGATGGATGAGTGAGTGAGTGGATGGGTGGAAGAGTGGATGAATGGAGGAGTGGATGGATGGATGAATGGAGGAGTGGATGGATGGATGAATGGAGGAGTGGATGGATGAATGAATGGAGGAGTGGATGGATGAGTGGGAGGATAGCTTGGGTGAAGGGGTGAGTGGTTGGATGGATGGGTGGAAGAGTGGATGGATTGGTGAGGGGATGGATTGGGTGAAGGGATGGATGGATGATGGATGGATGGGTGAGGGGTGGATGGAGGGATGGATGGGTGAGATGATGGATGGAGGGATGGATGGTGGATGGGTTTGCAAGCGGTTGAAGGGGTTTGGATGTGGATGGGGCACAGATGGAGGGAAGGAATGAATGGTGGGGGAGTTGGTGGATGACAAGGTGTACATGATGGATGGGGAGTGTTGTGATGACTTCCTTTGCCTTGGAGGATTGTGTTTTGAGCTGTGTGGTACGCCTCTGTCGTTTCGCCACACCCACTCACAGGCCTGCAGTTTGCTAGGCACTCTTGTTGTGTTGAGCATTGTTTGCCGGATATGGCCCGTGGTGTGCGCGTTGCAGTCGATCATGTGGTGTGCCGGATTCCCGAGGTTTCGGTCGGGTGGTGGGGGGGCCCAACATCTGGGGGAATTCAGCTGGGGGGGCTCAACCTGGAAAAGTTTGAATACCTCTGAAGTAGTGGGTGGTGTTGTAGTAGGGCTTTAAAAGATGAATAGGTGGGGGTTCTACCTTCATTAGCATATTGTAAAGCTTGAGGGAAAAGCCAGAGAACGTCCAGCATTCAGTAGAGGGCTTCATGCAATGTTTGAGTTCTTAGTTTATAAATGCTGATGCTCAGAGAGTTTCTACAGCTTCCTCATAGAGTTAGTTGCGTCTCAGGTAGGGTGGAGTGTTTGGTTTGAGGGTTTAAAGCCTATCAGTGAGCTCCTGTCTCTGTCTGCCCGCAGCTAAGTTTGAGTTAGGCGCCTTGACGCCCACTGGGCATAGTAGCGCGTTTATAAATTATATTTCATTTCATTTCATTTCATTTCATAAGTGTTCATCTCAACATACATCATGCTTGGAAAGGCAGCCATTTGAGTTGGATCACATTTTGCAATCAGCTTGCTACAGCACTTATGGTTGGTTTGGTAATGTAGTTTGGATAGAAGGCACTCCTGGTAAATCCACGATCCCATAGTCCTACTTTAGGGTAAATAATGCTTGTACCGCTTGCTCTAAATCATCCATAGATATTACATTTTTTATAGGTTTCAGGATTTGTAGCTGGTAGTGGCCCTAACCCACTTATTACTACTGTTAAGTGTGATTCTAGGCTTATTTTCATGTCTACAAACAAGTTGATGGTTAAGGCATTGTATATGGATCTAAACAGAGACCTGCACGATTATGATTTTTGGGTTACAGCCGATAAGAAGGAGTTCCTTTTACTTTACTTAAGCCAGATAGGCATCTGGTTCTATATTTTGAGGGTATATATAGCCTTTGATGTAGTCAATGGATAGATAATTTTGTATTTTTACATATATTTGTGTTTTATCCACGTTTTGATGTGGAAAAGGCCACAAGGTTCTAGATAAAGGTTGAGGACAATGAAGCTACTGATGAGCCATGTGGGCATCGAATAGAGTTTGAATGGGGTTTGAGAAGGTATTTTCTTAACAACTGGACAGTGGTTATCTGTAATGGGTCCAAACCATTGTAACACTGTCCTACCGTAGCAGGTAGAAAGAGAGCTAAACAATAAGGGCCTGATTCACAAAGGTAAACTTCTACTTTTGTGTAAGTTTACTATTTTTTGGTACTCACAAACGACAAGTTAAAATTTACTAATAGTCATTTTGGCAGTGCAGAGACTCTGGAATTTGCATATAAAAAGATAGACCTGTCCTATGCACTGCCCCAGACAAAAAGAAAAAAGTAGTTCACAAAAAGTAAGCAGTTGAAGAACACAAGTCAGCCAGTCAGGAGGGTGGTAAAGAGGCTATCCTCCAGGGGAGGGACAAACACAAGACGGACAAGGAAAGCCATTGAAATGGAAAAATGCAAGCAAAGGAGAGTTTCAATAAAGCCAAACAATGGTAAGCAGTGAGCGGGGTGCAAACCACGGAAATGCTTGGTAAGTCCACAATAGGTCCATCTGATTATGATAGACATATTGTGAAATGCTAACCATTAATTGGCTTGATTGTTGCTCTCATTTGCTCCCGTCCTGGGTTTGTCTCAAACCTGAAGTGTAGCCTTTTTACGATCCTTTGATTAGATACATTGTATCTTTCCACTGCTCACA
Source organism: Lissotriton vulgaris (assembly GCF_964263255.1). Taxonomy (NCBI): domain Eukaryota; kingdom Metazoa; phylum Chordata; class Amphibia; order Caudata; family Salamandridae; genus Lissotriton; species Lissotriton vulgaris. Next base: position 933,309,675 of record NC_141685.1, read on the forward strand.
TTTAGAGAACTACTTTTTTCTTTTTCATTCAGCATTCACTGAGAACGCATGTAGTTTTAGCCCTCTCCCTCTGATCCTGCTCTCCACCTACTTTCTCAACCACCCCCACTCTATGCTGCTCCCCAAACCAACAGCTTGTCTGTAAAAGCACAGCAACAGGGATGTTTTGCTGGGGTATTGCTGAATTGCAGGCTTCTATGGTTTTTTATTTTATCTACTGCTTTCCACATATTGCATGGAAGCACAAGATATGTCTGTTTTGGTGCTGTGGGAAGGGCCATTTGCTGCACTCCTCTGGCGTCTGAGGTAGAAGGTGTACTTAGCATGCCGCTTTTCCTGGATCCCCATAAATCAGTTCCCTAGGCTACTACAGAGGATCAATTGGCTGAATCCCGTCCACAGTAAATTAGGCCTTGACAAGCATTTCCTTTTCCATTCTGACGCATCAATATTCTTTTTTAATTCTGTTTAGGATTTCTTGAATGCAGTAAACTATGCCATTTACAAAAATTGAAAACATTAAATGTAATGCACAGTTTTGAGATACAATAAGATATGTATTTTCTTTGCCTCCAGTTTTTTTATAATTCTTTCTCTTTTACTTTTTTTGTTAATTCTCTTTATTAGTGTATACAAAAGGTACAACAATGCTGCTAGCATCCTTTAATATGCTTCGCACTATGCAGGTTGACGGTAATGCGTGTCATTAAATATACATCCTTGAATTATTAGACAAGTGTTACAGTAATGTGAATCTGGGAGTCTCTTCAACGATATCATGGGGTAACACGCAGTCCACATGGTATTCACTACACGTCTATGTCTCTGGCAGGCTACGGTATTCTCTCGTAGGGTCCCATACCTTTTGGAGTGTATGTGAGCATCCTCTCCCTTTATATATAGAACGCTCATTAGCTATACACAAGTCCAGTTCTGCACCCCAGCATTCCACCGGGGTGGGGCCGAAAATCTCCAACGTTGTGCTATATTGCGTCAAGCCACTTCTAACCCCAAAGTGCAAAACAGGCTTTGCTATCTAGTAACTTCTGTATAACCCTATATACCCGAAACACAGAGCTTCACTCCAGGGGCCATTGTCAGGCTCTTTAGGAATTGAATCACCCATGTCCCCTGAGGTTGTATAGCAGGGTAATCCCATAATATGTGTACAAAAGGCCCTTTGTGTCCACATCCCAGAAGACAGTTGTCACTCTCAGCCCTCCCAATTCTATCTAATAACACCCTGGTGTAGAAGGTCCTGTGAAGAATATTCACCTGCACAAATGGAAACCCCAACTTAATTGCCACCTCCCATGGTCTCCCATGTGCCTCAGTCCATTCGCCATCAGAGAGTTTTCTGAGATCTTGTTGCCGTAGCCCACTCAGCGCCTCAAGTGTGGAGAAGTGTGGCTCAATGGTTAGAGCGGCAAACCCTGATGCAGAGGTCTAGGCCAGGGTTCAAATCCCGCCTCGGTGGGTCTTGGGCTCAACTTCCTCGGACCTGATAATTCTCGCCTCAGTGCGTATTCTAATCATGGGTCCCACTCTGCAACTCTGGGCAATAGCTTGCTTAATCTCCACAACGGCCCCAACAGCGCTGGGATGCCTGGCTTCACCTTGGGGGTGCCCAGGAGTAGACATTTTGCAGGGAAAAGCCAGGAAGGGTTCCACAGCCGTATGCGTACAGCTCCAGGAAACCCGGGTTGGGGTATAAGTGTGCTTTACAAGTACAAATTAATTTCATCTGGTATGTTATTCATGATCTTTCCATGAATTATATCCCCTTGCACCTTAGGGTTTCATCCAGTATCCCATCCTCTAGTGCAGGGGTCTCCAAACCGGTCCTGGAGTGCCGGATCCATGCCAGATTTTTAAAATTACTACATGTATCTCAATGGGGATATCCAAAAAATCTGGCATGGATCCGGCCCTCCAGGACCGGTTTGGAGACCCCTGCTCTAGTGGATTAGCTTCTGGTACCTGGGTGCCATCTGTAATGTCTTTAGTTAGCACATGTCGGTGGCACAGGCAGTGGAAGACCTCCCCCTCTGGCCTCTGATACTCTTTCCTAAGGGCACGGAATTCGTTCCAAGTCACGCCTACCCAACATCATGAAGCGCGCTGATTCCTATATGGTCCCAACGCTGAAAACCAGACAGTCCTTGGGTCTCAAGCAGCCTCCAGGGTTGTCATAGCAGGGCACTTCCCGTAAAGATCTCAAACCATCCCATCTGACAGACCACACTGATGCATGGCGACTAGCGCAATCTCTTCTTTCTCCCATAGAAGGCCACTAGGAAGCCCCTGGGTCCCATTAGTACCCTGTGTCCTTTCACAGATGGCTCATGTAGGTCTGCAAACACCCAGTCATTTACCACAACCAGCTGCATGGTCCTATAAACTCGGAGGTCCGGGAGGGTTGTGCCTCTTTCGTAGTGAACCTAGTCAACATAATCTGCAGGACACCCAAGTTCCAGGGGAACCTTCTCAATTCTCTGTTCACATACTGGAAAAAGCTGCCCCATATGGCGTATTTTCTAAAATGTACATAGATTTGGCTAAAATAATTTGATAAAACTCTACTCTATCTAGCAAAAAGAGAGGAAGTGTTTGCCAGTGTGTGACAGCCCTCTTCAATTTTTCCAATATACTTATAGATTATTACTGTAAGAAAGCTCTTGCAAGAGCGAGTAATATGAATCCCCAAGTAGCGGAATCCATGTTGAGATACACAGGGTACCCCTGATCGGCAGGGCAGGCGTCCAGATCGTCAGTGTGTAGAGGATGGACTTGGACCAATTAATGTTACAGCCACTGTAGTTCCCAAATATGTGCATAACCTGCACTGTCCTATCAACGGATAAGTTTGGATCCATGAAGTATAGTAGAACATCACCTGCATATAATGGCATTTTGTCCACCCAGTCATCCTCGCACCACAGCCCGCTAATAAGGGGGTCACCGCTTACCCAGCAGACTAGGGACTCCACTGCCAGGGCAAATAACATAGGGGAAATCGAGCAGCCCTATCGAGTGCCCCTCTGCAGACCTGTAACCACACTTTTGTAGTAAGTTTACACTTGGTGTTTACGAATAACAAAAGAAGAAAACTTACTACATAGTGTAAACATAGCCAAAGTGTAACTTACCTTTGTGAATCAGCCAGTGTTTCTGCCTAACCTCATTGGGCCCGATTCACAGAACTAACTTAAGACAAAATCCTAAACTTACTACCATTTTTGTATTCACAAAAGGCACTTACTCATTTTGGTATTCACAGATGACATTTACTCATTTTTTTATTCACAGAAGGCACTTACTCATCAATCAGTAAGAGCATTCTGTGAATACCAAGATGAGTACGTACCTTCTGTGAAAACCAAAATGAGTAAATGGTAGCAAGTTTAGGATTTTGTCTTAATTTACTTCTGTGAATCGGGCCCTACGTTCCACCACCCGGAACCCCCTCAAAGTCAAGAAATCGCCATTCTCCTGATCCAAGTTGAGACCCATCACGCTAGTAAACCCCAGTCATATAGGAGTAACCATATACTGCAGTGAAGCTGCAAAAACAGCAAAGAATTAATACAAAGAACTCACACGAAACAAGCATTGGCAAAGCCAATAGGCCTCGCCTTTATGATGCGAGTGCCAAGGTGTCGGCTTTGCTAATGTTTGTTTGCATGGTAGTCTTAAAAAATTCATACGTCGATTCTCCGAATTCAGGGAGAAATCTTCGCACTGCAGTTCTCGGTGCAGAGATTCCACCCGAGTACGGAGATTCCGCACTCGTAACTTTGCTACAAGAACCTTCTCGAATCAGGTCCTTAGTCTCTAAGTAGCCCTACCCCAGTGTCCATAATAAGATACCTTCTGTATGGAGGTTCCTGCCTCCCTGTCCCAGGGCCTCCATGCCCATGTGCATCCTTCTTTCAGTGCCTGTGTCTCCAAGTGCCAGTGTTTGTCTCTCCCTGCATGCATATATCGACATACATGGCAACTCACACAGTGCCATCGTGTGGCACACGATATCGGCTCCAATCACACAGTCTCCCAGTGAAGAGCCGATATCACACGGTGGCAGGGAAATAGAGCAGAAAATCAGTGGGCCCGATTCACAGAACTAACTTAAGACAAAATCCTAATCTTATTACTTTTGGTATTCACAGAAGTTATGATTTTGTCTTAAGTTTGTCTTAAGACAGACTTAAGTTAGGATTTTGTCTTAATTCTGTCTTAAGTTTGTCTTAAGACAAACTTAAGACAAAATCCTAACTTCTATGAATACCAAAAGTAGTAAGCGCCTTGAGACCCTCACGGGTAAATAGCGCACTCTACAAATAGATTGATTGATTGATTGATGTTCGGAGATCAGAGTCTTGGTTCAAAGCCAAAGGTGCGCTAAACAACATTTAAAAGATTGTATGTGCAACAGCCAAGGCCACTGGAACTATACGGCAGGAGAGGACCAAATTATGCAGCAGGGTCGAGTAAGTAATACTGCATGAAGTTATATGGCATAATGCAACACCTTTTCTAATAGTATTACTTCATTATTTCATCATTTTTAAACTTGGTAACACTCTCTGGGCCTTAGTTGCATTACATTAGTACCAATTTAACACTCAAATATATCAATAAGCAACAGAAAGGCAACCAGTCCAGGTTTCCAAAGGTCCTTCCACTGCGCTGCAACATGTGTTGTCACATTTTTTGTAACTTTTGATCCGTTTGAGCTACAAACAACATTTCGGGTTGGTAAAATTGGCTGATTATGCAGCAGATGATGGATCAGGAGAGAGAATCGGCAAATCTACAATTAAGCGAAAATCGCCTCACATTTGCATAATTCCAGTGTTGCCAGTAGCTTGGCCAGTAGCACCCAAACGTCACTCCGGCTGCTAAAGTGGGGGGTTCAAGATGCCGCTGATTGAATTGTGCTTCCGGTCACATCCTTGTGTAGGTCGAGCTGTGCCCACAGTGCCATGAGACCTCGATTTTCCGGGTTGTGGTAGGTGGACCACAGAGTGATTCAGCGAGGGCAAGTGAGGCGTAGGCTGAGGTCAGTTTCCCCTTTTCACTGTGCTCATTCGCTCCGTTGGGGCGTGTTTTGGGCAGTGACAGTGATTCAGCAAAGGCTACTTGAGTGTATGTGGATCACTCTCTCCCATGATTCATTTGCTCAGCGTCTCTTTCAGCAGCCAGTCCTTGCTATGCGTTCTCCGTGGAACATCAACCAAACTGCTGGTAAGTTGACTTTCCTCTGTGTTTTCACTCTGTATAGCGACTGATTTGATTTATTTGTCCCCTCCTGGTTTTCATGGTATCTCCCATGTTTTTGATTTTACATCTACGAAATTATCTGTAAATGCCTCACTCTGTACCTTTGGTTTCCACGTTCAAACTCTGCGTATCCTTTTCTTATAGCCAGTCCTCATTTTACAGGCCACCATTCCAATAAAAGTGCCTATCATGTATTCCATTGGAAATCATTCAGTGGTTGTTACTCATTCAAGCTCAGGCTGATTATGCTAAATATTCACATACAGGCAGTGAAGGGTATCAAGTCATTCCTCTGATCACTACAAAGGGTGTCCTTTAAAGCAGAATTTGTGTTCAAGAACCTATGGTTGGTATCAAATCGGGGTTGTGTTACATTTATTCGCATCTATGTATCGGTGTGAATTAATTTCAATTCTTTGCATCCTCTTGAAGTTGCAAAGTTTCTAAAACTTCCATGAATTCACCGGTGGGTTAAATTTTCAGTAAACATATAACATTTTAGTCTTGGACGTTTTATCCCATAATTTTTTGCAGGAGAATTCTGACTCAAAAAGCAGGTTTTGTAGGATGTTTGTTACACAAACCCAACTTTTTGTGGGTTTGTTCAGCTGCATTTTTTTTTCAGAAAGTCTCATCTTGGTGAGATTAAAAAAGTTGGCAAAGTTGAAAAGAAAACCTTCACGGAGTGGTCACAAGTAAAGTTTTCAAAATGTATACATCCCTAAATCAAATTTGAAAAAGTGACCATAAGTGTTAAAACCAGTGACACTGTCCCCTCATGAGAATGCCACTCTTCTCGGTAGGGCTTTCTTAAGATCCCTCTATCGATCTAGGTCGGCAGTGGAAACAGACAACGGATTACCTTTCCACCAGGTCCTTCAATAAGCAACCACAGAAAATACGTCATGGCGGACTCTAGGAAATATTTTGCAAGCTCTTGCATGGCTTTCCTGAAGACAGCTTGGGTTGCGAAGTGTTTCTCTGAAATAGTTGCAATCTGTTATGGTGAATTGTTATGCAATGCCCTTTGTTCGTCATTTCATATCATCAGTTATGAGCACCTACAACATTTGGATATTTTTTTTTTGTGCATATTTATATAGCTCGAACTCGAACCAAAGAGATTGGAGCTCTTTACATGAGCACCTGTTACATTACACAAGGACACATGCATTTTTTGGTAAGCACAGGGAGATTAAGTGAAATGCCTAGAATCACAGTATGTGGAGTCGACCCCAAGGTTCGAACATTGGTTTCCCAGCTCCAAGGTCGGAAGTCAAGCCGTGAGACCACATCCTCTCCCCTAGATTTGTGTTACGCACTTCGAGTTGGCGGTATTTTAAGGCTTTGATGCGATGGCAATGAGTATGGTAGTCTGCTAGCCAGCAGGATTCTGTATCCCTTTTGAGATCTTGCCCAGCAGACAGCGCCAAATGTCTGGCTGAGAAAAACCTATTGTGATCTTACGATCCCTTGCTAATTCATGGAGAAGGCACTGTGGCATAACAAGGGTGGCATGGGCCTCAATGCAAGAAAGGAAAATTAGCCCCCGATTCCTGTTTAGGTAGCCAAACAGCTGTAATTGTGGTACGAAGAGTCCCAAGTGCTCCTGGGCCCCGGTGCAACTGCACCTGCTGCACTATTTTTAACAATGCCCTTTAGTTCAGTACAGTTCACAAAGCGGTATTTGATCTTTGTAAGCAGACCATAAAAGCACAACAGTACATGTAAAATTTCCGCAACAATAAATATAAATATACTAGCAGCCCGTCCCGACGTTGTCCGGGTATGAATTGCTGCCAGCCAGTAGTATATTGTTTTGTAGGTTTTCGTTTTGATAGCATTTCTTATCTGTGACAGGCCTGTGAAACGCTCCGATTAACAGTGCCCTGCTGATGCACTTAAGAGTGTGCGTTCAGTAGTGTGTGAACTCGAGCTTCCCTACTTTATTTTTCCTTGCAATATAATATAGCGCAAACTCGACAACATGGCATGAGCACAATTTACATTACAGAAGAACACATTCATTTGTGGTAGGCACAGGGAGACAAAGCGATTTGCCTGGAATCACAGGATGTTGAGATGATGCCGAGATTCGAACGTAGCTCCTCAGCTCTAAAGTTCGCAATTCTAGAACTTGTGGCTGGAGGTGTGTCTAAAAGTGTATGTTGGTGCTGGCCATCAATGAGAGAGACCTGTGCATTTTTCAAATGGGTGGTGAAAAAATATGAGTATGTTGCTGGAGATGTGGGCCGCCGTGTCACCAATGTACTTACCGGGGGAGGGTAAACACCCATTATTCCGCAACTTTCTTTCCGCATACCATCACTCCGCATACTTTCATTACGAAAGTACCATGACTCCGCAATGCCATTATAACGCATGGCATTACATTTTATATGCTTTTACCACGCATACATTTACAACGAAATTCGTTGTAAATGCATGAATGGTAAAAGCATGTTTAGTTTTTTAGTGAAGTAGTGTGGCTCACTGGTTAGAGGCGGCAGACCCGAGAGCAGAGGACGGCCCGGGACCAGGGTTCGATTCCCGGCGCGGCAGGTTTCTGGACCAGGGTCAGCGGACTCGATAATTCTCTCGCCTCGGTGCCCACTCTGATCAGCGATCACACTCGGCAACTCTAGGCATTAGCTTGCCTCATCTTCACTAACGGCCCCACCAGACCGCCGGGGATGCCTGGTCTCACCCTGGAGATACCCATTAAGGGACCATCTCTCAGGGAAGCCAGGAAGGGTTTCGCAGCGGTCGAAGCGTCTTGGGACCCTACGGGTAAGTAGTGCGCTATATAAATGCCAATACATTTTTTAATGTTTGGATAAGGTAAGTATGGGTATAGGGGTATAGGTTTTGGGGTACTAAGGTATATGTTTTGGGGTGTTTGGGTATTTTAAGGGTTCAGATATAGTTTTGGGTTATGGGGTACAGGGGTATTTTTAGGGATTGGGGGTAGGTATGTGTTTTTGGGTACAGGCGTATTTTTAGGGTTCAGATATAGTTTTGGGTTATGGGGTTCAGGGGTAGTTTTAGGGTTTAGGGATAGGTATTGGTTTTGGGGTACAGAGGTATTTTTAGGGTTCAGGGCTAGGTTTGGGTTTGGGGTACAGGGGTATTTTAGGGTTCAGGGGTAGGTTTGGGTTTTGGGGTACAGGGGTATTTTTAGGGTTCAGGGGTAGGTTTGGGTTTTGAGGTACAGGGGTATTTATACGGTTCAGGGCTAGGTTTGGGTTTTGGGGTACAGGGGTATTTTTAGGGTTTAGGGATAGGTTTGGGTTTTGGGATACAAGGTATATTTATAGGGTTAAGATGGTTTAGTGTTTAAGGGTGTTGGGGTATTTTAAGGAGTAAGGGTGGGTTATGATTATGGGGTGCAGGGGTATTTAAAGGGAGCAGGGTGGGATTAGCACACGATATGAGACATGGCATGAAGGGCGGAACGTACCACACGCCCCCTGCGTTTGTCACGCCCCCAGCACACGCCAACAGCACAACGCAGACACGCCTGCAAGGGACTACTTTGCTGGCAGGGTTCTTTTACCTTTTAAATGTATATGGTGGGCGTCTGCATGGCCTATGTCCTTCTGCTGCAACTGCCCTTTCCAACGTGGTATTGGGTGTTGTGATTGGTGCTGTGGTTCCTGAGATTACCCGCCTCAAAGGTTTGGGCTCTCTCTTTATTATATTAGTATGGATAAAAGAATCACAACACCCAATACCACGTTGGAAAGGGCAGTTGCAGCAGAAGGACATAGGCTATGCAGACGCCCACCATATACATTTAAAAGGTAAAAGAATCGTGCCAGCAGACATACTCTTTCCTAAGGGCACCCAACATCATGAAGCGCGCTGATTCCTATATGGTCCCAACGCTGAAAACCAGGCAGTCCTTGGGTCTCAGACAGCCTCCAGGATTGTCATAGCGGGGTACTTCCCATAAAGATCCCAAACCATCCCATCTGAAAGACCACACTGATGTATGGCGACTAACGCAATCTCTTCTTTCGGGCCACTAGGAAGCCCCTGGGTCCCATTAGTACCCTGTCTCCTTTCAAAGATGGCTCATGTAGGTCTGCAAACACCCAGTCATTTACCACAATCAGCTGCATGGTCCTATAAAATCGGAGGTCCGGGACGGTTATGACTCTTTCGTATAACCCCCTGGTGAACCTAGTCAACATAATCTGCAGGGCACCCAAGTTCCAGGGGAACCTTCTCATTCGCTGTTCACATGCTGGAAAAAGCTGTCCCGAATGACATATGGTGTGTTTTGTAACATGTACACAAATTTGCTAAAATTTATATAACTCTACTCTACCTAGCAAAAAGAGAGGAAGTGTTTGCCAATGTGTGACAGCCCTCTAAAATTTTTCCAATATACTTATAGATTATTACTGTAAGAAAGCTCTTGCAAGAGCGAGTAATATGAACCCCCAAGTAGTGGAATCCATGTCGAGAGATACACAGGGTACCCCTGATCGGCAGGGCAGGCGTCGAGATCATGAGTGGGTAGAGGATGGACTTGGACCAATTAATGTCAGTCTCTGTAGTTCCCAAATATGTGCATAACCTGCACTGTCCTATCAACTGATCAGTTCGGATCCGTGAAGTATAGTAGAACGTCACCTGCATATAATGAAATGTTGTCCTCCCAGTCATCCTCCCACCACAGCCCGCTAATCAGGGGGTCACCTCTTACCCAGCACACTAAGGACTCCACTGCCAAGGCAAATAACATAGGGGATATCGAGCAACCTTATTGAGTGCCCCCCTGCAGACCTGTAACTACACTTTTGTAGTAAGTTTACACTTGGCGTTTACGAATACCAAAAGAAGAAAACTTACTACATAGTTTAAACGTAGCCAAAGTGTAACTTACCTGTGTGAATCAGCCAGTGTTTCTGCCTGAACTCAGTGGGCCCGATTCACAGAACTAACTTAAGACAAAATCCTAAACTTACTACCATTTTGGTATTCACAGAAGGCACTTACTCATTTTGGTATTCACTGATGAAATTTACACATTCTTTTATTCACTGAAGGCACTTTACTCATTGATGAGTAAGTGCCTTCTGTGAATACCAAAATGAGTAAGTGCACTTACCCATTTAGATATTCACAGAAGGCACTTACTCATCAATGAGTAAGTGCATTCTGTGAATACCATAATAAGTATGTGCCTTCTGTGTAAACTAAAATGAGCAAATGGTAGCAAGTGTAGGATTTTGTCCTAATTTACTTCTGTGAATCGGGCCCAACGTTCCACCACCCGGAACCCCCTCAAAGTCAAGAAATCGCCATTCTCCTGATCCAAGTTGAGACCCATCACGCTAGTAAACCCCAGTCATATAGGAGTCATCACTTCCCATCCACGCTTTAAGAAAATCTTAGGTGTCCACAAGTTAAAAGCGGGGAGCTCCGACCTAAAGGAGCCTGGAAACAAAATACTTACTAGAACCCCACAAGTCTGTTGATTTTAAATATGCATATACTTAAATATGTTTCTACTACAATATCTGTTGTGCTGATGCCAATCAAACTCTTACCCCAAGGACTGCTGGACATTTACACTTAAACTGTATAACTCTCTTTCAATAAATAAACAAATAAATAAATGGTACCAGCAACCATTTCTTTATTTATTTTTTAATAAAAAATAAAAAAATAAAAATAAAACTAAATGGTTGCTGGTACCAGGGCAACCACTTGCCCGAGTCCTACTGTTGATTGCCACCTCCATTATTTGAGGCCTGACTGCATATTTTTAGGTCTCGCCTGTCGATGCGCATGCGCATCGAGCAAGCGAGAGTATTGGGACTTATCCACTCTTTCCCCAACTTGCAAGGAATCGTGGCGATTCCTTGCAGTGCCCGTGACTTTTAAGCTCAATGCGCATGCGCATTGAGCTTAAAAGCGCGTGCACGTCCGTCTTGGTTTACCCGCTCCGCCCCCTCCCCTTCCCGCCGTCTCGCATTTCCCCTGCCGCATCAAAGGCTTTCACGGCCGGCCGGCCATGCTTTCAGTTTCACGACCGGCCGGCCGTGTGAATTACATTCCAAAGCCCGCTCTCCCTGCTCCGCCCCCTGCTCCGGCCGAGACGCATTTCTCCTCCCTCCTCCCCCCTCCTGGGTCAGGTTACCCTGCTTTCTAGTTATCACTTCCAACTGTTCCCGTGTACTCTTTTGCCACATATCGCTGCCTCTGCCCCCCTCTGTTCTCAGCCCTCTCCTTGCCCTGTTTCCATCGCCCCTTCCTGCCCCGTGTTCCACTCCTATGTGCACACATCTACCATCCCAGCATCCTTCTGTTCTTGTATCCCCTCCTTGCACTGTATTTTAATCCCAACTTCCTGTGTTCCACTCGGTGTGCTCATCTGCCCCCTCACCCCCTCTAGTCATCCCTCTTTTTGCCCTGTTTTCATCACCCCATCTTGCCCCCAGTGTTGCACTTTGTGTACTCATCTGCCATTCCTCGCCTCCCTCTGCTTTCATCCTTTTCCTTGCCTGGTGTTTTCATCGCCCCTTTTTGCCCCCTGAGTTCCACTTCTCTGTGCACACATGTGCCACCCTCTCTTCTCGCCCTCTCCTTGTGTTTTCATCACCCCTTACTGTCATATTTTCCACTGTTTGCTCATTTGCCACTAACTGCTGCCCCCTGTCCCCATCTGTTCTCCCCCCACTCATTGTCGATGTTTTCATCACCCTTCTCCTTCTCCTGTGTTTTTATCGCCATTTACTGTCATGTTTTCCACTGTTTTCTCATTTGCCACTAACTGCTGCCCCCTGCACCCCTCTGTTCTCACCCCTTCCTGCCCCCTGTTTCCCACTATGTGCCCTGTCTGCCACTCCTCGCGCCCCCTGCACAGCTCTGTTCTCTCCCTTCTTCTTGCAATGTATTTTCATCACCCCGTCCTGTCCCGTATTCCACTCCGTGTGCCCATCTGCCGTCCTAGTCATCCCTCTTCTTGCCCAGTGTTTTCATCACCCCTCTCTGCCTTTCCCAATACTCTAAACCCTATAGCTGAAACCTCCGACGTCACCACGCGCTTCTAGTTCCTCCCACAAGCTAGCTTGGTTTCACGGACGCATTCTGTACTAATATTTTTTTTTAAGCGCCTCGCTCCTCACATTGCAATAAACTGTTTGCTGATGAAGTGCTGTGAACGTATTGACGTGTCCGTGTTTTCATGTATGTGCCTAGCATGGCCACGGTATGTTCCTTTGTGGTCACTGTCCTAATTCCTTAAGTGTTTCCAGCGCATATGGTTTATTGTTTTTGGCGATAGTGTGAATTTTGTGACGGGCAGTCCCCTCCATGGTGCTCGTGTTTTGCTGTTAGGTTTCGCAACCTTACCCCCTCACGTGTGTCTGGTTACAGCTGAAATGTCGTCATCGAGTTGGCGGGATAACTGGGCGTGTGAAGTGACCTACAGGTCACTAGGTCGAATCCCTGCAGGGCCGACACAGCCCTTCATTCTCCCGAAGCCATTAGTTGAGCTCTATTAAATTGGTGTAATAGGTGACGCCTTTTCAGCACAGCGCTTAGGAGTTACAGTCTCTGTGCATATGAGCTGTAAGCTGAAACCTCCGACGTCACCACGCGCGTCTAGTTCCTCCCCAAAGCTAGCTTGGTTTCACGGACGCATTCTGTACTAATATTTTTTTTTAAGCGCCTCGCTCCTCACATTGCAATAAACTGTTTGCTGATGAAGTGCTGTGAACGTATTGACGTGTCCGTGTTTTCATGTATGTGCCTAGCATGGCCGCGGTATGTTCCTTTGTGGTCACTGTCCTAATTCCTTAAGTGTTTCCAGCGCACCCTCACCCACACTCACCCTCACTCACCCTCAACGCCTCACCCTCACTCACCCTCAACACCTCACACTCACTCACCCTCACCCTCTCTCACCCTCTACCCTCACTCACCCTCAATACCTCACCCTCACTCACCCTCACTCACCCTCACCCTCACTCACCCTCACTCACCCTCACCCTCACTCACCCTCACCCTCACTCACTCTCACCCTCACTCACCCTCACTCTCACCCTCACTCACCCTCACTCACCCTCACTCTCACTCACCCTCAACCCCTCACCCTCACTCACCCTCAACCCCTCACTCACCCTCACTCACCCTCACCCACCCTCACCCTCACTCACCCTCACTCACCCTCAACCCCTCACCCTCACACAGTGCAATAGGTCTCGGAGCATTTGAGTTAGAGCTTTTAGAAATGTTTATGGCTTTTTTTTTTTAATTCTTTAGCATTGGCTACAGGAAACAAAAATGCTAAAGATTTACAAAAAAACCCATAAACAATTCTAAAAGCACTAACTCTAATGCTGCGAGACCTATTGCATTTCCAATGCTTGTTTTCTTTCCCATCAAGTATTTCCTGCACTGTCCTTTCTCATTACTGTTTTGTGTTCCCACTTCCCCCATCGTGATTAGAGAGGTGAGGTGTTGAGTGCGTTATTAGCCTTCCTATGTTTCTCGCCATCTTTCTTGAGGAGCATTTCCCCTGCTATTTCCTGCAGGCCTTGAGACATTGCTCACATTCTTTGGTGGTTGGGCCGCTGCTGTTACTGATCGTTCCCACATTTATTTGGCAGATCTGCAGTTTGCTGGAGCTTTGCAGCTCTTTCGGGTTGTTTCCCTCCCCTGCTCGTTATTTGATAGATGTGTTGGTTTTAAATCTATTTGTTGTCCACCTTTGCAGTATCATCAGAGTTAACACTCTGAAGGGAGAGGGTGTGGCGCAGCAGTCAGAGCTGCCGACTCGAGCTGGGAATCCGGGTTCCAGTCGTGGCGTCGGCGCAGCATCCTGTGATTCTGGGCAAATCACTGAATCTGCCCATGGGCAGCGCCTGGATACCCTCACAGGTGATAAGCAGCGCTATGTAAATCTACAAACTAACTTGCTTACACATGGAGCTCGGAACACATTAGACTCTAGTCTCTTTCTGTTCAGGAAGGGCCCACTGGACCTTTCATTATATACATATGAGGCGGGTTTTTTTTAACACAGCCCTTGGTAGACAACCTCCTGAGGTCTAAGGGGTGTTTTGTGTCGGGCCCAAGTGTTCATGCAGAAAGGCCCGCACAACCCGGCCACTGACATCATGCTCTGCAGACAGAACTGTGCACAGGGGGGTCAACAGAAAGAAGCAGGAATGCCAGTAACCATATACTGCAGTGAAGCTGCAAAAACAGCAAAGAATTAATACGAAGAATTCACACGAAAATCAGTGTTCCTAGTGGCTTTCCTGCTCATTTCCCGAGGCTTTGAAGTGCCGACGTCCATCAGGGGGTGTGAAAACTCCCCAGAACTTCGGCACCAGCCGTAGCAAGCTTTTTTGGGGGCAAAGTGGGGTTCAAAAGTGCCTCGTAGGTGCTTCTTGGCACGAGGCCCCGCCACCTTCAAGTCCACCCCCTCCTCACAGGTGAAATTGTACTTCAAGTTGACAGGTATCTATCCCAATGTTTAGATGTGTTATCAACTGAGTGTCCACGTATTCATGTCCCGGTGTCGGTGTTCATGTGGAAGTTGTGTGTTTGCATCTCCCATGTTTGGCTTCTACATATGGTGAGTGTGTGATGATATAGGGTGTGCATGTGTCGAACTCTTGGGTGTAGAATTTTTGTAAGGTATGAGAGATGGTGAGCCTGCCTCTCCTCGGTATTTTGTGTGGCATTGTATGTCTGCACCTCCCAGAGATGACTATTCTGTATTTTGTGAGATATTCCACCTCTACATTCTGTGTGTGCTGTGAGAGGCTCTAGGTTAGAATCTTGTGGGTGAGTGTTCTGTGGGAGCTCTTTGCTTGCCCCGCCCGAGTTTGTCTCCTGCTTATGCGTTAGTGTTGTGAGAGGTTGTGAATCTGTATCATTTTTGTGTAAAGTGTGTGTTTTTAAGTGTTGAAAGCGGCACGGCTGCACCTCCAGGGTGTTACTTGTGTATGGGTTGTGGAAGGTAGTGAGTCAGCTTCCCCTGGCTTGGCTCGAATACATGTGTCAAAAGGTTGTTGAAATGTTGTGTGTTTTTAATTCTGTGTTTGACTATTGATTGAAGTCTTTGTGTGTATTATGGGAGATTCTGTGCCAGCTTTTCCTGGGCACATCACCAAATGCATGTGTTTAAAGGTTGCTGAGAGGTTGTGTGCTTTCAATTTCTGTGTTTGACTCACGAAGGGTTGGTGTGACCCAACTTTTTCCTGGGTTTGGCTCCTCTGGATGTGTTGAAAGGTCGTTGTAAGGCTGTGTGTTTGTAATTTCTGGGGTCGACTCTTGAAAGATGTGTGTGCTGTGAAAGGTTACCAGTAGGACAGCTTTCCCAGGCGTGGCTCAGATGTATGTGTTGAAGGTTGTTGAAAGGATGTGTTCTTGTCATTTCTGTGGATGACTTTTGGAGGGTGTTTGTATGTTGTGGGAGGTAGTGAGACAGCTTTCCTGGGGGTATCTCATATGCATGTGTTAAATAGTTTGTGTGCTTGCAATTCCTGTGTTTGAACCTTGAAGGGTTTGTGTGAGTTACAGTAGGTAATGAGCCAGCTTTTCTGCCCATGGCTCATATGCATGTGTTGATTCCGTGTGTGCTTGTAATTGCTGGTTTTGACCAGTCTTGCCGGGGGTTGCCTGTGTTGTGGGAACTGAGCATTGCAATCTACTAGGTTTAGCTCTTGTGGTTGTTTTGATAACGTGGGCGTGTGTCAGTTCCCATATACCTCATGTGTGTTATGAGAAAACGGAATGCACAGTGGCTTTTGTTGTCAGTGATGAACTGGCTGGTGTGGCACTTTGGCAGGCCAGAGTCTGGGCCGCTATTTGGCTGGCGGGGAGTCTGTGATAACCCACTGGCCAAAGAGAGGGTTAAGTGTGCACTCCCTGGATGTAATTAAGTTCTCAAAAGGGTGAGTTGCTGGGGTTTGCGCACAACCAGACAAGACCCAATCCTTTGCGTGGGACACATCTGTCAGGTGGCTACACCCAAGGTCCACCAAATTGGAGAGATTATTTTTTATGCAGTCCAAGTTGACTGCAGAGACATACTAGCTCATAGTTCACGAAATGTTTCACACAATCACTGAAATATATAATTGTAAGATGCTTTGCCTTGAAAAAGCCCTTGGCTGGTTAGCCATACGGGCAAAACACGTGTCGGCTGTTCTTTGTTGTACTTTTTCTTTGTAATTAAATAAATACAGAACTAAATAACTCACAACACATTTTGGAACTTCTTACCCCAGGAACTCACGTCCATATATACATTTGGCACAATCTATCTTGCACACACAAAAAATAAACTCCCTGCATATAGCTATTGTCTACTGGGTAGATTTTGCTCTGCTCCTCTTACCTCAGCCGACAGAGTTCCTTAAGGATCCACATTTGCTTGCCCCAGTCCTTCATTTGTAGAAAATTAAGTGCCAGGGCCCTTATCGGAAGGCCACTGCAGCCTGCACAACCCATACCCTGCCAGCACTGCCAATGACAGTACCAACATGACACCCACTCTTGCAAATTAACTTAATAAACACAGTTGTTGTGCTCATCTCACAATTAAATAGACAGTGTCACCCTTTGATGAACTGACACTAGTGCCGGTGCTGACAATTAGGTGCCGGTGCCAATCACCGGAAACCAGCGGCTCAAATTATGCACTGGCTCTCCCCTTTTAATTTCATGCAATACCAAAAGATCCCTGTACCCTGGACGTTGGTTAGCATACGTCTAGTAGACATGAGTACATGATTGTCTGGAAAATATGCTATTTAATTCCAGACACACCCCCTCTCTATTTATGGTTAGGTGTGTGTTCTCTAATGCCTTACTGTCCACAACAAACCACTGTTTGTCACTTAAAATAGGAGATTCCGGGCAGGGTTCAACTCGAGTGTGGGTGGATGGACTGTCTCAGAGGGGCAGACATCATTGGATATGTCGAGTTGAACCCTGCCCGGAATCTCCTGTTTTAAGTGACAAACAGTGGTTTGTTGTGGACAGTAAGGTAGTAGAGAACACACACCTAACCATAAATAGAGAGGGGGTGTGTCTGGAATTAAATAGCATATTTTCCAGACAATCATGTACTCATGTCTACTAGACGTATGCTAACCAACGTCCAGGGTACAGGGATCTTTTGGTATTGAATTTAATTGAGTGGAGGGCGATCCCATAGGTACCCGTTTATCCCTCTTAGCTCCTTTTTGTTATTATATCTCCCCTTTTAATGTCTACCTCAGGATGGGAGCCAGGTTGACAAAATTATTTGTGGCGTCCATAGTCATATGGTCCAATTTTTTAAATGAATAGGGAAGAATTACAAGGACAAGACATTGCTCTTAATTTCATTGCCAAATCTCCTGCCCCCTTTGCACACAAAGTGCCCATTCTGCTCCCTGCCACTTCTGCTCACCAGTGGTGGATGTTGAACTTTGAACCTGGTGGGGTGTAATGCTTGCCCGAAGCAAGTGAGTAAAGTGAGTGAGCTGGACTTCTTCTAGGAGGGTTCTGTGGATTCTTAGCCCAAGACACTCTTGGAAAAAATTGGATAAAATAGTGCATTTTAAAGCACAGTCTTTGAAATGCAACCAAGCCATATATTTTGAAAGGGCATTTATGAAATATTTCAATACTTTCATGGTGTGCCAAGGAAGCCAGACCTTCCTCAGGACGTGATCCCATTTATTTACAAAATGTTTCATTATATCACTGTATCTGTCAGGATTCCAGGTCCAGAATTTTGTCATGCTTGCTCCCCATTTGCCATGAGTACTCATCGTGTGAAAAAATACACAAAAATACAGCATTTTGCCATAGATGCGCTCCATATACAATGGCGGGCTCCAAAAGTCACAAATGACCTCCGGTATGGAAGACATATCATGTTTACATGGATGCATCCATATTATGGATGACCTCATGTATGTCATTAATTATCTACAGCAATTTGCCCTGAGTGTCCCTAAATGCCAAGAATTACTTATGCTCTGCCAGAGCCTGCTTTTACCATTTGTAACTCCCCCAAACAATGTTTTTAAGATTCTATATGCAGTCTGGTATTGCCGGACTCCAAGATTTAAGCAAATTGGTCTTATCCACCTCCTGCGTATCTGTTGATATTTAGGGCAAAAGAAAAGTACATGCTCTTCAGACTCTTTAGCGCTAGTGCAGGCAGGACATGAATCTATTAGTAAACCAACAGTCTCATTTCCGGTAAACTTTAGGAGCCGGTTGTAGGAGAGTAGGATCTGCTTCCTATGGTTACCCCTCCTTTTGCTGTGTTACACTGGTTTATCGACTTTAGTCTGGCTGTGGCCCTGCCAATCAGGACCACAGCCTAGCTGTCCTTTCTCTAAATGGATTACCTGTATTTATTTATTTATTTATAAAGTTTTATATGGTGCAAACTTGATCCATTAGGTACACTCCAGATTGGTTACGGGGTTACCCTTGTGAGTCCCTAGTATATGGTACCTTAGGTACCAAGGGCATAGGTACCCCAGAGGCCTACCAGGGGCTGGAGCATGTATTGTGCCACCCCTGGGAAGGCTTCCAAAATGGCACCACAGGTCTATACTTGCAGCCTGGGTAAGGTGGTATAAGCACCCCTTACTTAGATATAGTATACCTATATCGACTTATATATATAGGGCTAGTGTTGTGATTGGATAGTGTTAGGGCTAGGGTTCCCATTGGCTGAAGGGTCACCTGATTACTAGGGCTATAAAAGGCCAGGGTTAGGGCGTCTCAGCACGGGCGTCGAGGCTAACGGCAGAGAGGACAAGGGCAGTTACCTGTTTGAGCTTGTTAGAGGCAGAGAGGACAAGGGCAGTTACCTGTTTGAGCCTGTGAAGGACAGAGAGGACAAGGGCAGTTACCTGTTTGAGCCTGTTCGAGACTGACCAGGGTCAGGGCCAGAAATGCTGCCCATTGTCCCATTTAGCAATACCCAGCCCACACCTTCCACATCCACAAACTTAAGGTACTTATGGATCTATATATTTATCACTTTCTTCTAATTTAGCATTTCCAATGCACTACCCTTATCTCTCATTCTATACATCTATCAATATATCCTCTACATCCACTCTCATTTATCCCAAACCCCATACCACTACTACGAACTCCATAATAACCCTTTCTTGACTCTCTCCTACTCTACCCCTCCTTGTATCATCTGACACCTCTTTCTACTATACCTATCCCCCAAAACAAATATTTCTAAACTCTTCCCTCTGACTCCTCCCCTCCAAAACTCCTTTTTACTCATCCAAAAGCCTCATCCTACTGCTAAGACCTAAAAACAAAACAAAAACAAAAAAAATCCTTCACTCTTTTATCCCTCCACTATCCTTTTCAATAAAAATTAACAAACTAACATGTTCACTTCTCAAATTCCATATTCAACTATACTAATTCACCACTAATCCTTTATGGGTTCCAGAGTGGCGTGCTTCAAAACCCCCTCATGGGTAACAAGTGCTATATGAATGCAAACCTTTCTTTCCCTTTTATCCCTCCGCTATCCTTCTCACTTCAAATAACTGACCAATATCCACCACTGAGATTACTTTCATATTTCACCATACTAATTCACCACTAATCCTTTATGGGCTTCCGGAGTAGCCTGCTACAACACCCCATCAGGGGTAACAAGCGCTATATAAATACAAACTTTTTTCCTCCTCTATCCTTCTGCTATCATTCCAAATCCAAATAACTGAATAACCTATCCACTACTTAAAATGTACTTGCCTGTTTCACTATACTAATTGAACACTAATCTTCTATGGGTCCCGGAGTAGCGTGCTACTTGCCGAAAAAGCGCTTTGACGCCTCGTCAGGGATAGTAAACGTTATACAAATGCAATTACAATACAATACAATAAGTTGTTCGTGCCTTTCCCAAAAACCTAGAGTTACCTCTAGCATTCTAAGGCCATCCGCATGCTAGCAATTATAAAATACACATACATTCTCACACACAGTCATACGCAAGCTCTCAAATGAACTGACATATTGCCACATACACACACTCTACATTCACAGACATTCTGACATACATACACACTCTGTCGCACACAATACCATGTTTCCACTCCATTTATGTTGCATTAGAAAAGCTTGCACTGCTGCTCCCTAGTGGCGTAACAATAGCTTCCGCTACCCCATTGGTGCATGGGAGGGGCCCCCGAGCTCCAGGGGGCCTCCTCCGGCATTGGGCCACAGTGTACAGAACAAACCACAATTGACTCACCATAAGTGTGAAAAAGGCTGCTTTATTGAAGACAGGTGCACCTTACAAAAACATAGCCTCTGCCGTTGCATCACAAAACTATAGCTAACTATACAAACTTCTCCTATGTATCCTCCTCCCCCCACCCCTAATGTTTCACAAAACACAATTGTAATTTATTTAACAGACCCCAACTTGGTCAATAACATTTTCCCCTTTAAAACCTTGTAACCTCATCTCAACCTATCTAAAGATCTATCTACTCGACCAATAACTATTAACCCTTCAAATCTACCTGTCTACAAATCTATCTACTAAGTATAACCTATCGCAACCTCATTACCTACTTGTCCCCAAATATAAAATGAAACAGCAACAACTGGCCAAAAATAGGTAACTGACTCCACGCACCTGCTTAAAGGGACAACCATAGTACATATCATTTTAAAAACCCTGATGCACCTGTACCCAATGAAAACAAGCCAGAAGAATGGCGACAACAAGAAAAAACTCTCCCCCTCCTCTTTTAAAATGGGTGCGAGGGTGGGAAAAACTATCCCTGTCTGGCGGTACAGTCGGCAGCCGTGTCACCTTCCAAAATGCTGACATGGCTCCCGAAATTGCCGCATATTTTATTTACCCCCGCACCACAGCCCAAATGTAGCCCAACGTGAGCCCAATTGGGCTCGGCCACACCACCCGGCCCAAAAACCCAGAGAGTGTGAGCCTCCCTACCGGTCGCCCCCCCCCGAAAGCCCCATTGGGCCGCAGGGTACCAAACAAACCACAATTGACTCACCATTATTGTGAAAATGGCCGCTTTATTGAAGACAGGTGCACCTTACAAAAACATAGCCTCCGCCTTTGCCTCACAAAACTTTAGCTAACTATACAAACTTCATACACGTATTCTCCTTCCCCACCCCTAATGTTTCCCGAAAAACACAATTGCAATTTATTTAACAAACCACAACTTGATCAATAACTTTGCCCCTTTAAAACTTGTAACCTAATCTCAACCTATCTAAAGATCTATCTATTCGATCAATAACTGTTAACTCTTTAAACCCTGTAACCTCTTCTCTACCCTTCTACAAATCTATCTACTAAGTATAACCTATCCTAACCTCATTACCTACTTGTTCCCAATCGTAAAATGAAACAGTAACAACTGGCCAAAAATAGGTAACCAACGCCACTCAGAAATAGTCCTTATGGATTTTCTGGCCCCCAACCTCTAGGCCCCTTCTAGGATAACGTCTTATATCCAGGGCTGAATTCAATACCTCCTTTATTTGAATCAAGTATAGCTGCATCCCGAAGCGAGACAAATGCACCACATCATCCCTGAAATCTTTATTGCTGAATACTTACACTCTGGGTAATCCACCACCGAATACTTTAGTTCTGGATGTTCTACTCTGCCAACCCAACCTCTCTGCAAAACACCCTCATCTCCCTGTTTACATTCCTCCTGGCGTTACCAATGGCAACAGGCCTCTCGGCCCCCCTTCAAAGCCTTCTTGGAATAAGCTCATTCCACACTACAAAACACCCAGAACACTGCCTCTTAATCTCCCACAAATCACTTTTCATCTGTTTCAACAGAGACAACCCTTTACACACCACTAAATCATTCTCCCCCAAGTGGATTAACAGCACATCTGTACAAACATGTTGATGCAGTAACTTATTTTAAAGGGGGGAAAGCTCATGCCAACACATGACCCCCTTGCAGTGCCAACTGACTTTAAACAATCCCGGGTCCAATCCTAGATTTACACCTTTTGCTTTTTCTTGTTATGTCTTTCCTCCCATTTCACAAAAGAATGCCCCACAATCCAGATTGAGTGTGCCTCTGTCTCTGGCCCCGCTACTGCACCTGTAAAGACACATGTGTGAGAAAATTCACATTCCCGCCTTCCTCCCAACCTCCCACGTCCTGCTTTAACATAGTGCTTATAACAGCGTCCCAAATGCTTCAACCTCTTTGAGCCCCAACCCATGTTCGCCGCGTCAGAAGTCAACCCAATCCTGAAAGAATGAGTGCCACACGCCTCGGGTACCTCCCCAAGTAATTTTAACACCCAACTCATGACCCATAGAAGCTGTCCCTCCTTTATTGCTCCCCTTCACAAAAGGCACCCCATCAAACCAGACAGATCATGGGATCCTCTCTAGCCCACAGCACCACTGTCTTCCCCGTCCCCCTTGATCCATCTTAGAGCGCCTGAGGAAAATGGAGACAGCATCACTCCTTTTTTCGCATCCCTGTACCTCGATCCATTGCAGACCTGGCACCCCATTCCTTCCCAACAGCTCTGAAACCCTGAATGCTCTGCAATATCACCAAGACATCAACACCCCAAACAATATCGCCTCCTGCCGACTGCAGCATACCTGAGGTAACACCTCTATCATTCTTCCCAACTGCACATTATTTACGAGCAACCTAACTTGCTGTCCTCTACCCATCTCCCTGGCCCAACCCTCCAGCAACCTGTTACTCAGCTTGCCTGCCGTTGGTGCATAACCCCACAGTAACTTGCCCATTAAAGCTAATCGTGCCAGTTTTGCCGCTATGGTAAACTTCAACAAACCCTTCTCAATCAAGGTTAGGATGAACTGATCGACGTCCTCTTCCCTGGCCCACATCTCAGGCCTCCTCTTCACACCTCCCTGCAGAAATTCCTGCCACGCTAGTCCGTAGGCCTTCCTCGTGGAAAGCGCTCATGACCCTACCGCCAGTTGCAGCATCCTTTTTCTCCTTCAGACCACATCCCTTCTGGCACCGGCATCTTGTGAGTTTCCACCTCCGTGGCCAGCCCATGGAACATCTCCCACTGCAAATGAGACAAAGCATCCGCAATGTCATTGTCTACGCTGTGGACGTGCTTTGCTATGAACTGAATGCCATACTTTAAGCAACTCAAAATGAATACTCGCAATAACTTTAAGACCTGCTCATCCCTTGCAGAATGCCTGTTGACCACCTGCACCACTACCATGTTGTCCACCCTGAAAGTGACTCTTTTGTGCGCTAGCTTTTGCCTCCACAGTGTGACCGCAACTACTAGTGGAAACAATTCAAGGAAAGCAATGCTCCTGCCTCCATTGTTCCAATAAGGTGGCCACTCTTCCGCACACCATTTTCCCTGCCTGTACAACCCGAACACTCCTACTCTGGCGGGGTCCGAGAATATCTGCGCTCCCATTCCCACTCTTCTGGCGCGGACATGGGTATCCCATTGAACTCCTCCAAAAACCTACACCACATCCTCAAGTCTTCCTTTGTCCCTGCCGAAAATCGCATGTGATGGTGTGGTAGTGTGAGGCCTGCCAGTGATCTGCTTAGTCTCCTGCTAAATGTCCGTCCTGCTCTCACTACCCGGCATGTGAAATTCAAATGCCCCAGTAACACTTGTATAATCCTTACTCTCACTTTCTTTCTGTCCAACAAGTCATTGATCAACAACCTCATGTGCAGTTTTTTATCCTCCGGCAACCTGGCCTCCATAGCCATCGAATCTAGTTCAATCCCCAGAAATGACAACACCGTGCTCGGACCTTGTGTCTTCTCTAGTGCCAAAGGGACACCCAGTGTCCCCATGAGCTTCTGAAAACTTTCTAGCTGTTGCTGGCAGTTCGTCGAACCAGGCCGGCCATCAAGAAGAAGTTGTCAAGGTAGTGTGTCACCGTTTTTTTCCCATTTTCCAAGGGAAACCCCACTACACGAATGAACTGAACTTCTCAAACAGCGCACATGATAAGGAACACCCCATGGGTAAAGCCTTATCCACAAAGATGTTTGCATCCACTTCAGCCCCTACCCCCCTGTCCAGCGTACCATGGCCCAAAGCACTGTACAAGAGGGTGCCTCCAGGAGCATTTGGAGCATTCTTGCCAAAATCTGAAGAGTCTCGGGCACAAGTGCCTTTGTTATAGTCCCAACAGGCCCCTGGACCTCCCCCTGCGGGCTTCCGAGTGTTTCCCCCCTCGGGTGAGACGGCTTTGAAAGGGGCGATAGACTGATGGAATCCCACAGGCTGTGTATGTTGTCTTCCCAAATCTTACTGCCCCCATTGTCTGCTGAAACAGATCCGAGTTGATCTCTCCCCAATTTGCCTCTGGGTCTTCTCGTCATAGTGTGACCACGCGTAACCCCCATATGTCAGATGTTCCCTCCTGACTACATCCATGTATTTAAACAATGCCACAGACCTAGCTGGGTATTTCTCGCAATAAACACCTGCAAAAATTAAAAAGACTGCAGTCCAGTTTTCTATGGTCATTGGCACCCTAGGTCGTCAGGATAGCTCTAGCTCCTCCTCTTTCGATCCCTACTTGGATCTCAATTCACTATGCAGTAGCTTCAACATGTCTACATACTCGCCCTTTTATAATTTTTCTTTTTTGGCTAACATGAGGTATGCTTCCAATGGTTTTGTCACCCCCAGGTACAGCAGTTTGGGCAATCGGACTTCCTTACTCTCTTTGCCCTCGGTCAACTGACCACACCTCCCATTGCTTTTATCGTCCCCTGAACCCTTAGTCGCGTCAGAGCCCTCCTGTGTGTCTTGTCGCCCATCGTCCCTCTTGAACTACCCTTTTCCGCCTCCTTTCCTGTCTTCTGTCCCTCTGTACCCACCCCCATGTCTCTAACGTATCGTCCCTAGCATAATTTTAGCCCACTGTCCCCCTCATCCCCTCCTCATAATCTGATGGTATGTCCTCCCATTCCCCCTCTTCTTCTGATCTTGTTACCCACGTGTGCATTGCCTCTTGCAACAATATGTCTATTGTGGCCTCTAATTCCCTTTTTTGCCTGTAAATTAATTGTCACCCCCGCCCTGGAGGGCCCCTCGACCCCTCTTGGCTGTCGCCCAGACGTGACCATTTCACTGTGTGCCACCCTTTCTGTTACCAGTTTGTTTGCCATGCTGCCCGCCACAGCATTCCCTTTTTGCTCACCCACTGGCAACGCCGCCTTAGAGGTCACCTTCGCCTCGTGGTGCTCCCCCCACGTTTTCTCCGTTTTGCAGGGCAGCCTTAGCTCTGCAGCCCCCCCATGTACCGCTGCACTTTTTCGCTTATGACTGACTCTGGGCGGCGAACACGCCAAAATCGCGGCGGCCACTCTCCTGCATGTTATGGATGGAATTGGAGGCAATGTTTACAAGCGCCATCTCATGCTTCCGGTATTTACCCTAGCTAAAAGGGATATTGCCAGGGCCTTGAAGGCGGCGGCGGCGCCCTCTGTCCCTGCCTGGAAAAATGGTCTGGAGTTCTGTATGGGCCTGGAGACTCCTATTTTTGTGGCCAGGGGTGCCCACGAAAGCACTTTAACATTTGGAATCGCTGGGCAGACTACTTTGGTCTGGAGCTAGAGCCTGCTCCCCTGGCTCGGCACCTCGGCCCGGTTTAATCTCCTTTTGCTAGTGTGCGGCAGAAAAGTTGTTTCCTGGGTGATGACACATCATAACTGTATAAATAAAGCTATTGTTCTGATTTGTTGCTCTGGAATGGACGACAGTGCGATGGGGGTGGGTTAGGGGGGGTTACAGATATTTGGTTAGTATTTCATTTGTATTGCTTTTCATTTTCTCCTGTATACACATGAAAATAGTTAGTCAAAATGGTGTATGTTGATGCTGCAGAAGTTTCTGGGGCACAGATCGCTGCTTTATATGTGATATTTGACAATTAAAATGTGTTATAAAAAAAAGAGATGCGGCAACCACGACCCCCGCCACGCGGCGGCCGTTCCGCGTTCTCCTCTGGGCCTTGGAGAGGTCCATGCGGCCGGCTTCTGCCAGGAGCCTCATGGCCTCCTGCACATGTGCATCCTTGCGTGCCATACCCGATAATGAAATCCGCCCGCTAACACCCAAATGCTTTCCCTAGAACAAAGAAAAATTGTTCCCTGTCTCGCAGCACAGTTGACAGTTGTGTCACCTTCCATAATGGTGACACGGCTCCCGAAATGGCTGCATATGTAACCCCCGCCCCAAAGCTCAAATGTAGCCCACCGCGAGCCCAAAAACTCCAGGGTTACGAGCCTCCCTACTGGTCTGCCACCCCTCCCAAAGCCCCATTGTGCATGGTGAGCCTGAGAGCTTCTGACTTTGCAGGGGGACCCCCTCAAGTTTCGTTACACCGCTGCTGCTACCCCAGCAATAACAATGTTCCTGGTTAATGAAGTTTGGTAAAAACATTTTCCCTATACACTATTCATTTCAAATATCAAAACAAGTGGCATTACCGGTGCTTATTTTTATGCATGCTGTGAATGAAATAGTGGACTTATATAAAACTGGCTCACATGGTTCATATTTTGGTTTAGACACAGAATAAGCAGTAACTGTATTGGAAATTGACTGGGCCATTTTATAAAAACAAAAACATAGCTTCCAAAACATTTCATCTAGGTGATCGTATGCCTTGCATAACTCCTTCGGGTACTCATAGGCCCAGATTTATCAACGTTTGACGCAATGGAATGCACAAAAAGACAAGGTGCTGCACTGTGTGAAATGGGGAGAGCAGGAATGTGCCACATTTACTAACGGCAGACCCAGGACCTACTTACCTTCAGGAGGCTACTCGAGCAGTAGCAGCCCCCCCCACCCCCCCAGCGCCTTGAGACCCTCACGGTAGTGCGCTTTACAAATGTTTTTCATTGATTGAACGTTTGATGCGTTCCTGCTCTGTGCTGGCACACTTGTCGCTGCCAAGCGCCAACACGTGCACCCTTGTGCCATTGTGTAAGGGTGCCTGCATTACAGGCTGGATTGTTTTTGTGTAGGAAGGCGCCCCTTCAGGAACACAAACCTGTCCTCAGAGCAGAGGCGGCTCCTCCGCTATGGCGGAGGAGCGTCGCCCCACTGCTCTACAAGCAGTAGTTAAAAGAAAACTAAAATGATGATAACCAGCGTTATTATCATTTCAGTTTTGCGTTTCCTGGAGCATGGCCGGGCTAGACTGGAAGAACAGGGGCAAGGAGGAGTGGTACTCCACTCTAAAGTGTGCATAACTTTTTAGCCGGGCTTCTAGGGCCGACCATAACAGTCATGCGCACTTTGTCTGTTCCGCACCCCGGCTGCATTATAGCCTGGGTGTAGAATATGCCCAGGTCCCCATTCCTTGTCTGAGCTCCAAACCACTTTGCTCAGACCAGTCACAACACTGCGCTGCAGCATTGTGATTGGCTAGGGGAGTCAGGAGCCTGGGTGCTTCCTGCTTTGGATTAGAGAGAGGTGGCGAGAGCAGACTGAAGGCTGTGGCCAGCCAGGTAGCCGCCCCAAAGGTAAGTGCTTTCTTTTAATTTTCAACCCTCTCTTTCCACCCCAGCCCCCATGCCCTGCCACCTCCGGTAAATAGCAGCCGCCACTACCTCAGAGGCATTTGCCTCTTTCTATGTGTGCTGCAGAAAGATGAAATAAGGGGGAGAAATAAACATATTTCTCTGGGTTATGCCTCACTTGGAGAGGCGTAACATTTTGACGCATTCCCCAGGTTTACTAGTCTTAGTAGATCTGGAAAAGCACCAAACACTGCGGGAGGATGAGTGGGATCACCCCCGCTCCACCCATGGAACTCCCATCCCAACGCAGAGTAATGTAAGGCAGTGGCTTGTGCAGCATTGCCTTACTCCAGATTTACTAAGACATGCAGAGCTGGCTTACTAAATCGGACTTAAGGGCCTGCACTGCCTTGTGTCACCTTGAGTGGTGCAGGGACAATGCAAGCCCTTTATAAATCTGGACCCTGGTTTTAAGCCAGCAACAGTTTTCATGTTGGGATTTCCAACCTCTACTTGCAATGTTAATGAAAAAAATACACGTCCCAGAATGCAACATTCAGGTGCGTGAAAAGTCAGGACTGGCTGAAGGTGTCACACAAGAAAACAGGCAAGTTTCCAACTGAGGTTTTAGCTTGTGAGTATGTGTTCTTCGAATGAATTGTTGATACGTGGTTACAGAGGTTTAAAAAAATTGATGCAAACAATTACATTTATGTCAATCATCACAAATAATTCACACAAAAATGACCTCTCAGGCTTGGGACATAGTTCATCCTACAATCTCCATCCCTTATGTGTCATTCCGTAGAGGCCACAGCTGAACATGGTGGAAGGGCTCAGGATATTATCCATGGTGGCACCTCCGTTCCAGAACAGACACTGGTGTGCTTTCAAGTGCCTCACCTGTATCACTATTGTGATATGATTGTGCCGCAGGTGTGGCACCATGAGGTTCACAAGCCTTGCCCTGTAAAGGTGGAACCACAGCTGAAAAATTGCTCTGACCCAAGCCTCAGTGCTCCACAGAAGTTGGTGCCCGGGTACCTTCCCTACTACCAGAGCTCATCCACTCCTACACCCTCAGTTGCTACAGTTATGCTGATGGCTTGGCAATTACATTACAACTTGAGCACCCTTCTGATCTTGAGACACCATTTGTCTAACGCCTCTTGGCTGCTGACAACTGGATGATAAATGAATCATCTTCGGCTAAGCACGCAAAAAACTGAAATATTAGTCTTTGGTAAATGGTCCACCTGCCACCCGTCCAGCATCTGGCCTAAACATCTGAACTCACCTCTTAGCCTAACACCACCAAGTACAGAACCTAGTAATGATCATGGATTCAACCCTCTCCCTGACCCCTCAAGTGAATCAAGTTACAAAGAGATCTTATTATATGATTTGACGCCTACCTCAAATTTACCCTTTTTGAGGCTTTTTCAAAGGGTTCTAACAAGATCAACCTAATAGTCTTCATCTGGACTGCATCAATGTTGTATCCAGTAGGGCATTGCACCATGTGATTCAAAAACTAATGGGAAATCAGGAACACTGCTCATAGGCAGCTATACAACTGCTGCAGCGGGATGAGATTTGCACCATGTAGATTATTGGTGCAAACTCAAGTGCAAGCTGCACTCAAAGGATGGACCTTTAGTCCTGGGATGAGGTTTACCATCCACAGATCAACGACACATAAATGATAGTGAAGCTCAATAGGCCGCACAGTAATGACAGAGAGTAATAGATTTGTAAAGAATGAAAGTTTATTATCAAGAAACATATTTGCTCAGCACACAACTACGGTCAAAATACAGTTTTCAAATTTACAGTACAATGAAAGTCATTAATTTGACATCAGAGCAGCATCTCCCAAATGAATCAAATGGAACTTCTATTTGTTATAGATATATCCTTCCTTTATTCTTATATTCTTTTGTTCAAACTTCTTTTGTTAAAACCACAAACCAAAATGTATAGCTGACGCGGCGCGTTTCGTCCCAACTGGACTTTTTCAAGGCTATAAAGATACATGCAGGACAGACGTTAATACTGATGTTTAAAACCACAATATGTACAATATTTACATAACAAAACATTTTGAGTCAAACTAATAATCTGATTATTAAGAAAAGTGTTAAATGACAAAAATAAACGTTAAAACATATTCAACTTGTTCATAGGGAGACATCTCTTAGATAATTCTTATACAGGGAGAGATTTGATAAAACGGGAAAAATCAGAGCAATTACTACATCATTGCACCGCAATATGGATGAGAACATATATACCTTAAAGAAAGGCAAACTTTTGCACCAATTGAAAACGCAATCATTATGATATCCTTGTTGATCATGTTACATGAATGTAAGTGTCATTGTTCCAAATGCATATCAATGTCTATATAATTAAACATTCTAATTAATTGTCATACTTTTTTAAGAGAGCAAAAGACAGAATCTTTATAATTACCTATGCAAGTTTTAATATGTCTAGCATACCTGTTATGTTTTTCAGTGGTCTGTAAAAAAGGTGCACAATGAGGCTTCTAGTCAAAAGGAGGTATCCTAGCGAGAAATTTCTCAAAGCCAATTCAGTAATTAAAAGTTAATTCAACTCATGATATACAGTTATTATTAAACAAAAGCCATTACATTTATCAAAAAATGTCTGGCATACCTTAGTGTTACAAACGATTGAATACCACACGACTAATATATGTAGTGGATACAAGAAGAGGTATCCTTAACGAAAAATTTCTGAAAGCCAATAGAATAAATGCAAATTAATTCAACTCATGATATACATTTATTATTAAACAAAAGCCATTATATTTATTAAAAAGTGTTCGGCATACCTTGATTTTACATAAAATGGAGGACCACACAACTATAATATGTCATGGATACAAAAGTACAAAAGGGTATTAGGTAGGCCAGGATCTGTAACAAAAACAGAAGTAGATTCATTAAAAAAAAAAAAATACATATACATGTTGGATAGGCATGATCACTGTGTCACCGTGTGCTATTTTATGTGTGTTAATTATCAAGGTCAAGAAAGTTACAGACTCAAAACATTCTAATTAGTTATGAATCAATGATCCTCGTATAAATGTATTGGTCAGTATTATCAAAAGTGATTCAAAATAACAAACATAAAGACAAACTGTTTAAAGTTATCATAATCAAATATAACAAATTCAGTTTCCCATAAAGGGATAAATTGCCAAAGATGCTAAGCCATGGGTACTCGAAAACATTTCCCTGGGGACCACAAGGGGTCTGTTGCTTCCCGAGGGCCTCATCGATGCCAGCAGGGGAGAGTGATGTGTTGAAAGGTGGACGTAGGGGGATGCAAAGCAGATGCATGCTAAAGATAAGTTGTATAGAAAACATTCTTTGCTTCTTTACCTTTAGTTTAGTTATAAAATACAGCCATTTCACAGCTTCCTGAATGTTCCTGCTCTGTCAAGTGAACAACAGCCCAGTGCTGCTGTTCACCAAGGGGCCGCAATTAAAGGTCAGGAGGGCCCATGCGGCCCTGGGCCGTCCTTGGGGTATCCCTGTGCTAAACTAAAGAGTCAAAGGTGAGTTGGGGAGAAGTCAAGCAGAAGGAAGGTGTCAGCAAGTAAAGCCGCTAAAGGCAGAATCAAACGAAGATTCAGTCAGGTCAGTGAGAATGGATTTTCTCAGGAGTCTAAATCTTTGAGCAGGAGCAGAGACGCTTAATCTCAAGAAGGTAGAAAGGGCCATCTGAATCTCAATAGCTCAGCAATGTACAATTAAATCACAGGGGTCAGATGTACGATCCCTTTCAACCTGCGAGTCGCAAAATTACATTGTTTTTCTACTCACAAATTGGAATTTACAACAGTGTCTCAGACACTATGTATGATTCCTAATGGAGTTGTAAATTGTCTGCCTCATTAATATTCATGAGGCAGGTGCAATTTGCGACCCCATTGGGAATGGCTAGCACTCCTACGGATGGTGGCCTGCTGGGATCAGCAGGCCACCATGTCTCTGACCACTTTTTAAATAATGTGTTTAATTAACAAGGGAACACAATTGTAATGGTCAGGAACCTTGGGTAGTAGTATGTTACAATTACAAAATAGTCTCTGACAAGGGAGATTCACACAGAAAACAATTAGGCCTGAAATCAGTGCTATATTAAAGATGTCTAGCCGGACAGAAAATGTAATAATGTATCAAATCACATAAAACACAAGAATAAAGTGGGACACAATACTGCGTCCAAAGCAACATATATAACAAAGACACAAATGAACAGAAATTCACAAATTAAGAAAAAGTCTCAGGCAGGACAAAAAAATGCTTGTAACTTGTATAAAGAAATGCAACAAGCAAACAATATGTAGAGACACAGTCACAGATCAGTAATTAATTCAAT
Organism: Lissotriton vulgaris; assembly: GCF_964263255.1. NCBI lineage: Eukaryota > Metazoa > Chordata > Amphibia > Caudata > Salamandridae > Lissotriton > Lissotriton vulgaris. The sequence goes on from NC_141685.1 coordinate 933,341,933, forward strand.
TGCGTTTACGGTGCATATAAGGTTGACGACGTTTCGATCCTGTAGAACCAACTTTGGGATCATCATCAGGATGTGAAAATTACATGCCTGGGGAAATTTTAGCCTGAAAGACAATAGTTAAAGTTAGAGGGGACAAAAGAAAAATAATTAGATCAAAAAGACTTGGTAAGAAACAACGATCTCAGGGTGCAACAATGGAACAAGACCGTAAAGTGTTATGGTGTGGGTGCCACAGGTGAAATGGCAGCCATGCATACAAGTGCTATAATGGCGTGAGTTGTGATGGGCTAAGTTGTTTCTAGCGTAGCTTAGCTTACCAAGCGTAATAGCAGGGGGGAAGCAATGAGTCAATTGCGAAAATGCCAGAATGAGATTACTGCGGTCGCACAGAGGTACGTTAGATCACTTGAGCGTCTTGGTGCTGGTAAAAAGAAACACATTTTAGGAATAGCCACCACTTGTGTGGCCTAAAAGCAATACGGGAATGCGTTAACCCTTAACATAGCAAAGGAGGTAGGGTGGGATTGGGGCAATTCCTAATTGAGGGTACTGGTATGGAGAGGCGCGGTAACCTAGTAAGACGAGACAAGGCGCACAGACAGTGAGAGTGCTGCGGGGGTAGGCATGTGAAGGATAAAAATGCCAGCTGCTGAAGGGATTACCTAATTACACGAATAGCGGAAACCAATCCAATTTGTTAATATATGAAAGGTGCTGTGAGTCATGCAACAATGATGCGAGCACTCCTGAGCCAGTACAATGACCTGTGTGGGGAGATAACAACGTGTCAAGAGAGTGAGAAAGGATGCAAGTGGGGTCTTGCCGGTAACGGGGCTTACCTGTGTATCCTTCAGTATTTCAGTATTCCGGTGTGCTTGGGGAATGGGCGAGCCGGGAGGAGGGTGTATAAGGAAGTGCAGGGAGGGTCATGTGACAAATCACGTGAGAGGAAGGTGCCTGGTGACTCAGCAGTAGCTGCCATATAGTAAGGGTAGAATTAGCCGAGCAAAATGAATATTGAAAGAAAGAGAAGGTTATAGGTAATGAAAAGATAGTAAAAAGATTGTGGGCATCATTTTTTATAATGAACAGATCCGTTAAGCTGACAGATAGAGCTGTAAAGAAAATGAGACACCCAATTGGCAGAAACATTACATGTTAATGGCGCCCATCCTAGAGTGGTAGAAAAAACATTGGCTATTTTTACTGCCAGTCACAAAGGGGAAGGGGACCCCTCCCGTATGCGAGTGGCTTACCACCCATTTCAAATGCGTGGTAAACGGCAACCCGCAAAACAATCTTACATTGAAGTATGACTCGGTATTAGGATGGGACATCCTTGGAATGCCCCTTCCTAATAGCGAGTCACAAACCCTATTTTGGGAGTAGGTGATAGGTTACCGACTTGCAAAATAGGGTTTGTACATAGGGCAGACCTATTTTGCGGTCACAAAGAGGCTGACTTCCTATTTGCGACCGCAAAAAACGGTTGTACATCTGGCCCTCAATCCTGGAAAAGATGCAACACTCCCCATGATTCTCCTGGAGAGGAGGCAAATCAGGATTGAATGTTCCCCGATATGGCAGTTTCACCCATCTTCCCAGCCATCACACAACCCAAGTTTTCTGCCGCACGATCTTCAGGAAATATCTTGTAGCAGGATAATACATCATGTTGGCCTGTACTCAGCACTAGTGCAGAGATTCATTATTCAGCTTCCTGTGAAATGCATACAGATAAACAATTCTCACAGAAATCAAAATATGTGTAACATTTTAATTAGCACAAACTACTGCAGCTTGACTCCTGAAACAAGAGATGGGGCGAAAGAACATAGCAGCCTAAAGTAAATGTTCATGTTAGCGTGAATCATTTAAGCTGAGGCCTACATGAACTATGGTTAACTTAACATGAAAATCAGATTTTAGATGTGTATGTGTAATACAATTAGTGCACGTAATGCAAAGCATGAAATAGTGGCAGAGCTTCACCACAACTTTATCCGAACTAGCAGCACAACTGACTTCAGCCTTTAAACTGCAGTCCGTGGCTAGAAATATTTCTTTCAAAAAGCAACGTATGATGCTAACTAAGCCATTCACCACTGTGCATCCCTCTTCCTTCAGATAAAACCTAATACCTCCCACCAAACCAGATCTCCTACATCATGGTTGACTCCACTGCTGACAACTGAATTCCTCAAAACAATCTTACACTGGAGGAAACTTTCCCAGTTCAAACACCTACGCTATGGCATTTGCTCCCACTGAGAGTACAAATAAATATTCACAACCACCTCGAATTGCAGAGAGCACTCAATCAATCAAACAATCAGAGAATTGTGAAGCGCGCTACTCACCTGTGAGGGTCTCAAGGCGATGGGGTGGGGGGTGCAGCTCCGGGTCATCCGAGTGGCGGACGGTAATTTTACTAGAGAGGGGGCCTTGGGGACACACATTCATACATAGAACCTAAACCGTCATCTGCTCCCTCCTGCATTTTATACACTTGCCCATATAATTATTACACAGGATACATTATTATGGGTAAAGAACTGCTGCAGGTTTATTTTCATACAACAAAAAGTATGACTTTTTTGTGGGTTATCTTACGGGCGATCCAGGGCAGGCAGCCCCTCGCTGCCCCGCCCGCCTTATGAGCCAGGCGGCATGATTGGTTCATGCCCAGACAGTGCAGCCTTTGCTGATCCCCTTAAGGATCACGTGATCATGTCTTATACTCCCGCCCCCCCTTTCAGGGCGGAGCGTGGTGTGGCACACCCCCGGTTGGTAAGGACCCCCAACTGCCCGAAGGACTAACGGGGCGCTGTCGCGGTTTTCCCGGAACCTCCCTGCGGCTCCAGGTCTTTGGCTCAGGCACCCTTACTGTGCCAGGCAGAGGTTCCCTTACTGTACCCGTCTGCCGCAGAGATACCCTTACTGTACCAGTCTGCCTCCAGATCGCCTTGTAACTCCGCCTGCAACACAAAAGAAAACATTAGAACATCCAAATCAGCATGCCACCTGCCAAGCTCCTGGGTACGAGGCTAGGGTGGGTGCAGCGAGTCAGGCAGGAGCAGGACGACCAGCACAGAGGCCGGACAGGGGCAGCCGAGGGGGCAGACGACCGGAAAAGAGGTCGCATGCAGGCCTGCAGGGGCCTAAGTGCCCGGCCAGCCCCCAACGCGCCCTCCCCCGGATGGTTTTTCTGTGCTTGCAGGGAGTAGCGTAAATGTTGGTGGTGTGTGCTTGCAGGGAAAGAAGTGAATGTTGGTGATGTGTGCTTGCAGGGAGAGGAGTGACTGTTGGTGGTGTGCGCTTGCAGGGACTGGAGTGAATGTTGTCAGTGGTTTGTGTGCGCTTGCAGGGAGTAGCGTGAATGTTGGTGGGGTGCGCTTGCAGAGGCTGGAGTGAATGTCAGTGGTGTGTGTGCGCTTGCAGACAGTGAAGTGAATGTTGGTGGTATGTGCTTGCAGTGAATGGAGTGACTGTTGGTGGTGTGTGCTTGCAGGGACTGGAGTGAATGTCAGTGGTGTGTGTGCGCGCTTGCAGGGACTGGAGTGAATGTCAGTGGTGCCTGCTTGCAGGGAGTGGAGTGAATGTTGGCGGTGTGCGCTTGCAGAGACTGAAGTGAATGTCACTGGTGTGTGCTTGCAGGGACTGGACTGAATGTTGTCAGTGGTTTGTGTGCGCTTGCAGGGAGTAGCGTGAATGTTGGTGGGGTGCGCTTGAAGAGACTGGAGTGAATGTCAGTGGTGTGTGTGCGCTTGCAGGGAGTGAAGTGAATGTTGGTGGTATGTGCTTGCAGTGAATGGAGTGACTGTTGGTGGTGTGTGCTTGCAGGAACTGGAGTGAATGTTGGTGGTATGTGCTTGCAGTGAATGGAGTGACTGTTGGTGGTGTGTGCTTGCAGGGACTGGAGTGAATGTCAGTGGTGTGTGTGTGCGCTTGCAGGGACTGGAGTGAATGTCAGTGGTGTCTGCTTGCATGGAGTGGAGTGAATGTTGGCGGTGTGCGCTTGCAGAGACTGAAGTGAATGTCACTGGTGTGTGCTTGCAGGGACTGGACTGAATGTTGTCAGTGGTTTGTGTGCGCTTGCAGGGAGTAGCGTGAATGTTGGTGGGGTGCGCTTGAAGAGACTGGAGTGAATGTCAGTGGTGTGTGTGCGCTTGCAGGGAGTGAAGTGAATGTTGGTGGTATCTGCTTGCAGTGAATGGAGTGACTGTTGGTGGTGTGTGCTTGCAGGAACTGGAGTGAATGTTGGTGGTGTGTGTGCGCTTGCAGGGAGTGGAGTGAATGTTTGTGGTATGTGCTTGCAGTGAATGGAGAGATTGTTGGTGGTGTGTGCTTGAAGGGACTGGAGTGAATGTTAGTAGTGTGCGCTTACAGGGACTAGAGTGAATGTTGTCAGTGGTTTTCTGTGCTCTTGCAGGGAGTAGAATGAATGTTGATGGTGTGCGCTTGCAGGGACTGGAGAGAATGTTGTCAGTGGTTTGTGTGCGCTTGCAGGGAGTAGCGTGAATGTTGGTGGTGTGCACTTGCAGGGAGTGGAGTGAATGTTGGTGGTGTGTTTACAGGGAATGGAGTGACTGTTGGTGGTGTGCGCTTGCAGAGACTGGAGTGAATGTCAGTGGTGTGTGTGCGCTTGCAGGGACTGGAGTGAATGTCAGTGGCATGTGCTTTCAGGGAGTGGAGTGAATGTTGGCGGTGTGCGCTTGCAGAGACTGGAGTGAATGTCAGTGGTGTGTGCTTGCAGGGACTGGAGTGAATGTTGCCAGTGGTTTGTGTGCACTTGTAGGGAGTAGCGTTAATGTTGGTGGGGTGCGCTTGCAGAGACTGTAGTGAATGTCAGTGGTGTGCGCTTGCAGGGACTAGAGTGAATGTTGTCAGTGGTTTGTGTGCGCTTGCAGAGAGTAGCGTGAATGTTGGTGGTGTACACTTGTAGGGACTGGAGAGAATGTTGTCAGTGGTTTGTGTGTGCTTGCAGGAACTGAAGTGAATGTTGGTGGTGTGTGTGCGCTTGCAAGGAGTGGAGTGAATGTTGGTGGCATGTGCTTGCAGTGAACGGAGAGATTGTTGGTTATGTGTGCTTGCAGGGACTGGAGTGAATGTTGGTAGTGTGCGCTTGCAGGGACTAGAGTGAATGTTGTCAGTGGTTTTCTGTGCGCTGGACTTGAGTGAATGTTGTCAGTTGTTTTCTGTGCGCTTGCAGGGAGTAGCATGAATGTTGAAGGTGTGCGCATGCAGGAATTGGAGAGAATGTTGTCAGTGGTTTGTGTGCGCTTGCAGGACGTAGCGTGAATATTGGTGGTGTGTGCTTGCAGGGAGTGGAGTGAATGTTGGTGGTGTTTGTGCGCTTGCAGGGAGTGGAGTGAATGTTAGTGGTGTGCACTTGCAGGGAGTGGAGTGAATGTTGGTAGTGTGCGCTTGCAGGGAGTGGAGTGAATGTTGGTGGTGTGTGCGCGCTTGCAGGGACTAGCGTGAATGTTGGTGGTGTGCGCTTGCAGGGACTGGAGTGAATGTTGTCAGTGGTTTGTGTGCGCGTGCAGGGAGTGGAGTGAATTTTGGTGGTGTGTGCTTGCAGGGAGTGGAGTGAATGTTATCAGTGGTTTGCGTGCACTTGGAGGGAGTAGCGTGAATGTTGGTGGTGTGCGCTTGCAGGAACTAGAGTGAATGTTGTCAGTGGTCTGTGTGTGCTTGCAAGGAGTAGCCTGGTGATTTTTTTGTAAAATAATTTTTATAGCAGACAGAAAGTAAAAAAAAACACAACATAGAGCTGTACATGCCGATGTGACTGCCCGTCCTCCGAGCCCTGTAATACCCATCAACAATCATTACACAGCCGTAAAGCCCACATCCCGGAGGCTGGGTGGCGCCCGGATCGGTGACATTCACCCCTGGCAACCGCACAGGGGATAGCAGGATCTTCATTCGGTCAAGCATCTGGTATCTGCTTTTCGAATATTTTCTCCCAAAACTCCCAAACTCCCGCACTACTGACAATCCACGCTGGAGGACACCTTGCAGGTCTTAACTCACATAAACTCCAAACATCTCCCTCCATTTCCACCCTTCCAGGTACCTTACCGATGTGTTAGAGCACCCTGGATTCCCAGGCAGACCCAGTGCAGCATATCGACTTCCCTCCTCCCGAGCCTGGTGGTCAGTCAGAACACCCCCACATATCCAAATCTGAGTAGCCTGGTGATGTGCGCTTGCAGGGACTGGAGAGAATGTTGCCAGTGGTTTGTGTGCGCTTGCAGGGAGTAGCGTGAATGTTGGTGGTGTGAGCATGCAGGGAGTGGCGTGAATGTTGGTGGTGTGAGCATGAAGGGAGTGGCGTGAATGTTGGTGGTGTGAGCATGCAGGGAGTGGAGTGAATGTTGTCAGTGGTTTGTGTGCACTTGCATAGAGTGGAGTGAATGTTGGTGGTCTGCGCTGGCATGGACTGGAGTGAATGTCAGCGGTGTGTGCGCGCGCTTACTGGGAACGGTCTTTTGGGCTGATCCCACACCCCGCCTCGCAGTGTCTGTGGTTGGTTGCGTCACGGTGGGAGGGTCACGTGCTACCGACGCCTCTTAAGGGGAAGTTTCCTGCAAGGAGGAGGCGGCGGGCACACGAGGGAGGGGCAGAGAGCACCACCACCAGCAAGTTCAGGTCACACTGAGCCAGACGGAGCCGAGTTCGCAGTCTCAACCCGAGGAGAGGCCTGACAGAGAGAGAGGTGCGAGGAGGAAAAGGTGAGGGGCGCAGAACCGAGGCCAACTGTTCACCAGAGTCCTGGGTCGAGATGAAAGTGGGCTTTAGAAGTAGTGGTGGTGCGGAGCGGCAGGGACCGCGGGTGCTGATAAACGGAGGGAGAGCCCTCTCACAGGAGAGGTTGGTTTGAGTGGAAGGGAGAGGGGGGGGTTTGAATTTTAGGGCTAGCCCCCCCCCCCCCTTCCACTCACGAGAAAGCTGCTGGAAAGTTATTTGTTGAGGCGGCGGGGGGGTCAAGTTGCCGGGGCGTAACCATTCGTGCCTTGACACGGGGGGGGGGGGCATGTTGACGCCTGGCAAGGAAGAGACTCTCCTGTAAAAACAGGCGAGCGTGTGACGCTCTGGAGTAGGGAGGCAGCATCGCAGGCGACGACTGTAAAGAGCGGGCGAGGGGTGTGTGACGCATAGGGGTCGAAAAGTTTCGAGGAGGGGGGGGAAGCTTTGAAAGGGGAGCTGGAGAACGGGGGCGCGGGAGGGGCCTGGGGAACGCAGGGGTGATCCAGGGAGCGCACGGGAAGGACCGCTCTTGGTGTGAGTGGGGAGACAGACAGGTGTGGAGGCTAGGCGGCCGCTCAAGGACGGGGGAGGTGGGGAGAGCGCGTTGAAAGGATCCCATCCGAGAGACGGGGTGGGGGGCTTATTTGGGGACCGGGAGGTTTTCTGTGGAGGGAAGGGAGAAGAGTACTTCTTGTCATTGGGCACCCACTCCCAAAGGTCCCCGAGCCTGACGTGCTGTGCAGGTTTTCGGGACAGTCATTGCCGCTCTCCCCATTACACAGATATAGTTTGTATAAATGGGGTTTGGGGGCAGGCAAGGGGAATGTCCGTGTGTCCCTGATTTACGTCTACAATCTTTCCTTACCTGTTCTTTCTCAACCATCGAGGTGTGTAGTGGTGTCACGGGGGCGGCTTTGAATCTGTGGTTTTTTTTTCCGTACTATGATTTTTTATTCTTCTTACAGGGGCGAAAGAAGGATCGAAAATGGCCGTTTCCGGGGGCATGAAGTGCGTCAAATACTTGGTGTTCATCTTTAACTTCTTGTTTTGGGTAAGTTAAATTGTATTTAGGACAATGGGGGTTTCGAAAGGGGTTGTATGGAACTGTAGGGTGTCTGTGCAGGTGCGAAGGGGACGTCTGTATATGTGACTAGGGCAAAGCTCGGGTTGAGCCTGGGCGGGTCCATCCCCCCACCCCCGCCGCCCGGAACGTCCCAAATAGCATTTTTGGGTGCCAAACTTGTGACTAATGCGAAGAATCATTTGTCGCGACCGTGTGCCGTATATATTGTGCTTTATATTGACTTTGCCGCTACTGGTATATAGCGTACATGTTACTGAAATACTAGAGAATGTAAAGTTAATTTAACGTGACTATTCTGGTTAACTTAATCTGAAAGCAATTACCGATTGGCCTGGAAATGTATGGTTTAGGTTCTGTGCCGCCCCCCATTTCGAGTAGGCCTGGGTTCATCGACCACAAGCAGTGAAGTCCATGTCGCTCATGTCAACGTCGAATCTATGAGATTTAATTTCATATAATTTAACGATAGGTTTCTTGGTCGTACCGACTCCACCCACCACTTCCACGTCAACCTGGGATTTTCCGTGCACAGGGAAAGTACCGCGGAAAGAGGCCCTCTGCCTGACTAAGCATTTTTGGGGGGCTGGCTTGGAATAGCGAAGCCTCACACCTGGTGTGACTCAGCCCGACTACAAAATGGAGTATGCAATTCCCCCTTCTGCGGAAGTCGTCTCTGAGAGCTCGCTTCCCGGCATACGGGACATTGCACATTTTTTTGGGTGTAGAGGCAAATGTTTCCATTGTCTTCCTCCTTCTCTTGCCCTGCGAAACCACTGACCAGGCTAGTATCGAGGACATTTTTGGGAGTATCAAGTTTTCACATCCTGCCTTCCAAGGAACCTTGTTTATTGCTGGGGTTGCCAACGCCACTTCTTGACCCCCTTTCGCCTTGGAGTGAAAGTTTTCTCCTCTCATGATCATACACAACCTAAAAAAACACTTAACATACTTTCATGGAAATGTTATAAACTGTTAAATCACAAACTATAATCTTGTTTTAAACACTGCATGTATACTACTACTTCTAAAGTATGCAGTCTTTTGATACAGTGGCACATATCAAGGGTGCAGTCCCCCCCCCCCCCCCCCCCCTTCTCCCTTTACAGTTTCATCAAGCAGAAAAAAACCAAAGGGTCTGTTTGAGGTGGGCTGGTCCTGTCGGAGTAAATGTACCCATATGCCTATTGGCAAAGCCAATAGGTTTGTTTATAACCGACATTTTGGCTTCGTCAATGCTTGCTTTGTCATGATTTTTACAAAACTTCATCGCGCAAGAAAACACTGTCCACACCTCTTTGAGAGCAAGAAAGGCCACTTTATTTAAGACAGGTGTGTACATCAAACATCTTTCCAACACATTATTTAATTAATAAAATCCAAATCTTCCAGCTTGACTAAGCATCCCTACCTAGGAGTAACCCCCCACCAAGTTAACCTAACCCAAACCAGAAACAACTAACTCTTGAATACCCCCTCATTTCCTTTAACTGCCCTTTGAGGATGGACCAAACCGCTCCAGGCTGCCCACCCCCAACTAGAAACCACCTACAAAAGAACAAGACACCTGTCCTAAAGTGGCAAGGCCATAGCAGTACCGAAAAAGACTGCAAAATGGGGAAAAACCCTAGAGAAAAAAGGGGAAGGGTGGGTGGGGCAAAAGAACCTTCCTCCCCAACCTCCCACTAGCGCGTTCCTTTCCCACCTGCCCTGGACCCCTTATATAACCTTTCTCCTAATCAAGGAGAACACCACCTGTCCTGCGCCCAGTCGTCCTCGCGCGAACAAACCCAGGGAGAGACCGGCTCGCGCACGGCTCTCCCTGGGTCCCTCCTTTTTGAGGCACTGCTGGACATTGGCCAGTATACAATATAAACACTGTTTAAAAGCAAAACTGTTCATACTTTTCTCTTTGGCCTCCCCAAGCACACTTTACTACATTGCAGACCCTGGAAGTGAAGAGAACTACTGTCAAAGTGTAGAATGCATTTACACTCGGCGAAGGGAATTATTTTTTCAACAGCCGTGATTAACGTGAGAGCAGCAGTATTGTGCTCCTAATGAGGGTGTCTGGGGAGTGCCAATGAGTAGTTGTGTTTTTTTTTTTTTTGTGGATACCAGATTTGGAAAAAGTTATGGAGACCGAAGCCAAACTACCTTGAATAACCAAAAAAAGGGCTCCACTGGGAGGGAAAGCCCCAGCAGTTAAGGTGTTCAAATGTATCTCTATTACCTGTAGTGTTGCTCTCTAAAGGATACCCTTGGGGCTTTGGCACTTACTGATGCTGCTGGTGTGGGGTACAAGCCCCAGCTGACAGTCCCGGATGGCAGCTAAGTGCTTCCTCGTTCCATTTGAAGGCCTGCCCTTCTTTCTACCCTTAATGCTGGATGAAGGGACAGCTGCAAGTATTTAACAAATTCATCATCCTTTTATTTGTTTCTCCTGAAATTGCCCTCTTTGCAAGTGTAGCAGGATCTGGTTGAGTCGGAAGCCATCCTTGGTTTGATGGAACCAGTGCGGGCAGAGGCCTTACCCATGGTACACTGCGTGACCCAGAGTGGCAACTTCTTATGAAGCACCAGCTGTCTTGCTACGTTGAAGTTTGATGCCATCGCACAAGAGCCTTTGGGATAACGTTATTTTAGTAGTTTAAGTGCGTTCCTAAAACCGATAATAGGGTGCGGTACTGACTGATGAACTACTTTTTGCCTAATAGACGAAAATGACGTGCCTTAACTAAGTGTTTTTGTGAAGTGCAACTCGCATTATTAAAACTATGGAAGGCCTAGAACTACTGAACTCTGCAATCAATTCACGTAAATTCCACTCGGCACTCCCTGCGCACCCATGCGCTATTTAAGTGTGCAGATTATTTAATGCTCATTGTTTACCGTGCTAGTTTTGAGGTGTCCTGTAAGCTGCGCAGATATGATGGGACAAGCCAGGGAAGCTGTAAAAGGACAGCAGTGAGGTTTGCCTGTTGTGCAAACAACCTACCTGGCAGCCGACTGTAAATCCCTCTCGGAGGAGGGAGTGAAGCAGGAAGTGTAGAGAAGCCTTTCCCGGTATCTGATCTGGTCGGCACCAGGGTTTCACTGGGCAGGTTTCCTCCACCTAACCTAAGCCGACAGGGCTGATTCTTATAGGATTTTTGGCGATATGTATTGCAACATTTAAAGTGCTACGAGTCCTATGTGGTGGTGAAGCGTTCGCCCTGCATGCGAAGCAGGCTACACCATGCGGTGTGTGGTTGCAAGTGCTGTGGGTTGTTCTGAGCCTGTGGGGTGCTTTTTGGTTTGTCCGTGACTAGATAAGTACTCTTGTCTTGGGGTGCAGGGTTTCAGTGTTTGTGCGGTGGAGGATACGCAGTTTACATTGAGTTGGCTTTCTTGTACTTTTAAAGCAACCAGGCTATATATAATATGCAAGGCCAACCCGGAAGTTAACAAACCATTGGCGGGGGTGGGGGCTTTTAAGCCACTGAGGTTATAGGTTATCTAGTTAGGGCAGGTGGGGTATACTGGGATGTGGGGACTATGACACAGGTGGCTGCATCGTGTCAACCGGAGAAGAGGGGTGCTGTGCCCTTACTCAAAGGGTTGGTGATTACAAAAGGCGGAGTAATCCGTGTGTGAAAATGCGCAAAGCAGGAACACTCTTGTAAAATGGTGGCTGCAATAAGATTGGCAGCGGGAAAGGAGGCCCTTGATAAGAGCAGGGCGTGTACTGTGCTCACTGATGTACAAACTCACCTGAGGGAGGAAAGTTGAAAGTATGGGAGGAGTAATCCAGGATGGAAGCCGGGGCAGATACTCCACACTTGGTAAAGGCCCAGACATTGCCTGCTCCTGCAGGGTCGAAGAAGCCTCAGTTTTTGTGCCAGGCTTTGCACCCCAATCCACTCTGAAGCTTTGAAAGGTGGAACTACGTCAGTGTGGTAAACCAAAGCATGGCTGTGGCCTGGCTGGCACCCTGCACATGCTGGTGAGACGTAGAGCTTTTGGTGTTGCTCAATCTCCCCAGACGCTTTCACAAGTTGCATCAAGAGGCAGTCTCCTGCCCTCCTAACACTTCTGTTCAGTTTCTACTTTCAGTAAAGGGAAATAACATCGGTTTAAAATAAAAAAAAATGAACTTTCTCAGCTAGTACATCAGCATGAGGTCTGGCAGGGCACCTTTCACGCAATAAAATGCCTCTGGCTGATCTAACAGGATGGCCCTGACAACCGCTGACAGACACAGTAGCTATGTTGTGTACAAATGGGAGCTAAACTCCTTGTATGCCCACGAGCTTCGTCCAGTGGTATCTCTGGCATTTGTGCCTTTTCTCATATTTGCGACAAGTGTCCTCTTGACCTTTACTCTCCTCTGCCGTTCCTCCTCAGTTGAGGAGGACCTTGCACTGCCGAGTGATCTCTCGCCTCAGACATGGTCAGTAATGATGACTCAAACTAATTTGATTACACTTTAAATTTGTGTCTGCAGGCAGGGGGTAAAAGCCTCAGTAGCTTAGCAGAGCTCTGTAAATAAGACTATTATAAAGGCTAGGACTAAAACACCTACTGTCGGCCATGCCGGCTCTGTAAAGCCTCTCCCTGCTCGACAGGCCACATGCCAGTGAGACTTACCTGGTATTTATTTCCAACACACTTGAAATTCACATTTCTTAAGGCTGAGGAGCAGCTGGGTCTGAAACGGATTGTCAGTGGTACTTTGGTATGGGGACTGGCTGTGGTCTGCAAGACTCCTCTGCGCTGATGCCTGCATTAAAGCTTGTTGGGAATATCGTGTTCCCTTTCTGTAAAATAAATCCTTTACTACCCCATCTAAAAAAAAAACTTTTGACTTTGGTGTCCACGTACTGGTCTCAACTTGCGTGTTATTTGTGGCTTATCAATTCTTTTTAATCCCGCCCTAAATTTGTGGCCAAGAGGCTGCTTTAAACTGCAGCACAAAAAACTGGTCTCCCTCGCCCCTCCTCCAAAGCCCGCATTCTTGAGTGTGCTCATCTCACCAACCCTAGGCTTGAGCATGTGATGTGCTAAGGCTAAACTGGAAATTAAGATGCCAGGGGTAAACCCATGACTGTTTCCACATGTGCTTTGCTACCAGCACTGGTCACATGAGCTCATCTGCGCCCCCTCCCCCTCTAACCACTTAAGGGGCTGAAGTGCAGGCTTTGCTGAAAACATAGGAACGGTTTACTGCTCGGCCCTTGAAAACAAAATCCTCAAATCAGTCCAATCAAATGTCATTTATAAAGCACCTGGTTACACACTGTCCCCGTGCAAGAATCTCACCTAGAACTAGATCAGACCCAAAGCTAGTTACAAAGAAATGGTAGTTATGCTGTGAATAATAAGTTTTCTGTTTGCGGAAATTATGTTCTGCAGAGTCAGATCTCTAAATCAAGGGTAGAGAATTCCAGATTTTTGCTGCAAGGTAACTGAAGGAGCGAGCACTCATTCTCGCTTTGAGTTTTGGGAACCTTAACCTGAAAGGATCCACTTGATCTGAGGGTGCAGAAAGGAATAAAAGGCCTGATAAAGGGTCGAAGATAGCTGGGGCTCCTATTCCACCAAATTATGTGGCAGAAGCACATTTAATTCTTCTCTCGACAGGCAGCCAATGGAGAGTATTCCAAGCTTTAGGATCTGAGTTTCTTCCGGGAGACAAAGGTGTGCTATGGCATTCTTAATGCGTGTGAGCCTGGTTGGACTTTCCTTGGCTGCCCCCAAATATTGGACATTACAGAGTCCAGTTGAGACGTGACCAGAGCATGCACAATAGTCTTTCTGGCTGCTACGGGGAGATCGATAAGATTTTAAGGATTCAAAAACTCTTATCGGCTACGCTTCCTCTCCTGACTTGACTGTCTAAGGAGAGTTCTGAGTTGAACCAGACACCAAGATTTTTGGTTACTGCTTTGAGAGCAGGAGTTTGTACTGGGGAGACAGGCCACCAGGTGTAGGTCCAGATAGGGGGCCATTTCCCTACAATCAGTACATCTGTTTGGTTGGCATTAAATTTAACGCAGTGGTTGGCCATCCAAGTGCCTAGCTCTTCTAGGCATCAGGAGAAATGGATGGCTGAGGCTTCCGGATCTTGTGACCATAAGCTGTCATCTGCTTATGACAATTGTCAGTCTTTCCACAATACCCGCAAGGGGTCCAATATAAATATTTAACAAAATGGGGCTTAAAATAGAGCCCTGTGGAACTTTGCCATTAAGGCATCCTTTTTGGTATGAAAGGGCTCTGGGAGACCTGAAAGCTCCACTCATGAATATAAAAGTGTATCCATCGAAAGAACTTCCTTCAACATCGCGTTGACTAAGTCTTTGAAGGAGGAGGCTATGCAAGACTGTTGAACGCCACGCTTTGGTCCAAGAGGACCAATGCAGAAGTTGGTCTGACATCTGCACTTTTTTCTTAGTGTTTCAGTGGCTAGCAGAAGGGCCGATTCCATGGAGTATGAGGCTCTCATGCCCGACCGAGTAGGGTGGTAAAAATCATGTGGCTTGACCGCAGTCTTCTCTGGAGGGTGCTGATTGGCTGGGTGGCATTTTAAACCAATGGAATGTTTGTCCTTAAATTCTATTGTTACCAGGCCTTGACATTTGATCAGGTAGCCCTTCATCCTACAATGAGCCCTCTTGTTGTTGAAGTTTACTAATATGCATTCCCCCCCCCCCCCCACCCCCTTTGCATGCGCCTTGACTCTGCAGATGAAGATGCTGCTTCTGCAATAATCTTGGCGAAGCTGTCGTGTAAAATGTTCTGTTTTCCTGTGAACAGCTTGCTTCCCAAGTATCCCTTCTACCACTGGCAGCCAGAGCCACCTGAAATGGCACAAGCATGCTGGTTTTGCTCTTTGAAGCTAGTGGTGACATAGTAATAGATGTGACCTTGGGGTATGTGGGCTTCTTGGTGGAATAATCTGCAGTCCTGGGGTAAAGTGCGAAGGAATCGATTGCCTCTGTGGGATCCCTAATTTCAGTTTATGCTGCTGTGGTCATACCAGTGTCATGGTATCCGAAGCTTTCACTGCATCAGACTGGTGCAAGGGATATCCCTTCTACAGCTCCTACCCCACTTTCTTCTATAGTTTTTACCTGACTTTTCAGATGACTTTAAAATGCAGACCCGAGTTTTGTTATGACTATTTCTGCGCATTCTATTTCACTATTGGCTTTAAAGATGGTTTCAGACGTGTACTAGCTCCATTATCCATCTGTAACAGAAATAATGCAGCTGGTCGTGCATTGAAGACTGACTGAAACCCGTTGCACGTCTTGGCAGCTTGCTCTGCGCTCTTGTCTCATATTTTGTTGAGGGGTGGCTAGTGTGAATCCTAGTCTAGACCGCTGGCCAATGAGCAGCCTTGCCCATGAACAGTGTTGTGTGATATTATCAGTCTCTGTTAAAGCTTCATGGATCACAAGATGACTGGATTGAGATCGAAAGAACTCTGTACTGCTTTAAATGATTGGAGACCTGTATCTCGACCAGTTTGGTAGCTGGCACCTTTACTCTGCGGCTTCAGTGGTGCTTGCTTTACCATCTCGATTTCCTGGGATGATATTTTGTTTAAACCTGAGGATCAGCATGTTGGTGCCTCCAGGAGTAACAGTGTGTACTGGCGGAGACGGAATCTAATGTTTCCCTCTAGTTATCAAAGAGCAACGTAGATCCGTAAGTGGTAGTCTAGGAGTCTGGAACGCTGTCCCCCCCCCCCTCCCCCCCATGCCGTGGTTTTGATGGGGGGTCTGGCTGTAGACACCCCACATGTCTGACACCATCCACAGGGGGAGGTTCTTCAGTTAGTGGAATTCCTTGAGCTTGTGGTTCTGACAGGCAGGGGCGGCAGTGAGCTGCTGATCATGGTAAGTGCTCTTGATGTGCACCTGGATGATGAGCCTGGCTGAACATGAATGCTGACCTACTCGCGGGGGGTTGGTGGTAGGTGCCTAATTTAAACAATGTGGTGGTCTTGGAGGACAACATACAATACTACTAAATCGTAATCCCTTTTCATAATAGATGTGTCTTCTCTTCTGAGGGTAGTGTGGTTCGTATTTACCTCGGCTTAAACAACCCTTTCATGAGCTGCCTTGTCCAGTTATCGCTCTGTTGCCTGGTGTTTATTTCAAGTCTTCTTACCCAGAGGTGATGACTCTATTCAGACTGGAAGTAGAGTACCCAATGCTCAGAACGTGTTTTTCCAAGTAATGTGCTGGAGATGTGAACCTGTGTCTGCTCTAGGTCTGGACTGCAATTTCCCACACGTGTGACCTCTACAAAACCGTTGTCTTCCCTCGATCACTGTTAGTTCATTTTATACTTTTTTCCTGTTCAGTACCCTGTCGCTTCAGTGAGTGGAGATTGTCAAGGTGTTGGATATTTCTAATCTGAGATTACCTGATCTGACGACTTCTCATGCCTGCATGCGCCCTGAATTGTTGTAGTTCCCTTATTTATATATGTCTGAAAATGAGATCTTGGCATGCCCCCACCGCTTCTGACCACGTGCTTCCATTTTTCCGGAAGCAAAAGGAGCTTTGCGATTAGTCGTGCCAACTGTCAGTCACCGACGTTGTGCTTTTGAGTTATGCTGATGTCAGTCCTTCAGTTTTGAAAACCAAACTAGGTGTGGGTCAGAAATTGGTGGAATGGTTGCTTGGAGGGCGTGGTCTTGTGCAGCACCGGAATCACTTGTGAAATGTGGTTTCCTTGAGCACTGTACAGAAGGTCTGTTTACTTGAGTCTCCATACCTCCGCCCTGTGGTTTCCTCTCCCGGGGGTTAATTTGCCGTACGTGTTAGCTGTTGAGCATGCTTTCCTTGAAACGGACTGTTGTAGAGACAGATCCTTCAACCCACAGCCCTGTTTAGTCCTAGTTGATTTCCTATAGCAGATATTTGGGTCTTACTTAATTCCGGCCTTGCCCATGTTGTCTTTTTCTATACCTAACCTTCCAAATGGGTCGCCCCCTCTAGCGTCTGTGCCCTGCTCCCGTTGTACGTCCTATTAAAAGTTGGTTTTTTGGCAGGATGTATGTATTGTAGCGCGAGCTAGACAAAGGTATCAGAGTGCTTTACAGAGCAAGCACATGACGTGCATGGATGAAAATGTATAGTAACTGTAAAAAAGGGCAAATGGCCTACGGCGGAATATGTAGGCAAAGTAGCAACAAGTGCCAGTTACATAAAGCATAAATAAGGTGTATATAATGTTCTGAATCCGATAGAACTTTCATCCTCGCAACCCTCTGAGGTAGATATTAGGGAGTAGCAAGGGTAGGGCAGAGTAGGTGCACTGTAGTTCCCCAAGTTAGTGAACGAGTATTGTAACATAGCACTTAAGATCATGACTCAAGCACTTTACAGAGTAAGCACAACAGCACAAACTTGTAAATAAAGAGACAATAAAATAAGTTTCCTGTAAGAAAGGAGGAGATGAAATATTGTGGGGTATGAAAGCAAGAAGCAGCCAAAACCAGTTACATCAAATGTGAGGGTACTTTACGAATGCTAGAGCACAAGTTCTGATGTAGTGGAGGAAGGGAGCTGTAAGGATGGGGCATTTCAGAGTTTAATCTTCCCTGAGGTAGTTATGTACAGATTTACATGAGGTGTGCAGTGCAACAAGTCTTGGACTCTGGTAAATTACCGAGGGGCAGGAGGCAGCGAAAAGATGGAGGGCGGGGTCTAAACAGAGCATGGGCATTGTCCAAGTTCTCTGAGTAATTTGTTGGAGAGAATGTTGCTGCTTTCCTGGCTAGGGATGCATCCTGTACTATGTTGACCTTTTAGTTATTTCTCCTGAGTGTCCAGTTTTACTACTTGGAGAAGGTTCCTAGCATCCCCTTTCTTCCACTGCAGTACCCATTTTCTGTGGCCATCTACAGTCCAATGCGGGCCTGTGGAGGTTCAGCCAGATGGTCTTGGATCTCATGTGATTGGGGGAATGAGGGATCTTCTTGGATCTCATGGGGGTTGGGGAATGAGGGGTTGGGGAATGAGGGATGTTCTATCTCGAGCAGTATTTAAGTTCTTGGCGCTGGGCATCATGGGGGTGCAGATGTTCCGCATGGAAAGGGTTTCCCAGTGCTTGATGCAGCACCGGACCCCTGGTTCCTGTAACTTTCTGCCTTGCATGTGGTCCTTTGCTCTGTCTCTAGAGGTCAGACCAGTGGGGATCCTTTTTGTTTGTTTCGAGGGGCGTGTTTGGGGCTTAAACTTTTTTCAAACACATACCTGTGTGATTGTGATCTCGGTGGGGGTTCCTCCAAACAGTAGGCTGGAGAAGCGGGTCCTTTCTCAGGTCGATTCTGTGAATAGTTTGAAGTGTGGTAGAGGAAAATGTGCCCAAAAATTCAATCCTAATGTCCTGTGTTAATGTAGTCCCAAATGCATCTCGGCTTTGTTAATTTATTTGAAACAGCAAATCCAAAGGAAATAAAGTGAAAAAAACGCTGACACGTGTTTCGCCTGTTAATCACCATTTCACAAGGCCTGCAGTGACTGCAAGAGCAATGATGTGCATGTCGCATGACTTCAAGATTATAGCCTTGAGAGCCCATGGCCTATTTAGCCACATAGGCCAAACCGGTGTCTGCTGTTTTTTCACTTTATTTCCTTTGGATTTACTTCCAATAAACCCACATATAAATCAGAGAATGCATTTTGGGCTACATTAATTCTGGACATTAGGATTGAATTTTTGGGCACAATTTCCCACTACCACACTTCCATTAAAGTGTTAAAAAATATATATAATTTCGGTGATTCTTGGGTGTAACCACTTGAAGTGCTAGCCAAAAATGTGGGCCCTGTCCCGGTTTGGTGCTGGAAATTCAGGTCATTGCCCACCCGTTCAATCACCTCGGTTCTGTGAATAGGTTGTAGTTGGCCACTTTGAGCTGATAACTTCCCGACTGGGTGGAAGTGACCAAAGCAGTCCTTGTGGTGCACCACATGGAGGGGTGACAAGCGGAGATTTGTGTGATCTTGCCACCTTCTGCGGACACTGTCGTTGTGGTAAAACCTGATGATGCGTGTCATAGAGCTGGCTGGTGACTTTGGTTGATGGTATTTTACTATGGAACGAGTGATCCTTTTGTGCTCCCTCACCACATAGTTGGCCCTCACCATACAATCTGCCCTCTCCTCCTGCATTCTTCCCTTTATATTAGCTCGTGGCTCAGTATTCTTAAGTATTTGTAATCACTTTTTAATCCACTGCATGTCTTTAAGTTTTGTTTGGGGGCAGCCCATGCTGCACTGTTGCCCAGCTGACATCATAGGATGTCCCGTGACTCACTCACCCTGTTGCGTCATGTGACTGAAATGTGATCCCCTTGGAGTATCACACGGTTCACTGACGTGCAAGAGGACAGTTGTGCAACTTCCGGCAAGCCGGCTGTGCTCCACACATGTAAACCAGATACTTAAAACGGCACCCATGCCGGCTCTTACCTGGAGCCGCATACCTACAGCACTCCCCGCTGTCCAGCACTGCGCCACAAAACTCTGCCGGTGCTCCTCGAGTCAGACCTACAGCACCCCGTTCCCCAGTGACATGAGACCACCCACCGCTCTGGAGCTTAAATCTGCATCGAAGCAAAGCGCCCCTTATCCACCTATGGGTGCTGAGCTCTCAAAGGGTGTGCAGCCTCAGAGGGCTGATGCTGCTGAAGCCACTACAGGCGAGCTATGCCCATAGAGGTGAAAGGGCTTCATGCCCCACCCCGGTCTTCAGCCTGGGCTGCTGCAGCTCGAGCTGCTGGGGGCTCTGCTGGGCAGTGTCTGGAGTCTTCTCTCCTGCATGCCCGAGTTTTTCACAGGTCTTTAAAGACCATTTAACATACCGTGGTAAACTGGCTAACCAGACTTGCTTTTTTTCTGGTTACAGTACCCCCTGGGCCCCCCACTCCTCCTATTCCTTACGATTGTATTAAACTTTTACTGCCCTAGTGTGATACATTTCATGGAAAGGAATATAAAGTAATGTTGCCAATAGAAAATACCAGACATTTGTTTAAAGAGCCTGCAAAGGCCTATCCTTGACAATGATGGGGGTATAAACAATCTGAATTTGTATTGTGGCTTCCCCCCCCTATATTTATCCGTCATGGATCATTTATGCAGCCCTAGAACACCCTTTAAAATGCTTTCTATTTAAATTGCTGTTCCAAGTATACACAAATGCTGAAAATAGGCTTAGGTCACTGCTTATATTTGTACAGCCGGAGACATCAAAATGAGCTGGCAAGACTGGAAGCTTGTTTCAGGGTGAGCACAGCATTTATTTCCTGCACCCTCAATCTCTGAACAGGGTTGGGCAGGTAGCACAAACCAGCCTTAGAAATGGACTGGCCACTGTGGGCTGGGGGGTGGGCACGTGAGGTGGTGGTGCTTGGATATCACTGCAGCAGCTTTTGGTACAGGGGGCGATATTGCAGTACTGCTGTAAAAAGGCCCCTACCCTCCGGCCCACTGAAAATGCCTGGTGCCCGCTATGGCATACCTGCCCTGATCCTGAATAATGCCATAAAAGCAATAGTTTAACTTGTATCAAACCCTACGGCAGCTCTCAATAACATGCGGAGTTACTTCCCAAGTGTCTGGGAAAGCACCCTACATTCAGACAACTTACTCCTCCTTCTTGCGGCACTCACCGTTTACACTCACCCTGCACTCACAGGGATTACAATGTACTCACTGATCACATGCACTCACACCAACCACTAATCTTGCACTCGCCGACCACACTGCACTTTTGCCACTCACCATGAACTCTCACTGTTCTCCCTACACTTACCTTGCGGGCACATGAGCACACCGCTCTTTCTGCACTCACGATTCACTTGTGCTGTTTACCTTGTACCTCACCCTACAGTTACACGAGCGCACTGCTCACCCCGCACTCCTGTGATACTTTACTCACCTATCCCCCCTCACTGCTCACTCTGCAATCTCACTCAAACAAGCCCATCACTAACCATACATTCGTCGCATTCTGCATTTACATCCACACCCAAATTGATATGTCGCCTCACTCACCCTAAAGTCACTCCTCTCTGTTGCATCGCTCACCGTGCACTCACATGTGCACACCTGTCACCCACAGTGCAGAGGGTTAATGTGCCTGCTACCAAGAACGTGTACCATACAGATCACAGAACTAAGTGTGTTATGAGTAGAGCTATAGAAATAATTAGATGTTTCTCAGAGGGGCTATAGAGAAATGAGGTGCGTTGTTGGCGAGTGCTAGTGAGGGAATTCATGGAGGAGGAAATGGGGAGGGGCACTCAGACTGTTGAACCGTGTGCGAACAGTACTGTGGCCAGTCCTGGCCGGGAGTCTTGGCCCCAATCCCCAGAAAATAGTCTAGTTGCGCCCCTGACTTATCTGCGCCGTTTCTGAGACGCTGCGATGTGTAGGTGTGCATGACCGTGCAGTTTTCGAGATGCCTGTTTAAATGGGGAGGGGGGTTCTGGGTGGTTTTCTCAATGCCCTCGGTTGGTGTGACATAGTCATGTACGTGTTGTCCCAGGATGCCTCCCTGTATTCCGGAAAACCAAGTCACGAACTGTTGTAACCGGAGGAGGAGAAGCAGTAATCTGTCTGATCAACAGATTTCCAAATCTGGTGGATTTCGAAACCTTCTTAAGGCGCTTGCGAAAGGTGCCTGAAGTTCTACTGGAAAAAATGTAGAGGTGTCTGGGCCTGCCCTTGGCAGGAAGTTAAGGGCTCGTGCCAGCTGTTGGAAGAAGTGATTTTTGGAGGAAGGGGGATGAAGCCGTTGGAGGGAGTTGACTCGTAAATCCCTTTGGAATCAATGTGCCAGTTAAAGAGTGGGTGCCCTCTGAATAAAATCCTTGGTGCTCGCTTTCATGGGACGCGTGGTGGAAAGGTATTGGCGATCTGTAGAAGATTCTGACCCATGCCCCTCGCCCCCGGTGGAGAAGATGGAGGGAGTGGGCTCCTGCAAGGTGGTGGGGTCCGAGGATGGCTTGCAGGAGCTGTTGTGTGGAGTTTTGTCGGTTGTGTGATCGAGAGGCCTGTCTCCTTGGGAAGAGCGAAAGGCCAAACTTCTCCAGTCTGACAAGAATCGGGTGCCATCTCCCTTCCAGAGGGCTCCTGTGAGCCTCTTCTGTAGAGGGCTATCGATGAGCGCAGAGCGTCCGCTAGGTGCTAATTAGTCTGTATGTAAATTTTGAGCGTTGTCCTCTTTCGTCACTGTATAGTGCGTTGAAGACGATGGCTCCAGAAGTCTCAATCTTCAGAGATGGAAGATGGGGTACCTGGACTTCGGGGCTGCTGCAGTGTGTAAACCATTTGAGGACGTGTGGTTTCTGGGGTTCCGTTGCTCATGGAAAGATCCCGCTCTAATTTGGGGAGGTGGTCTAATGTAGCCCTGGGTGAAGTTTGTGTTACGCCAGAGTAATTGGCGTAATTTTCCCCCATTGGCTTTAGTTGCATGAAATTGTGCCATTACACCAAATGTATTCGTGAGCCGTTTGCGGTACGAACATTTACAGAAAATACAAAGTAACAGCAGCTGTTCCCTTATTTTTTTTTGGCACGAACTTTTATCTCTACGCATTTTGTGTAACATTTCATGCTAAAATACAGCCCAAATGGCAGTTTTATATTTGCGCAATTATGCAAAAGCAAAATTATTGGAGTTTCAGCAAATGACAAGAATTTCGCGCACTCCTACTCTTGTGGTGTCCAGAAGCGGAGCGTGTCCAGGGCACTAGCAAATAGGCCGGGTTAATGACGTTGCTTCAATGCTTGTCTTTCAGTCACGACTGACTAAAACTTCCTACTTCACCTGTTGAGTCACATGGGCGCAACAATGTTAACTCGCCCAGTGTTTTATTGGCCCCAGGCACAAGGAATCTTCAAAGTTGCCAGACAGCTATTTGGGCAAACCCTACATTTGTTTTGTAAGGGCGCGAGCGTTTTACCCACTAGTTCAACTTTGGGGAGCGAATTTGTTTTCCCTTTCTTAGACTGCATCCTGTACAAAACGCAATCCTTCCGTCTTTGAAAAATTGCCTCTGTTAAGGTGCTTTGCGTTTTCATTCCTTCCTTGGTTGCGTTCCAGCTCTTTGGCTGAGAATGAACACCTTCTGCCTATGCCAGCTTGGCTCCTGTCAGAGGAGGTGATAAAAGATTACAGGCCTGTACTTAAGGTAATAAATGGGCTGGGAGGCTTTGGTTAAGAAAGATTATACCTACCGGACATGGGTGGATTGTGGGAGGGAGATATTTGCTTTGAACTTGTTTGTTTGGTGTTTTTTATTTTTGTATTGCATATTGTGGCTTTTTGTTCTCTTGACTCATGCTCAACCTACGCGTTGCAGCCCTGTGGTCTTGTGATTTGTGTGTGGGAGTTGAGCTGTGATGTGACTTGCCCCGGTAATGTCACATGTGTTTAGCGTGCTTTGCGAAGGGACTATCTATATACGATGCCAAATGTTTAGTAAAATTAACAAAGTGATTACACGTAGTAAAGCAACGTTTTGGAAGACCTATCAAAAATATAGTGTGTGGGTATCTGTCATTAAAAAATCCCTTCTTGAATTTACAAATTGTGACCACTTTTGGTAAATTAATCAGGAGATGAGTTGTGCGTGGACATGTAGCTAGCTTGCATTGTATTTCATAATCCTCCTTCATAAAGGGCGTAATTTCAGCCGCCGGGATGTTTCTCACCAATACGAGTCATCCCAGTCCCTGGTATGGCCACTGCCCAGCCTACCCACTAAATCAAAGCTTCTGCGGCATATGATATGAGCACTAGACCTGCTTTTTCTCCGATCTGCCTTTAGTCCCCTTGATCGTTCCTTGATAGTTTTCATTCCAGTGGACTGTACCTGGCATCAGACCAGTTTAATTCAATCCCATTGCATGACTGTCCATGAATGGTATATGCCATCTCATCCCTCACATTTGTGCCACCTCCATGACCCCTAAGCTAATGACTATCCGCTCTGCCAAAGGAACACCGTTCAAGTCTAAAGGATGAGGACATTCCAAAAACCGTATTAATTCAGGATGGAAATGCTGTTCAATACCAACAAGCATTGGCAAATCAGCTTGTCTCGCCTGTGAGCTATCAATCATTTCTTGGTCCATGTCCTGAGTAAGTGAAGCCAGCTTGTGCTGACCAGTTACAAGGCTGCAAATAAGAGTGATTAAGCCAACAAATGCTAAGAAATGGGCGGGCTTCCGAGTCCCAGGTGTGTATATATTGACACCTTGAAAATGACCCATTACACATTGTATGGCCTAGCATTCAACTGTTTTTACTGCTTCTAAAAAAGCCTCAGTAAAATCCCTCAACCGGATACATTGTTAACATTATTTTATGCACTAGTCTGCCCATATGTCCCCACCATGGTGCATGTTCTGATATTGGTGGGAATAACCAGACTACTGAATTGTAGGGGGCACCTCTAGCAACTGGTGATTACACATCATACCTCGTATCTCCAAGTGGGTCAGGCTTCCATAGTATTTGACAATGTTAAGAGCATTCCAATGTCCTTTTTATGAACTCTTCTGGTCACTACCATGCTAGGGTGACTGATAATCTAGGCTAGGTCTAAGGAAGCTCTGGTCTCAATCTATTCAATTCTTCAATATCCACATGCTATCTGATGCCCACCAATGACTGCCTCCCCACAAAATGGATCTCAAATGACGTAGGGCATTGTGTCCCTGGGCACCCTTCTAACTGACCTGGGCCTTTTCTACATCCCTGAACATACTGCACCAAACTAGCTAGATGCCCAATGGCCATGAGATGCTACTTATGACAGAACCCCCACCATTCAAAGTAAAATACTTTCCTAATTTAACTTTTGTAATTCTCTTAAATGGTTCTTTTTCAGCAGTTTGCTGAACTTATTGAATGGATGCACATACTTCATTAGTTTGTGGTAAAATGGTACTACGTAATGTGACATTGGGCATGGATGTCTTGCTCTGTATCGACCCTCTTAGGTCTGGTTTTTGTGACCTATATGCATACTAAGCTTTGGATCCACCCCTTTAACCATTGGCTTGACTGTCAATCACCTCTTAATCTGCCCCACTGCGGAAGTAATCTCGCCTAAAGCTGTAGACAGGGCCACTGGAATTGTGGCAGGGGAGGATACATTTTGCAGTACATTTACTGTTGGGGCAAGTGTTTTGCCAGCTTAACACCCAAATATAGTAGCAACTAACTGAAAGATAAGTCCACCTTTCCGCATAGAGCCTTCCCCTGCATGGCAGCACAGGTCGCAGCGATTTTACTGAAACTTTAGATCAGTTTGTGCTCTAAACATTTTTTTTTTGTCACTCTGTAGATTATAGGGCAGATGGAGTGGGGCAAATTCAGAAAAAGCAATACTTATGCAGGAAAGTCCGTGGCCTCAATCTCCTAATTAAAGCTAGAGTGTATTCTTTAACTCTGCTCAAGTGCTCTCATTGAGCTGCGTGAGGGACTACTTTCCAACTATAACCCCGTCTGGTAATTCCTTGTGGCTCCTTCTGTCTCACTGTAATGTACAAATACAGGTTTTAGCGTGTTAAAACTTCACCGATTGAATTTGCCAGTGCTTGTAAACTTCTGGGCCAGTAACCAGTTGTCTGTTTGGACTGCAATGCTCGGTCCTTGGAGCTCTAGAGATGGCCATCTTCTGGCGTCCTTGATTTGACAACCTTTCAAACCAGCATTGGCAAAGTCAATAGGTCTGGCGTAGGTGTAACATGGTTCAGTTTAAATTTTTCTCCCATTGAGCTGGCTGTTCAAGGTTGAGGTGCATAGTTGGTGAGAAGTTAGAGCGAGAAGGGTGGGGGAGCGAGAGGTGTACAAGGGAAACGTGGTACTCGAGGGGGCATTTGGAGAACACAGGAAAGGAGGAAAATACACTAGGTATATTTTAATCTACTTAACATTCCATAAGTGAGCAGTGGAAGGATAGCTAGGCAATCAGATGGTAGAGCCTATGTTATGTTAATAACACTTCTATAGCGCACAGATGCCCCAGCAAAGGGGTGTCCCGGCACTTCTGGAAGGGAATCCAGACACAACAGAAAGATGGAGAAAGCACACAAAACAGAATCCTAAGAGGAATGGGGGAACCATTCCATTCCAGGGGAGTGGCAAATACAAGCTGTCTTGGCAAACACAGTGCCATCGAAATATAAGGAAAGCATATCAGAGTGGCATTAAAGCCAACTATGGTTAATGATTGGGTGGTCTGCAAGCCACTGTCTTGGTAAACCCACAGTATCATTTGCGCACAAACAGCTTGTAGGTTTGTTCTTAAAAGGAGACTGGAAATAACCCTCAAGCTAGGCACACAGTGCACCAAAATAAAGTTTCATATGGAAGCCTAATTTTAAAAAGCACGTTGAAAGAGCTTGGTAACAGAAGATACAGGAACTCTTTGTTATCTGCACAAGATCTGTGCAGTCCCTAAAAGTCAAGGTATCAAATGGACTCCTCCTTTACGCCGTAAAACGAGCTGGAGTGGGTGGAAGCAACATGTGAACAATTTAGCAGACCAATGGATGAAGCCTGACCCAAAGCTGCTTTGTTTTGGTATTATGTATGAGACTGAAGCTTTTTTGTTGAAAAAAACAAAGGCAAGACCTAAAAATACACATCTGCTGGAGAGCTGCGTGTTCAATTTGTTGATGCAGTTGCATTCCAATCGCCCTGCAAACTTGTAGGCAGTTTTCCTGCTTTACAGCATAGTCCAACTGTGCTCCTCCTGTTAAACCAGTCTTAATGAGAGGTTACATAACCCTTACCACCCTGCAGGCAGCATGTGTTGTGGGTGTAGAAAGCTGGTTTTCTAGGTAGTGCACCAACAAGAGGTACATTGTGCAGAAAGGCCAGACAACGCTCGTCAACAGAGCTTGAAATAATCCCAAGTGCTTTATTATTGTGGGCGAGCAGTTTAATCTTATCAGAGTTGCATTAAGAATTTGTTGTACACTCTGTCAATAAATGAGATGCACTTGAGACCAATTTAGGAAAAACATTTAATATAATTTTAGACCCCCCAAGATAATCTGAGTCAAGTACTTTAGACATAGATATAATAGTAGAAAATCACAGCTGTCAGATTTGAGGCATTAGCCGCAAATGCAGTAATCTTACATTCACTGATTAGGGACACTTGCAAATGATTGTCAGTGTTACTGTTCTGGATTTAGGGTGCTTGTGGGCCATGTTCTACTGAACCACCAACAGTTCAGGTTTACCTTCTCTGGTGTCTAGGTGCATGGATGCTGTTGTGGTGGTCGCCTCAAACGCTACCCTTTGAAGTCTATTGAGAGCCTTTAACAAAACCCAAGTGGGGATCTGAAGAAGAGTTCAGTGGAACCCAAAGGAGGGGCGGGGGGCTCTGCTCTTGAGGGTCTCTGGAGCAAGGGACAGTCAGTTGGCTTTGGGGCTCAGTGCAGAGGTATTTTTTTTTCTGTGGCTGGCAGGTCACTTGCATTTGACTCTTACTTATTGGTTCTACCTGGTGATTTTTGGGGGAGCAAACAAGATGGCAGGGCCACTCTTGGTGCTGGCCTCAGTGATGCAGGTGTTTGTAGGTCAACCTTGGTTGGGTTGTTGTCTGGACTGGACACTTAGCAAGCCTTGGCTGCTGGCAGGGCTCTGGTATCCTGGGTATTGGTGCGGTGTAGCTCCTGGAGGGATTGTTGGCATAGTTCTGGCAGCCCTCCAAAGCTTTGAAAGGACACTGCTGCAGGACAAGTTGGGTCTTTGAAGTCATCCGGGCAGCAGGCAGGGTTTTGTGCCGAGTCTGGGCCTGCCCACAGTTCTTTGCTTTTTCTGCTCTTACTAGTCCTTCTGCTCCCAGTAGATAAATTTGAGTTCCTGCTTTCAGAGGGGCCACCTATAGAATTAATGTAGGGGCTTTAAGGGGGGAGTGTAAGGTAGTAGTCATAAACCTGACCCAGAGTTCCTAGTTACACTAAAACAAGATGGTGGAACCCTTCTTTCAATGTTCACTTCCAATTGCACTCCTTAGGGTTGTGTCTAGCAGGAGGGTTGACACTCCTTCTAGTGATCTAATTTTCCTGCCTGTCCTAGTGCCAAATGGGCCACTAGGCAGTAGGTGGTATATCCCAGGTCTGGGTAAAGCTGGGTCTCAAATCAAAGGCGGTAGATTTTGAAACGCCTGGACTTGATACACTAAAGCACTAGCCATCCTGCTGGAGGAATAGAGCACCTCCCACCGGAGAGGCATGATTTCTGAACTTGGAGCATCGGCTCTCTCCTGCAAGGGGTTAATCTGGTCTGTGGTGGCAGGCTAAGCTATAACAGTCAGCACACTAAGACCGTTAGGTTTCAGGGGGCACCTCTAGGTGCATGTCAGGACAAATCTGACTGGCATCAGTGTATTTGTCAAGATCATGTGTTTCACTGAAATTAGTTTGGTATCAATTATGTAGGTGGGTAACTTGTGATGACCAGTGCCTACTACATATACCTAAGATGGCCTCCTGAACACTCAATACCGTGGCAATGGAACCAGACATCACAGGGGCATATCTGCTTATGCAGATATGCACCCTGCCTTAGGGCTCCAATGCCTGCTGTATGGGTGACTTGCATATAACCTATGCAGTGGGCATGACACACAGTTCCATTTCGTGTTTTTCAAAATGGCTTGCACCATTTCATGCATATTGCAATGGCAGGCAGCATGTAATTTGTGTCCTAATGCATACTGAAGCCCATTGGAACTCTCTTCAGTATCCTTTCCTGAAGTACCAGGGGTACGATTTACTAGAGACTTACAGGGGTGCTTAAGTCCTTGCCAATTGGTTTACCAATTGCATATGTAACTTGGGTTGAGAAAAGAGCACTGAAGACCGGTTAACAGGGACCCAGTATACTTTCAATTAAAAAGCATACGTACTAAGCCAAAAAGTGACAAATGGGCATTTCAGTTTCTTAACTGGCATGGCTTGCTACCGCTGTTCGATTCCCCCACCCCATCTCCTTTGAAAGACTATACCCTCCCACCGCCAGTGGTCCCCTCCTTTGTGGTCCTCAAATCTAGATCTAATAAAGGCAGTGTATGTCCTCACTCAGCCAGGGAAGTTGCTGCATCGTGTGGTAACAACCTCAGGAAGTTCTGTTTGTTACGCCCGATGTGTCCTCGTGTGTTGTCCCTTGTATTAGTGACTGGCTTCCGCCCGCTTGTTGCACTTTCTCCATCTCGTCATGGTCTAAAACCTGGAATTACCTGGCACTGTTCTATTTCTCCCTCCTCCCCCCTATACACTCTCCCAAAGCGAAAAATAAATGTGCCAGTTCTGTTCGTAAGCACATGTGTTGCACCGCCATCTTCATACTTCTGAGATGCACTGATACTATGTTACTTCCAACTCTGGCCCTTATCTGTTTTTGCATTTTAAATTTGAGGGGGATCTTTGAGCACAACTCAAAAGGCTTATTCGCAGCATCCTAGATTCCCAGTAGTGGCAGTCTTTGTTAAAAAATGTGTAGCTTTGTATACCTCGTTCAAACTTTTACTACACTTCTAGAAGTACCGGACCGAAATAAGCAGTTTAGTTTGACTCCGATGGTCTCTGCCAACTACACTGGGCTATTGTGCTAGTGCCTGCCTGCTAGATTATGTTGGCCAATGGTCAGTGCTTTTATTTTGGATATTCATTTCAGCCTTAGTGAAAGCAGTATTTCGATTTCCTCCAAGACCTGCCATCCGTTATATTTTATAATTATCCTAACAGTAAATGTAACTAAATTGATATTAGTATCTTTTCGAACATCTTGTGGCACTGTACTTAACCATCTACTTTTTGTAGCCCCGAAATAGAAACGTTTATCGTAGTAACTTCAACCATGAAATGTTCTTGCAAGACCATTTCGATCTTTGGCGTTGCATTCATATTCCTTGCTTTGGCCCTGCTGCAGCAGAGCTCCTTGGTGAGTTTCTAATTTCACTGCCATACATTTTTGGGGTCAGCTCACCTCAAACCCATGCAGTTTAAAAATTGGGGTTCCCTAGACACCCCGGCATATGTGACTCTGGCTCCCGAATTGAGCACCCTGGTCTAATCCCGAACACATGTTGGTATAGTTTGCTCCCCTCTACCTTCCATGAGCACCCCCTACCCATCCACCACCCCACAAATTGTTTGGCCAGATGTCACATGTATACCCAAAGGGGCTTTCTGCTTGTCCCACTATTCCTTGTGCTTGTCATGTGCTGTGGAACACTTGGGGGTAAGGGCTTACTTTTTTTAATAAATGGTTTGACTTGTCCATTCGTCTTAATTTCCTGGTCCATGCTCCGCAGTCTTGTGTTCTGTTGTCCATCCCTGCTGATTGTTGGGTTGCCAGGTTGCTTCCCTACTTATAGCGAGACATAATGGTTGCCCAGAGACGATGGGACTCTACTTTCCTTTACCTCTTAGTTAGGTAGTCCAGGTGGCCTTTCCTAAAGTCCACTTATCTGGGTTAGCTTTGCAGTGGAGCATTAGTCTATTTTAGTTTAAGCTGCTCCATTTTACCCCCAGACTGGAGAATACGACTGTACATGGCGCAGTAGTCATGGATTCATTTCATTGACCTAGAATCACCTGCGTTGCTCGCTTTCCTGGGACATCGTGCTCCTAAAAATCTTCATCTTTAATGCATTCTTTTGACTTGGACTGGCCATCTTATTTAACCACCCAGACTACCTTCGTCAACCCAACACCCCCACCCGACAACCTCAATTGTTTGCATCCTAGGGAGAGCCCCAAATGCCAGAATGTATAGTGAAGGCTTTAGTGTTTATACTACATTTGGGTAGAACAGCGGTAAATGCTGCATTACAACTCAGTTAATTTTCTTCACTGAGTACCTGGCATAATAAACATTTTATTGAAATTGGGAGTTCTGTTCAACAAAAGCGTGGCGCCCAGCCTCCTGTAGGTTAAACTCCTAGAGCAGGCTGTGACTGCTCAGCTCAAGTATTTTATTCAGTTAACAAAATGCCAGAAGGGGCAAGAGGTAGGATAGCTTTCAAGGTGTATGTGTCCTGTCTGAAGGCATAATGGCGGCAGTTCATCTTGATCTACAAAGATCGTGTGGTGTGGGTTTTTTGTTTTCCCTTTTGTTCCGTTGCTTAACTTATCAGTGTCTTGACAGGCTACCTCTGCTTTAAGCTTCGATGAAGATCAATCTTTTCTAGTTTAAGTACAGTCTCTTGGCTAGGCACTTCCAGTGGACTCACTTCTTGTTTGTGCTGCTCTCATTTGCTGTTGTCCTCTTGGGTTCTTCATCTACTCCTTAGGTATCGCCTGCAGACTTGCTTTGCCAGTCCCTCCAAGAGCTGTACAATACCCATTTTTACAGGTTATGTTTGAACAATTTGTCTTGCTTCTCAATTCTTGCGTTTGCTTCATCTGAAGCTAAGTTTCTTCATCCCTTGGAATGGATGACTTGTATCCTTCCAGTTTCCCATTGGCGGACTCACTTGTCTTCCATAGGAGTGCATTTGTATTCGTATTCATTCTCTCCCATGTGTACTGCTTCCAATTTTTAACCGCACCTGGTCCATTGCTTTCTTGGACCATAACTTCAAAAGGCGTTGACCAAGCCAGTAGGTCTGCATAGAAAAGGCCAGACCTATAGTATTTTTCCAATGCTTAAGTGAGACTATTAAAGCTTTTCTTAAGCTCAGCCGGTCCAAATGATTTTTCAACTTTTATGTTTTGCTGATGGCTTAAAGTGCCATGTCTGTGTTCAGCTTTGTATGACTACACCTGAAAGCAGATCTGTTCCAGTTGATTGGTGGCCCGCTGTGACTAGTTGGATATGATTGCAATGTCTCCATCCCTTGGTCTGGGTATCAGACATTTGTCCAGGTGCACACCTCAGGTGTTGGCTGAAGGTGACCGGGTTGGCTGCAGCAGCCTCCTAGTTTCTTCGAAGTAATGAATCCAAGTGTTTGCCTTGTGTTAGGGCAAGACCTTGGTCACACCCTAAATGTGACCTTTGAGAAAATACTTGTACAGGGGACTTTCTTGGTAATTACAAATTTGACAGTTCGTGGACTGCGAGTCAAACAGTTGTGCATTGTGACGGACTTCCTTGGTGCATCCGGACATCTAGCATTAATTTTTGCAGAACTGCTGCTCTGCTGACCTTGCCGGGCTCGGGATCAGGATCAGTTCAGCTCAGTCTCTTGGCTGGCATTCGGATCAAATGCAAGGGGTAGACCTCAGAGCCTGGATACCCTCACATGTGATTAGCCATGCTATACAAAGCTAGATAGCTGGCCCTTTTTAGCTCAACGCTTGCTTGGCTGCTTTTCGTGCAAAACTTTCAGGAACCTCTAATTTGATTAGGTGTGGTTTTTGGTCTCCCTTTTGGTACACATAGACTGCCTCCTTTAGTGCCAAAAGTCAATGGTTGTAAGCTTGCTTTATGCAAGTCTACTTGCTTGGCATACAACAAATACTTTGTGATCTCTTTAGTGGTTAAAGGCCATGTTTATCCACTGTGGATGAAGCAGTTACTCACCAGTTACATTATTCTAGATGTGGCTATTGCAAGTGGGTGGGGATGTGTCTACACATAGAGCACTATCTGTGATCGTGTTTGTCATGCAGTGGTGTGATTACATGGCAGTGTTTGATGTGTGACTCACTTTGCGGAGGGAGTCATTAGTAAGATAATGGCCCCTACCAGCAGGTCAGCTGTTAAATGGCTCGGTTGTTAGTTAGGCTTCACTATCTGCATATTTAAGGTTTTTTTTTTCCCTTGTCACTTTTTTCTTTCCCGAAGCAGGCTACATAGTGATTTGGTTCATTCTAAATTTGATCTTGAAGGGAAATCTGATTCCATGGGTGGCAGCAGTGGTGCATTATGTGTTATGGACTGCAGCATAAAGGCCATTACTTTCGATAGGCTAATATAGTAATATGCTCCCTAGAGTATTCGACTACTTTGCCGATTCTAAACCATGAGTGTCTAAATTGGCACCGTGACCCCGGGTTAAGGCTTTTCAGTTGGTATTTATTTGCGTACCTCTAAAGACATGGCCCTCACCTGAGGGCTTGTGTTTAACATTCTTGTTTAGATTATTGGTGTGAATTTTGTTTCGAGTGACTTTCTTGTACATGCTGGGCATTCTTTTTTGTGGATTAATCCAGGAAAAAAAACTTACAGAAAAAGAAATACTATTTTGAGCATTCTGCAGGTGGTGCTGTATCTATCTTTATAGTAAGACCACAATGACTGCCCCTATACTAGATTAATCTGATATGATTTTATTTTTTAACACTCGATTCAGAATGTTAAAGGTCGTAGAGGTTTATGATTGGCTTCCTACTGAGTTTTGAATGCTTGTAGGAAAGGTGCACGTATTCATGTGAGAAGTCTAACCAACCACATAATTGAAGGTTCAGAGAACTTCCTGTCCCTCTTCAATATTTTGAGGGTTTTATCTTCTTGCCCACCTATCTAGGTCTGGCTTAATACTGGAACTGTCTGCGGGATCTGTTACTGTTCAGTTGGGAATGTCCTTTGCTTGGTAAATGGGCCTGTATCACTGCCTGAAGTCCCTGGCTGTGTGAATTGGTGTCCTGTGACTGTTCTGTTTGCCCCTGGCACCGTGCTATTATACCATGTGCAGAGGCTTACCCAGTTCAGAGACCTTAAATGGTTCACCAAGCATTCCCTCATGGCAGACATAGGGCTACGGTCTCTTCCCTGTCTAAGATTCTTAAAGAGAAGGTGGCAGCGTACCATGTCTTGTCCATCACGTGAACGATCGGACCTTTTGAATCCCAAGTCCCATTTTTATGTGAACCCCAAACACTTGAACTGACATTCCATGTGCATGCCGAAAGCGTATGAGGCACACCTCCAGTAGTACTGGGTGCACGTAGTCTGGGTACTGGGGCCAGAGGGCTACATTTTAGGCGGAGTCTAATTTTGCCTGGCCCAAGACTGAGGGTGGATTCAGCCCCCTGAAGGCAGTAAGTGCATGGATTTAATTTCTGTAGCTGGGAGGTTGAGACCAGACACCAAAGTGAAGGGGGACCGGGGCATGGCTGTTCGAAACTGTTGGCAAAATTCTGCTGATTAGTTCTTCCTGAGCACTGCAATTTGGGGAATGGTTGAGGGGTGAGACTGCTGTTCAAGGTGAAGAAGATTCTAGGCAAGATGTACTCTGGTCTGTCCTCAATTACAGCTCTGGGAAGGGCACCAGGCGCTGAGATCTTGCAACTCATTGTGTTGCTTTGGATACTATAACATGCTGCGAGCTCCGTCACATTGCACTAAGCTGTTGGAGCTGGCAGACTGTGACACTTGGAAGTGAACCAACCTAAATGGGTTCTGAAAACCTAGACAGTGAACCAACATCCTGGGTATAAAAGTGGAATCCACATTGCCCCACTAGGAAGTTCGTAGATCTTCATGGCCAAATAGGGGTGAGCTCTTGAGCGTATTAGACTGCTGTGACCTGGGCTGGTTTCTGCATGGCGGCCATTCTCCCAGAGGGGAGGGCACACTGAAGTCTGCAGTAACTGAGGGATTGGCTGGAAGCCTGCTTGCCTACTGAGGGATGGAGGGTGTCGGCCCTGCAGGAGGAACAGCCCAGGGTGTTACGGATGAGAGTATCAACCAGAGAATGCGAACGACTACAAGAGCTGACCGGAGTAAACCGTGTCCGACGGTGCCAGTCTGAGAGGTACGTACTGCGAACTGCGCCAAAACTTTGAAATTGCCAAGCACTCCGTGATTGGCACACCACGGGCGGATGCCAGAGACACTGCTGCTGGAGTCTGAGAT
Source organism: Lissotriton vulgaris (assembly GCF_964263255.1). Classification (NCBI taxonomy): domain Eukaryota; kingdom Metazoa; phylum Chordata; class Amphibia; order Caudata; family Salamandridae; genus Lissotriton; species Lissotriton vulgaris. Next base: position 933,376,620 of record NC_141685.1, read on the forward strand.
GCTTGCTTCACTGCCAAGGTGAGAGCCTCAACAGCTGGGAGGCTGCAACTGTTGAAGAAGCGCGACCAGTAATGACTGGCCTGGAATCACTCCTGCCCATGGAGCCGGCTATGGATGATATCACTGCACTTGTAACAGCCGGCCTGGACCCACCGGGGATAAAAGACCCCAGGAAACTCTGCAGGAGGAGGATTCCTGAAGGCTGTTGTGCCTCTATGAAGGTCACAATCTGGGTTACAAACGTGTCTGAACCCCCGATTTGCGCTGTGTAGAACGAAGTTGTGCTGTGTGAAAGTGCATTCTGTAAACCGCAAGATACGCACTCGGATACGCACTGCTGTTGGGCCTGCCTTTTGAAGGCTGAGCTCTTGGAACACACCCACCCTACCCTGAGTCCACTGCGGAAGGGCATACTTACTCTGGCTGGCAGAGCCATCATCGGACGGACACCAGGACACGCATGGCACAATATTTTAACTACTACAGTTTGGCTCTAGCACCCCTGACTGTTCTACCCCCAGTTGGGAGTCCATGGGGCAGTCCTCTATGCTTTCAGATATTCATAGCCGGCTTTTGAGCATTTTCCCTTCATCTGATGTATTGGCTGCCTTCTACAGACCACATGCACTGTACTGCATGAGGTGCTAATTTACATACCTAAGTTGTACTGAGATCTCTGTATTAAATTAATCTCACATGCATTGTGTGCAGGCGTTTCACCCCCTCCCCAAGCAGACTCCTGTCTTAGTCCACTCTAAATGTGAACCAAAGTAGATTCTAGTCTGCAATGAGCAACTGCACACACCTTTTAAGAATGTCTGGGTGTTCCCCAAGGGACCCCATTCTCTTTCCAGAGGGCTGCCTTAAGAAGGCATGCAGACTATGTGGCCATTTTGTGTGGCACACCATCAGTGCACTGCCTGACAGCCTCTTTGCCTCTACGACGGTGTCCTTAATGCAGTGCGGGCACCGAGGCAGGGTTTACCTCCATTGCATGGGGTCACGTCTCCATGGTGCTTGTGCTTTATGCTTTTACAGAAGGGGCCAGGCTTTCGACAATGTGATTTATTCTTACAGCAAATTTCCAAGTATCAAAGGAGGTAATCTCCTTTCAGTGATTTGCCATTTTGGGGGTTCCAAAGGGGTTTCATTGTGTACAATCAAAGCATCCCCTGCAGACCATTGAACGTCTGACCATGCATGTGCGGTCTGAGGTATTTTGTGCCTGACCGGGAACATGATGGCTTTCCTGGCTCTTGCATGGCTTTCCTGGCTCTTGCATGGCTTTCCTGGCTCTTGCATGGCTTTCCTGGCTCTTGCATGGCTTTCCTGGCACTCTTTATCTGCTTCTACGCATCTCAAGATTTCAGTTTTGTTTGTCCTTCCTATGAAGCATTGCCTCTTTACTCTGATATAGTGGCATCTCTGCTTCTATTGCTTGGTTTTCAAGTACTACTTAGGTCTAGCCTGGGCAACGCATGCGCTGCTTTGCGAGGCATGCAGTATTGTATGGACTTGAAGCGCTGCCCACACTCCACCCATATTTTCATTGGGTTGTCATTGTCCTTAGTAAAAGCTGGCTTCTGATTTTCTAATAGGAATGTTCGTCCCTCATTAGTACAGCCTTGTCTTTTGTAACCTCCCATGAGGACTCTAACTTTGGTTACAAGTTATGTCTTTAATCTGTGAGCACTATTCTTAGTTTCTCATACGACAGGCACAGCATGCTTTCCTGCAACATTCAGCATGCCTTGCTCACTTTCTCTTTCCAATGAACTGGGACCTTAGCGGACGCCTCTTTGAAATGCAGTAGGTCTCGCATTTACAAGAGTTTGAGCTTTTGGCATTGTAAATGACAACACATAAATGGTATTCATTATCAAAACAGATAAAAGGCATTGTCGATTACAATATCTTAACTCGTAAATGCAAGACCTATTGCATTGCAAATGCATGTTTCTTTTGTTAGGCACTCCACGAGAGTTCATGTCTTCTAGCGGTATCCTTGTGTGATTATCTCCCCCCGCCACTTGTGTTGTCACATGAGTGTATCGCCCTGCTGCAGTTGAGTGCTTCGCCCCACAACTTCTGTAGTGATTCCTCCCACTCACGCCCCTGTGTTTTTCTCCAACCCTCCGGTTGCTTACACCTTCCTTGTGTCTCCACCCCATTTACTTCACTCATCTCCTCAAAGAGCGCCTCTCATTTGTAAACTTGCACAAGCGAGGTGCTATGAAGCATGGCTAAAACCAGTTGGCAGGGCTGTGTCACAAATGTAAGACCTATAGATTTTTGCCGAGGTTTATTTTGAAGCAAGATTCTTGCAAACAGTTTACGCAGTCTCAGTATGTCGTGCTGGAGACTTTATAGTCCGTTACGGCTTTGTTTTTTTTGTTTTTTTAAGCCGGGTGTAGTCTTTGGACCTTTACAATCTGTAACGTGAGCCCCTCCCCGCCCCCGCATCAGCTGTTCTTGGGTCATGTGCCAGGAGGTCGTAATCGCGCTGATGGTGCGCACCCCATCGCCTTTTCGGCTGGGTCTAAAATGAAGTGCGAATTCTTCAGTAAGAAGACGTGCTGGTGCGACTGGTTTAACAAGCATTGAAGCATGTGATGTGCGTGAACTCTGAACAGCTTCTGTTTGCACACCACATCCTGTGTCTACCCTGATAACTGCGATCTCACAGGCGCCTGCTGTCTCCCTGGAGTCTGCCTTTCAGCTCGCATCTTCTGTCACCGTCATGATGCCGAAGTCTCGAGCATCCCCACCTTTACACTAGCGCGCACACAGTAGTACATCAGTCCTGTGCATCTAGTGGCATCAGTGCCTGTTCCCATTTAAAGCCGTAAACTTTTGAGTAGAACTTATTTATCGGGGTCCAAGCCTTCCCGTAACTCCTGGATTACTCCTTTTTTTACTTTCCTGCACCTGCCGGTCCAATTTGGGCAAAAATTTAAGCAACTACGAATTGGTCAGTTTTTGAGAACCGAAATGTGGAGTTTTGCACTCCACACTACCCTGGGTTAGACACTGGCTATATGCATATCAGCTGACCCTGTGCCTCATGGGAACAGTCCAGTCCGAACTACCAAGCCATGTCTTTCCCAGACCAGAATCAAGCATCCAAGGACCGGTTTCTGGCTATCAGCCTTCTTCAGCCTGGATAGCTTGACTCCAGTGGTGTGGAGAGCCTGGGACTCGCGTCTGAGCATACCCAGTCCACTCAGGGTGAAAATTGCAAAGAACAGTTGGACAGAATGCACAGGGTAAGAGCTGATTTGCATATAGCCAGTGTCTAACCCAGGGTGGTGTGGAGTGCAAAAAACGATGGATTTAGGCCCAGATCCTTGTACTGGGGTGATTGTATGACATTGTCCAACTGTTTTTTGCAATTTTCGCCCCCTAAACGTCAGCACCCTGGTTAAACCACAGCCGAGTCAACTCTCACTCATGCACCTTTATCGTTACCTCCATTATATTCCCAAGAGAAGCAAACATAAAGGTCTCACCCAGGTCCATGCACTGGTCCCCAGGGGGCACTGGCACATGCGAGCGATTGTGGCAGTTACGCCCCCCCTTGGTGAAATCCCAATGGCTCACGGGATTTTACCCAGAGATGTGTCCCTCAGCATTGGGAATGGCTGGTGTAACAGCCACACTAGATTAATCCAATAATCTAAACCAGATGAGGTATTTAGAAGAAAAATACGTGATGCCGTCCCGCAGAGAAGGACACAGGTTGTACAATACCTTGCACCAAAGGGACTAGCATCTTTGCAGGTCCCAATCACAGCCCCTTTCACAGAAATTGTGTAGTAGGTGATACGGTTCCTTTAATTTGCTTACTACTTTGGCCCTACTCGATGGAGCCAAAAACTCATCATTCCAGTGGCCCTGATCTTATTAAAGTAGGGCCTTCAACTTTTGAATTGACAAAATGTGCGTGCATTATTTGTGTTTATATAATCTGAAATGCTTGCACGGTTAATTTAAATGAGAGCTGCGAACTGTATCTAGCAAAATATTCACAAATCCTCACTTTGAAGTTTGTGAAGGAACATCAAGCTGGCTGGAAGACCGAACCTGGCATTTGGACTCTGTCTTTGAATGCGCAGCAAATGTGACTATATGAACCAGAAGGGAGCATTCGTACACGATCTCAAGGAGAGTTAGTGTGAAAAGGCTTCGTTCCTTAGGAGGGACGAGCTGAACCTGGACAGCCTAAAACATTCAGCAAATGGAAATCCGGAAAATGTGAGATACCAGTGGTTGGCAACTGGCAGATTGCATTCCCACGGACGCTTCCTGAAAGTCCCAAGATGTCATTAACGAACCAGATTTAACACTAAAGCTTACTGAGACTGCTTTGCTGTCGGTCACGTGATGTCCGGGTGCACGCATTCCAGAGTTTTAGGGTAACTAATTGAATGGTGCGTTTTCCCGAAAACATGAAATCCTGGAGTCCAGTTGGACACCACTATCGGAGGGAGCACTTTATCACCCAACGCCTGCAGTCTCGAGCTTCTGAAGGGGGTGGGGTGTTACCCGTTTTCTTTGGAACTAACTGCGCAACTGGATCAGCGCAGAAGGGGCGTCTTGTTGGGAGAGTTTATGCGGCAGGTGCGAGGGTAGTAGTGCAGTGTCTGCTTTGGGCTGTGAGGGCACGCCTGTATGTTCTACTCTGCGTGTCTCTAACCTTTCGTGTTTCGCTCTCCACCACACTACTGCAGATAATCTCGCTGTGCTTACACTCTGGTGTATTTTTACCAGCCTGCCATTGTACTAAACACCCCACTCCTCAACTTGTATCGCGGAGGGGTCTACCTAGGCGACTGTCACTGCGCCTCACTCTCTAGCCCGCTGCCAGACCCAGAAGTAGTCTAGCACCTCGAAGGCTATGCTCTCGCCTATTCACGGCAAGATTGGGGTCAGTGGTGCCCCCTTACACACCGCTCAGCGGCCTACACAGCGCTTCGTACCACACTTTTGCTGTGAAGTTCCCTTAAAAGAACGATCTTCTATCAGTCTATTAAATGACACTTTATAATCGACCTCGCAAGGATGAAACTCGGATTTGCCCTGCCGGTGCAGATGGCAGCAAGCGCTTGACTTGCTGAGCCAAGGGGCGTTGCTACCAATCTCGCTGCGGGAAGGGCAGGGCCTCCGAAGTCGTCACAGTGCAAGATATCTGCGTTTCTTTTGCTTCGGGCAGTTGTCAAAACTAGTCCACAAAAAGCTGTTAGCTAACTTGACCCGCGTCATCTTCATAGCGCCTGGAATGAGCGAGGGTGTCCGCAAACGTAGGTGGCTTCTGTTTGGGGGGGGCGGGGGGGTAGATTCTCAATAGCCTAGTCATCCAGAAATCACATGCGGTGTTAGCTGGCCCCGTAGGTTCTCTCGGATCACATTCCAGGCTCTTACCCTGGCCCCACGAGTCCAATCACGTGCGGACCCCTGCCCTCAAGCCCACTTTCCTCTTCAGTTCGCATCCTTTGCTTGGTCATCGGCCTTGTGACCGTCACTTCCTGGATGCCTGGCGTGAATAGTTTTACATTGATCTGTAAATCTGCTCCGGGTTATTACTCAGCTGAGGCGCGCGTGCTGTCTTCAGGGAGGTGGATTTAGAGAACTACAGTCTTGTTATCCGTTTCCTCCAACTATATGCCACATGAGACTTATAGGACATTGCTTAAAACCCACCTATATGGCTAATAACACGCCTCGGTGACCTGTAGCTGCTTCAGCGCCGGGACACCTGTAGTCTGGAGCTTTAAAAATACCTTCATTCGAACATTCTTTCTGCTGAGATTGGGCTAGGAACGGGACTGTCTGATTGGGTGTTTGCATTTCCACCTTTCTGCAGCTGCTTTGTTTTTCTTGGGATGAGCTCTTGCCAGCTCTCTGGCTGAGGGCGCTGAAGGGAAAAGACTAAGGGGGGAGGGAAGTTGAAGTGCACCTGACGTCCTTTACGGCACTTTCCACCCCAGTCTGTGCGAGCTGAAAAGCATGTTTGCGAAGGGCCCTGCCACCTGTGCCTTGGCTGCGTGCCAGGTGAAGGGCCGGCCGTGGGAGGACTTACCGCAGCTGTTTGAACTGTGCACACAGCTTCCCGGTGATGCCACCCTAGCCCCGTGACTCCGGAGTGCCCTGGCACAGCCCGGGGCAGGTGACGTGGGCCATGCCATGTGTGAGCCGGGCCCGGTCTGTGTTCCCTTGGCGTGTCCTTGGTACTGGAAGGTGTTTCACACCCTCTCGCCCCACACCTGTTCGAAACGCGATAAGGAGGTAAGCCACGTTCTGTTTGCCAAGTAGGGGTGGCGGTGACCGGAGCCAGGCTGGCAGGGCCTCGTGTACACATGGTGGCTTTTCTGGGCACTCTTGGTTGGTGAGAACCTCAGCCTGGGTATTTCGCTCGAGCACTGCTGGTTCACCTTTCCGGGGGCACACTGAACAAAGCTTTTGTTAAGGTTTCCTTGCCCTCCCCGGATTTCAACAGTTCAGCATCAGAATGGAGTTTGTGAATGTTGTCAACCTGTTCTGGAAACTGTTGTAATGTGTCTTCCTCTATCACATGCTATACTTTTAGTCGCAAGACCCAAACGCTTCACCGCAAAATAATTAAACCTTGAACTTCTAGGCAACCAATCCCAGGCGTACCCCCCCCTTTCCAGAGCTCTGTAGTGAGACTATGCAACCGGAGCCAGGAGTGGTCCCTTTCCTGGTTTGTGGGCATGGGGCGCACCGCTTTTGCAACTGCGGGCACTGCAGTCTTGTATCTGCACGAGGATGTTCATTCCAGTGCCGAGTGAGAGCCCCTGTAGTTACATTTATTTCCCCTCACACCTGTGGTATGGAGTGCTATAAGGCAGCCTCTCCTATGGGGGAGAAATAATGCAATGAAAATAAGCTGTAAGTATTGGCCCGCTCCATGTTCCAATGAAAGGCATTTTAAGTAATCTAGCTCTGCGCTCTGAGGCATGCACGTGGTATGTCGCATCTTAAGGGCCTTTAATCAAAACTGGGTGCCCAGTGATCGCGACAAACCTGGCGTTTGGGTGTTGGGTCGTGCCTAGGCAGCACATGTGCTTGTCTCTCCAGGTTTTTTATTCTGTGCAAACACAAGATGGTGGACTGAGGGGTTGAAAAGCTTCAGCACTCACCCCAGTCAAGAGTGGAATTTAATTGTTCTTTTGCTCCCTATGCCACCCAAATTCAAACCCAGCCATATGCAAATTAGTCTAGACTGTGCTCTTCATTGGAACAGTCAAGCCCGAACTGCCAGGCCAGGTCCTCCCTGGACCAGAAACTAGCATCCTGGCTGGATTTATGCCCAGATCTCTGTACTGGGGTGAATGTTTAACATTGTTCAGCATTCTCTCAATTACTTTTGCATCTATTCTGTGGGCTTCGAGCATGGCAATCTAAGTTCTTTGGCGTGCCCTTTGTAAATCCTTGGTTTTCATGGGTGCATTGGTTTTATTTGTCCTGCCTTTTGGTGTTTAGTTCTCTTCCATAGCTACTGGCCCTGCTCCCTTCAGTTTGTTTGTACCCTATGGTGCACTTTAATTTGTTATTATTGCTCTTAGATCTTTTCAAAATGAGGTGTAGCACTTGGCAGAAGGCATATTCATGAGTCTTCACCCAACACACCCATACAACAGGAGATATCATGCCCCCAAACAAAGCTTTCAATATTACATTTATGTGCCTTAAACTCAATTTTAAATGCTGTAAACTTGACTCCACTCCAAGGTATTGGAGCACTTTATTCAGAGCCTCCCACTATACTCATCCACTGTAGCCTGAGGTTGACTGCCCTAGCTCTTACGCCACATCTTCGTTTAGCATTTAAGATGACTGGCATTCCTTTGAAATTCTCAATTATGAGTTGCAAAGCTGGCCATCTTGTTTTTTTACACCCTGCCAGGGAGTTGTAGCTGTTTCGTGTGGTAAAGAAACTGGCACTCTGACAGGAAGTTGGGGTAGGCTTCAACTATTGCTGGCCGTCAGTGCATCAATTTTGTTCACTGCCTTCCAGTGTTGGCAAGGCACGTTACGTGTACTTTATGCAATCCGCACATTCCATTTAGTAGCCTGGGGAGAAGGCGCCCAGAGAATCACAAGGTGCAGACACAGCAGCGCCTATGTGACCACACATGCGACCCCCCCCCCATATATGGAAGCACATGATGTACAAAATCCATTGAGTAGCACAAATATATATTCAACGTTGAAAAGATGAGTTGAGCTCCACTGCACGTAAATCCTCATAATGTGGGCCAGTTTGCTTACTTTTACAGCTTTATTTTGCATATGGAGGTGCCAGTAGCAAGACTTTATTATATTTACCTTTCGACAGTATTGTTTTGTACCTCGTTCTGGCATTGAAAGCGAGTTGTGCAGACCGAGAAGTCGTTTTATTATAGGCTTGTTTTGGTGTTAAAGGATCGGATGTTCCATCTCTGAGCATTTTCTCATGAGTTACCAAGGCGTGCTTGGGCGAGAGCCTACATCAGGGTCCCTGGCATTGCTCCTTCAATCTGTGAAGATTGAGTGCTATAGAGACCGCTCCAGATCTGTTTCCTGCAATATCTTGACTCGTGGGCGAAATCTGCTTTTAGAAAAAAACAGGTTCTCTCCAGTGTATGCAGTGCAGATTACTGGAGGGCACAAGGCACCCGTGCAACCAATCGTTCTCCAGTCTGGCCAGTCACACCCTCACCACGACTCACTAACCTTCCAGTACTCCATACCGCCTTGCTGCAACGCCCTACCACTCACTAACACCCCCCACACTCACTGCGGAACTCCCACTCAAGTACTCATTGAAATGCTCCCACTCCAGAACTCGCTACAATCCTCTATGCACCACGCACCCACTCCACCACTCACTAAGACACAACCACTGCAGCACTCACTGCAATACTTGCCTCCAACTCGCTGAATCCTTCACTGCAACCTCTGCTCTGACCTCACCTGCTTCAGTTCCTTTCCAACCCCCATTGTACTCTCCTAGCCCTCACTCTGCCTGCATCGATCGTCCTACTCCAGCTCACTGCACACTCCTTCCTCGCTAAAGCTTGTTATAAAGCTTGCAGCATGGTGACTGCTGCCTGTGATGTGACTAGTTAGTTATATACTAGTTTATGCTCTACTCTTCAGTGACTACACCTGCCTGTAAGGGTATGTCTGGGGGGGGGGGGGTCAATGGGATCCCCTTTACCGCCTGCAGTGGGCTTCTCTGGCACATTGAGTGTGCCACCTTTTTAAAAGGCGCACTGTCAGTCACCTCCTGAGGGCTCCTTTGACTCGGCGCCTGCTTCTGTAATATGGCGCGGGTGCAGTGTCAAAGGAATTCCCTGTTTTGCATATGGCATGCCCCTATGCAAGCGGGAACAGCCTCTGAAGGTAGCTGGCGCTTTAGGTGCGCAAGCGGTATCTGTATTATAGAAGGGGATGCACAAGCGTCCGCGTCCCCTTCTATAATATCAAAGGGCCCCAGGGGCATGCAAAGCGGGCGGAAACGCCTGTTGCACCTATTGTAATATTGCCCCTGGATGTTTAGTGTGACACCACAATTACCTGACGCATATTACACTCCACATAATACCACGCAACAGGATTTAACTCAATTACACTACTCAATAGCATAAATGTACCCCACAAACTTGCATAGCCACAATCCACTTGGATACACTCCTGGCTCACTGGTTAGAGGCGGCAGACCCGAGAGCAGAGGACGGCCCGGGACCAGGGTTCGATTCCCGGCGCTGCAGGTTTCTGGACCAGGGTCAGCGGACTCGATAATTCTCTCGCCTCGGTGCCCACTCTGATCAGCGATCACACTCTGCAACTCTGGGCATTAGCTTTCCTCATCTTCACTAACTGCCCCACCAGACCGCCGGGGATGCCTGGTCTCACCCTGGAGATACCCATTAAGGGACCATCTCTCAGGGAAGCCAGGAAGGGTTTCGCAGCGGTCGAAGCGCCTTGGGACCCTACGGGTAAGTAGTGCGCTATATAAATGCCAATACATTTACATACATTACCATGCCACAATTCAATCGATTTATCACCAATATTGCATCAGCTCCACACATTTCCATTCCACACCACATAATTCGACACCAAACCACACATTCAACTAAATGAGACATTACCACATTCCACAGAATTATCTGTCCACCAAACTCCACACCACCAAAACCCATTCCACGTAATTACACTTCATGACAGTCCCACAGAATTCCAGTACTAAATACCACATAATTACTATCCAAATAATTCCACGGCACACCATATCACGATTCCACAACTAACCATTTCAAATCCAACCCACATTTTCACTCCACATATATCCACTCCCAATACATCAGTAATTGTCATTGGCTATTTACAACGCCAATAGCCCGAACTCTAACTAGGGAGGCTTGTTGGCCTTTCCCTCGGATAGTGAGCCATCGGCGCGACTGCGCAGACTCGCTACAGCGTGGATGCGCGTTCCAATAATCGAAGCGGTTCTTTGCAGTCTCCCATCTGGTTTGGGAGGAGCGAAAAGAGGGGGGAGGAGCGAAAAGAGGGAACACGTTTGGGAGTAAGGATGTGATTGGAAAAGGGGGGCCTGGAGACGGGCAGAGCGAGGCTGGAAATGGAAAGGCAGATCACCCATCTACCACTTTCCATGCACGTGGAAGCTTGGACTACGTGCATCAGTTAAGTACTAAATGCCTTGATTGGCCATTTTACCCCTTTCAAACTCCTCTTCACCTTGGTCCGTTGAGCGCTGTTGGCCATGTTTTGTTGCGGAGACGGTCCTTTTGCTGCCTGTGTTTAGCATCTTCCTATAGTCTCCACCACTTCACCCATTGATGCTGCGCCGCTCCTGCTTACGTTGCTTCCCATAAACCCATCGCATTTGTTTCCTCTCTCCCTTGCAGATCGCTGGCATTGCCCTCATCGGCCTGGGGATATATGTGCAGGTAGCACTCAACAAGACCATCGTCATCCAGAATGCGTCTTCGTCCGGAGCACCCATCGTCCTCATCATTGTCGGTGCAGTTATCTTCGTGGTGTCATTCTTCGGCTGCTGCGGTGCCTGGAAGGAGAACTACTGCATGGTGACAACGGTGAGCATGCTCTGTTCTTGAAGTCTGTGGTACTGACCTCTTAATCGTCAGCGACTGCTCAGAAAATAAAATGGCGGGGCAAATAATTTTTTTCTAAACTCTCCTGCTGACACTCCGTCTGTAGGATGCCTCTGCGCTGCCCTTTCTTAAGTCCTGGGCCAGCACAAGCTCCCAACCAATCCAAACGCTGCTCTCCTGCTGAGAGCAGCATCTGGATTGGTCTGAGCGGCCTGGTTAGGTGCACAGAATTGGACTGTGAGCCTGTGCCACTTCTCCACCCAGATTTACAGCTAGGTGGAGAACGGCTGGCTGGCCAAACAGACATGTGCGCTTATAAGTGACTTACACTCCTCTTCCCAATCCCTCGCTAGTGTTCAGGATTGCCTGGCCCCCTCGCTAGTGTTCAGGATTGCCTGGCCCCACCCTACACTTGTGTCAGCTGCCAGTAGAAATTAACCTGACAATTGTTGTCTTTCTCATTCGAGCGACACTCCTCCACTATTGCAGAGAAGCTGCTGCTGCAGTCTTAATACAGGCTTGGCCTTTTAATGTTGTGCAGTAATTGCTTTAAAGCTGTGTTGTGGTTTTGCGTTGCTCCAGCATCTCAAAACCATAACTTCATCATTTCCAAACTACATCAGTAAAGTTTTTCTCGTGTGACCAACTAGTAAATGATTGTGAGCACCTAACCAGGCCGCTCAGACCAATCCAGATGCTGCTCTCAGCAGGAGAGCAGCGTTTGGATTGGTTGGGAGCTTGTTGGGAGGATATAGTGCTGATGGCTGGCACTATATCCGTTCTTTTGCCTGACAAAGATGATGGGCTTAGCTGGTATGGGACCTAGAGCACTAGGACTACTGTCCTTAGTTCCTTGACCCACAGATAACGCTTTGTCTTTAAGCTATGGATATATTAATCTCCATGAACAGTGGAGCGAAGAAGGGAGCTTTGTGTAGGATGACAAAGCTGGCTAGTGTTAGCCGATGCTTCTAGTAAGAATGGGGAATGCAGCACCGGGTTGTCGTGCTTTCTTCACTGCAGATGACGAAACAAATTAAGTGATTTAAAGCTGGTGTTACTCTGGATTATTTTATAACCTTCCTTGGGATGCTAAGATGCTGCTAGCTGTGTTACAAATGTCTGCTAAGGCCTATTGGCGATGTGGGGGATAAAACCCAAATGACATTTTTAATCTCTCCCGTCCCCAACTCACCCGGGTGACCATCACTTGCCCTCAAGCTTTTTGGGAATCTTGTAGAATTTCTGGCACCCAAGGCATTGCCTTCACCTTGTGGCATCCAGCTAGAGCGCACACCTACTCGACCAAATAAGCAGCATTGCCTTAACGTCGCAACCCATTGATGGTTCTCCAGCTGCTTTAAGGTTTCTGGCATGCTGTGGTGGGACTAGTTTTTCTTGAAGCACTAGGGGGCTTTTGTGTTCAAGTGCTATTAAATAAAAACCTGTTGGGAGGATGCACAGGGGACTGTCGAAAGCCATGGATCGTTTGCTTAAATGTGTAAAGTGTTCAAATACTCTATTGTCTTGGCGCTGACTCAACATAACATATGTTGGGAAAAGGGTGGATACTAGTTAAAGTGCCAGGTTTTCAACAGTTGGCTGAAGGTTAATAAAGGAGGAGTGGCTCTGATGGTAAAAGGTAAGGCGCTACAAAGTTTGGAGGTTTTGAGGCAGAACTGCTGCCCCATTCTGGTCTTTAAATCTGGGGCAGGTGATCTGCAGAGACACTTTTGATCGCAGGTCTCTTCTGGGTTCGTACCAGGCTAGGGATTGTTTGAGATCGGGGCCAGAGGTGTGTAGAGCTTTGTAGGTCAGGCAGAGTGCTTTGAAATTGTTGGCATGAACGTACTGGCTGCAATCTTTAAAATCCGACACTGGTCCATGGAGAGCCTTTGTGGGCAGCTCTCTGGTTTAGCAATGGCTCGGGTGTGGGCTCGGTCTGCTAACCTAGCACTTTCTCCACAAGGTTTTGAAATTAATATTCAAGATCTGCCGTTCTTTCCCCAGCACTTGGAAGGGAAACTGTCAATTGTGGCCTTTGTCACCCCTAAATTCTACGCATGGGGATTTGTTTCTGATGCTGTAATTTATTCAAATCTCTCTCCCTTTGCAGTTTGCCGTCATACTGACTCTGATCTTCCTGGTGGAGGTCGCTGCTGCCATTGCTGGATACATCTTCAAGGATAAGGTGAGGGTGGTGGATTTGCGTGCTGGGGCTGTTGCACTCTGGTATCCTGGAGCAAGAAGTAGATGTGCTGTTGCTGAACTGCTTCAGTCAAATATGCCCCAGGACAGAATGCATTGAGTCAGGATTGTAAGATGGCATCCAACGCTTTACCCAGCATTGGTTTGTCTTGGTGCTGCAAATACTCGAATGCTGGCTGTATTTTAATAGGCTTTCTATTTGTCTTGTGGTGTCGTTTATATTGCAATAATTGCTTCCTAACCTGTGGTCAGTGCTGAATCTTTTAAGCCTTGCTTGAAGTCTTGTGGCGCAGTACTGCTCCACACCGCTCTACAAATTCTTCCAGTACGGTCCTGCAATGTTCGATGGAATGCCGCCAATACTACTTGCAGTCCTTTGGTGTTTACTGGTCTTGTTTCTTGGCCTAGTTCCCCTTCGGTCACGCAGGTCCAAGAGGAACAACCTAACCCAGGGGACTTCATCTTATTGGTAGGCGAAGAGGGCATTTAACCAACTCTCAGGGTCTTGGAATTTTAACAACTAGTGAACTTGCATGATGGGCCTCGTCCCCAACACTCCGCTTCACTCACAACATGAATGTTACGCAGTCGCAAACACTGCCCTTTCATGCACTGATGACTGGGTTTTTGCTAACCCAGTCCTTCCGACCTTGCACTGACTGAAGTGGAATAACTATCCCTCTGCATCACTATAGCGAAACCCTAGAAGACGCTTCATTAAAGTTCCTCTGAGATTCTAGTGACCTGCTCGTTATGGTTTGGAGTAGCTGGTCGACTCGTAGGACTGGTCAGGTCCACCATCAATCCATCCGGATATCCATATTCTCCCCCACCACCAAGTTGGGAGGGGGGAGAGAATAACTAACAAAGCACTACTGAAACGCGAGGCAACCAACTAGAGCAGCAATGCTAATCCTGAAGCTGAAAAAGGCAATGTGAGGTCTGTAGAGGGCTCCTACACCATTAAACGAGTTGGCCTACTTTACTCTTTAAAAGGAAACTGATGTCATGAATGTGGATTGAAAACTGCACAGTAACGTTCCTGGAAGTCACCGCAATGGTGGATGGAGCAGCTCCCACGTCTTCTCTGGATGACTGCAGCACATGCCCCTGAAGCATTTCTTGACCCTCCATGATGTGGCTTCGAAGCTTTGTACCGCCTGCGAGGAGATGTGGCTGAGCACCGCCTGCACTGATAGGCCCTTGCCGACCTCTAGTGGGAAGAAGGGACTGCTTGCAAAGTTCTGAGCATTCCCTACAAGGACCTCGGATATGCAAACTGGCACTCCACAACTACAATTACCACTAAGCCTTTATTTCATCCTGTCGCCCAGAGAACAAACGGTTGATATTTTACTAAAAAAATATGAATTTACAATGGGTCTTTGGTAGGATAATCGCTCTAAAAAACAATATTGTTTTTATGGCAAGTGTTTTTTGTAGAAAATGTGGGAGCGGAGGGACAGTTTGCCTCTTTCATGTCCCATGCAAAATTCAAGTTAAATGAAGGCATTCCCGGTGGTAATGGTGAACTCTGCATGTAAGGCATTGTCCTTCAGTGTGTTTAGTCTGCATCCGATAGTGCTCTTGAGCATTTGTCTTGTGACCTGCTTTAAAATAGTCCTCCATGGTGTTGAACTATAGACCCCAAAGTGCCGCTAATATAACAGTTATATCGATAGATGCGACCTGCAGTACAGGACTGTCGAGATCATGGAAGATGAATGTTCAGGTACTAGATGAGTAATTTGTCTTGTTCTCTTCCCACCCCATTTTTCTGCAGTTTAAAGCGGTCATTGATGAGGGCTTCCGCAAAAGCATGGCAGATTACAGCAGCAACAACGACACGAGGCTCGCCCTGGACACAATCCAGCAAGATGTGAGTGGTAATACATCCTATGTAATCGCACACCTTTGGCCCTGCCATTGGGGGATGGGCAGTGGCTGCAAGGCTTGAGGTCTATTGGTGTTCACATGAATTTGGTAGTGCTTAGATGGTATCTTTAAACAAAGAGGCTTGTTTTGGCTGACTGGTTGCGCCTGGCATCCATTTGCCAATCGAGCCCAGTTTTGTGTTGCTGCCTGCCCTTGTAGTTATGAGGACCTGGTAAGATGTGGCAGAAGAGCCCAATGATTCTTCGCACTTTGTATAAAAACCTGGGATGGCCAGAACGAGTGGCAGTCAGTTGCTGGCAACAGCAGATGGGCTGGTGGCCCACAAGCTTTTTCTGGGTACACCCTTGGTGACCCTGACCTGCCCATTCTGGAGAAGGGTGTTTGTTCATTCAAATTAACCTCAGTCCCCCTTCACCTCTCCACCCTCTTGATTTGTTTTTGCTCTTGGGCGATCTTCGCCTTGGGGGTTGCAGGAGGTCAGTATGGACTGGCAGTTTACAGCTTTCCACCACTAGCAACATGGTTTGGATCCCTGTAGGTCTGATTGTTCCTTGTAAATATGTGAATTAAGTTTGGTCTGCCTTCAACCCGGATCCAGTTCACTTGATCACAAAAAAATCACAGCTCCAACACAGCCATTACATTTTTTTAAATGTTCTAATAGCCCGGAGTAAAAAAGGGGAAACAAGTTAACACCTTGGCTGGGAGGCAACTACAAGCATTGCTAATGTTTATGCTGCACATAACGTAGAAAAAAAGTTGCCCACACCAAGAAAGTGACTTGTAGTGAAACGCGAAGGGTTCTTTTCCAGTGAGACAAGTACTATTTAGTTTTGTGCAGAATTGAGATGTTAGCGGCACATCAGAATCTCACAAGATTGCCTGCATTTGAATCTGTTCAGTAAATCAACAATTAAAGTTTCTTGGCTACTGCAGCAGTACAAGGTGTGCATTGGGACTGGTGCAAAGCTCTGTGTTGGGAAAGGGGTGAAGTTTGTGGGTTTTCTATGCTTAGAAGTGTTAGTATTGGTTTAGAGAGCAGAGTCTGTCCAAGATTCTGCTCTTGGAAGTAGAAAGCTGCAAGGATTAAGACTGCCCCAAACCTAGGGTTGCGCTGGGTGAATGTTAGTGGGCGGAGAGGTGACATTTAGTAAGTGAGATGCCTCTTGCTCCGAATCCCAGAGAGGAGGCATGCCAGTAAAATACTGCTTTTTAAGTGGGTGGGTCTGGTGGATGGGTGCAGCGTTTGTCTGGTGGGGTATTGGCAATGTGCTTGTGATTTTGAAGTGATGTTTACTGTGCATATAAGCTATTTCCCTCTGTTCCCTATGTCAGTTCAAATGCTGTGGAGCCAATGCAACCAGCGACTGGAAAAACTACAAACCGTTCCAAAACGGTAGCCTGCCGGATTCCTGCTGTGTTGAAAAAAAACCAGGTTGTGGGACGGATCCAACATCCGATAAATTTACAGATGTGAGTATCTGCCTTGAAGAACTTTATACTACATGCGGGGAGTTCATGAGGCTGTATGCCCCAGACCTTCACGCCATTTCAATGTATGGTAAAGCTGTGGGGTGTCCGCTACAACATGGCCTTCAGTGAGAATAACCATAGAAATGAACTGTTTGTGGCTGCTCTGAGCCAGGATTGAGATGTGTCCATGGTCCTAAATCTAGGAGAGCAGAAAGGCCTGGTCTCTTGGACTGAACCCGCCGATTAGAGCATGGCAAGCCACAGGGAAGAAATATGGGACTTCCTGGTGGCCTGGCAGGACGCTTGTGAGATACGGAGTACCATACCATCGCCACCCTCTACATAGAGGAGAGCGCAAACCCTGAAGATGGTACTGTCTACCAAGGCCCTGCAGGCCAGGGAGGCTGTTGTAAATGTGTCTATCCTTTGCACTTATTGGTCAATTTTATTTATGCAGCCTTTACTATCTCTGACTAGGTGTTGAAGCATTATGCAGCAAATGGCCCTGGACTCCGGAACCCAAGGTTTAGAGTTGAATAGAAGTAGAATTAGTCAAATATGCTTCCTTTTACTTTGTAGACTACCAGTGGTAGGTTTGTTAATCTCATGCATTTGCTGTAGTGCTTTCAACAAGATTAATTTAAGTGGATTGTTAACGGGTAGATGTGAGTGGTGGACATGTGCCTGTTGGTTGTATAAAGTGGGGGGTGAGTGGTGTATAAAAGGTTGCCAAGAGGCCCAGAAGCCTTGGAGCCACTCGCAAGAACAAAGTGGGCAGACCCAGCTTGCATGTTCCCAGAGAAGCCTATGGAGCTCATTGTGTGCCGTCAAAAGCGCCATGTTGATGCCAACAGCTCTGCCCAAGCAGTCTAGTGTCCAGTATGGATAATCTAGTTCACAGCATCCAGAACTCTTGGATGGTTTGAGATTTTTGGCCACTTTGGTTCCAGCTGTCAGCAAGATTGCATTGACTATGCCCCATAGATCATGGGCATATCTCCCCAGCAGACAGCTGGCACTGACTTGTCAGAGGCCTAGGCTGGTCTAGGAAAATGTCTGCTTTCTAGAAGTCAAGTTTTGTCTAACTCTTCCCCACAACTCTTCAGAGGGTGGAGGGAGGTAATGGGTGGATGCAATTTGCTCCACCCACTTAAATGATGATCAAGGATATCCAGCTCCAGAAACTGCCCTAACACAGAATTCTGCTTCACTGGCACTTTCCAGGCGCCTGGCTGTGCTAGCATTACTACTTGGAATGCTGAAGGTTCTTGTCCATCCAAAGCTTGACTATGGCACACAGCAGAAAATTTGGGAGCACTTGAAAACCCGTAATCAAAGTGAGTTTGTGTGCCGGTACAGCGAGACCCAGGATCCCCGACTATAACTGCATCCTTCATGGGCATGGATTCGCCTACTTTGGTACATGAAACTCTGCAGCCCTTCTGTGACGGGGGGGGGGGGGCAACAATCTGGACCGTGGGGAACAGGACAGGGAATTTAAAGTCCTTGTGGTTTTTCGTCGTCTCTGTTGGCTATGGGAGAAACATGATCCAGTAAGTGGTTCCAGAAACCAGACCCAAAGCAGTCTTCATGGCAACTCATGTGAAATATCCGAGCTTTCAGCAGATATTCAAAAGTAGACTCTGCAGATGTTCAAAAGTAGAGTAAAACTACTATATCAACCTGCTGGTGTAAAGGGCTGCGCATGAAGCCTTTGCTTCCATCTCGCTCATCAAGCTGCATCAGATTCTAACCCTTCTTGGTAAACGCACTGTACATCTTCAATGACCTATTGTAAGACTTGTGCAGATCATAGCATTCAATGTCAGCTGGCTAGTGCACGTCACAGTAAATGAGCGCCTAGCTTTCTGTTAAAGCAAATTGATAGCATTGAGATTAAACAAATATGTCACCGGCTGACTATTGGTTTAATCACTAGAATAAGCTAAATGCTCTGACTTTGCCTCCAGGTTTTCTCCACTCCACTTGAAGAGGAAATGTCCTTTTCATCGACTGGTCCATGTTTTTTATTTAATATATACATTTTTCTCACTGCATCTTTAGTTCTGAGGATTAAAGTTGTCATAGTAGTACTGAAGATGCCCTCGGTGCTTGTGATTTAGATGGAGATGCCTGTGAACGGGGAAATGGGTTTGAACTGGAACTTTTTTTTCACTGTACTGGCTTTGTCCTGTTTGTATTGGAAAAGTCTCTTTAAGGTAGTTTTTGTGTTCCCCTTTTCTTTAGGGCTGTGTGGCTGGGATAAAGGTCTGGCTTGAGAAGAACCTGAAGGTGATTGCTGGTGTGGCCATCGGCATAGCAGCCTTTGAGGTAAGGTGGGACTGCAGAGCAATGGGAAGGAACTACAAAGTGAGGACTTGAGGTTGGGCTGTCGGGTGGATGGGTGGCACATTGTGGTAAGCTTTGCCAGTTTGGTGGGTGTGGCCAGTGGCCCATCCCTCTGCGCTACATGTGAGGCTTCTTAGACTGCTTTTGTGAAACTGGTTTGAGCCCAGGTTTGATGAGCAAACACCAACCTCTAAGAATGAGTATCCCCATTGTAAGGCAAAAGATGTTTAGATTGCTGCAAGCATTACCCCTGACAAACCAGTCCGCCCAGTTGTAAGTATTTAATGTCTGTCACCCCTCTCCAGCTCCTTGTCTTTGGAACTCTCTTCCAAACCTGATGCTGGTCTCCACCATCAGACACTAGCCTCTCGCTTCTGGGGGTAAAAGCTTGGATTTCTCCCTGGTCTTAAAGCCCATGCTCCTGGCAAGCAGCAATAAGCAAGGTCACGAGCTGGCTTTGCTATAATTGGCATTGCAGTATGTGGGGTATGTAGGAGTGCTGCTAGTGACGGTCAGCAGACGTGCAATTTCAAACCTTATCCTTCTGGACATGCTAGTGATTCGTAGTAGCTCCACACCGAATGGGTTTTATTCTCCTGCAACTGGCTGTAGTACTTTGATTCGGATTTGGTTTGCAGGCACCAACACCACTGGCAAGTACACCTTGCCACCTGTCCAACTCCCACCCAGTGTTTACCACTTAAGATCCGCTAATGACCAATGCCAGCTCTGTAGTTGGTGGTGGGCACTTCTATAGTGATGCTCCAGTGTCGTTGCCTGGCAGCGTTTAAGGATCATGGTCCCATTGTGCCGATCCTTATCCTGACAGTGGCAGGAGTTTTGTGTGTCTCAGGATCTTGCCTGGTGCTTGATCCAGGATGGTCCAAATGAGTGCGTGCAGTGATGGAGCTGATGAGTAACTGAGATCCAGTGAGTGGTGCGCGGGCACTGTGAGGGACCAAACTGTTGTAATGGGTGCAGGGAGTGAATGAGCAGCCATAGCTCGCCTGCATTGCTGCAGTCTCCCCCTGACTCGATATGTTTTTTTCTCCTGCAGCTCCTCGGCATCATCTTCGCCTGTTGCCTGATGAAGGGCATCCGCAGTGGATATGAAGTCATGTAGCGCCTGCTGACTCTGTGGACCGTGAGGAGATGGACCCCAAAATGCCTTTCTTGCACTCCTGCCACAGTGTGCTTCTGGGAGTCTCGGATGTCCTGTTTCACACCGTCCTGTTGGAAGTGCTTCTTTGCCCCCACCCCAGCCCTCCGAGACCAATCACTCTGAAATCTTGCTTTCTGTCGTCTGTTACCAGGAGTTGGGCAGAGGGACTTTTCTGAAGCTTTCCTTAGTGACTCTGCTTTTGGGGACCCTCTTCCTGCACCCCTCGTACTGCCCCTTGTAAAAAGACCTATTCTAATTTTAAATGTTTAAAACGTTATAAGAATATATATATTTTTGGCTGGGTTGTGCCGGGAGTCCCAGCACTTGCCTTAGGCTGGTTTGGTGCCTTGCTTTCTGAGCTGCCCTGGTCAAAAAAATGTGTGGTTGGGGCAGGAATGATTACTGTACGCATTACACACACATCGTTTTGTATAAATCTGCCCCTTTTTTGTATTTGCTTCTACTGAAATGGCATTACGTGTAAATTTGAACTGAAATAAAAACCAACGCCCCAACAGGCTTTCTCGTGGTAGTGGTTTTTGTAGTTGGTTGAGGTTCCAAATTAAAGGGTTGTTTGCGGATCAAAAATGGCAAATGGAGCCTGTGTCAAACCTTTATTCCTCCGGGGGCACACCATCTCCAGATTAGTACTGGAAGCCTGATGGCTGAGTCCAGTCAGCGTTGGGGGAGGGGGCACAGTTGTGAAGCTCTTAAACCTTCATTCAGCACAAGAGCCTCTTCTGGCTGGGCATGTAGTCTGTCTGAAAGCACGGACTTCAGATATGTTGGAGACGGACCCTGTGATGTGACACTGGACCGCTATTGTCATCTCGTCTGGGTTTCCATTCTTGGACCCTCTTTTACATCTCTGGTTCTTACACAACGCTTTGAAGCAACCTCCCAGGAAAGCGGAGGGCGAAGGTTGAGCGGAGGGCTGAAGTGGAGAAGTGTGGCTCAGGGGTTAGAGGCGGCAGACCCGGGAGCTGAGATCGGCCCTGGACCAGGGTTCAATTCCCCGCCTCGGCGGGTCTAGGGCTCAAAAAATTCCACGGACTCGATAATTCTCTCGCTCCGGTGCCTTCTCGACTCACGGGTTCACACTCTGCGACTCTGGGCAATAGCTTGCTTAATCTCCACTACGGCCCCTCGCGGCGGGATGCCTGGCTTTCACCTTGTGGATAACCTGCCGGGGTTATCTCACAGGGAAATACCAGGACGGGTTCCCTAAGCAAGCGCCGGGAAACCCTTTGTGGGTAGCTGTGCGCTATATAAGCTCAAATACATTTACATGGGTGTCGGGTTACAGACTCTGTAATCTAGGAAGAGACCGGGGACCAAGAAACTAACAGTCTGGCCTTGCCGTCGTTGTTCCCGCCTTGCCAACAAAGCTGCCTATAACGCAGAGCACGCGCCTGGCGCTGCAGGAAGGTGGGCGTCTTTTGGGGTGCCAGGTCCTGGACTGGTGTCTGCACCCCAGTACACAAGTAGTGCTGGTATTGTCCAGCTATGGTTGTCAAATCACTGCACTCATTGCAGCATCAGGTTCACTGGTTGGCTTTAAGAAATAAATTGTAGGTTGTCGCACAAGAAGGCAAACTATTTTAAGACATTGATGTAAAACTGCTTCTTTCTTGAACTGCAACCACATCGCCTCCCACCCAACCGCAGCAGCTCCACACCCGCCCAAGACTAAAATTGGCACAGTTTTTCCTGGTTCTGTTTTTTGTACTTTGACTTTCCAGTTACGCGACTATATATTCTGTGGGGGAAAAAACGATCTAGTTAATGAGGCAGTGATCGTAGCTAACAAATTATGGCAAGACTTCCACATTACCCTGCCTCCTCCTGTTGAAGAGCGGTTTGACTACTGGTCTTAACCCTGGTCATGTTGAGGCTTGCAATACAAAAGGGGATGATGGATTGAGTGTTTGAGCAAATGGAAACCGTCCAGCCCGAACTGCCAAGCCATGTCTTCCCTGGACCGGAAACAAGCATCCTGGGACAGGTTTCGGATTCATAATCCTAATCAGCCAGGCTATCTTGAATCCAGTGGTCGGTGAGCAAGGGACTCACGTCTGAGCATACCCTGCCAACTTAGGGCGGACAAATCAATAAAAAAGGGGATGATGGACGGAGCATTGAGGCTTGGACAGCTGTGGTCTTTTTATACCTGTTCTTGCCTATGGCGGGAATGCTTACCCTTCTACTTATGACAAAATATTTCCCCCACTCCCCCTTCTTGGTGCCCCTCCCCACTTTTCACAGGAAAGGAGTTTGCCCCACCATAGCCCAGTGTGGTGGAAGAGGTTGCCCAAGGGTTAATGGGTACTTTGTTAGCCACCCCTCGTTACCCCTTTACTAGGGGTGCCCCTCCCCCAGACAGTGGGATATTCAATACCAGCCTTACGCAAGGGCATTGTGGTATATTGTTTCCCTTTTTAAAGGGAAGGTAGTAGTGGTCACTCTTTGCTCACCCCAAAAGGGTTGGTTTTTCTTTTACCAGCCTTGCCGGAGGGTCTGCTTTAATGTCTCGCAACTGTGGAGTTGATGAAATACATAAGACTAAATTGTCGGATTTTGAGAATTTCAATTTTGGGGAGTTGTGCGCTAATTCTTTCTGCCTTGCAAAATGGCAGAAAGTAGTGTGGGGTAGCATTGCCCCATACCTTGTACAAGTTCGAGGGCCCCCCTTTTTTTGCTCGCAAGCATCAGATTTACAACCGCTTCCTTGTAGGTAACCAATGTGGGAGCACACTGCTCCACCTCCCAGTGGGTCGTCCTGAGCATTGTGGTCCATGCAGTTCACCAAGCATGTGTGCTTGCAGGATTCTCTAGTAATTACAAAGTTTTACTGGCCATCTCCATATAAGTGTTTCGGGATCATTATCTGTCGTCGATTTAGGCATCGGATATTTGGGGTTGCTGAGCAGGCTGCCAAAGTATTCTCGGGTCACAGTACCTCTCAAAGCTTCCTTGTAGCTCTTTACGATGGACAGGATAAGGAGATTTGACACCTGCTTGGAAGGGTGGATTTCCATCTTGGCTCCAGGGTATATTCTGGGAGTGGCGACTTATGAGCCACTTCTCCCCCTCCTACTTTCCCAAGAGGTGAGAGTTGTCTCACAATCAATGCAGATTTGGTGTAGTGGAGTTGGTACACTTTTCAGTGAACCACAATACTTCAGTTTTTTTGTGGATCACGGAGGAGTGTGGCTACAATTGGATGAAGAGGTGACTTGCTGTGTCCTGCAGAATTTTGTTCACCACAGGACTGGGCCAGCTAACTGCTGCTATTCTCAGTGCAAACTGTACTTGTGAGATACCTTGTTGCTGGAAATGCTCTGTCCCAAACTGATATGTTTTAGAAAGTCTGACAAATCTGTAAATCAAATGTCTGCCACTACGAAACTGGTTTTCACCAAACCACTTGAAGAGTCTATTAGTGCCATGACCAGTTCGATGGTGGGCTGGAAACCAGCTTTTGCTGTAGCTGTGAGCAAACTTTCACAAACAACTTTTGTTTTGCATCAGGTGAGTCTGGAGCAACCTGACCTAACACTTTGATGTGCTTATGAATGTGGTGCAGTTGGATAGATCTACAAGAAATGGCACTTGCTTGATCCATTCAGCATAGTGCTTTTCAATGGACTTCACCATAACGCAAAGCTGTGAACAGTTGTTAATATATAAATATATACACGAAGCACAGTAGAAACTGTGCTGATGCACTCCATTCAGGTAACAAGTCTTTGTCAATTACTAAGTTGCTTTTAATTTACATCTGTTCCAAAACAGATACATGGAACAGCCCAACGTGTTTCAGCGAACCAGTCGCCTTAATCACGGGTAGTTGAGTAATGTTCCTAAACCCATATTAATAAAGGTTCAAAAAACACAAATGCACATGATTGCCACAGTGAAAACATGAACAAGGGACAAAAAAGTAAAGATACGGTGGCCATCTTGCAGTGGTGTTTGAACATTGACATCTATATGTGTTTTGCAATGGATTGCTATCATATTGTGTTTGCTGATCAGAAGTATAATATTTCAAATATTTGCACCCTATTTGATGCTGGACTCTATATTCATGGAAAACAATATCAATATTAATTGGAAAGTTACCTTCATTAATGTATGAATTTATCGGGTTGCTCACAGTATTCAAAATGATTTATCCATTATAAGATTAATTTCTCCATGGATATGCCTAACATTTAGAACAAATATACAGAACGCCAGTGCATAGAGTATTGATAAACCAAATGAAACCCAAATGGGTTAAGGTTCCAAAGCAAATCAATTGTAAATTTACGGATGTAGAAAAAGGAAATAACAAGCAAACCAGAAGAGGAAAAGAGAACATCCTACTACCCCAGTGGGAAGGTATCGCGGCCAAATGTCCAAATTACAAAAGCCTTAATGTGTCTCTGCAATCAAACTCCTCCGCAGCCCTCTGCAGAAAGGGGGAAAAGACAAAGCAAAATTTGCCCGTCAATGCTAATATCCAATCTTAACACCTATACTGATGACTTTAAAATTATGACTTTCTAACAGTGCCCTTTTTATTTGCCAAAATAAATTCAAACATGTGAAACAATAAACCAAATTAGTTAATGATTAAAAAATTCTTGCAAGACACTCGGGTAAGCAGAATTCCACTCTGTACATAAGGCCCACTACAGAAAAGCAATATACATACAGACACTGTGATGACCCTACGTGGTCATACATAGTCTACGTGTCACCCAGATGCCATATCATTTCCTCTTCGGAATTGAGGCCACCAGGGATCAAGGTATCTAAATTGATGTCAAAAAGACAACGTGACCTAGTCCGCAAGGCAATCGTTTTGTGTATATCTGTGGGTATACGTGGATATGTCTAAAGATCATTCCAACACACCTTTAAGTTTAACAATAGGTGTATTACTCCAGATACTTGCCAGTAAGTCATAAAAGTAGCCAATCTCTGATACATCTAACTTTAGACAACACAGGACATACATTCACAAGAGAGACGACACATGAAAAAATGTGTGAGTAGCTAGAAGACACCTCCCGGGCGCACCACCATTGGGGCCCCTGGTTGGTACTCACCAGGGTGGCCCTGTTCTCATCATTGGTATCAACTAGCTTAACGTAAACGTGACCGACTCCCAAAAGGAAAAGACAGTGAATGGTGCAGTGAACACAAACTTATATGTGACCAGGACTAACAACGTTCAACATATAACAAAACAAATACTGAGCGCACAAGAATAAGGACCTCTTTATTTGTATTCTCCTGTCCGCTAACAGTAAACACATATATAAAACAGAGAAGCGAATACTCCCTATCGATTCGCTTACAACTCGCTGCCGACATGTTTCATTGCCATGGTCAATATTCAGGCAATTTCTTCAGGGCAAAGATGTTTTTTTTAAAAAAAAGCCACTGCCAGCAAAGTACTGCGGTTTGGGTGCTGGCTTACAGCTTCGACTTTCATACCATTACATTCATCTATTTTGAAAAGTCGGGGACCCACTCCCACTCGGTAAGTGCAGTCTATCCTCCCGTGAAAATTTATCACTGGCAAAGGATTCATCGGTGTCTCCTCAGCACTAAATTGATGCACCTGTTTTCCAACTGTCTCAATTTACGTATTTTGTCCCCTCTGCATTGGTGGTAGTTTGTCAATGACAAAGAATTTGAGGAGTTCATGATTACTTTTGTGATACTCCTCAAAATGACGGGCCACAGGCGAGGTCTGATCTTTATTCTGGATGGCTCTCATATGTTGAAGGACCATATTATGGCCGGCAACATGGTACTCCCAACATTTTTTAGGACCAGGGCATACCAGAATATATATCGGTATTTGGAAAGACAGATGTTTCCCAATTTTCTTTCTCCTCTACTGGGCAGACTACTTTTTTCACGTTGGAACTATATTTGCACACTTTACGTTTCATACATGTAAAGAAACCTTGGATGTTACTGGTTTTAGGTCTTATTGTGCTAATTTCATTTGGACTCACTTTAGTTCTCAGTGAGTCTGCCCTCCGGTATCTCATACTGGGATTGTCACCCAAAACGTCAGTCACTTTTCTGAATTTTCCATGATTTGGAATGGTAAGTTGATATAAACCTGATTTCCTTATCCTGCCCTTTATCTTTTCTTTCAGGGTTCAGTAATTCATAAAAAGGGGGTGGGGTCGCACACTACTCGCATACTGGCGGAAGTTGCCCATAAGGACTCTGTCATTGTAGTAGAGTGTTCGCGATGCATCATCTTTCGATCTTGCTACCTTCGCTGTCTTCGCCATCCCTGGACACGTGTTTCGGGTTTTCAACCCTCGTCAGCAGGGATAGGCAGTGTTCTGGGGTCGCCGATGGCTGCCAATATCTGCCAGGTATAGTACCACTCCGGCGCGTAGGTGCAGGATCCCAGGCTCGTCAGCCCGCTGCTCAAGGGAGCTTTAAGTTACAAAAAGGGGGTGGGGTCGCACACTACTCACACATGCGGAAGTTGCCCCTAAGGACTCTGGTCATTGTAGTAGAGTGTTTGCGATGCAGCATCTTTCGATCTTGCTATCTTCGCTGTCTTCACCATCCCTGGACACGTGTTTCGGCAACCCCAGAACACTGCCTATCCCTGCTGACGAGGGTTGAAAACCCGAAACACGTATCCAGGGATGGCGAAGACAGCGAAGATAGCAAGATCAAAAGATTATTCATCGCGAACACTCCTACAATGACCACAGTCCTTAGGGGCAACTTCTGCCGGTGTGTGAGTAGTGTGCGACCCCACCCCCTTTCAGTAATGATTCATGGCTGATCGTATTAGCCTTCTGATATGCCTCATCAATAATTCTGGGATGGTAGCCTCTCTTCGAATCTTTCCTTTATACACTCACTCTTATACAAAATCTTGATCCTGACTGCAGTTCCTCCGGGCCCGGAGGAACTCGCCGTATGGAATGCTACAGATCAGTGCTTTAGGATGTCCGCTGTCTGCATGTAGCAGGGTATTCCCGGCTGTCTCTTTGCGGAGAGTCTTGTCAAGTTTTTGTTAGACGCCTCAACGGATACTTTTTCTTTCTAGCTTCAAATTGAGTGTCATTAAGGTCTTGTATAAATGATTCAGCTTGTTCACTGGGACCATCCCACACAATGAATAAATAATCTGTATACCGCAGCCATATTTTCACATGGCTGCAGTATAGGTCATGGTTCCTTGCCACTTGTTGCTCCCAGCTAGCCATAAACAAATTAGCAAAGCTGGGAGCAAAACAAGTTCCTATCGCCGTCCTCTGTTAATGTCGATAATAGACATAGTTGAAAACAAAAAAAAATTCTAGGCAGGTGATCATCTGGATGATCATTTCTGTGTGCTCCAAATAGGAGATAGATCTGGTCTTAAGGAACCTGCTGCACACGTCTTCCATCCTTGTGTCTTATTGACTTGTATAGACGACACACATCTAGGGTAATCAGCAAATAACTCTCCTGCCAACCAAACTTTTTATTTTGTTAATAAAATCCCTGCTATCCTTGAGATAGGAGGGAGCTCCTTCCACAAAAGGACGTAAAAAGAAATCAATGTACTTCGATGTGTTCTCAAGTAGAGAACCCATAGACACAATAGGCCCTCCTGGGGGTGAGGTGGCATTTTTGTGCAGTTTGGGCATGAGGTATAATGCTGCTACCTTTGGATTTCTGTTGAGTAGATATGCATACTCATTCCACTCAATGATTCCCTTACTCCTCCATTCTTTGAGGAGCTCAAAATAAATATCATTAGGTCTCTCAATAACAGGTAATGAGGACACTTCATAGCATTCTGTACAGTTCAATTGGCGCATACCCTCCTCTAGATAGTCATGTACATTAATTAAGACCACATTGCCTCCTTTGTCCGGCCTTATAACAATGGAGTGATCATCCTCCAAAGATTTAATAGCAAGTCTTTCGGATTTCAGCAAGTTGTCATTAGGCCAAGTGCTCTGCTTAGCCAAATCCTTGAAGTCGGCAATGACCAAAGACTCAAATGTATCAATGCTACATGTGGGTAGGGAAGGATTGAATGTAGACTTGGGTTTGAAATGGTTAGGACAGATCAAATTTGTGATATAGCCCAAGGATGTCGCATTGCCTGATCCATCGTCAGGAGTGCCGTGCTCCAAACTGAAGGGCTATCAATGATTCAACTTCATTGATGCTTGCGTCCGCAAGTTTGACATTTGATGTACTGTGGTCAAAAAATAAAATATATATATATTCACTGAAAAACAAGGTAATATGGATGTTCTAGTTATGCTTACATTTCACTCGTTCTAAACCAGAGATTCAGCAGTTAGTTAGGTAAGCAAACTATCTCACGCCAACGCAATGCACTGCTTATAACTTCACATATTGCATCACTCATGACACCTCACTTGTAAAGCTACATCTCACGCCAATGGTTTGCGTATTTACAGTGCTATGGGCAGAAGACCCTTTTTAAAAATACTGATGTTTTTAAGGCAAGAATCCCTCCAACACTGCTTTGTGATCGAATCAATTCTTGTTAAGGACTGGAGTTTTTTTGTTAGGATTGAAGTTCAGATTCTACGTAAAATAAGTAATTTAAAAACATTAGTCCCAACGGTAGCAATTAGATTGGAATTCTGCTTGATAAGGTCCTATATCCAGGGTTCTATGCTGGGGATATCAGCTAAAAAATAGCAAGCCAGATTCATGAAGGTTTCATGCGTTATGAAATTTTGAATGTTAAGGCAGGTAATCTCTTTTTTACCATGATTTCTCACTGGCATGAAAAGCCTTTGGTATACAAGAACCAGTGTTAACACTCCTACCATTAGGATGTAAATCTCTTCTAAAATGCGTGGTCAAAGTAGCTCTAATAGATATTACATTTTGCAATTCTAAAGGGAGATTAAAACTAATAGCCAGTACAAACTGAGAATTGCACATAAATACTTATTAGAATTTAGAACACGGAATTCAACGTTTGCTCATTTTATGTCGCATGAATCTAAACTTTTAAATTGAAACAGCATACTGGTCCTAGAATTTGACTAATGGAAAAACTTGTAACTTGTGTAAGCTGAGCATTCAGACCCTGGACAACGTTCTGTTTCTGTCTAGTATTGGCCTTGAGTCGTCATCCTTGGCGTCTGTCTTTACAAAATTCTGTTAACACTTTTGCCACGGCAGTTTTTTCACGGCAGTGCGGTGGAGTGGGCGGGGCCCCGTTGGACGTTCGCAGCACCAGCGAGGTAGTACTTGCAACGACCGACATTAGCAGTTAAAGGGTTAAAATTGTAGCATCTGCCTGAGACTCTTTTGTCCAAAAAACGAAGCAGTGTGTAAACTTTTTTTTTAATTTTAAGGAGTTTATGATTATATTAAAAAAACTTACATGGTCTTTTAATTGGGGTGCTAACCCCCATGTTTCTCATCTTCTTACAAAGTATTAGTATTTAGTCCTTTATCAATTTGTAATTTGCACATGGATTGGTTATTTGCTGCTGTTTTGCACAGGGATATGTTGAATTTGTTTCCCAGTAAGTTCTTAACTTCAAAAGTTAATTGAAATAGGCTATTGGATGTATTTTGCACATGAACTGGCTGCTACTGAATTGCTATTCGCACAGGTTGGATTGGTTTAAATTCCTTTTTCGCTGCTAATTCGTTATTTTAGTTGAGATTGAATTTTGGACTTTGTTATTCATATGTACTGACTGATACTTATTGCCCTTTGCACATTTGTTAAGTGATGCTCTGTTACTCCCGTGCTGCTAATTTTAAATTGATCTAGTTGAAACTGCACTTTGGATTTTATTCTGTATACGATTTTAGTGTTAAACCGTAAGTATTTTTCGTACTGGGATAATTGACAATATTGACTGCTCAGAATTACAGCCTTGCTAAAGCAGGTCCCTGATTTTGATTTATGGAATGCGCTCTGTTTATTTCTTGTAAGATGCAAGTGCATTTATGTAGACCTCCTAGGAGTCCCCAATTGACGGTCACTAGATGTCAGTGATGTTACGGACCGAGTTTGTGCATTAAACACCTTCCTCCCCTGACCCTGTGATACTGCAATTTCTGAGCTGAGAACGAAGTCGGTGCCATGTGCAACCTATTCATGGCCTGTATAACTAGTACACATGAAGCACCATTATAATTCTTGTTCAGTGCACATACTGAAGTCAGTTTTTTGAATGTTCTCTCGGGATAAAAAAAGGCTTGGTGAAATAAAATATGTGCCTAAACAAAAGTTAGTTAACCTGTGCTCGTGTATGGAGTGCAAGTTTTTTTAATCTCCTTTTTGTGCAACTCCGCCACTAAATGGGTATCTTGCGCTCTCCTCTTTACATGAAACGTTAATGCTCCCCCACCACCCTGCCCTAAGCGCCTGCAGGACCAATTGCCTGGCAGGCATAGTGGTCTTCTAACTCCCTCCCCCACCCCAGAGGTAAGGGAGCTAGATTCAGTGTTCCACCCATCATACTGACCCCAGCAGTCAGTCATGCCCCACCTCAACAGCAGTGTGCCTGACTGAACAGGTTGCGAACACCTCTCACCCAGTTTTGAGGTAGCTGGACAGTGCTCCCCCCACACCCAGTGCTTCAAATGTAAAAATAGAAGTGCAGGCATTCTGCATCAGAGTACTAGCTTCTATCTAAGGGGCTAGTACTAGTCCAGTAAAAGAATCTCATCTCTCGAAGTGCAGGTACGCTCTCAAAATAAAGTGTTGGTTCTCAGTACCGGCCCATTTAAAGCACAGCCCATACCCTAAAATACTGGCTTGCTGGGACCTAAGTCCCAGCAGGCAGTCATTCCCTCTTCCCCAGCCTGCCACAATGTGCCTGTGTGGACAACTGCCTGGCAGGCAGTGACCGCCTCGACCCTGGTTGAGCACGGTCGCTCCCTCCTGCCCTCGCTGACTCCTACCCTGTGCTGCCTGGTATCGTTTTGATTGTGCTGCTCAGCCTCGCTAACGCTGCTCTCCTCACTCTGAATCCCAGTCCACATAGCGCTGCTGCCCACGCTTAGCGCTCGAACGTGCCTGCAGGGTTGTGCGCAATTATATCTGCTAAGACTCTAGTTTTGGTAACGCTGTGCATGAAAGCTGCTCTGATCACTGTTTAGATAGTGTTTTCTTTAATTACGCTCCAAGCTTCCTGTAAGGGGGTCTGCTTGCGTGTTATTGATGCCGCCATTTGCTCTGTTGTTGTTGTTGCCCTGAGACCGCCCCCTCCACCACGCAACCGCCTCCCATAGGATCCTCCCTCGCCCCTCCCCCTCCGACTACCCATATATGACAGATGCATTTCCGTGCAGCGTCCACGCGCAGCGACCGCGCCCAATCCGCGCCGAAGGTGCGCCAAAGGTAAGCCCGTCTACGCCCGTCCGCGCCTGGACCGCGCCCAGCGCCAGACCCCCTGGTCCCCGTCCCTCCCAGCCCCCCCGCATTACCTACGATGCCGCAACCCTCCTAGCCCTTAACCCCGGTCGCGCTCCCAACTGCGTCCAAGCCGCTCCTGGACACACCCATGGACCTTTCCCCTGCTTCTCCTGCAAATTCAGCGGCACCGACAACATCTCCGCTACGACCACACCACAGATTCCCGACCCCAACCACCTACAATGCATCCTGCTCAACACCCGATCAGTCCACAGGCACGCCATTGACCTATGGAATCTACTAGACACCATTTCTCCGGACATCGCCTTCCTTACGGAAACATGGATGAATGCTTCCTCCGCACCAGACATCACCATTGCCATCCCTGAAGACTATAAGATCACTCGCAAAGACCGTACCAGCCACACAGGAGGAGGAATCGCTATCGTCCATAAGAAATCAATCCGCATCTCAACCAGCTCTGACGCCAACCTCGCTAACTCCGAACACCTTCACTTCCAGATCCACATCGACCCCAAGACCACACTCAGAGGCACCCTCCTCTACAGACCACCAGGACCCCGCGCAAAATTCAGTGAAGACATCACGGACTTCATCACCCCACACGCGCTCCCCTCCAAAGACTACATCCTTCTGGGAGACCTCAACTTTCACCTTGAAAAGAACAACGACCGCAACACCGCCACCCTCGTGGACAACCTCGCCAACCTCGGACTTAAACAACTAGTCACTTCCCCCACCCACATCGCAGGTCACACACTCGACCCCATCTTCACATCCAGCAACCATGTCTCCTTCAGCCACACTACGGACCTCCTCTGGACTGACCACAGCTGCGTTCACTTCACCTACAACAAACCAAAACCCAGCATCCACCTCCAACCTACCCTGCAAAGAAACTGGAACAAAATCACCACGGACCAAATCTCCGCATCGCTCCTTCAAAACACCCCAGCCCTCTCTTCTAACGCTAACGAAGCCGCCGCCAACCTCACCCTATGGTTATCCAACACCGCTGACACTTTAGCACCACTGAAAAAACGTCAAAACAAACCTGGCAGCAAGAAGGCCTCATGGTTCAACGATCTCAAGAAGTCCAAGAAACTCTGCCGCTCCCTTGAAAAGGCCTGGAAAAAAGACCCAACCACCAGCACCAAGGACGCCTTCAAAAACGCCACCCGCACTCACCACCAACTAATCCGAAAAACCAAGAAAACAGCCTTCAAAGATCGACTTGACAACAACGCTCACAACAGCAAGGAACTTTTCAACATCGTCAAGGAATTTTCCAATCCCTCGGCCAACTCCAACGACATCACCCCCTCTCAAACCCTCTGCGACTCCCTAGCCTCATTTTTCCACAACAAGATTGCAGACATCCACAACAGCTTTGACAACCAACCCGGAAACCAACCCACCCTACCATCTGCTGATCATCTTCCCCCCGTGAACACCCTTAACGACTGGAACCCAATCTCCACTGAGGACACCATCCGCCTGATGAATTCCATCCACTCAGGATCCCCCACAGACCCATGTCCTCACCACATCTTCAACAAAGCAGACTCCGTCATAGCACCGCACCTCAGACGTCATCAACTGCTCCTTCAACTCCGCCACCTTCCCGGAAGACTGGAAACACGCTGAACTCACCGCCCTTCTGAAAAAACCCACAGCGGACCCCACCGAACTCAAAAATTACCGCCCCATCTCGCTTCTTCCATTCCCGGCCAAAGTCATCGAGAAAGCTGTCAACAACCAGCTCGCCGCCTTCCTCGAAGCCAACAAATCCCTCGACCCCTCACAATCTGGCTTCCGAGCAAAACACAGCACTGAGACCGCCCTCATCGCAGCTACAGACGACATTCGAACTCTACTGGACAATGGAGACACAGTCGCCCTCATCCTCCTCGACCTATCTGCAGCATTCGACACAGTCTGCCACAGCACCCTTTTACAACGCCTCAATAACATCGGAATCCAAGGAAAAGCACTTGAATGGATCACCTCGTTCCTCACCGGAAGAACCCAGAGAGTCCGCCTTCCACCATTCAAGTCCGAGGCCTCTGAAGTCATCTGCGGCGTACCACAAGGATCCTCACTCAGTCCCACCCTCTTCAACGTATACATGAGCCCCCTCGCGGCCATCGCACGCCAACACAACCTCAACATCATCTCGTACGCGGATGACACTCAACTGATCCTTTCCCTCACCAATGACCCCAGCACCGCCAAAACCAACCTACACGAAGGAATGAAAGAAGTTGCCGAATGGATGAAACAAAGCCGTCTGAAACTGAACTCAGACAAAACAGAAGTCCTCATCTTAGGCACATCCCCCTCTGCATGGGACGACTCCTGGTGGCCGGAAGCCCTCGGAAAAGCACCCATCCCGACAGACCACGCACGGAACCTAGGCGTCATCCTGGACTCTTCACTCTCAATGAACAGACAAGTCAGCGCCGTATCCTCTTCCTGCTTCAACATTCTTCGCATGCTCAGAAAAACTTTTCGCTGGATCCCCTCCGAAACAAGGAAAACAGTCACCCACGCTCTGGTCACGAGCCGACTGGACTACGGAAACACCCTCTACGCAGGTACTACCGCAAAAATCCAGAAGAAACTCCAACGAATCCAAAACGCCTCAGCCAGACTCATATTAGACATCCCACGCAACGATCACATCTCTGGTCACCTTAAAGACCTCCACTGGCTACCCGTCAATAAGAGAATTACTTTCCGACTGCTTACCCATGCACACAAATCACTCTACGACATCGGTCCAGAATGCCTCAACTCACGGCTGTCCTTCTACACCCCCTCCCGCCAACTACGTTCTTCCAACCAAGCCTTCGCCACTGTACCTCGCATCAACAAGACCACCATGGGAGGCAGATCCTTTTCATACCTGGCTGCTAAAACATGGAACTCACTCCCCGCTTACCTTCGTCTTACCCAGAACCACCTAGCATTCAGAAAGCAACTTAAAACGTGGATATTTGACAAGTAATCCTCCTTCCCTTCCTAAGCGCCTTGAAACCCTCCGGGTATGTAGTGCGCTATATAAATTCTTTGACTTGACTTGACACGCCACGGGGGAGCAAGCACAAACCTGCCAGGCAGTCATACACTCTCTAACCCTGCAGTAAATGGCTTTTCAGGCAACATCCTGACACCCCCTCCCCCAGTGATAGCATACTATGCGGTAGGAGGCATAAGTAGGAAGCTTTAACCTGTTGTCCTGGCTCCAGTCTGCCAATGCAGGGTCCTCGTTGGGTGACAGTAGCAAAAGAAAAAGGCAGAAGCACTGCTTTTAAGGGCTGGAGGATTCACTCCTCCCCGCGCCACTTACTAAGCTAAATAGGTAAGGTGGAGGAAGTGAGGAGACTAAGTCTTTTCTCTTCCTGGGCCTGACCTCCGGTCTGTAGGTGGTGCGGCTTAGCCCTCTAGTGGCACATGTTTATCGGTTTCAACTTTCATCTGGTGGAAGCTTGGAGGTGATAACCGGTTGTAACCAAAAAACAAACCGCATTGTCATACGTTTCACTTTTTCTTTCCCATCCACTGTCTGCGGTCAACGCTGTGACTGAAGCTTTCAAGTTAGTGTCTGTAGTAAGAGTTGTGTACCTCTTCAAATCAAACGTTCCTAAACGAGGAGCAAGTCTCGTTTTTGATCGTATCAAAGGCTTTCACATATATGAACTACACCACCTGTACAGCCATGCTCCGCATTGTTCAGTGTAATAGTGAATTCTCTATCAATTTAAATAGTACTGACATTCCCAAACAGAGGAGAGAAGAGTCCATGGCCCAGCCCCAAGCTTTAATCGTGACCCTCCACTCCTGGGTGGAGCGACTAATGGTGCAGTTCTGCTGTTTCCAACTTTTGTTTCCAGTTGATACTACTTTAAGCTTCTGAAACCAATGTTCCTGCTGCTCTCAGTCTCTGAAACACCTTACTGGTGCCACACATGAGGGATGGTGATATACATATACCCTTCCCCTCCCCATGCTGTCTCGCACCTCCCCTCTTTCCTGCCTTCATTATCTATCTACTTCCCCTGCTCCAACCCCTCTCCCCTGAATCGCTCACCTTGCCTGCTTTTCCACTTACGTATTTGTGCTTATTATTTATCTCGACCTTACAAGTAACTATGTTGCCATGCTCTAAGAACTGTGTAGCCTTTGTAACCTGTAACTATGATCTGATGCTCATGTAAAGCGCTCCGATACCTCCGGGTCTAGCCAGCACTATATAATACTTTTAAAATAAATAAAATGTACATCTCGGGGGAGGGCAGTATTCAGCTGGTCCCTCGAGCCCGGCAGATGGGCATGCTGGAGAAGGGAATGATGCAGGGGCAATAATGGAGTTTAGAAGGAAGCAGACCCTGGGTATTGCAGAATGTATTGATTGCACTCTCACCTCGGTTGGTCCTGTTTGTGCCGAGGCAACCCACGCAGTGTTTAATTTGCAAAATAAAGTGCTGGTGCCCAAGGTTTTTAGGTTTCGCTGGGGGGTGGAGCCGTTAGGCTCCTCCCCCAGAGAAATCTGTAGTTTCTAGTATGGGTGACTTGAACACGCCCCTCTGCTTCATTGGCTAGCTCCATAAATGGAGGCTAGTCATTGGAACAGAGGCGTCCGTCAATGCCGGACCAGACATGGGGGCGTTCCCGAGATTCTTTGGCTTTTGCCGACGTCACGCGACGCCGGGAACGCCCCCGAGTCTGTTCCGGCATTGCCGGCACCTCCCTTGCTGCTCGGGACGGGTCTCCTTATTTGTTCCTAGCTGCCCCTCTCCCTCGTCCTCTCCCGCCCCCCTCCCGCCGTTCGTGTACTCTCCCGCCCCCCTCGTTCTCTCCCGCCCCCCTCCCGCCGTTCGTGTACTCTCCCGCCCCCCTCGTTCTCTCCCGCCCCCCTCCCGCCGTTCGTGTACTCTCCCGCCCCTCCCGGGTTCAACCACGGCATTAGGAACATCTCCGCCCCCTCCCGTGTTGCTGAGTGTCTTTTTCCTCCGTATACGGGGCCGCGGATGAAACCGTGGAGACTGCCGGCAGGCGGAGGCACTGAGGCCGGAGATGGAGGGCTCAAAGTGCCTGGCAGCCATTGGAGTGGAGGAGCACCGCTGCGGGGCGTCGGCCGTTGCTCTGAGACCTGACGTCCTGCGAATCCTGAGACAGCGGGAAGAATTATAATCAATATCCCGGATAAAGATATTTAAATTCAGTCGTCACTCACCTGTGGTTTTCTCAGACTGTAGAATAAGTGCCCATTCAAAGATGGCCGACTAACTTTCTCGTGATATGCGCCTCACTTATCTTTAAACTTCACTGTGTGTTGTAGCGCATTCTTGCAGCTTGAGAAAGGCGTGTCCAGAGAAGAGGCTGAAACACCGCAAGCCTGGGACACTATAGAAGAACGCGCGTTGCCAGCTTGACCCCAGGGCAGAGGTGCGGCAGGAACGAAGACACGACTTTGTTGCGGACGATGGCAGTGCGGAGGGTTACAAAGTGCTTAGCGCACGTCGCCAGGGTGTCATTTTTATGTTTATATTGCGATGTATTTTGTGTGACGTTTGAGCGCATACTTGTAACGCACCGAGCCAGAGAATGAGATTAAGATCACCAGGATAGCACACATCCAGAATAACCGCCGCGGGAATCCAGGAACTGTCATACTACCCCAACATTCCATAGTAGATAGAGGTGGGTGAGTCAGCAAGATAACAGACAGCAGAGCTAGGGGTCTGGCATGGATCTTAGAGCCCGTTCAAGAGCTGAGCTTTTAAAATATTTGCTAGGTAAATCATACAACTTGCATCACGTGGAATATGTCAAAGTCTCTCCAAATTTTAACGCGGCGGCATAAACTCGGAACTGTCTGCACAATTTCTCGCTTGTCCCTTGTAGTAAACTTTTCAGAGCCAGATGAGTCATTTTCCAAAGCTGAGCGATTGAAGAAGGGCCCTGTGTTTAAATAAACCGTACATCAACGAGGCACTTTCAACCAGGGAGTTAGCTGTGAGAGCCAAGGGTTCGACACGAGGACACGCTAACCTCGAGGTCAGAGGGACAGAGCGGCCTGCCTGCTGCAGGTGAGTGGGCGTGATGGTGGCCAGGGGGTGTGGGAGCAAGGGCTGAGGCCCTGTGGCAGAACGGGAAGGGGACTGCTTGGAACACGGAATGGAAGAGATGGTCTGTCAACCTCTTCTATGTGACCCAGACACTCTCTCATTTAGACCCATTCCCATTTTTATTCATAAGCGGCCTGCTGTCTTCCTCAAAATATCTCTCCGTTCCAGTGTATTTCCCTGGAAAGTGTCATTATTTATGAATTTTGAGCGGTCTGGATCCCCCCTGCTTCTTCGGGGGGGAGGGGTTTACTTTTATGTTTCTAAGTTGTAGTAATATGTGCATGCTTTTGTGTCATGCAGCGGGAAAATGGGTCCATAACGTGCATGAAGTATTTTTTTAGTAGTATTTGATGCAATAGCCGTGTGTCAACAGGGGCCTCTCTTAAGATATGCATTTCTATAATTAACACTGCACCTCTTTGCATTCAGGCAGAATGCTTAGTTGTTTAATATAAAGGACATAGTTTCACCAACGTCTGAACAGATGTGTCAGGAGTGATTTGTGGGCGCTTTATATTTTATCTGTTTAGGTTGGTCCTTTCTTGGTGTGATGTACAATCCTGCAAGGGCTGCGCCAGTGTTTACTTGTATGTTGACAAGTTTGTGTATTTGACCAGTGGTGAAAATCATAGCAGTCACGTGGTCTGTAGGCCAAAATAAAACAACGAATGGGCGGTGGCGCAAGGCCTTCATAAATATGGCCCCAAGGTTCTTTAGTAGGCGTGTATTTTTTTGCACTTTGAAGTTTTGGGATTTCAGTGCTTCCTTCATTGGTAGTGGACTGGGTTTTCTCCTCCTTCCTGCTCTCTCTCTCCTGCCATCCCTCTCTTTTCTGCCTTCTTACTCCCTCCTGCCCTCCCTTTCCACCTCTCTTCTGCTCTCTTTCACCTTGTCCTCCATCTCTCTCCTGTTCTCTCTTTCCTGTCCTCTCCTCCTCTAGCCCTCCTTCTCCTTCCCCCCTCTCCTACCTGCCGCCCTCTCCTTTCTGACCTCTCTCACACACTCCTACCTTCCCTCCTGTCCTCCCACTCCTTCTTGCCCTCCCTCTCCCTTCTGCCTATTTTCCTTCTTGCCTTCCCTCTCTCTCCTGCCCTCTCTTCCTTTTGACCTCTCTTCCTTCTTACTCCTGCCCTCCCTTTCCCTTCTGTCCTCTCTTGCTCTCCCACTATTTTCTGACCTCCCACTCCTTGCATTTTCGCCTTCCTACCCTACCTCTGTATCCTCCCCACTCTTCTTTGCATATGCCTTCTCAACATGCGCTATCACTGCACACAGCCTCTCAACACACGGCCTCTATGCACATGCCTCTCTCCATATGATCTCTCTGCACAGGGCTGTGTGTAGAGAGGGCAAGTGAAGATAAGGCATGTGTAAAGAGAGCGTGTGCAGAGAGGGTGTTTTCCAGAGAGGCACTCCATATTTCTGTGTAAAGTAAAACACATCAACGTATTACACATAATTCAAAGAAGTTAGAAAAGACCATTTGTCAAAAGCAATACCAAAAGCACAAACTTTAACAAAGGCGAAACCATTGCATTGTAAATGCTTGTTTTATTCGAAACCCACAGGAGACTGATGAATGTCCGGATCGCTTAAACCTCAAGGGTGCCTAATGTGTATTACACCTCTGCCTTTCACCACCATGCAATCTCGATTTCACTCTTGCAGGTGCTTTTTCATCCCTGCTCTTGCCCTTTATCACTGCCTTCCCCTCTGTCACTTCCTCCTCCTTTTCCCCGTTGGTGTTATCCCTTTTGTTCTGGGTGAAGTGCCAGTCTCAAAGTGCTGGTGGGCTCCACCAAATTAGCACTTAAGTCCTCGCCTACCTGAAAAGCTAAGCCTCCCTCCGGCTACATTTTCCACTGCATTCTTCTGTTTCTATTTGTGTAATCGCTGCATTGGCAGGACGTTATATATTTGTTCCACGCATCACGCGCTAACCGTTTACCCTTCTGGACCTTATCTTCCTGGAAGTGGGGGCGGCCCCACCATCGGCTTCACAACGACCTCTTGCCGCGGCCGCTATCTCTTCCGGCCTGCTTGCAATCAGCTGTGCTTTGCTTCCGGGTGCAAGCCTCTACCTGAAATCAACAAAGCTTTCCGAGAATCTGTCTGCCTGTCCTCGCCCTGGCCTGCTATGCTGTGTTCCCGCTGTGTTGTGGTCTGCATAGAGCTCCGCGTGGGCGGGAACACAGCTGCTGCAGGGCATTCAGCTCATCTGCTGTCCACGTCATCAACAGATCGAGGTGGAATCTTCCTGCTTCCCGGAAGACACTGCTGGAGTCGCGTGCACGTGTTTACAGACCACCACAGACCAACTGCCAGATGACACT
Source organism: Lissotriton vulgaris (assembly GCF_964263255.1). Classification (NCBI taxonomy): domain Eukaryota; kingdom Metazoa; phylum Chordata; class Amphibia; order Caudata; family Salamandridae; genus Lissotriton; species Lissotriton vulgaris. Next base: position 933,416,738 of record NC_141685.1, read on the forward strand.
TGCTGCTAAAGCTGATTGAAACCGCAACGTTCACATAACGTAAGGACTACATGGACGCATAAGAGCTGTTTGATTCAGAAGTATTCAACTTTTCTGGCGGGCGGAGGGACCGACTTCCATCATCACAACATGGCATGAACTGAAGACTATCAGTAGATTGGAATGGAGTTGTGCACCTCTGTTTGAACTCCCTCGTCGTTTCCTGAGCCTGGAATTCAGGGCAAGGCCTTGGATCGGCTCTCCTTTACCTCCAGCTGCCTACAGAAAGTGTTGCCTCTACCAGTCGCCTCATTTCCTCATTCACTCAACTCTGGTGTACCCAAGCGCCATCATCTTGGTCCTGCTGAATACCCTCCTCAAGCCACTCACGTCTCATTCAATCCTTGATTGTGACCTGCAGTCACAATCATTCTGCTGGAAGTGAGACTATGTTCGGATGTTGCATTGCCTTGGTTTCTGCTCCTCCAGTGGTGGATGCTGCCACCTCAAACCAATGACTGGCAAGAGTGCCCATGACCTGCAGATATCTGGCACAAAGGACGAACCCAGGCTGGGGCTCCTCCCTCTTGGAGACCTTGGGACCAACAGTGAAATGCATCAGTCACTTTGGACTCTGACGTCTATCTCAAGCCACAAATTGTCACATTTGTCAGGATCTCCGGCCATCACCTAGAACTCAGATTTCTATGATTGTCTCACTGCGTCCAGGTAACTGATGCCCTGCTGCTTTCATATCTGGACTATGCCATCGCCCTCTACCTTGGTGCTCCTGAATTGCCAGGTCGTAGACTCCAGTGGACTGCAACAAGACTTCTCCATCTTCACCCAGAGAAGCACATTAGCCTTGGTCTCCTAGCTCTGCACTTGCTGTCGATCAATTGTCTGTCTGCTGCATCGCTCACCATGCGCAATAGGATCTTCCTTTCTCCAGAGAAAATTGTTGACCTAACATTGCAGATGCACTCTCCGCTCAAAGACTTATTTTTGAGCCAAAAACTGTACATAAAACAGATCATGGCGGGGGTTCAACACTTTCTTCTTGAACATCTGGCCTTCTTTAAAGCTTTGAAAACCTAGCTGATCCTAGACGCTTGAGTTATCCACTATGACCAGCGAGGCTGGCCAGCACCCTGCATCCAATATGAGATCACTGAAACATCAGACAGTTCCCATACACTGGAATAATACCCAGTTTATTTATACCATTTTTAAAGTGCGCTGTTACCAGGCGGTGTCCTGGTGCTGAAATTATGATTTCTCCCCTAAGATGGTCATTGATTTTTTTTTTTAAAGGTGAAAGAGCCAGGTCTTAATGTTTCCTGAAAGTCATCAGGTTGGTGCTTTGTTTCAGGCTGTAATAACCCTTTTTGCTCATCTAGAGCTGCTGTATTAGTGCCTTGCCCAAAATGTCAGCCTTAGGGGGTCATTGTGAGCCTGGCAGCATGGAGACACCAACAAGCATTGGCAAAGCCAATAGATCTCATCTTTGGCCATCAGTAATATGTAGTGCAGTATGGTGAAAAGCAAACAAAAAAAGTCTTGGCACGGCAAAGTCATTTTACAGGTGCATGCATCACGCATGGGCCCCTTAAAAATAATGTGGGTGCAATTTTTTTATTTTATTTACTGATTGGTAAATAAAATAAACAACAAAATTAGAATTAGCACAATAGCGATTTTAAGGCATATGGTCCAGCAGCAATTTGCAGCCTGGTCATGCGGAAAAGAAATACATACAAATAAAAAGACAGGGTGGGGAGAGAAGAGAGCAATAGTGGAAGGAGAGCAGGGGCATGAAGTAGGAGTGTGGGAGAGGTCAACAGGGAGTGCAAGGGTGGGAGAAAGGGCAGCAACATGAAGTGGGAGAGTAGGGTGGAAAAGCAACATTCAAGATTGAAGCACACAATGAAGAAGGCAATATGGAGGGGAGAAGCACACATGGGAGCACGCAACACAGGGTTGTGGGTAGAATTGCACAGGTGTGGTAAGGGAACCCAGTGCCGAGGGAGAAAGGTACACCAGAGAGACAGCTAAAATGCACTTTGAGGGAGTATTTTACAAAAAAGAAAAAATAGTGCCTGAAAAGTAAGCAGTGGTAGGACCAGGTATAGGGCTATGCTCCAGGGAAGAAACCAGCACAAGAAGAAAGTCCACACAAGCTACCAAATAAAAAGCAAGAAATGAGTGGAAAGAAAAACAACCAATGGTAGGCAATGGGCAGGCTCTAAACTCGTAAATCCAAAACAGGTCTTTTCATAACTAACCGCTTGGCTGTCTGGTGAAGAGACCTAAACATTACCTGTTTTTCTTACCCCCAATCTCTTACATAATTCGCCAAATTTAGAGGTTAGGAATGTGGCCTTTGACACAACGATGGAAAACCCTCACTTATGCTTATACACCAGTGGAAATTATGTCCGATGGCTGACTCATTTTGCGGCAGGCCTTTAACGTCCTTCACACTGGCTTTTTTTCCTGCCCCTCCACCATACAGGAATCCAGCAAACATTCCTTCTGTGTGCTGGGAAGAAAACTGGGATTCTGTGCTTCCACCCCTACCCCCCAGAGCCTCACTTTGAGGGTTTATCTTTGGCAAATTAATAGTGTCTCCAATTCTGCTATGCCACAACTGTATGGCGGCCTGCTGTCACTTTGATTTATCACTGAAGCAGTTACTGTCTGGGTTGGTAGGAGCAGTTGCAGCAAAACGTCCACCAGCAAGGCAGGCTATTTCAGAAGTGTTGTGGTGGGCAAGGAATTTGCCGAACTCTAAATCGGGCCCATGGTGTTTATCCAGTATTTTCCTTGACTCCAGTATTTTCCTTGACCATCCATATGTCATAGGCGCCGGGAAACCCTTGTTGGGTAGCTGAGCGCCATACAAATACATAAAATAAATAAATATCCTCCAGTCCCTGTCCCTAATCAAACTCGCACCCTTGCCTTTCTGTCCTTCACTGTCTCTCCTCGCTCTGTTTTCGTATACACATGTCCTCACCGCTGTTGGTGTATTTTTACTTTTCTGTTTACGAAAGACCAACTGAAATCAATGAAATAACTTTAATTTCCCTATTTACATCTGGTCCTGTGGCATGAGTCGTGTTTTCCGAGGTTTTTTACCTGGAGTGTGGATATTTCTTACTCCTTGTGCAGAAAGTGTGGCATTTTGCACAATTTATAGTGACAATTGAGACTTTGCACTCCCTGGGGGAACCTATGACACCCCTTAATGGTAATCCGTGAGCACTTTAAATTACAGAACAAATATTTTAAAGAACATTTAGTGAAAAAACAGAGGAGTCACACATTTGAAAGTGGTGAGGGTTCGGGGTAAAATTTAAAATGAGTTTGGATAAGCAATTCATTTAGACAGTGGTCGACGTGCACAAAGAAAAGTATGGAAACTGTGATCCTAGGTACAATGGGGGCGGGGACAGCAAGAGTGGGGTGGCCTCAGAGACCAAAATATTCTGCTGCCCTTTCACCTACAGCCTAATTGTAACTTAATCTATCTGTAGAAAAAGCATTTTTCTTGTATGACATCCCAGTTGGTAATAGGATTACTTGCAATCTCTGTGGGTGTAATCCGTGGTTCACTAATTTGAATCCCGGTCTGTGCACTGGGGCTCTATAGATGTATATTTGTAGGGCTAAAAGGAATAAACTTTTGACAAAGCACTGTGAATATGTAGGTCTTTAGTTTAAACTATATGAAACGCACAAAATAGAATAGATTGGAAACCGGCTGTCGCAAATTTGTATAAATAGTTTGGTTAAATGTTTACAGTCCTTTATAAATTATGTTGTTACAGATTGTACCCAGCGCAAACCTTTTTTATAGGCTCCCATTAAAAGGACAAATTACAGATTCTATCTATTAAGGCCTGCACTGGCGCCCAAGCAGCCTTTAGATTTGCAGATTAACCAATTGCTCGCATTCTAATTTTTGTCAGGTAGCAGGCACCCACTGGTCTCTCCCTTGATGGTATAGGAGCCCCCCTTTTTAATGCAGATTTATATAGCTGGAACTCAACCCAAAGGTATTTGAGCGCTTTTCATGAGCGCCAGTTGCGTTACACTAGGATACATTCATTATTTGGTAGGTGAGGGAGATTACATGATCTGCCCCCCCCCCCCCCCCCCCCCCCCACATCAAAGGTTGTTGAGCTGACCCGGAGGCTCAAACCCCGTTCCTCAGCTCGAAAGTTGGCTGCTCTAGCTGTAAGACTGCACCCTCTCCAACCGGTCTCCCCGTTCAACCAGTGGCAATTCAACCGTCCAGGAATGGTTGTTTTTTTAAATACAAAATATGGGAACTGTTTTGTACAAACTATTAAAAGATTGGAATGTCGGTTCCCCCATTGCCTACCCACTTCGATGTCTGCATTTAGGAATGCACCGTGGGCTGGCCTTGGATTTACCATTAGGGTAATGGTGAGTTACATTTAAATAGAGGGATAGAATTAGGATTAGGCCTAAAGTGAGTGTTGAAGAATGGTTAAAAGAGTATAAATAAGTGGAAGGGATAGTGATAAGTTTAGAGAAATGTTAATATTAAAATGAAGGGTCAGGAAAGGTAAAGCAAAAATCTAATCTAATATTCAGGCCTATATTTCCTAAATTCAGGCAACAGAGTGCTGTGCACTGCATTGTTCGAACAATGGACAGATGTGCAGCAGCGACAGTTGTGCGATGGTGATAGCAGCACATGTGCAAATTAGCACGAGGTAAGGGAAATTACCCAGTACACGTGGGAATATCAGATGATCCGTTATTTCATTAATTACACCTGATCTGATTTTGTGTAGGGTTTTAAACTAAATTCTGCTACATTGGATGAATAACTGTCAAATCCGCTCTCTATGCGCTGGCCCCTCCGCCTCCTAAGCACACATTAGCACGGGACTGGTCCTATGAAATGTATGATGTTTTGTTCACTATAGCTGTTCATTTTCGGCTATATACATCTTTTACCGTGAAAGTAAATATCTATTTCTGTTTGCACGGCTTTGCATCATACACGTATCCTTGATAAACCAAACTATATTAAATTTGAGTACAAACTAAATTTAGATTCAGACCGATGATTCAAAATATCATCCACTTCATTAGAAATGGGACGTTTCGACCCATCTACAAAAGAACCTTTTGTTTCTTTCTAATTCATTGGAAATGGTTGGCACGGGATCGTCAGAGGCGTCGGCGCTGGCGCCGTTTCCTGGTCACCGCCGCAGAGGCGGCTCCCCGTCCCGGGAGCAGGAAGTGGTTACGGGCTTTTCCCAGCAGATGGGACACTCTTTTTCCATTGCCGCCCCCGTGTTCGCCGTTGCAGTTTTTTCGCATTGGTTGTAGGAGGGCTGATAAAATATTCACGAGTTCTCGCTGCTGAGTGACGAGGGGTTGGGAACGCTTTATGAATATATATTTTAAAAAAGGTGACGTCTTTCTTATTCGATGGTCGGTTATATCCGATACCCGGGTGTAGGCTGGCAGAACTCGGGCGACGGGCCCTCCAGTACAGCTGGCGTTCTGCTGACCTTTCTCGTAGGTGTGTAGGGCCATCTCAATGTATTGTGGCACCCTCAACAAATGGTCGCCCCCTTTTCTTTTCATGCACCGGTGTAGCTGAACAATGGGTTCATAAATGGTGTTCCCCAGCAGAGGGCGCTATTCAGAATCTAGCATCTCACCCGATTTACAAGATGTGCAAACGATTCGGACTAACCCATTGGTTTTCCACATAAATAAATCACATACAGTTAAATATCCATTGGGCACTAATCAAAGGTCACTGAAGATGATGCATTCACCCATCGGCGCTGGGAGTAGGGGGTGCAGAAGGGGATTTTCATCAGTGCACCGCATAATTAGTTTTCTTAAACCCTTGAGGAGGATAACACACTTAACTGGCACCGCGCGCGCCGATGATTTCTTCTCCATCCCTGTGTTCCGAAGAGAGGGAACACAGTAAACATGCAGGTAATGTAATTTAGGCCAGACCTGGTTTGTTCTGTGTGGATGTACCACAAAGGACTGGGGGCAAACTCAGGGGGACAAGATTTAATTTACATTTAGATCGGCTCATTGCATTCCTGCAGAAGTGTGGCTCACTGGTTAGAGGAGGCAGACCTGGAAGCAGAGGTCAGCCCGGGACCAGGCTCAGCAGGTTCTTGAGTCCTAAAATGTCCATGGACTCGACAATTCTTGCTCCGGTGCCTACTCGATTCACGGGTTCACACTCTGGGCAATATCTCCACAACGGCCCCTCGCGGCGGGATGCCTGGCTTCACCTTGCGGATACTTTGCCGGGGTTATCTCACAGGGGAATACCAGGACGGTTCACACTCTGCGACTCTGGGCAATAGCTTGCTTAATCTCCACAACGGACCCTCGCGGCGGGATGCCTGGCTTTCACCTTGCGGATACCCTGCTGGGGTTATCTCTCAGGGGAATACCAAGACGGGTTCCCTAAGCAAGCGCTTAGAGACCGGTTGGTGATTTGCGCTATATAAATTCCTGTACATTTACATGAGCAATCGGAGGACTTCAGAGCTGGTCGTGCAGCCACCCCTGGTGTCTGTTCATGCAAACAAGTCTTCTCTCCTCTCCACAATGCTCTCTCGGCTGCATACTTCTCTCTCGATCAACACCCATTGCTTCACCCCCTCTCGGGCCTTTAGTATAAATGAGACGGAAGGTGAGTGTGCCTGCTGCCTCATTTTTGTTCGAAAAAGTGTTTTCTTGGCGCCTCAGTCTGTTTTTTTTCGTCCCTGGACCCATGTTTTTCCATAGCAGTATAGGCCTTTAGCCTCCACCATGCTTAAACACACTGACCGTAAAGGAGGAATGTCTTACTGCTGTGGAATGTGAGGAAGCTATAGGGACCTTCCAAGTCCAGGGATTTGCAATGCTCAGGCTGCAGAAAGTCTGATTAAATAATTCACTTCACACAATGGCACCACTTGAAGCGAAGCACTGGTTGGCACATGCTACTTAATTTATACTGGGTGGCGACATGCTTCTTATCTCACTAAAATGACTCGTGTGATTAACTCCCCTGTGGACCTCTGGGAGTGGGTTGAGTCAGCGTGACAAGGGGGAAATAAATGCTTTCAGCCTATCCACTTAATTAGCCAAAACTGATTTAACAATATTCAAATTAATTTTGTTATGCAAATTAATTTTGTCAGTAAGATCTTCGAGCGGGAGAGGGGAGGAGCGGTTTTAATGGTGCTCCTTAGACTCACATCTCAGATGTGTAAACACTTAGATAATATAGAAATGTGTGTGCACGTTTTTTTACTTGACACTAATGTCTCATGTAAGCTTGGTCATGGACAACAGCCTTCCATGTGAATTTGGACCTGTAAATGTACGGATCTCTCTGCATCTTACTTACAGTTAATTGTATGTATTTGACTTCAGCAGGCTTGGATGCACTGCAAGCCCCCACTTATAACTGAAATAGAAATACTTATATATTGTAATGTGATATACCTCGTACTACCCTAGGCAGCCGTTGAAGCGCTTTGTTGCTTCTGGCCAGAGGACTGTTATTATCCAGTTTTATCCAGTCTCCAGGGTACGTTACAAATTTATACTGAATAAGTTGCTATGTATGTCAGTATCATATGAAATTTCTTAATTATTTTTTTGCATAGTTTTATATAGCGCAAACTAGACCCGAATCGGGTATCCGAGCGCTTTACATAGCACCCGTTTCGTTACATGAGGACACACATTCATTTTTAGGCATGGGGAGATTAAGTGATTTGCCCAGAATCACAGGAGGTTTTGGCGTTGTTACCGAGACTCAAACCCAGTTCCCCAGGTCCGAGGTAGAGCGCCCTAGCCGTTAGCAACTTTGCTATTGCATTATTCACCTTCTTGCTTTATCAAATTGGCTTGAAAATGCACCATTTGCCCACTCTTTTTTCAAAATTTCCCTGGGTGAGGAGCCCTCCAAACCCCTCTTATGATGGTTGAGCTCACCCCTTACCCTTGCTTGCAAGAGGGCACTCATTAAGAACATTTACACCTCAAAAAGATTTCGGGGGGGGGGGGGGGGACCTAATTCTTCCAGCCATAGGCAGAGTGGCTCTAAGAAGGGGTGAAAACACAACAAAAGCCTCATTAGCAAGTGAAGTACTCAGGTGCGGCTGCAATTAGAGGGTCGCCTGCCCGCAAAGCTGTCTCAGCCGGGCTGACAGATATGACAGGGGGTGGGCACTGAAGCCTGGTGAGCCTAATGGGTGTTGCGCGCCTGCTATGTTCACACTATATTAAAACTGCCCCAAAAAAAGAACCGCGAAAGGATTGACCGCTCATAGGAGCATTTGTGGTTTGAACCTGTGTCCGTCTGAATCATATGCAGATCCCTGCCATAGATGCATAAGTCTTCTGTCATCAGACCTGGCAGTCTGGTAGGAAAGAGTCCTAATCTGAATCAAAACTGTGGCCTGCGATGGAAATTCTGGAACCGTTTGAGAAGTCACCACAGATTATTGAAGGTGCTGCCAGGCCACACCAAGGGCATGGTGTGCACTTTATAAACTGACACAATCTGGACGATAGCCTGTGGGGCTTATGCAAAGGTTCATGCATGGAAAAGGCTTTCACCAGAAAAGATGGAGAGCATCATGTGCCAGGACTACTTACAGCTCAGCAGGCCAGGGCGGGATGCCTCAGCCAGCAAGCATGACCAATAAATGCCACAGCACAGCCAATGGAGTAATAAGCCCCAGTGCAAGGAAGGAGTGGACCCCCTGACCAATGTTGGAATTATAAAATGCCGCAAAAACCAGGTTTCAGTGAGCTTCTCAGGCGTCCAGGCCACAGTGCTGCTGCACCAATGGAAGCTACAACCCTAAATAGATGCTTGGAGGACCCGTACTTTAGGGTTCAAGTCCATTTTCCTCAACAGCAGTAGTGTCCAATGTAGCTCCAGGAGGCCTCTTTTTCAGATTTTCACGATCAACACAGATATTGTAAATGCTTTCTACTAAAATTGTTTGTATGCATACTCACCTTGATCTATACCATGAAAATTCTGCACGGATCCAGCCCGCCTGACCTTACATACATTGGTACACCTGCTCTGGAGTGAAGGTGGGGCTCTTCAGCGCTGAAAGGCATTAAGGAATAATTAACTATTTCTAAGGCATGAAACTTACCTCTAAAGTTGTCATGAGTCCACACTGCTGATATGCTTAGCTCTTAATAAATGTGGTACTTAATAAATTCATCCAGACTCCTCCTGTGCAAATCGGGTCAATGCTCAGCAGCTCCAGAGCAGTCTTGCTGCATGGCGCATTGAAAGGATTCACAATATACGGTGAGCCATAGAAGAAACTATCTTAAAGAGGGAATGGCTTGCCTCCTCTACATACTGTTTGAGACTATGAGTTAAAGGTGCCCATCTGTTTCAATGGCTTTATAGGCTTCGGTGAAAAGCAGCTAGTATGCTAGTATGGGAGTAATGTATAGGTTTTTAAGTATTACACCAGGCGCATTTAACATTGGTTCAGGAGGGCCGGGTCCATGCCAGCCCATTAAGATAGCCACCTGCAATAAATATGCTTAGAAAAAATCTAAGCAAGGAGCATGGTTCAGAGAGCTAAACAAACACTGTGGTCAGATTCAGACCTCCTGCCTTCCTTATTCAGCAAATTGAGTACCACACTCTGGGTATAATAGCATATGTCATTTCTAGCTGGTTCGAAATTGTATGAATTAAGTATTTATCTTCTATGTAAAAGCATACTACTATTGACATTTACACACTACATGGATTGTTAGGTGCTGGCCAGCCAATCGGAATGCTCCCTATGTCACAAAAAAACATTACATATATAGCATCACTTAGGGACGATTGTGTGATTGCCAGCCACCTGTCCCTCTGCCATGCCCCAGAGTGTTTTCTTTTATTTTCACCTGACTACGCCAACTTGATATTTTTCTGATTGGTGAGTGGTAAAACAGGCACGCCCTCCATGAGGAGATGACTCCCTCCCCTGTACCGCAGCAACAGTGCACCTCTAGGGCTCTACTGTGGCACGTTGTGTAGGCCCCCTTCTCTCCAGTCACTACCATAGCCCTTTAGGGTGACTCACTCAGCCGCAGTGCATGCAGGTAACAGCGATGGGGCCGGGTAAGGGGGGATTTCAAGGGACGATGTCGAGGGAAAGTTAAATAAATAATGAATTTTCCCTCTGAATCATCCATCAAAATCCCCCTTACCCGGCCCCACCGCTGTTACCTGCACGGACCGCAGCTGGGCTCGCTTAAATAGCTCAAAGATGATGGATGAAAATGCACCAGCCAATCTAATCCGCTGGTATTTATTCTCAGTGTTAAAGTGTATTGTTTTCTAGCTTGAATAGGTATATACCAACCACACGAAAATTCGTTCATGCCCCTGGACCAATTGAACACTCTAGCCTAAACTGCTGTGCCACATCTTTTCTGACCATTACCTTTGGAAACCCCAACAGATTTCAGCCTTGTTCAGACTCATCAGTGAGGTGCCGCATGACCTCTCTTGTGTGATTTTATTGGTATTTGTATGGTACACATTCTGTTATTGGTCTGTTCTTGTGGCCCTTTCAATAGTCTGGAGGCGTTCCTTTTGGATCCAAAGTAACAACTGCAGCATGGCGTCGTGTTGAGCTTGTTACGGGTATTATTAATTTGATTTTTCTCTTGGTTTGTTACATTTTTCTTATTAATGAAGCTGTGACTGTATGACTTTAGAGTCTCAGAGTCAAGGCTGGTGGAATCCGCGTATTGCTTGGGCTACTTCTAGTTACATAGGCAATGGCACAGCGGGTGGGGGTATTTCTGGCTTAGCTGTGTTCTGAGAGAGACTCTAAGTATAACCGTGAAGGTAAGTGTTTTGAGTCACTTTAATTCCATTATTTTTAGCTCGTCATAGCTGGGCCTTTACAGTCAAGACCAACAACGTGCAAAGCAGTCTTGTCCCCCCCCCCCCCCCCCCCCCCCCCGTAAAATAAGGAAAGCCATGCTCAACATGTCCTCTCTGAATGGGAAGTAAGAACCATAGCAGACCTAATTTTGCTTCGTGGGGCCTCCTCAGTGAGGTGTAGCTCGTGTTCCTATGTCACAGAGAGTTCAGAGCCCTACTCCGGAATCACGCAATTGACAGGACGAAGTGATGGATGGAAATGCTTAAGACGACATGAACCAATTGTGATTGTTCTAGGTGTATTAGATGTAATAGTTTTCAGCTTATCTGTGCTACTGCAGACATGCATCAACCATATGCTAATCAGCCTGGCCCCAAAAGGGATAATGGAGTTCCTTGTGAGTAGGAACTTACACAACATCAGACTTGTTTAGCCATGCTGGGTGTTTTAATGAGGTGCACTTTGGGGTCCATGTCGGAACACACGCAAACCAATTAAAGTGCCTCATTTAAACAGCACAAAAGTTATGGATGGCAATGCTCGGCACAAGCTTCAGTGATTTGTCTGGGCACCTTCCATTCAATCATTTTTAGCTTCTCTGTTCAACTGCAGTCAAGAACAAATCACATGCAAATCAGCCTTAGCCTCGCTCCAAAACAGAGGGCAGCCAAAGCAGCCTGGCCACACCTCCTCGGAGGAGGCCCTAGGACTACTCCAGACTAACTTTAGCCTAGTTAGGGCTCCTGAGTTAGGTACAGCATCTATGGCCCAGTGACCTCGGAGCCCTCCTATGCAGGTGCCTGCAACACTCAGGATAACTCACTTGCCACAAAATGGATTTAAGCAAATTTATGAATTAATCTGACTAAGAGGAAAGCATTTTGGGCATGTTTCATAGCTCCTCTACAGATAGAGAGCATATTCAAAGCACTCTCGCCATACCCCAAAGGGGGGTACCAGTTTGAATTGCTAAGCAATGTTCAACACCTATTTCAGATTTGTTTTGTCTTACTCCTGTGGCACAGAGAGGTCTGGGCAGGCCAGACAACTCAAAGGTGATTGATGGAGCAAATAGGAACCACAGGAAATCACTGTAGGTGCATTCCATGAAAGCATTTTTTGTATTAAAGTTTCTCGTCATTTTAGCTTATCTGCAACTTGGGGAAGGGATGGGAGGGGCTGTGCAAGACAAAGCGCACATGGTTAGTCCCTATCTGCAGTGGTATAGTTAGCAAAACACAATGGAATGGATTGGTTCAGCGCAACTGTTGGTGATTACGATAAAGCGCTTTCCTGCCCTTGCTTGGCGCTATATAAATACTTTAGCGAAGTATATAAAGTCGGCTCTTCCATCCATCACTCTTTGTGTTTCTCAAAGGTAGACGCCCGCCATGCTTTCAGGAGACCACTTGAGACCTCGCCACCGTATGGGTCTTCTCTAGTTAACTCTGTTTATTTATCTCTTCCACCAGCGCCCCCAGGCTGCACTCTGTCAAGGGAGCGCCTGGAAGCAGCCTACTGGAGAATGTGATGTGACATGTCAAGTAGCCCAGCCGCTGAAGAGTCTGCATGTATGTGTGGGTCTTGATGTATGTGTGCATCTTTATATAACTCCAAACATACGCATTCCTTGGCACCAGCAGCAGGGAGGTGTGGAAGGTACCTATGAGCGGTTCTGCAATTTGGGAAGTTATCTTTTCCACATGAAAAGTGGGACTCATGGCAGTTGCCCAACACTACCCTATGTACCTCAAAGGTGATCTGTGCCCCCAAAATTGTGAACCATCACAGGGATATTAACGTGGAGGCGTTCCACAGAGTTGATGGCACAGTGCCAAGTCTGTCCACTGGGCTCTCTCAGCTCTAAGGCCTGGATGCCTTTGTGATTTGAGGTGTGGGGCTGTACATAGTTCATCCATGATGCTGCCTGATTTCTCAGGGCTTCCTAGTGGCTATTTATGGTTTCACCAGACTGTTAGATACATCTGTGGGTCAAAGCGCCAGCTGCAGATATCTGCATGCAATCTGAAGGCTATTGGTACCACTACTCATATTATAGCCTTGGTAGTACACGCTCCTGCTGCAGTGATCTGAATGGTATGTAACCAGAAAGTATCTGGCTCTAATGCTTCCATGATCTACCTCGACCACAGATAGCACAAAATGCATGTAACAGCACAATGAAGCACCCACAGCAAAAATGGAGAACTCCAGATACAGAGCACAAGGCTGGTTATCCCATGGAACAAGACACTTAGAAGTACAATTAGCTTAGATCTGGCAGCACAAGTAAACACAAGCAGATGATGGACGGAGCACTGAAACTTTTCAGACACTCACCCCCAGTCACAGATCTTGTTTGAATCCATCATCATTCTTTAGCTCACTTCACCACCTCAGACCCAGCTATAGGCATATCAGTCTTGACCCTGTGCCTCATTGGAACAGTCCAGCTCGATCTGCCAAGCCAGGTCTTCCCTGAACCAGAAACAAGCATCCTGGGGCCGGTTTCTGAGTAACACCCTTCATCAGACATGCTAACTTGAATCCAGTGGCAAAGTGAGCAAGGGACCCACGTCTAGGCATACCCGGCCAACTTAGGGCGAACAAAGCAAACACCAGGAGAAGATTGACGGAGCACTGAAACTTTTCAGACACTCACCCCCAGTCACAGATCTTGTTTGAATCCATCATCGTTCTTTACTTCGCCACCCCATGTTTCACTGGATTCAAGCTAACCTGGCTAATGAAGGGTGTTACCCAGAAACCTCTCATACCAGTGTAGAGTGTTGATGCATTGTACATCTCTCTCGTGTAAATCAGTGTATAGAAAAAGTTACATAGGACAAAGACCACAAGGTGTATGATTCACAAGTCATCCATACTGGTAGACATTCTTTAAGAGTGCTTGGTCTAGGGAAGCACAGACTTAGGATTCAGAACGTAACACAGTGGTTAGGGTTGACTTTACTAATAAGAATTTATTTCTACCCAAACAAATTATTTTTAGCAAAATTAGGATAATGAAAGACTGTGAAAAAGACATAACTTTCTAACCTAGATTACGATTGTAATTTATGAACTGCACAGTATCAAAATCGGTGGCGTAGCTAGAGCTTCTGGCGCCCGGGGCTATCCCTCAGATTGCCGCCCATGGCCGGGGGACTGGGGAAAAAGGACGGCGAGCAGGGGGGGTTGACAGTGTTCAAGTTACAATGCCACTCTCTACTCTGCTGCAGGTGAAAGCAAAGGCCGGAGCTGAGGTGCTGCATGGGTCCACCCACTATTTTCACAGGGTGAACGCCTTCCACCCTGCTAAGAAGTTGGGCCACACAGAAATATGCTGAACTTGTCTCGGTGTCATTTTCAGACTCCTTGACACGTTCAGCAGCACCTGCACATTGTCGGATTTTCATTCCCATCAGCAACGTGCTGGTAGTGAGGGGGCTTTTTTATCTTCACCTCCAGCTGGGCCAAAGATAAAGGCCAAGTTAAGTGGCCATTGGGCCTCCTTTTGGTCGAGTGGCCTGGAACCTCACACTTAAATGTAAATGCAACAAAGGGAAACAAAAGCACAAAGCTTGTTATCTCTTCACAGGTACTGAAGAGAGGCATGCTTTTGACTTTATTAGGTCCCTTTATTTAAGTGCATAAATATAAGAATGTCCTATGTGTTGGTCTGTCCCAGTATTTACACACAACTTAAATAGTACTATTTTTATGCAAGTGTGTAAATCGGTGTACAGGATGTGTTGCATGAGTCAGTGAGGGTTAAAAGGTGTAGCAGTCACATATCCTACATAGCTCACTGCCCTATATTGAAAGGCGTACTATTTATGAAGTGCAAGTAACAAAATGATCTGTGTTCAAAGCAGTAACCCACTTACCTTGCTACATAAAAAGAGCATACTATCATCTGCATATTACATGATGTGCTTTGCAAGCACATTAACCTTCTATACTACTTCGAGTCAGATCAGGGATTACACAAAACAGAAATCTCTCCAAGAAATACTTTAACTGCCTGGGTTATCTCACCAATTATTATTCCATGATATATACTGGGCACCTCTGCAACAGATGTCTTTCCCCATAAAAATATTAGAAAACACAGACTTTGTAACCAATTACGCTTTAAAGATCTACCAACATGCTTCTCCTTGCTGCCAATTTCTTTGAGGTAGGGTTTTCGAAAATGTTTAAAATTATTTGAGGCATCGGGATTGCGCCACTTTTTTTTGGCACAACCCCAAAGCAAAATCTAATTTGTTTAATCTCATAATGCGCTCAAATGCACTCATGATATGTGATGTCAATTACTGTGATGCCACGTGTGAGGTCATGCATTGTGACACAACAGGCTGTGATGGCACACTATGATGTGACTTGCATACTGACTAACTAGGTTAGCACCCCCCCACATGATGGCGCTGCAAGAAAACCCATACCGTAAAAAAATACAATTTACATATTTTTCCCCACAGCGCAGTCAGATTCATGTTTTCTCATCCACCACATGCATTCCAAAAAGGCCTGCCCCGGGCCCTTGCCTCCGGGTAACTTCATGTGCTGTCAGTCAGCCAGCACTGCATTCCAGCAGTCATTCGAGACTCCTTTTGAAAAGCACCACCACCGACCCACCTATGGCCCCCAGGTCAAAACTAGAGATCCTTCCAATTGTCAGTGTCACCCATATCCAGTGATACCTTAAACTGACAGCCTCCCTTAAGTTAAGTTCCTACTGCTGCTGTGTAGAACAGAGGAATAAGAATTCAAATGTAATTCATATTCAGTTACCTTATTTAGGTCAGTGTCATAGCTGCCAAGGTTTCAGATTGCTAGGTGTGACATTTTCAGAATTTCAGTCTAATAATGAGTGACATTTCAACGACTAGGAGGGACTCTTTCTCCCGAGCAAAATAAAGCAATGAAGAGGGAAATATATTTAATTAAATTAGATTAGAGCAACAAGAAAATCGTAAAAATGCTGCAAAGCACCAGAAATGCATTAAGCCTCATGCTGAGAGATAGAGAAGTCTACGTCTAAAGCATTGGCAGCAGCTAGGGCACTGTACTGTTTATAATTTTATAAACTAGTTTCAAGCCTGCTTCCAATGCAACCCCTGAAGTGACAGTTTTGGGCTGATTGTTTTGGGCTTTTTTTCTGGGTGTGTTGGGTTTGCTGCACTGGGTGATACTCTTGATTTTTCTTATATTACCACAAACCTTTGCTGCAGTAAAATCACATATGCACGCTTTCTTCCAGTACACACCCTGAAGTGTAGGTGTGACAGGTTCTCTGTATGGACTGAATTTCATGGCATCATTCTGGTGCTGTGCAGGAGTTGTAAGATATTATTAGAGTTCCTATTGCTCAAATGGGTGTTAATTCTGGTATTTATATATTTCTCTGTCGTCTTTGCTTGAGTTTTACCTCGTGAGAAAGTGTCACTCTTAGTCGTTGAATGTCACTCATAATTACCCTGAAATTATTAAAATGTCAAACAAAAGTAATCTGAAACCTTGGCAGCTATGCATTATTGCCAGCAAGGACTCTTATTTTACGCCCCTCTACAACTTCCAGGGCAGCTAAGCACACACTTACTTGACAGGAAATTGTAGCTGCCGCCATCTCGAGAGCAGCTCCATTTCACGAGATACCGCGGACCACCTGGCTTGCCTCTCTCTCCCTGTAGCCACCGGCCGCCCACATTAGGCTCGCTCTGGCCGGCAGGCTCAGCTGCATGGGTCATCATGGTGGGACAGGCTGGGTCGTCGGGCACACGTGATGCAGCCAGCATTTCCGAGTTGAACGAAAGTGAAAGCAGTGACTCTAGGCGTCTCTGTAGTAGCGCGTGGGCTGGCCAAAAAAAAAAAAAAAGATTTTCAGGGCAGTCATTGGTAGCGCTTTCGCGCGCTACAAGATTGACGCGCCACCGCCGCATCACCACTAAGCAAGGTGGTGCAGGAGTTGCTTGCACTTTCACAGAAGAGTCATGTGCGTACTGGCTGCTCAGCAGCAGCAGCCACCACACATGTGCCTGCAGCCCCCAAAATTGTGCCGCCTGGGGCAGACCGCTTCCCCCCCTTTAGCTGCGCCCGTGGTCAAAAGGATCTCTGTAGAAAAAGCAGTAACCCACTGAGCTATGCCCATATAATGCTGTTCTGTGACCTACATAGTACACACTCTTTGCTGCAGGCATATAAGCCCCCTACACTGCCTAGATGAGTCAAACCTCCCACTAGACAAAACCCAGATCTCTCTCCAGCAGGTGCATTAATCACCAGAGTAATCTAAGCACTTTTATTGTTGCCTGAAAACTGATGAATATATAAGTAACTCTGCAGTGCTTTTAAACTGCTGCACTGCTACAAAACGGGCCCAACACCACCCCGCCACCACCATTCTAGCCTTATGGGGAAACTCCCAATGCCCGGTATGGGCAGTCCGATCTTGGGCAGGGTCATGAAAAGCAATCGGACAGTCCACTTATACAAAAACTCAGGCACAAAGAAATTGGCAACAAGGAAAATGGGACATGGGGTTAAGGCACCTGATTACAGACAGCTTGTGTGCCCAGTAAATCTCAGGGAAGAATAATAATAGTAAGATAACTTTGGTGGTTGATCCACTTGCTGTAGAGATCTGTGTTTTGTCTAGTTACAATTTGCTCATAAAGTAGCATAAATGGTTAATTTGTATGCTGCAAAGCACATTGTGTAACATGCATATGACAGATTTTTATTTTACGTAGATAGGTAAGTGGGTTACTGCTTTTAATGCAGAAATCCTTTTGTTACTTGCCATTCATAAATTGCTCTCCTTGTAATATAGCACAGTGAGCTATGAACCGGCATCAATGACCTGCATGCAAACCGAAATGTATGGGTTCAGAACCTTATAGTGTTTTCTCAATCTGTTGTTATTATAAGTCTTCTAACAAGAGTTGGTAGAAGTAAAGTCTTATTAGTAAAGGCAACCACAATCACTGTTACATTTTAAATCCTGACGTTGTGTTTCTCCCAGCCATGCACCCTTAACATATAATCTCTACTATTAAAGCTGTTGTGTGACTCCAACACTTTAAAACCCTCATTGCCCTAAGTAGCATCCTGTACTGTAATTTACAAACTTGTATGATTTACTTTCAATGTAAAATGCGTGTGTGCTAAGTAATGCGCTCTGACATCCAACACTGGGGTGCGTAGCGCTATGAAAAAATAAAATAAAAAATTAGTTGGTGTTAATAATAGCTGCTGGATCCGTGATCTGGCTTCATTTATTACAGCACTGGCCCCCTGATGATTACAGGACTTTCTGCACATGCCATTCCTTATGCATGGAAAGCGCTGCTGTACAACACGCCAGGAGAGGCTTTGTCTGAGTTGGTAGCACTCGTGGGCGAGGCCTATTTGCTTCGCCAATGATTTTTGTATTGTTCTCTTTCTCCCACTACCATTGGCTTACTCATAAGAGGAATGGATGTGATTCAGTGAGGGAATGCCCGGATTTCCTTTAAGGAAATGTAGCCACTTAGGGCCTGATTCACCAAAGTAATCTGAGACAAATCCTAACTTTACGACTTTTGGTATTCACAGAAGGCATTTAGGAGTGCTAAAGTTGGGATTTTGTCTCCCGTCAATCTTAAATTTTGGTCTTAAGTTAAACTTAAGACAAACTTAAGTTTAACTGAGACAAAATCCTAGTCTTAAAGTTAGGATTTTGTCTCCGATTACTTTCGTGAATTGGGCCCATAGTTATCATAAATTACAGTTTTTGAGAGTCAGTGTGTTTTCATAGTAAAAATGTTCCAGTCATCTACTGCAGATATCCGTAACCTTTTCAGCTGAAATCCAAAGACTGTGTTGGGAATGCTGACAACTAGACCCTATCTAGTTGTAGATATAGCACTTATATTGTTGTTAGTTATTTGGCATTTATGTAACACATAGCATGCTATTAGTATGGTCTTTCTAGCACCTTCGGTAGAGCAGGAAGGACTTTCTAAACTGTTCAGATTAGAACAAAAATGATTTGCTGTCTATAGGCAGGATCCACCCAGTGTGCAAAATTTCATCCCATGTCCTTTGTGCTCCTCAGCACCTCATGAATATTACTCCCTTTGCCACCACCGGGCCAAGAATACATGTACAAGCAGCCCAAGAAAGACAACTGTATACAATGTACATGTGAAACTTATTCAATTCAATTCAATAAAAATTTTGAAATTAAAAAAAAAAAAAAAAAAAAAAGATCAACTGCTAGCAAGGCATTCGGGCACCATTCCAAATGTAGCAGTCCACCCACATTGCTGGGGCATTGGCCCTCAGAACTGCAAGCACCCCAGACACGATTTGTCTACTTTTATCTCTGTCAGTGTTTTGTGGGTTTAGTCCAGTGCTTCATTTTACCTGGTGGTTTCTGGTGCTAGGTACCTCCAGTTAATTGTCGGCGCCAGTACTTATAGCAATTCTCCAGATGGTGGCACTGTCTGTCCAATGAACACAACAACAGGTGTTTAATACATTAAAAATGACTAATACCAGCGCTCAAGCCATTCTTGTAGCTTTGGGCGGCCTGGAATAGTCCAAATTGTCACCCTTGTAGAAGTGTCCTGGTTAGTAGCTGTTATTGCCTGCGCAGGCAGGGGCAATGGGTGGTGCAAATCTGCAGTGGTCTCCTGACAAGCCCTGGTTGAACCCCAAGGCATAATTAGGGCAAAAGCCCATGTCTAGATACTCTGTAATTAAATGCCAACAGTGAAAGCCACTTTATAGCCTATGTTCAGTTTTGTATTCTGAAGTGAATGTGCTTATTCGTGTCTTCAAGAAAGCCTTGGTCATAGTAGCAGCACATGTGTGTCATCATGAGGTGTGATTGTCTCTACTCATGAAACTGGCCCATAATAGTCTTGTTCTCTTTTTTAGACATGGCATATATTACAAGTGATGCCAGAACATCACTGTTTTTGGGTGTTTGTCAGTCCACCCCAAAGCATAATTGTCCAATGGAAGCCACTAGGTTGGGGGGAGGCTAGTGATTACTTGTTCTTCCTGACTACTGCCGTTTGCGAGATGGGAAGTATGATGGCTCAGGCCTCAGTTTCGATTGCTCAGGTGAGGACGTTTCTAGGCAGGGCCTTTCCATATGTGTGACTGATTACTGCTACAGGAGGACGGAATGAAAGCCAGATACGGGAACTCACACTTCATTGTGCCTATGTTGTGGGTGCTCTAGACTGAAAACGGCCCAGTGCGATCTGCCCTGAGAAGCATCACTTTTACACAAATTCACTTAGTCTCTGTTTTCCTTCATCCCACCCTGATCCGCAAAGGAGCGTATGGAGCAAAAAAAACGTAAAAAGCAACATTCCTGTTCCAATTCTCGACTAAAATTTTCATACAAATGACTCTCTCCTTCCCATCCTTTACATGACTGCACTCTCGGAGTACATCCTACTCCAAGACATATGTATGTTTGCCTTAATCCCTATTATTCTACATCTGCAACATTGCCCATGCCTTATTTCAAAGATCACAACTTCTCCTTTAAATATCATAGTCTTGCAACCTACAGTACCTGATCTCCTGTAGCTCATATATAAATACCGCCAACTAATGCATGAAACTCTAAAACCCACTCTCTCCCACTAAAGATCACACCTAATTTCCTATTTATGTAATCTACCACATAGAAACTGGAGCAAAGGCACGGAACAGGTCCCGTATAGCACCAGACGGATTCCAATAACAAACAGGAATTTACAAAGCGCTAACCCTTGGACTAGGAGCAGCCTGCTGCCCGGATTAAACAACAAAAATGCCCGGCCATTGGTAGTAAGTGATATATAAATACAATTACAATACAATATATAATCCACCCTAAAACAAATGCAATGTCATTCAGCAGTCAGACAGTCAATGGTAGTTCATGCAGGCACCCTAATGATTCCCTTACTGGTTGATACTTTTACACTCACATATGATAAAACTGCTAAGGGTTGTGTCCCTCACCTAGTAGTGTACCGGTGCACAGCAATAAACCCACCATTAACATCTGATCAGGCATGGAATACTGAAGAGAGATCTACCACATGCTGCTGGCCAATGGAGGACTCTAATGTAGTTCTTCGCTGCAGGTTCCAACTCGCTACATATTACGGCCACTTCTTGGCATCTCACAATGACAATCAGATTTTAAATGAAATTTTTTAAAAAGTCCACGTCAGCAGATCTTTCTACTATTTCTATCTTTTAACCTATGCCTGCTCAAGACCATAAATCTTAAACAAAATATCTTATAATGGACAAGCCAGTGCAGTAACCAGCTAAGTGGGCTATGAACATATAAATATAAGAAATAAAAAAAGAGCCTAGAAGGGCTGCTCAAAACTGCTCGGTTACTGTAAACCATAAACTGTGGGCCTGTCCCTCACACTTCTTACTCCATCAAAGTACAAAGCGCTGTGTCCCATAACACAATAACTGCACCCCAGTGGTCCTCACACAGAACATGGAAACACTTTCCACACAGGAGCAAAACAAAGGCAACACACTTCCAACCAAACACCATACACGGTGTAGCATACCACTCATGCAGGCAAGCGCTTCAGCACCCCACATAGGTGTAGTAAGCCCTATATAAATGTTGCAATACAATCCAATGGATGATGTGGGACTGGGCGGTGGATGAGGGGGTTTCATCAGCAGATCCCTTCCTATTATTTTTGAGTGGTCTGGCCTGCGGCTTATCCATGCACATTTAGAGGCCTCTGACTGATGGCTCCTCCTTGATCGACGCAAGGACCTAGACTTACTGAGGATTGTGTGGTTGATAGTGTGGCACTTCACAATTTGATGCTGCGCCTGTTGATCATTTTTATGGCAAGTAAATCAGCGTGCGGCTTTGTGCCATGTCTTTGCCTTTCAAAACATTAGTAAAAAAACCTTCACTTCTTCTGCTAACCTCTACAGGAACGATGCAAGAATCTTTAATGCTCTGGACAGTTTTCCTCTGAAAACACTTCTGATACACAGAAGACAAGAAAATTAGCAGAACCTTTTTCTGTTATCTGAATCACCACTAGATATCATCCTGATACACACATTATGGACGAGCGCCAGGCCTGCGTCTCAGATTCACATCTCTTTGCAGGTGTGCCTTGGATCTTTGATCCACCCGCTCACCCTACCTGAAAGCAGCATGAAGAGTTTTCTTCTACCCATGCTCAGGCTACTTGTAATGAATGGATGGGAGGTGAGGGTCAAATAATTTTATGAGGTCCTTTAGATTTAATGTTGGGGGCATAACTGTGGTTTCACATAGGACTAAGCTATACAACCATAATTTCGATTTCATGCTGTTGGTCATATCATCATGGTGGGTCAATGCATTGAGTGGTATGAAATAAGTTTGGAGGTCTCTAAAAGAAGCATGGCCAAAGTGTAACTAAGACTTATTTCCAAGAATCCTGGGCTATGTAATTAAAGGTGTGGCCTATAGAGCCGAGTTAGAGTCTCTAAGTAGAATCCTGTGCTTGGCATGGCATGCCAACTGACTAGTATCTGAGTGCCTCACTTAGGGCCTGAATATGAGTTCCTCAGTCCGACCGCCTGAAGACCACGGCCATGACCTCCAGGGCACTGTAATGCCAGCAGTCTTCCAACCGCAGTATTACAAGTTGACCATGGTGTCTGCGGTGTTTCTATGGCAGTCTTGCGGCAGTGGTGAGTATTTTTCCATATGTATCGATACATATGCAAGTATTTCGACTACATGTCTTGAATGTACACATATGCATTACACGTGGAAAAATACCGCCTACCCATTGCCGGAGTCCGGCCCATTTGTGGAGAGTCTTGGCAATGGGTATATAGTACAAAAGGGACTTACCTGTAGATCGCAGCTGATCTAGTTCTATTCCTCGGGGTGAAGATGCTGCTGATAAGGGTGACCTGGAGAAAGGAATCCATGTCGACTGCTGCTGGAAAGAACAGGAAGGGGTGAGTATAGACCGCTAATCCTTCATTACCACCTTCCTTTAGACGGCCGTTCCACAACGGTGGTTAGCTCCTGGAGAAGCCAACTCGTAATGGGACGGGAGTGTAGCTCCTCTATACCATCCTTTGATAGCTGCTTTCCCCCGACCATGAGCCTGGTGGTCGTGATGTGCTGGTGGTGTCAGCGGTTCAGCCATGGTCTTTGCAAAGGCAATAATGCCATCTCATAATATGGATGTCGGACCGCCGAGCTCACGGCGGTCAGACTGCAACCATGGGTACAGCGATCCACGGACTGCCAAACTTGTAACAAGGCCCTTAGAGTTTTCTGTTATAACTTCCAGACATGTTGCACAATGACCATTCACCAAAAACAAGCCAAACCTTTTGCATTTGCCCATGCTTGTTAACAATATCAAATAAATGAGTAACAATGATAATGTTGTGAATACTCTAGAATTGAGTGTGCTTCAAATCTGAAACCATAAGCTGTGAAGGAAACATTACTACGGTCTGTGGCAGTTGTAGTGGTCTTCCGAGTGTTTTGATAATTCCCTTTCTCTCTTTAACACCACTTTCCTCTGCAGTCTTTCACCATCTTAGTCCCTGGCACCTTTTTCATCCCACATCTTTCTGAAATCCTCCATCTGCATATCTCATACATCATCTCCCTGCTTTCATTGCTGTCTTTTCACTTTGTCTTGCTGCATGTACTTCCTTGTGTCACCTCCCATTCAGCCCCCCCCCCCACACACACTTTCTAACTCATCCTTTTCTTTCCATATGGTGCTGTCAATATTTTTAGCCGTCTTCCCACAGGAGGGGCAATGATTATTACAATTGTCACATACATGCCCATCGCTTTTCGCTCTGCAAAGAGGACACAGAAGGAATGAGCATGTAGTCTGAACACCTTTATGACCCACTGACAGGCACTTGGAGGAACTCGCACTTCCGGCTTCAGCCTCAACTTCAGAGCTCTCAATCGCGCCCCATCATACAGGCCCACGCGACAACCTGAGCTCGCCCAGATAGCTGGTGGTGACTCAGCTCACAAGATGCGATAAGCAAGAGTCATATGTTGCAATAAAATAACAGCATCTGGAAAAGACAAATACTCCTAGGGATTGCAAGGTATAATAAAACAGGGGAAATGTGTAAAGGCTGCATCGCTGGCATGAGCTACCTACAGTCATTGTTCTGAATCCGATCTGTTTCTTGCCTGTATAGTTAAATACACGAATAGTTCAGTTTGACTTTCAGCCACGATTCCTGGTTTGATTCTGATGTGCAAGGCACAAGTCCTATAAAAAGAAGTGGGAGGACTGACAATATGCAAATGACCCCATGACGTCAACATCCTCTGATTCTGGGCAAATCACTTAATCTCCCTGTACCTAACAAAATGAATGTGTCAGATAATAAACACCCATAAATGCGGTGCCGAGAGGGCACTGCGCGTGTGGCTTGCGCTACAGAAATGCCAACGTTGTTGCACTTGGTTTCAGGCTTGCCTTGCCACGCCTCATGCCAGCCTGTCGCATGTTAGGCGGGAGGCGTTGCCAGCCTCAGAGCGGGTGTTCAGTTGTTTTGTTCCTCTGTCCCTGTCCTCGTTGGCATGCCAGATCCTGGCCTTACTTCCCAGATTTTAATCTGCTTCCTGTGCCCCGAGAGAGCTCTCCTACAACAGGGAGGCGAAGGGGGCTAGCGATGACAGCCCGGGTGTGCCCAGTCTGGCAGCCATTGTCAGCCTCTTCCGGACTAAGGAACCAACCATGGGTGGGGCGTCCTCACTATGGACCCCCCCCCCCCCCCCCCTCCATACTGCCAAGCAGTGTTCATCATTACCTCAATGGAAGGGAAATGCCTCATCTCCCTTTCCCACACAGTACAGAGGACCAGGCACAGAGACGCATGTTTTTTCATGCCTGCCAAGTTTCCTAGGTTCATGCTGCATGACTAGCTAGACTAGGCCAGGTTTTTCCCTTAGAATTCTGGGACTTGTAGTCTTATGTAAACCAGTATAAAACCAGGTCCACGAGCAGGGTCGGATTGGGATCACAATTCGGCCCGGGCACTGATGAAAAAAGTGGCCCACATTCAAGAGGCGTGGCCCATATTTAAGGGGCGTGGCCCACAGTCAAGGGGCGTGCCCTTTTAAGGAACACCATTTGCACAGACAAGGAATGAAAGTGGGAGGATACTGTTCTTGCACACGACACAGGGCCAAGGTGACAATGGCCTACATTCTGAGCAACAAAAAAAAATAGCAAGGCCCCTTTTTGTCACAAAATTATTCCAGCCCTCCAGCACAGGAGCACCTGAAAAGCAGCAAAGCCCCTGCTATTACTAACCTACTCAGCCCTCCCCAGACCTTCAGCTCAGGAGCACATGAACAGAGGTAAGGCCCCTGCAATTAGTAAATTAATCAACCCTCCAGGCCTTGGGAAAATGTCCTGGCAGGGGAGCACAAAACACAGCTTTCTGGGTCATCCAAGGTAGCCAGGTAGCCAGGTGGCCAGGGGGGAGGCTGAGGTGAAGTGGTGCATGGGAAGTGCCTTCCCAGTGTGTTCTGGCAGTTTGAGTGTTTACCATTTACTGTAGTATTACCCTTGTACTTGTGTATGGTACCCTTTTGTAACTTGCACACGTCACTTTTCTCTGGTATCACACTGTTTGCTACCTCTCACTTTTGTTTGCTTTAGATACTTGCACAAGTGCCACCATTGCCTACGTAACATTTGTTCTTGTGCTGGAGTGTCTGCCATTAGTTGCAGTAATATACCTCTACTTGTATTTTGTACGCTTTTGTAACCTGCACACATATCTCTTTTTCCTCCTGTAATATACCATTTGCTCCTCTTGTATTTTGGTTGCTCACTATTGTCACTTTTGATTCATGTAACTTAACGTTTGCTTTTGTAATTTGTCCACTTATAATTTTCTCCTCATGTATTATTGCTGTTCCTAGTGTGAAGCGCTCTGACACCTTCGGGTAAAGTCCGCGCTATGTAAAATCGCATAAATAAATAAATAAAACAAAAAAATTCCAAACATCACCAGGCCCCCACAGCAAGACCCATTCTTCCTCGCCCACTATGCCCTGAATGCGAGGTGTTAAGACTAACACCGATTCTGGGCTGCATGGGCCCCAGGGGGCCGAGGTGCAAATGGCTCAAAGGCCTGAGAAACACCTGGCCCCCAGGGAGGCCGATTATTGCAAACAATCACCCCTGCCCAGCCTCAGCTTGATTGCTTGGCAGGGCAGGGGTGAAGGAGAGGCCACACAGCTGACAATCGCTGTCTGGCCGCACAGCGAGGCTGCTTTCATTTTCTCAGTCTCTGTCTTCGTGCACTCTGTGGGCCGTTTTTTTTCTCCCCTTTCCTAATCCACTCTCTGTGGACTGGGACAGGGGAGAAAAAAAACGGCCCACAGAGGGCACTGAGGCACCGGCCCTTCGGCCCATTCCCGAATGCCCGCCTTGCCAATCCGACCCTGTCCACGAGTCACAGAAATGTAACAAAAAACTAAGACTGGATTAACTAGTCACGCATGAACCTGGTAATCTTGGCAGGTATAATTTTGAAGGCTAGTTGGACCTAACACCTAAGTGCCTCTACAGCAGCTCCCGTGGCCGTTCGCCAGACGAGAGTCTCATACGATCAGCTCTGACCCAGTGTGACTGGTGTTCCAGAGGTCCGTCTGCCACTGCCAGGTGCAAACACAGAGCCACGCAGCCCCTTCCGAGATGTGTTTATTTTTGCAGGTTTGGCGAACTCGACCCCAGGGTATTGGAGTCCTTTACAGTAGCATCAGCTATATTACACAAGGTCACACTCATGTTTTTAGGCGCGAGGAGTTTGCCCAGAATCACATGGTGTTGAGCCGACGCCGAGACTCGAACCTGGTTTCCCAGTACCAAAGTCAGCTTTGGCCAATGATGCGTGACATGTGACTGTCTCTTCACCAAGCACTGTGGGATTTTCAGTGGTGCGCTTTACCGCCTGACTTAAGCTCCAGCGACCTGTCAGAGATTAGTCTGACTGACTCTGCCCCCACCAGGCACGTTCTTATCAATAGTGCAGCAGGTGCTGTGGCACTGTGACCCAGGGCCGTGAGGGGCCTTCTACACCCCAATGATGGCCCTATTTAAATATCAGACAAGAAGGAAAGGGTCCCTTTTTTTCTTGCCTGCATTAGGGCCGATAACTCCCTTGCTAAGCTCCTGGTCCCCACATTGCTTTTAAAGAGCATTTCAATATAGAGAAATGCATAGTTCTTGCCCCCCCCCCTCCAATCTCTAACAATCCCCAAAAGTAGACATTCTGGCAAGTTCCTAAATCGCATGACCTCTGCCTAGGTTTTGAGATCTACTGTGGCGTCATCCCCCCGATGGCCTATTTAAAGGCACACAACTGACATGCAACTTGCTCTGCCCCAGCTCTTCTGGTATTTCATAGGCACTGGCATGACGTGAGAAAGTGGTGGGGAGGAAGGCCAAGAGGAAAACTTACTTCATTGCTGTTTGCTTCTTCATCTCGTTGGCTTGTGTAATTTCTGTCAGTATCTCTGGCCCTTAAACCTCGAATGAATGTATGAATAGATACATATGACATCAGTAGTACTGTCTTTTTGTTCTTTTTTTATAATCATTTCGTTTTCATTACTTTATATAAATTATGGTTCATCAGCAAATGCACTTGAGCTTGAAATAAGTTGATATAATTGAAAATATATCATAAATGCATCTCCCGCCAACTGTTTTTTTCTTTAACTTCCTCACCCCCTCCAAAAAAAATGGAAGAGACATGGCATTGTCCGATACCTTAGACAGGGAATTTCTAGTTTTAGATTCATCAATGACAAGTTGTCATTTTATCTGAATGCAGAACGTGCAACCCAGTGTTTAATTTGTGCTGGTGCTTGCTGGTGCTTGGCACCAGCACTTAATTCTTAATACCGGAATTTATTTATAGCAGACTACCACATGGTGTCACTGTCTGGCTACTTTTGAGCACAGAATATAAGCACAGTGTTTACCAGTTCAATGCACAATACATGGTCTTACAATTTTAGGTGATCTGGAAAAGTCCAAATAGTCCCATTTGTTGATATGTGATGACATTTGGCAGCGCTGGCAGAGGCAGTGGGTGGGTGGCGCACCCTGCAGTGGCTTAGCTGTATCCCCACACTATAATTTCACAAACAAAATCCAATTCTGAGTAATTAAATAGGCTCAGGGCTCCTAGACGTACTGGGCATGTGGCAGTAGTGATGCTCTGTTAAGAGAATGCCAAAAAAAGGGCTCCGAATTGTATCAAAATTATCATGGGCATCAGCGAATGCATTTGAGAGTCTCTCCACTGGTAACATGTTCCACAGTCCAAAGAGCTACATATGGAGAGTTTAGTTCAAATAAGTGGCTAAAGTAGTTTTAAACCTCCCCCCAACCCCCCCCCCCCCGGCATTTCCACATGAACAACACCCGGGAGATCTCAGGCCAAGTAATACAAAGGACATATCTGATGGGAGAGGGTTAATAGCGGCTCGGATAAAGCCCAGAATGGTTTAATCTGGGGACAGTCCCACCAAATATGTTTAAAGTCTCCCATCATTTCACACTTTATAGCATAATGCATCGGGGGAGGATAGTATTTGTGTAATTTGGTTGGGTAGAAGTGTGAGTCAGAAATCTCCTTGTAATGGTATACTGTCGACGCGTTTCGACATATCATGCCATAATGTTTCCTAATGCTTCTCTTCTATTTCCGCCCGTACAATTTTCGACCAGTGTGTCCTATACAAGTGAAATATTGGAAGGGAGGTGTCTAGAAATGTATTGTAAAGTACAGTTATTTACCTTTTGTTAGAGCCACCTTTATTGAAGCATCCTACATACAGTGTAGGTCATCTGATAATTTGAGAACTAAGGGCCTGAAGTATGAAAATAGCATTCGTAAAAATTGGTTGCAATTTCCACACTCACTTTTTGTGCGTGAAATCTAATTTTGCAAACTGACCTAAGTACTTATAAGTTGGTTCACAAATACAGAATCGTAGTGAGTAACAGACCACCTCGCCTAATAAATATTAATTCAGCAGGCTGCTATTTGCAACTCACTAGGATTGATCAAACTCACAGGGATGCAGGGGGGTAACAATAGCCCACGTAGACCGTGTATGCGGGGAGGCCCCTGCCCTGTTGTGAAAGCAGCTCCATGTCTTTAAAGGAAATCTTTAAAACAACGAGTGATTACAACAGTGGTTATACTGAGCGCAGTCTTTGCGGTGTATTCAGGAGTCTAACCGGAATCGAGTGTCTTCCAGGTTGGACAGGCCCATCGGGCAATCTAGCAGTGCTGGAAGAGCCGGTCTGACAGGTCAGTGTGTGGCCTCGTTGCTTGGCTGTTTTTCAACCAGTTTTACAGTGTACTTGCCCGGTTTATAGTGTGCATTTCCCTGATATTACTACAAACATTCCATGCAGCAAGCACAAATACGTGCAGCCTTCCATACCATGAAAACGACCTATACAGCTTGTTTTTACAACTTCTCCGATTTGCAAAATGTGGGCCACTATTTTAGATATCAGATTTACTGATTGGGGCACTTTTACTTTGGGGTCCATGCCTATTTTCTGTCCCAGTCCAACCCTATATGTGTAGGAACCCTTTCTGGATATGTTATGCAGCAACATTAATAGTTATTTCAGCCCCGCTTTGTTAAAGGAAATCGGGCAGCTTAAAAAAAAAAACGCCTTTGAAAAGTTTCAGTAAGAGTTAGCAATAGTGCCCTGGAAGGCTACCGGCTCCCCCTGAAACTTTTACTCCAGTTCGGCAAGGGGAATAAGTCCCAAGGGAACTATTTCCCTCTGAATAAGTTACCAATTCAACTTGGTAGTTGGTAACTTTTCAATGGTCTGCAAACCAAAACTAGCGTCTCAAACCATTGAAACATCAGGGTAAGAGTCTCAATTTGGAAGGGACACCCACAACACTCCCCTTCCAAATTGTGATTTGTAATCCCTTTCTAAACTCATACGGGCAGGTTGACGTAACCTTTGCGTAGCCCATGTGTCATGCATGGTGACACAGTGCAACGCAAAGGCTTATTTGGTATTTACAAAGCCACGCACGGCCTGATTTGCATGGCCATGTATGGCTTTGTAAAGAAATGTAACACAGCGCAACAGCTTGTGCTATGTTGCATTACATTTCATAGCGGTAGGCGTTGCGTGAGTGGAGCTTTGGCGTTGCGGTGCATCCAACCTCACATTTCACACAATTCCAGATTTTCTAAGGTTTGTAAAGCTGAAATTGCATGAAATGCGTACGGTTACCACAGAGAAGAGTAACAAGGAGAAATATATTTATTTCTCCTTGTTATTTCCTCTTTCTATGTGCGCTGCATTCTGTGTCACACGTAGAAAGAGGAAAATGCCTCTAAAGATTGTGTTTGTGCAGGGAGGTGTCGCTTCCTGTACAAAAGCAAGCTTGTCGGTAGCACAGACACACTTGCAGCATGGCGCAAGGGGGCCGGCATTGGTGCTAGGTAGCCACAAGTGCCAAACGTTGGGAGAGAATTTAGGAGCACCATATCTTAGCAGATATGGTGCTCTTCAGCTATCTACTGTTCACGCAACACAGAACAGCTATTTGCCTTGCAGCTCTGCGTTGCATGATTTCTTAGTATATCTGCCTGATTGTCTTTTCGAATCTGTAAACGGGTTTAGTTAATCTAAAAATACTTCTTAGCAGTCTCTAGCTGTCTGTTTTTTGCGACTTGAGGGTATGTGACTGTTGAAAAGTTTTGCACATGGCACCCTAAATTCAGCAGAAATGCCATGATTCCATGCTTCTGTTCATTGTATCCATAATTGCATTGCCAAAGATATGTCAACAAATGTTTCACTCACTGAGGGCCAATTTTTGCCAGGGCCTTTCTCAAAGTTGTTGATAGAGCCAGTGCTTTAAATGGTCCGGTACTGACTGGTACGGAGTACGGACACCTTTTTATTTTGAGAGGGAGAGTACCGGCACTTCTCAAGAAAAATCTATACTTTTAATAGGAGAGTACCTGCACTTCTCAGAAACAAGCAGGTACTCTGGTACAGAGTACCTGCACTTCTATTTTTCCATTTCAGGCACTGGATATGGCCCAATGTTGTTTGGAATACCTAGTCAGCTGCTATCAAGCTAACAAGCTCTACTGAGATCTGGGTAAATACAATGCAAACCTTGTGACCAGTTTGTGGGGGGAAAACTAGATACACCAAAGTTGAAAATGCCCCTGCAAAACTGTGAAAGCGAGCCAAAGTTTTGTGTTGAGCATTTATCATCTGGATAATAAGTAGCCTTGTCATTCACTCTTAGGATGCAGATAGCAAAAAGATTCTTCTTTCCTTTAAATATAAGTTTTGTGAGCAAGAAGGCGCCCCCTAATTTATACAACATCATTACAAGCATAATCTTTTTCTACAGTAACATAAATGTCAACAATATGTTATATAGTCAGACTGGAATTCAAATGGCAGTTGTCAGGAGAGAGAGAAAAGCATTTGCGATGCAATAGTGTCTCGCATTAATGCAAGTTTGAGCTATTGACATTGCAAATAACAATTAATTTCTGTTTTAGTTTTTAAAACATAAATAAAAGGCATTGTCATTTACAATGCCAATAGCTTAACCCGTTGGCTGCTGCCGTCGACCAACGGTCGTCACATGCACTACCTTGGTAGTGCTGCGCACGTCCGTTGGCCGACGCTGCCTCACCCGTTTTTCGAACGTTCAGCACTGGAGCGTTTGACGCAGCCAACGAGTTAAACTTGGTTGAATGCGAGACCTATTGCACTGCAAATGTGTGTATCAAATTGCTGACAGAAGGCATCTTGGAGGGAGTAAAACATTTAGGGGTAGATTGCTTCTGCCTCGTCCCTCACGAACAATTTTTAAAAAGCGCTAGAAGTAGCCAGTGCTGGCAGCGTCATAGTGCTCACAAAAAACAAGCATTGACATAGCCAATAGGTCTCGCTTTTGGGACCTTATAAGTATTTAGTTATGCAGCACAATATCCTTGGTGCAACAACATTTCCTGTTGCATGATTAAACACTTAGAAGGCCCCAAAGGCGAGACCTATTGGCTATACCAAGGCTTGTTTTTTTTTTTTAAAGGACAAGCAGTGCTATCAGGCTCAAGCTGCCCCTTAGAGATAGCACGAGAGAGGTGTGTGTAGAAAGAGAGAGAGAGTTGTGTAGAGAGAGAGGGAGATAGGTGTGTAGAGCGAGGTGGGTAGAGAGAGGTGTGCAGAGAGGTGTGTAGAGAGAGGTGTGTAGAGAGAGGTGTGTAGAGAGAGGGGTAGAGAGAGAGGGGTATAGAGAGAGAGGTGTAGAGAGAGGGGTAGAGAGAGGGGTGTAGAGAGAGGGGTGTAGAGACAGGTGTAGAGAGGTAGAGAGAGGTCGAGAGAGAGGTAGAGAGAGGTAGAGAGGTGTAGAGAGGTAGAGAGAGGTAGAGAGGTAAAGAGAGGTAGAGAGGTAGAGAGAGCTGTAGAGAAAGGTAGAGAAGTAGAGAGAGGTAGAGAGATAGAGAGAGAGGTAGAGAGGTAGAGAGGGTGAGAGAGAGGTAGAGAGAGAGGTAGAGGGAGATAGGTAGACAGAGAGATAGGGAGGTAGAGAGGGGGAGAGAGGGAGAGGTGTAGAGGAAGAGAGGTAGAGAGGTAGAGAGAGGTAGAGAGAGAGGTAGAGAGAGAGGTAGAGAGAGCGAGGTAGAAAGGTAGAGGTAGAGCGGTAGAGAGAGGTAGAGGTAGAGAGAGAGAGAGAGAGATAGAGAGAGAGAGGTAGAGAGGTAGAGGTAGAGAGGTAGACAGAGACAGGGAGAGAGAGAGGTAGAGAGCTAGAGAGAGAGGAAGAGAGAGAGGTAGAGTGAGGTAGAGAGAGAGGTAGAGAGAGAGAGGTAGAGAGGTAGAGTGAGGTAGAGAGAGAGAGGTAGAGAGGTAGAGAGAGAGAGAGGTAGAGAGAGAGTTAGAGAGCGAGAGGTACAGGTAGAGAGAGAGTTAGTGAGAGAGAGAGGTAGAGAGAGAGTGGGTGGAGGAATAGAGGTAGAGAGAGAGGGGTAAAGAGAGAGAGGTAGAGAGAAAGAGGGTGAGGAAGAGAGAGAGAGAGGTAGAGAGAGAGAGAGGTAGAGAGAGAGAGAGAGAGAGAGAGAGAGAGAGATGAGGAAGAGAGAGAGAGGGTGGAGGAAGCAAGTGTGTGTACGGGTCCAGGAAATGGTGTAGGGTCTCACCCAGAGGTAGGAAGTACACAAAAATTAAGGGTGTCAGGGGTGAGCTTCGCAGGTAGTTGCTCGGAGAATCCAATAAGGGATAGTGGATTCTACAAGTAAAGAAGCGCCATGTGAGAATCACTGCATGTAGAAATCGCTTCACAATAAGTAGGTCCACTAATAATTGAGGAACTGAAATCAATATGCCTTAATTATGGGCCATAAAGAAGGAGGTATTAAAATTCACCATATCAAGCTCAATCCACGTAAATAAGGGCCACCATGAAGGAGGAAATGACAAATGAGCATCAAGAATGTCAGAATAGGCTCACTGTAAGTAGCGCAACAAAATTCTATTAGCCATGCAACAGTTTAATGTTTCGCAGTTGCCAAAAGCCCACCTGTCTGCTTCCTCTCCCCGGGCTGGTTTGTTCCTAGGTCACGCCCACGGTACAACCTTCCGATTAGGCTCACTGTAAGTAGCGCAACAAAATTCTAATAGCCATGCAACAGTTTAATGTTTCGCAGTTGTCAAAAGTCCGCCCGCCTGCTTCCTCTTCCCGGGCTGGTTAGTTCCTCAGTCACGCCCACGGCACAACCTCCCGGAAGACACCACTAACACCTAAACTGCCCTAATTAAGGCCCTGCAGGCAAAAGGAGTTGTATGGGTATTGAAAAGGGAAACCAAGATAAGAGGGAAAGAAAGGGGTGGACGAACAGGAAGCCCAGTAAAGGGGAGCGGAGAGCAGAGATGGGGAGAAGAAAGGGAAGGGTGGAGAAAGAAATGCAGCCGGAGAAGAGTTAAAGCTGAGTGGAGTTGGACCAGAGGATCTGAGAAGAGACGCCTCTCGGAGCCCACCTTGCTGAGTCACGGTCGAGCATCATCTCGGCTCTAAGACGCCATAGAAGAAATGTTTACATTTTTAAAGTGTTACATGTTGTAAAGCAGCTGCGTTCTAATTCCGGAATGACACTGAGCATTTTGGTCCTGGAATAGAAGGCTTAACAACTTGCTGTTTAAGTATATTCCTGTTGTTAATTATTTTGTGTAAACTATTTTGCAGCACGTAGCACAATTATATAAGTTGCAAAATGGAATATCGGTACAGGAGACAACTCTTGCAGCTGGGCGGGTTTAAGCCTTGAAGAACTAAACAAGTGGGAGGGGTGGGGGGAGTGCACGCACGCACAAACAGGAGACAACTCTTGCAGCTGGCCGGGCTTGAGCCTTGAGGCTTGAAGAAGTAGACAAGTAGGAGGGGTGTGGGGAGTGCATGCGCGCGCGCTAAGCAGCAGCTGCTAGCTCTTTTTTAAAGCACACACTCGTGCTTGTGGCACACCGCTGCGCACTCCCGCAAGCTGTATGCCACCACAAGACGAGTATGTGCTTAGAAAAAGAGCTGTACGGCGGCTAAAGGTCTCCTATTCAGCAAATGCGCGCTGTGTAGGCGAGACCTAAAAAGGTTTAGCCATGGAACATGACGAGCATTGTGCATGCATATATATCAACCAATTTGATATTTTCTATCCCAAGCAGGTTACTTCATTTACACTATATCGCCCTGGTTGATAACACTACAATCAGTCACTGCATATTTCTTATGAAAAACACATCAAGCTCTGCATTTCAGTATCAAATGAATTTTTTTTTTATACTACTATTGTGCGCTCACTGTCGCTAAGTGGATTAAACACTTTTAAGCATTGCTGGTACGCTGCGTGTTAGAAGCTCTATTGCTGCCAGGCTGACTCAGATTTTCAACGCTTCGAGGTTGATAAACAGTAGCATAAAAATTGTTAATAGCAATACTGCTTGAAGAGCAGCATCATGCCCTATTTATTTTGCTAGGTCATTAATATTAGTGTTAGCGCTTAGGAAGAGGATGGTAGGGTGAACGCAAGTTATACATCGCGCCTCAACGTAAAGAGGCAGATAGGCAGATGAAAATCTATTTAACAAATGGAGATGTTGAAAACCAGTGAGTCCCCACTGACAGGCTCTACGATCCACCCCCCTACCAGGCGACTAGGTCACTCTTAAAAAATCTATTAGTTAGTTTTGTATACAGCTGAAGCTACACCCGAGCGTGACAGCTATTGTGCAGTAATAAAATAAGTCCTGGGATGGGTCGAAGAGCTGCTTATCACTTAAGGAGATAGGTTATCTCGGTATTATCTAAGCAAAGGAGCCAGCATCTTACAGAAAGCTTCCCTTTGTTCCATTTTTCAGCTGCCTGCTTCCTCGTGCTTAATAGTTCGCTTACCACGCAGATCAACGACAACTCTTCAACATTTTGGGGCAAAGTTGGTTGCAGTTTAATCAATAGCAAATCATGAAAAAAAACCTCACTGGATCCTAAGATACCAGCAAATTTTAGACCCATCTCCCTCCTGCCTTATCCAATTAAAATGTTGGAAAAAACAGTCAGCAAAAGTCTCTCATGCTATCTGGAGGACAATCAGTTACTGGACAGGGACCAATTTGGGTTTCGTTCTGGCCACGGCACCGAGACTGCTCTGGCCACCGTACTGGATAATCTACGTATGCGTGCTGACAATGGGAATGATACCATCCTAGTGTTACTAGATATGTCTGCCGCATTTGACACGGTGAGCCATATAGTACTGGTGGATAGACTGGAGAAGATAGGGGTGACAGGACGGACCTTACAATGGCTACATTCCTACTTATCAGGAAGACAACAGATGGTGACTTTGCCACCGTTCACCGCCAGCAAGTCTCCAGTACATCATGGGGTACCGCAGGGCTCTGCGATCAGCCCTATTCTTTATAATATCTATTTACAACCCTTGTTCCCCATCATTAGATCCTTCGGTATTGACCTGGTCAACTACGCTGACGACACTCAATTGATGTTTTCCCTGGAAGGGAAACAGGCGATATCCATGGATACGTTCCAGGAATGTATGCGGCAGACTGCTGGATGGCTTAGGAGAAACTCACTACAATTTAATGGGGGGAAAACAGAGGTGGTCTACTGTCCCACTGCCAGAATGTCCCAGCATCTACCTCTGGAGTTTAGGCTCACCCCAGATGAGGAGCCTTTGGTTCCAGTCAATACAGTGCGTAATCTGGGAGTCCTGGTAGATGGCAATCTCCAAATGGAGTCACAGGCCAACAAAACCATTAGCGTGTGCTTCTCTCTAATGCGCATGCTACGACAGATTCTTCCATTACTCCCAAAGGACTCGCGCTCACTTGTAGTGAGGAATATAGTGCTGAGTAGGCTGGACTACTGCAACTCCCTGTATTTGGGAGCACCACAATACATCCTTCAGGGACTGCAGAGAGTCCAGTCTATGGCAGCAAAGTTGGTGCTGAACAGACCACGCGGGTCCTCTACTACCTTGGCCTTGAGAGACCTTCATTGGCTGCCTATCAAGGAAAGGGTCTGCTTTAAATCGCTAGGCATTGCCTATAGAGCTGTTCACGGCCTGGGTCCGGTTCCGCTACAAGAGAAATTTAATTGGTATAACCCCAAGAGGCAGCTTCGGTCTTCTAATACAAATTTGTTGACAACTGCCAGATTTAAGCGTTCCAGGATAGGGGGAAGGGCTTTCAGTGTGGTAGCCGCACATTTATGGAATGAGTTGCCCCAGAGTATCAGACAAGCCAATTCCCTGGCTGAGTTTAGAAAGAGTCTAAAAACCTGGCTCTTTCCAAGGGCCAATCTCTAGCCCCGTCCCTGTCGTCATTCTGGTCTCCTTTATGATGGTCTTTTTCGAGTCGGAGCGCCAGGATACCCATAGGTTGAGAGTTCGCGCTGTATAAGAACCTAATTCAATTCAATTCAATTCAATGAAAAGGAACATTTAACATGTTAATTTTTCCTTTTGGGCTGTCTGGTATAGAAGGTAACAACCCCTGCACGCGCCTTTCAGTAAACTAAGCTTGCATATTATTCTACTGGGAAAAAAGGGTTCCGGTCTTCTGTTAGGCAGAGAAACTATGAAGTGCCATTCCATCTGCGTACCAACATAAATTCCCCCCCCCCCCCAATCTTGCTCAGTTTAAATAGACCTGCCCTTTGGGGGCTCATGGGTGGTGGTCCAGACCTCAGAGGCCATAGTACAAGGAGGAAGGCATGGGCTACACTGCACCTGTGACCATTAAATTAAAAAACACTTTAAAAAAACGAATTAAATGATAACACTGAAAATAACAAACAGTGACCAGTTGGAGGGGGAAGAGCGGTATGGGGAGATTAAGTAAATTTTGAGCATCACAGTGTACGGAAGTAGAACACACTCACTGAAGACTCACTGAAGACACTTTGGAGGTTAATGGGCAGTGGTCCAGACCTCAGATGCCATAATGCAAGGGGGAAGGCATGGGCTACACGTCCTCTGTGACCATTCAAAAACAAAAAAAGCATGTTATAAACATAATTAAATGACAACACTGAAAATAACAAACAGCGAA
Source organism: Lissotriton vulgaris (assembly GCF_964263255.1). Taxonomy (NCBI): domain Eukaryota; kingdom Metazoa; phylum Chordata; class Amphibia; order Caudata; family Salamandridae; genus Lissotriton; species Lissotriton vulgaris. Next base: position 933,454,365 of record NC_141685.1, read on the forward strand.
GGGTGAGAGGGAGACGGGCTGCACGGCATGGGGTTATTAACTAAACTTTGAGCAGAGCCATGTGCCGAAGCTGAACGCACTGCAGACACAACTAGTTGGAAGCAGCAGTGGGTGCTGAAGGAGCAGGAAACAAAACAATGGCAATGCAAAATCAGTCCCAAGAGGCTAAACAAGTGGGAGGGGTTTGGTGCACAGAACAGACACCCTGGAAACACGCCTAACATTTGATCTCGGACTCCTCTGAAAATGTTTGTGAGCGCACATAGTAAACAAAAAACAATATTTAACAATTTGCGGGTGAAAGGAAAAAAAAAGTGCTTATCGACTAATTGACGCCGATAGTATAACGCCGCATGTAAAAGATCCAGTCCTGATGGGCGGTCTCAAAAGGAGACAGGGCGGAAACAAGGCAGGACTAAGAAGCCTCATTATCAATCAGAAGCCAGTGTTTACCATGGACGACAAGGCCAGTCAATGAAAAATATGGGCAGGGCTTCTACACCACTTCTAAAAAATACCCTAATACAGCATGCTTCACAAAGTGGGCAGCGCATGCGCTGCAATGCTAAGCGAGACCTAAAAAGGAACACAGCAGATCACAGATGAAATAAGTACACATTCGTAGGTAGCAAGACAGATGGAAATAGTTACAACGGGTAAATATTAATTCTGTTTCCCTTGATGTGGTGATGTAGTTTGGGGATAGAGGGATGACCTGCAAATTGCATACTGTGAAGTAGACAGTGTGTCATGGGCCCTAGTGCAAGGAAAGAAATTGACCACCCGCCCCCCCCAACATTTGTTTGAATTGCAAAATACATCAGTAATTAGGGCTCAGGTGGGCCCTTAGACCTCTGGGCCCTGGTGCCCAGCACCTGCTGCACTAAAGGATGCTACGTCCCCGATTACAGACCCAATGGTTGCGAGATGCCCATCATATTTTGCCGCAACTGATGTGCTAATCAATGGATTTGCGAAACGGTTCTGAGCAGTCCTGCCCTATGAATATAATTGAGGCTGGAGGCATTATGCAACCACTGTGAATGCAGTGATGTAGGCCTGCGGGGCCAAAGAGACTTTCATCACCGAGTTGGCACTCTTTCAACGTGTTTTTTTTAAGGAGTCCACCATCCCTTGAATAGAAACAGGATGATTTAAAAAATGAAGGAAAGACATCAGTGGTAGAAATCAGTGGTCATATCCTCCCAAGGCCACCTGACAAAATTCCCAAAGAGAAGCTGTGCCAAAGAGATAGTCAGTTATCACCCAAACGTGGGTGTCGATAACTGATAACTGATTGTTTGGAACAATTGCAGTAGTAAATCATTGATACATGGCAACTGATAATGTTGAATAGAACTGAACGCCCCTAAATATATATATATATTTTTGCAGTTTTACATAATGCAAATTTGGCCCATGGGCATTACAATGCTTTACACAAACACCAGATTATATTACACATTCTTTTAAAAAAAACATTTTTAGGAACAGGAAGATTAAGTGATTTGGCCAGAATCAAATAGGTGGTACACACCCCTTTCACACCCTCTCCTATTTGCATTTCGCAATGGGCCACAAAAGCCCTTTTACTAGTTGGAAAGATGTTTCAAGCTGCAAAATGGCTTTGTACACAGGGGCGGCTCCTCCACTAGGGTGGAGGAGCATCGCCCCACTGCTTTCTCGCAGTGCAGAAAAGCCAAAACATAAAATGGTAAGGGGGGTTGGCGGGGCTGCTCCTCCGGGGAGGAGTGGTTTGCCCACTCCTGAGTGTGCAAAGACTGTTTGCTCGGCCCTCTTGGGCCACTCAAACCAGTCAGGCACACTCTGCCCTTCTACATGCCGGCTGCATTGCAGAACATGGCCACCCCATTAGCCCCTGGCTGGGTGGCATCCCGACCAATTACAACGCTGCTTGCAGCGTTGTGATTGGCTTAGAGGAGGGAGCCTGGCTGTCTGCTTCCTGTTCCTGTCAGAGGAAGGAGAGCAGTAGCCGAGAAGATGTGCGACCAGGCGTGGCAGAAAAGTAAGTTTAATTTCATTTTTGTTTTTTAATTTCCTTGCGATCCCCCCACACAACAACCCCCGCGACCCCTCGTGCCAGCCCCCCCCCCCCCACCCACGAGCAATGGCATCCACTACTGTTTGTACATTGCAAAGAGCCTGCAAAATCTCACCTGCAAAATAACTTGGTGCATCCGGCCAGGGGTCACCTGTGGTCTGAGTTTAAACACTGGACTTAAGTCAAATTATATAGCAAAAAAAATGCTATTACATTACCTATGGTTGTGACAGGTGTCATGCTCAATACAAAATTACATTCATTTCAGCTCATTGTGGGCACCATTTTGAAAATACTGACAGGTATTGGCTTTGTACTGGCAGCCATTACCCTGCAGTTAATCCAAAATCACAAATGACTATTAGCTGTGTAAACAATGATGATAATAGGTTACTTATGGGGACTGGTGATGTATTGACTACAGCATCATCTAGTCCCTCCATCAGAACGCTAGTGGGATGCCCTTTTGGAAGTACTAGAAACGTATTTACTTCATTCTGAAAGACATCAACCAGCACCTCTTGGTGCGACAAAATATTGTTAGCCAAATGTAAAAAACAAAAACGTACAGTGTCGGTTAAAGTGGAGGACACAAAAATGAAAGATGATGAAACATCTTCAAAAGTGGGTGATAACAACAGTTGTTATATTGTGTGCAATCTTTGTGGTGGATTCGGGAGTCTATCCGGAATCGAGAGTCTACAAAGTTGGACAGTCCCACCGGGCAATCAGGCAGTGCCAGAAGAACTGGTCTGACAGGTCAGTGTGTGGTCTAGTATTTGGGCTGTTTTTCACACAGTTTTATGTTTCATTGGGCCGGTTTTTAGTGTATATTTTCTGACATTACCACAGACATTGCCTGTAGTAAAAACAAATGTATGCAGTCTCCCAAACCTTGCAAAACACCAACAGCTTGTCTTTACAAATTCAAAAATGACCCGATTTGCAGAACGTGGGTCACTTCTTTAGATATAAGATACACTGATTGAGGCACTTTTACTTTGGTTCCTGTGTCCATTTTCTTTCCCAGTCCGACCCTGTCTAAATATGTAATGCAGCAGTATTAATATGTATGTCAGAAAGAGCTTTTTACATAATGGGTGACTACGTACAAATCATTGGTTTTGTTTGGAAATGACCAAAAATTATGTTTCATAATAAAGTCTATATTTGTCAAGCACCTGATAAATCTCAAAATTTGAAGTTGAAACTGTATGACCCATGCATATGTCTTAAATCGATAACTAGATCCTTAACACACACCTCTTCTTCTCCTATAAGTAATAGAAGCCCAAACAGTGCTTGTACGTCTTGGCACTACTTTCTGTATACGGTAAAAGAAAAATATGAGCTTAAGAGCCAAATTAGAGTCAATTGGAGCCAGAAAATGCATTTCTACAACTTTGTTTAAACTGTATTGAAAGTGTTCAGTCTGAGTATTCAACTGCTCTCTGCTCATCTTAGTTTAAGTTCCAGATTATCTCTGGTTTTTCTGTGAGTTTTCTCGACGGCATTGGAGGAAAGTTCTTTGTGACATTCGTAAAAACCGGTGGTTCTTAACCTATTGACTCCTGTGGACCCCCACTTAATCACCACTGGAACATCGGGGACCCCCAGTGAATCATTATTGGAATCCGAAACCCCCCACCGAGTCATTACTGGAAGCCGGGGGCACTGGACAAGGGATTTTCGATGATTTTCAAGAAATGCACAAAAAATACTGAAATAAACATTCATCAAACAAATGCACAAATGACAAAATATTTTATTTAATTCATAAACAAGTATAACAAATCACTATTTTCATTATTTTGGGAAGGTTGGAGCTTTTCTAAGTTCAATTCAGACCACTTACCAATACTACCTTGTTTGAAACACTTGCACTGTTCCCTCGAATTAATCTGAGGATACTAACCACATTTTTAGACTCCAACATTACATGTTACTTCTTTATTTATGTACATGTTAATAATCTGTTAACATAATTGAAATTTCTAAGCAGTTGCATACCCCTAAGTAGACTTCGCAGACCTCCAGAGGTCCCATACCACAGGTTAACAACCACTGGTATAAGCTGTTGAAATGTTCCACTAGTGGAAAATTATTGTCCCTTTTAAGAAATGTTCTAGTGGTGTGTTTTTTCATATGTATTTTCAAAGGTCTGGTGGTAATTCCAATATATGACAGATCACCTGGGCAAATGTTATGATAACTCACCAAGTGCTATTGCTACACAAATGCCTGTAGTCCCTTTGTTTTTAAAATGTTTGGGGTCTCTAAATGTTGTCATGCAAAACAGATCAGACAGAATTAGGGCATGTCTGAAGCTCATGTTTGGCTGTTCCAGTTCAACTTCAGCTATTTGGGAGATCATCTTTCAGATAATATACATAGGGCGCGCTGTGCCAGTTTGAGCCACGGTGCAACTTTCAAAAAGTATGTCTGGTGCAGACTGGGATAGTGCTCCCTATTACGGTGAATACGCTGCCCCCAAACTCGGGCCTGTCCTAGGGGAAGTGCATTCAATAAAAATCCGTATTTGTAAAGCGCAAACTACTCACCCTAGTATTAGTGGTAGTATCTCTCTTTAATCGGTTTTTAAAGGACATAAAAAACCATAAAAGCAATCTCACAGATAAAAAGCATCGTTATACATAGATTAGAGAAGGTTTTTACAATTTATAAAAACATAATATCCATGCAAAACATTGGGAAGCCCTAACCATGCTGACTAATACATCAGTATTCTTCATTTCTGATAATTCATATATAACAAACGGGATAAAAACTTATCAAAGATTTACTCTATGTTTAAAAATACATTTCAGAAATGTCACAATGTATTTACAGATCCGTTCAGACTCTAGAAATTGCAATCGCAGCATGGCTGGGCGACATCTTCTAAAGCCCATTTTTTCTAACAACGGCAACAATCAGAGCTTACGATGACTAACGTAAAAGTTACAGAACAGAATAGTATGGATAATCGATTGTTCTGATGTTCCATTGCATGGACAGGGTGATAGAATTCGATCCCAACTGTTTTGGGCTGGAAATGCCACTAATCAATGAAAGATATTAAATCTGAATCTTACAAGAAGAAATCGCTCAAATTGTGACAAAACATATGTTAAATATGGCTGAATTGTAAGGGTGGTCTGGATCGCCATTGAATATTGAACAGAAGCTTTTTTTGCTTCGGTGGCGATACGCAGCTCTTCTATGTGGCTCAATGCCCTTACTTTCAATTCCTTTCTGGATATTTCAGAAATCCTTTCAGGAGCCAAGTAATAGTTTCCAAGGCCTAAGTCGGTTAAAAACTTTTTCACATACATAAGCCAGCTAATTTTCGCTGAATAGTCTAATGGTATACAATCTGCCACTATTTGCTTAGTAAGTGAATTTTTCATTGTTGTCCTGATGCGTCGCCAAAGTAAAAGTGGTTGTATTTTTGCCAAATCCACCAAATACGGGATCCCCAGTTCCGCATGACACGCAAACGTGGAAGCACATTTAGTTGCCGCTAGTAAAAATCTTAAAAAGGTGTTCTCTGCTATTTGTAAGGAGCTAGTATTGGTATGCCCCCACAGTCCAGCCCCGTACAGGGCTGTCGTTTGGCATTTGGCTCTATAGATATGCAACAGTTCTAGGGGTGGCCTTTTTCCCAGCTTCTGTGAAAAACTTATGATCACAGCAATTGCTCGCATTAGATGGTGTTTCCTGGCCTCAATTGCAGGTTTTCAATTTATTCTATCATCAATTATGATGCCTAGATAGGGGTATTGGCCAGTAACTTCGAGTCTTTCTTTATCAAGGAATATATCTTTACCCCCCTTTTTCCCTGAACCGGCTGCCATTACATACATCTTTTTTATGTTTATTCAAAGGTCAAGGTTTCCCATAAAAGTTGCATACCTATCCAACGCCTTCTGCAATTCGCGAGGAGTGCGGGCCAGTATCACAGTGTCATCCGCATAAAGCAGAGCGTGTATCGGGCGGTTTCTTACTTGAGGTAGATACTGGCCCCCCTTCAACATTGCCACCTCCAGTCCATTTGTGTAAAGTGAAAAGAGAAAGGGGGCCAGGACACAACCCTGCCGGACACCACGCTCTACTCTGAACGACTCAGACAGCTCGCCTTTTACACCAAAGCGTACCCTCGCGGAGGCATTCGAATACAGTTCCCTCAAGAAGCCAATCAGAGGGGCATCAACGCCCATTTCTGAAAGGACGGACCACAGTTTCGTATGGGAGATGCAGTCAAAAGCAGCATACAGGTCAACATAGACCATGTATAACCTGCCCTGATTTGCACAAACATATTTACCCAACATCATTGATAAATTTAGGGCTTGCTGGGTCGTCCCAAAACCCTCCCGGGATCCGAACTGGAGATCAGAGAGAATCCCACCATCGTCAGCCCACTGCTGTAAACGCTCAAGCACTACTCTCTCCACCACCTTGCCCAGCGAGTCCAGCAGTGATATCGGGCGATAGCAGGACACTTCATGCCTGTCTCCTTTCTTAAATATAGGGACCATGATGGATTTGGTCCAGGAGGCCAGCAGACCGTACTTCATTACTGACCCGAAGACCCTAGTCAATATTGGGGCCCACAGGTCTATTTTATGCTTAAAAAGTCTACGGGGACCCCATCTGGGCCCGGGGCTTTCCCATTTCTGCTTGCGTTTAATGCTTGGAGAACCTCACTTAAGGCAAGTTCTAGCGAGATGGGATAAACTGCCGTCAAGGGGCTATCACTAGGTGCTGCGTCAACCCCTGCTGGTTCCGTGCCTTTCTTAAATATTTTCGAAAAGTGATCCACCCAGGCTGATCCCTCAATGGCTACTTCTATGGTTGGAAGATTTTTACGATCTGCTAAAAAGGGAGCTTTTACCACTCTCCAAAATGCCTCACTATTCTTATCTAGAGAGCTTTCATGCAGTTGGTCCCATAGATCTTGTTTTAATTTGGCTTTCCTTTCTTTACATGCTATATTATAATCCTTTCTTAGAATCCTTATTTCTTCTTGGTCTCTGTTCGTTTTTTTTAGGGCTGATTTCAGTCTTTTATGTGCTGCAGTGCATTTATGATTAAACCATCCTGTTTCCCTGGGTCGGTCACTTTTTACCTTGGCCGTTAATAGTTCATTTGTTTTCCCCATAATTACCTCAAAGGTATATAGGACTTCCTCTTCCGGGACTCCCAGAGCTAGGCATTTAAGTATGGAAGGATATACTGCGCATATCACTTTTCTGGTTATTTCCCCAGCATCTACATTCTCCCATCTTAGGGAATATCTATTTATCTTGGCTAAATGTAAAGTATTCTGGGTTAAAGCACTGGCTATGATCTGTGTGGGCTGCTGAGCATGGTCTAGAAAAAATTCTAGGCTAAGAGCACTATGGTCACTTAATGTATTCGCCAGTAATTCAAAACTCTGCACTCTATTTGCCAGAGTGTTTGATGCTAGGATGAAGTCTATTGTAGTCTCACAGCCCCTCCCCAAAAAGGTTGGGTCTAGCCGTTGGGAAATCATGTTTACTTTATTCACCATCATGAACCCCAGATCTGAAAGCAGAAGTGGCTCAATGATTAGAGCGGCAGACCCTGATGCAGAGGTCTAGCCCGGGACCAGGGTTCAATTCCTCGCCTCGGCCGGTCTTGGGCTCAAAATTCCACGGAGCTGATAATTCTCTCCTCGGTGCCTATTCCAATCATGGAGTCCCACTCTGCAACTCTGGGCAATAGCTTGCTTAATCTCCACAACGGCCCCCACAACGCTAAGGATGCCTGGCCTCCACCTTGGGGGGGCCCAGGAGTGGACGCCTCACAGGGAAAGTCAGGATGGATTTCACAGCGGTATTTGTACAAGCGCCTTGAGACCCTTGCGGGTGAGTAGTGCGCTATACAAGTATCAATTTACATTTACATTTAGATATGTCCCCGTAGGATTATGGCTAAAATGCACAATTGGCTTTTCTTGTTCATCCACCAACCCACAAATGTTGCTATTATTGCGAGTACAAGGGTGCTGATTAAAATCACCCCCCATATAATACTTGCACTAGCTCTACCTCCTACCTCCTGTATCATCTTGGAGAGCTTATGACACTCAGGGCCTGTCCTTCCGCTAAATTATTGTAAAAATTAAGCAGAAGGATGACCTCTTTATTATTAAACGAAAGACTGAGCAACTGATTATTTATTTATTTATTTTATTTGTTTAGTTTGTATAGCGCAAACAGCTACCCAACAAAGGGTTTCCCGGCGCTTATGATTCAGTGAAGAGAGTTGGACAGCTGACTTAGATGTTGAACAGCCAGGTTTTTATGGCTTTTCTGAATCTGATATAATTAACCTCTGAGCGCAAAGCTTGTGGCATGGAGTTCCACAGGGAGGGACCAAGGTAAGCAAAGGATCTGCCTCCCATGCATGATAGTCTTATTTTGGGCACAGCAAATGTGTTCGCTGTTGCAGATCTCAGCGTCCTGGATGGACGGTAACGTTGTACCAAACTTCGCAGATATTTAGGAGCTTTGTTTGCTGAGATTTTATGCATAAAGCATAGTGATTTAAATTTGATTCTATTCTCAATTTTTAACCAGTGCAATTCACGTATGAGTTTGGTAGTGGGTGCATGGATAGGAATTTTACCTAACAGTCTTGCAGCAGCATTCTGCACAGTTTGTAGTTTGCGGACTGTGGCTTTGTTGGACCCTAAGTATAGTACATTGGCGTAGTCCAATCTGGATGTTATTAGGGCGTTAATGACAGTTCTTTTAGTGTGATCCGGTAGCATCCAGCAGATTTTCTTTAGCCACTTCAAGATGACGAAGCAGGTGGCTGATGTTTTAATGGCCTGCTGGTGCATACTGAGTGTGTCATCAACAACAAAGCCAAGGTTTCGGGCCTGGTTAGTTGGAATAGGAGGAGAGCCCATTTCCGGGGGCCAGTGTTGAGGTCCCCAGAGTTCTTTGTTTTTTCCTAGGATTATAAGTTCGGTTTTTTCACCGTTTAATTTTAGGAAATTATTTTTCATCCATCCAGCGATTTTTGTAAGCCCTGTTCTCAAGGTGGAAGGATCATTATTGCCTGTTGGTGGAAGGGAAAAGAGAAGCTGAGAGTCATCAGCATAGGAGAACATTATCAGTCCAGTATCCTTAGCTATTTTAGCAAGAGGGCTCATATATAAATTAAAAAGTAGTGGACTTAAAATTGAGCCTTGAGGGACTCCATGTTTAAAGGTGTAGGTATCAGAGTACGCAGAATTTGAGAAAATTTTAAAAGTTCTATTTTCGAGTAAGGATGTGATCCAATTTAAAGCAGGGCCACAGATGCCCATTGAACGAAGAGTTTTTATTAGTACCGCATGTGAAACAGTGTCAATTGCGGCACTGAGGTCTAAAAGCACCAGTGCCACTGTTTCACCCCTGTCTATCATTAAACGAATATTTTCTGTTACACCTAGGAGAGTGGTTTCTGTTGAAAAACCTGCTCGGAAGCCAGATTGATGGGGAGGTAACAGGTCATGTGTCGTTATATAATTTGAAAGACAGCGGTGGACATGCTTTTCTAGAATTTTTGCAAAAATAGGTAGGAGAGATATTGGTCGGAAGTTTGCGGGTACCTTCGGGTCAGCATTAGCTTTTTTTAGAAGGGGATGGATCATGGCATGCTTCCATTCCTGTGGGACACATTCTTCTTGCAAGGATTTATTTAGAAGGTCTGTGATGGTAGATAAGGCTTTCTTACTAAGTAATTTTAAGATGGAACAGGGTAGCGGGTCTTTTGGCGAACCTGATTTTATCGTACTTAGAAGTTCGGTGACAGTGTCAACGTTGAGTGTTGGCCAAGCACTCAGGGAAGGGGTAGAGGTTTTATCAGAAGGGGTGGCAGAATTGGTCTCTTCACTGTCTGATCTGTTAGCATCACTACCGTCATAATAATCTTCCTCATGATTGTCCTGATTAAGTTGGATAGCCTGATACATTTTATCAACCTTGTCGACAAAAAATGCGGCAAGTTGATTGCATTGAGTTTTATTTAGATCAGGTGGAGTTGGTGAGGTATTTGAGCCGGCTAGCTCTTTGACTGTTTTGAAAAATGTTTTAGCTTGATTTAAAGCTGCAGTAATTTTTGAGCAGACAAAGTTGGCTTTTGCTCTACTGCACAGCTTTTGGTATTGATTTAATTGATTTTTGTATTCATTTTTAGCCTCAACGGAGTAGGACTTTCTCCATTGACGCTCAGCGTTCTTACATTTGGTTTTTTCATGCTTTAGAGAGTCATTGAACCACGGAGCGGGTGGACGTTGGTTAATGCCTTTTAGCTTAGTCTGAGGAAGGCAGGAGTCAATGGCTGTTAAAAGCCATGATTGGACAGAGATTGATAGATTTTGTACTCCTGAAATGGTGCATGGTATCGTGTCTTCTAGCAAGGTATTAAGAATGTTAATATCTAGCTTTTTCCATTTTCTCACCATGGCGGGCAGCGCCATAGGAGGGATATTGGATGTTGGCATTTGAAAGGAAAATTTAATGGGAAAGTGGTCTGACCAAGGGATAGGTAGAGCTGGGAAAGTGTTTAAATTCTGAATATTAGAAAAAATTGGGTCCAGTAAGTGACCTGCAGTATGGGTAGGGCCAGAATTTTTAAGACTTAGATTGAGGGACATGAAGTCATCAATGAGTTCAGTGGCCTTGGAGCAATGCTCGTTATCCAGATGAAGATTCAGATCGCCGATAACTGTAAAATTGGTAGTATTCATAATGAAAGGGCCTAGAAGTTCCGAAATGTTATTTAGCCAATTTGAAGCAGCACCAGGTGGACGGTAGATAAGGGCACCGGAAAAGGTGAAATTAGGTGAGAGTATAATTTTGAAGGTGGCGCCTTCACACCCAGGACATGGGAGGTTTATAAACTCACAGGTATAGACTTTTTTTAAAATAACAGCTATGCCTCCTCCAGTTTTATTTATTCTGTCAAGGCGTATAATCGCATATGAGTCTGGGAGGGCCATGGCCACATCCGGTCCAGAGCTTGCATGGAGCCAGGTTTCAGTGATGAACAATGCATCAGGGGCTTCGTCCAGTAGGAAATTAAAAATTTCAGTTTTATGTCTGGGCAGAGAACGACAGTTCAGACTGAAGAAGGTGAATACTTTAGAGTTGGATTTAATGCATGTAGCATTGGTTTGGGTCTCAAGCCTTTTAATTCTAACAGCATTCGTTGTCAGTGAACAGCCGTAACAGATGTTATGATGTCTGTTTAACACCTTAGCTGCGTGTAAACATTTCTCCCCAGTGCTGCGCTGTCCATTAGAACTAGTGCTGAATGGACGTTCAATGGTCGTGCGCAGCACTGGGGAGGTAGCGCTGCTGACGACCATTGGCCGTCAGCAGCACTTAAGGGGTTAAGTCTAAGAGACAGCAATCTGGTTGTCTAAACGTTCTTAGAGCTAAAAGCTGCTTTGCACTATATTTTATATAAGGGGAAGCAATAGTATCGCTAATTGTCTGGTTATTAACACATACCGGTAAATGTAGCTGGGGAGTAGGAGTCATGGCCGCTGGGCGTGTCCGAGACGCGGGCGGGCGCAGACGGGCTGACTCAGGCGTGACTCCGACGCTGATGCAGGCGCGTCCACAAATCGCGTCCGCTATCGCGGAGAGTTTACGTGTCCTTAAGTAGTGGTGGCTAGAGCGCTGTTAGGCTCACGCCCCTACCCAAGATGTCAGCCGTATTTTGAGACCTTGCAGGTGAGAGATCGGTATTCAGCCCGAAAATCGGCTGTCACCGACTAAGTGCAGGCTCACGTTATATTTAGTGCAATGATTAGGCTAGTGCAAACAAGGTAGGTGAATTAAACCACGCCGTTTTAAAAATGCTCGTTTTCAGCAATAAATCACAAATGAATGTGCAGTCCAACTACCTCCCGGCTATTTCGCCTCAAGAGGGGTCCAACGGTTATAGCATACAAAGAATCTCGCGTTCTTTACCTTGGGGCTCCTTAAGTAGTGGTGGCTAGAGCGCTGTTAGGCTCACGCCCCTACCCAAGATGTCCGCCGTATTTTGAGACCTTGCAGGTGAGAGATCGGTATTCAGCCCGAAAATCGGCTGTCACCGACTAAGTGCAGGCTCACGTTATATTTAGTGCAATGATTAGGCTAGTGCAAACAAGGTAGGTGAATTAAAACACGCCGTTTTAAAAATGCTCGTTTTCAGCAATAAATCACAAATGAATGTGCAGTCCAACTACCTCCCGGCTATTTCGCCTCAAGAGGGGTCCAAAGGTTATAGCATACAAAGAATCTCGCGTTCTTTACCTTGGGGCTCCTTAAGTAGTGGTGGCTAGAGCGCTGTTAGGCTCACGCCCCTACCCAAGATGTCCGCCGTATTTTGAGACCTTGCAGGTGAGAGATCGGTATTCAGCCCGAAAATCGGCTGTCACCGACTAAGTGCAGGCTAACGTTATATTTAGTGCAATGATTAGGCTAGTGCAAACAAGGTAGGTGAATTAAAACACGCCGTTTTAAAAATGCTAGTTTTCAGCAATAAATCACAAATGAATGTGCAGTCCAACTACCTCCCGGCTATTTCGCCTCAAGAGGGGTCCAAAGGTTATAGCATACAAAGAATCTCGCGTTCTTTACCTTGGGGCTCCTTAAGTAGTGGTGGCTAGAGCGCTGTTAGGCTCACGCCCCTACCCAAGATGTCCGCCGTATTTTGAGACCTTGCAGGTGAGAGATCGGTATTCAGCCCGAAAATCGGCTGTCACCGACTAAGTGCAGGCTCACGTTATATTTAGTGCAATGATTAGGCTAGTGCAAACAAGGTAGGTGAATTAAAACACACCGTTTTAAAAATGCTCGTTTTCAGCAATAAATCACAAATGAATGTGCAGTCCAACTACCTCCCGGCTATTTCGCCTCAAGAGGGGTCCAAAGGTTATAGCAAACTGATAATTTTAATCCAGGTGTGGAACCGTTGTTTTCAGTCCCCCAATTGTGTTGGCTATAAAGACCGACAAACCTCCCTTCGCCCTACCCGAGGTGGCTGCTATTGTGGATGTAAAGTAGGTCTTTTATCCCACCAAGTGCAATTCTGTCGTGGCCCATGTCACCTGGAGACAGATAACACTATGGTTATGAGCAAATTTTAGGGCACTACCATCGTCAACCTTTGTACGAAGGCCCGCAATGTTCCAAAACATAAGTTTAAGTGATTGCCCTTCATTTGAAGGTAATCTATCCTCCAAAGGGGTACAATAGGCTCCCAGCTGCACCTCGTCTACATATGTCTCCACTAGACTTTCTTCTATATATTTGATGGGTCCTCCCGTAGGGATTCCGACTTTATTTGTTTGGTCTACCATACTATTTGCTCTCTGGATGAGTTGCATTGATGGGGGTTTGTCCCTGGTATCCTCTTTCTTGACATCTAAACCTCCTGCCATTGAGATTTCAAGCACTGCAGGTTTAACAGGAATAGTAGATTTCCCAGTGGCAGTCGGGTGAAGTCAGTCCACCTCTTCCAATCCATAAAGCATTGAAAAATGATTAAAGGTAGGTAAATTGAAACCTTGATGTACTGTATTAAAATTGTGGAAGCCCTGCTTTAGAGGAAATCTTTGTGGGTGATTGAAAAGTGTTTGATTAGGACCATGATGTTCTATGCCGTGCCTATTTAAAATCTGCCTTCCTAATAAACATTCTTTGGGATATGGGGCTGGCATCTGCGGGTAAAAGTAACTAAGATAATGCGTAGAGATAGAATCACTACCTCTCGCATCATACCAGTCACCAATATGCCTCACTGCTCTATGATCTTTAAAATTAATAATAATAGCATCCCCCTTTCTATCTTTTGGACGTGAACCGACCCAATTTACATGCCTTACATTTAAAATTCCTCCATTTATGTGGGCAGGCAAAGGTCTATTATTACACAGCCAATATATTACTTTATTTCTTAAGGCTCGATGGTCTTCCTTTATTCCCACAGAGAGCTCAGGAACTCCTGCCATAATAACAACAAAGGGGGCGGATTCTGGCGGTAAATCTACTCTTATGTTGGATGGTCTATTAATATTTTGCGGGACATTAGTCCCGTTATCCTTATCAGCCTTACTTTGAGAGAGTTCCATGTTTTTCCCTGGTTCCGTTTTATCCCCCTTTTGGTGACTCATATTTCGTTTAGATACTATTTTTAGGGCTGACGTCTTCTGTGATAAAGAAGATGTCTGTACTTTTTTGGGGGACTTACATAGTGACTTTTGGTCTACATGATTGACATTTGTGGGGACTGTAGGACAAGGGGGACATTGTTTAGTGGGCAACGTCGAGTTTACAGAGTTAACCGGGGGATTAGTGATGATCAGACCTTTTACCAGGTCGGCTAATAAAAGTGTGTTGCCTCCGACCTGTTTCTCAATCTGGTCTAGCTTTGAATTGATCATCCTGGTTCTCTCTAGGAATGGCAGCATCAGGGATTTCACCTGGATTTCAATTTTTCCCAGGAGGCCACCCTCATCAGTAGGACAATCAGGGGGTTAGGTGGGTATTAAAGGAGCCCTAGAAGGGATAGGAGTCTGAGCAGCGACTGACAATGTCGAGGTTGGATTCTTCTTTTGTACTTTTGCTTGACGGCCCTTTAAAGGGCCACCACCTCTTTTTTTGCTGGTGGGTTTAATCTTAACTGGAGTCCTCTGACTCACGTTGGGGGGAGATGGAATAGATAACCTCGGAGAGTTTGATAGACCAGTATTATCACTACTGGAAGACAAACTAAAAGCAGATGAGACAATACTAGAGCTATCCAACTCTTCCTCAGCATCCTCGACATCCACCAGCCTAATTTCCTCCCCTATATGGTGTGTGGACACCGGAGAGGCCGCAGTCCCTATTTGCCCTAAGGAGGATCGCTTCCCCGTTATTAAATCCAAAGAAAGACGCTTCTCCACATAAGCAATTTCCTTTTCGAGTATAGTTGAAGCTCTCTTAAAAAAGTGATCCAGGGTTCCAGTGACCACCCCATTTGAAGTAGCAAGGGTAATATTACGATTTTTTCCGGACCGCAAAGACATAGTTACTTACAACCAGTACCAACCAACACTTTACAATAAATATCACACAATTGTACCTGTTCACAACAGTGATTTCATTGGATGTGTGGATAACTACAGGTTATTGACAGGGAACAGATATAAGAGGGGGTGACCAGCCCGGCCTTAGTCGACCTTGGACGGCCTTAGATGGCCCGCCCTTTGCCCGGGCTTCGCCCGGCACCGCCCGCGCGCCGCCCGCACGCCGCCCGCGCGCCACCTGTGCGCCGCCCGCGAGACGCGTGACTGGACACGGCTATAAGCGTGGAGGAAGAGGTGGGCGGGAAGAGTCACAGGTGCGTTTGATGTCCGGCACGCAGAGTCCTGGGACTCGCAGTCCCGCTCCCTCGCTGGTCCAGAAGAGAAGAGCCCTATTCGGCACGAATCTTCAATACAGAATCCGGTTTCACACAGGCAGGGATTCCGAAGTGCAAGTAAGCAGCCAGGAATGGTCAAAGCAGCCTCCCTAGTACGCGGCTACGAGCGGCACCCACGGAGCGGGGGCCGCGAGCCGTAGATAACTGCGTGGAGGGGGAAAGCAGCCTCCCTAGTACACGACTACTCACCCTTACGGGTCTCCAGGCACTGGGGGCCCTCGTGGAAATTAAGTGAGCTATTGCCCAGAGTCATATGGTGCTAAGCTGAGCTGCCGCTGGGGATCAAACCATGAACCCTGTGCTCCGAAGTCAGCTGCCCTGGCCGCTGCACCACACCTCTCCACCATTCAGTGAAATGCAGGGTGGCTACTTCCAAGCCGCTCCGTGTTTCTTTACGCAGGTGACAACCCACATGCACTTTAAAAATATGAGAGTGACCCACCTGTGTAGACGGGAGCCATGAGTGACTGCACTGCCTGCAGCAGGGTTTCTCAGGGGTTCATGGGACAAGTGGCGTAACAAAACTTTGAGGGGGCCCACCTGCAGGGTACATGGAAGGCCCCCCCGCCCCTCACGCTCCGGACCTAATATGGAGGTCTCAGGCCAGGTTCCAGCCACCTGTGCACAGTGCCGGAGGGAGCCCTCTGAAGTTCATGAGCCCTTTGCACCACAGGGCAATGCGGGCTATTGTTACACCACTGCATCGGATGCTTTTTACCCCCTCCAGAGGGCTTCCGGGGGGAGCGGGGCCCTGAAAGTGGGCCATCATTTTGTGGTGCCTTGTCAATGACCCTCCTAAGGGCCTGTTTACCTCTGCACCCCGCCTGTAATTAGTGCAAGTGCAGAGGCAAAATAATGTCCTCATTTTCATGGGGCCACACCCCATGCGAATGACGTAACAATGCTTCACGATAGTGATAGAATGAGCCGCACAGCATCTCCGGCCTCTTCTTTAATACCATAGTGCCCTGGGGGCGCATGAAACGGGTGCACAAGAGTGTTGACCCCCTGGGGCACTATGCGTAATACGGCGCCGGCTGTTTTATAAATCATTTTCTTGCCTATAGAATGCCCCTCGTGCTGTCTGGTGGTGGAACTCATATTTTGTGGTTTCACTGTTTTTCAGTGATCTCTCAACGGTGTGGTATGATTTTGTAGAATGTTCTAGCTTCTTGGAATATGATCAAACTGTCAGCAGTGAAGTCTAACTTTTTGTCTGTGGCAGTAGATAGACTACGTGTACCTTTGCTCATAAATATTTCTTGAGGTTCTTCAGACATATTTTCAAAGGTCACATTATTAGTACAGTTCCTTCTGATCCATAAAATCCTTCCGCGTGGTATGACATTAATCTGAAGTTCATCTGGAGTGCCGAACGGCAGCTGATTGGATGTAGAATGCAGTGGGTTTACGACGTCATTTATTTGGATGCTGTGATTTTGGCCCACTTAAGGCATGTTGGACTGAATCTAACTGAGAGACGTCCCGTAATAAGGCCTGTTTCATCTGGCCCACGAACAGATCCGGGAGGGAGGGTCAATATTGGCCCCTGTCCTGACATTAAAAAGACTGTCACAGCTCAGGCTCTCGCCATGCGACTGACTCCTTTCTTGCCCGAACGACTCTAATTATTTGCTGTTAACACATATGAAATCCAGCATTAATCGAGGTTCAGAGGGCAACGCGGGCCTGGGCCCCGGTGCCACTGCACCTGCTGCACCAATGAAAGCTAGGCCCCTGTGTTCAACTCGAAAGAGACAGCCAACCTCTGAACATGAGCTGGGCTTCCAGGGGAGGGTACAGAAACCGGAGAAGCGAGAGAGAGCTGCTGTTGTTGTAGCGGTAAAATTAATTATTTAAAGAAACAAAATGCACCAGAGAAACACAGAAAGGGTTCTGGCAAGTGAGCCGTAAACACAGCTGACGGACTAGGAGGAGGAGGGAGAACGCCAGCCAGGGGTTGGGGGGAATGGCTGTCAGAGGTGTAGACGTGGAATATCTGTGGTAGTGAAAATAACATGGTAAAGGCTGTTTGAAAAGTGCAGGTTTCATAAATATCTGGAACTGGAGGTAACACGCTTTCATTTGGAGCCGAGGGCTAAGGCTGTTCCAGTGTTGTGGGCCCTGGACAGCGGGCCCCAAGGCTCTTCCATCATGTTTTAGTATCTTAAACAACACGCATTGGCAAAGCCAATAGGTCTCGCTTACGAGCTATTGGTTTTGTTTTATAGTTATGTTGTACAGTAGAACTGGTCAGCGCTAGTCGTGTCACGTCGCTTTTTTTGCTGTCAGAAGCAGTGCCTAATTTGTAAACAATTAGGTGCAGGGCCCAAGATATTACCTACTGCTCCACTGCAGCTGGCACAATCCACATCTCTTTTTAACTGTAGGGTTAAGTTCAAGTTTTTTCATTAAAAAAAAGAGCATTTTTTAATGTACTAGTCCCCGTCCAATTAACCCACCCCACTGCAATCTATCCAACTTGTCTGACAACTAATCTACCCCACTCCACCACAATCTACCCCACTCCACTGTAACCCAATTTACCACATTCCAATCTACCACTCTCCAAACCACCAAATCTTCCCCATTCCACTCCAATCTACCCCACTTCACTCTACCCCACTCCACCACAATGTACCCCACTCCACTGTATCCCAATTTACCCGATTCCAATCTACCACAATCAACCCCATCCCACTCTAATTTACCATGCTCCAAACCACTTGGGGCCCGATGTAGGTAATTTCATTTTACCGGTTCTTAAACACCGATTCATACCGAATCGGTATTTATGAATCGGAAAACTGTATGTAGCTAAAAAATCGTTAAAAAATGTAACATTCGGAATCCTGACTCGGTAAATACCGAATCGGTAATCTCCGAATCGGTATCACCCATTCAACCCTATGGGCCTCCAGGCCCATAGGAATGAATGGGAGATACCGAATCGGAGATTACCGAATCGGTATTTACCGAATCGGTAAAATCCGATCTCGAAAATTCGAATAGAAGACATGTGAGCCAGTCAACCAATCAGGGACACCCACTACACCCCACAACAAAGCAACTGAGAAATCAACCAACCAGATGCAAGTACCACATCCCAGTACCTGGAGGTGGCCACACCCATGCAGGTGCAGAGCCACAGAACTGTTTGGAGAGCTGGAGGGGAGACAGAGGAGCAGGCTGCACTGAGCCCAGCAGAGCATCACCATGGAGTCCCAGGAAGGCCAGAAGGATGGAGGTGACAGAAAAAGGAGGCTACAATTCAGCACAACTGAGCTCCAGGTGCTGGTGGAGGAGGTAGTGCAGCATTACAGCCAGCATTTTGGGAGACAGTCCCTGCAAGTAGCAGAGTCTGTCAAAAGAAACACCTGGCTGGTGATCCAGAGCAAAGTAAAAGCCCTAGGGGTCACACATCGTGAAATTGAAGACATCAAAAAAAGGTGGTATGATCTGAGGATCACCACCAAAAAGAAGATTGCAAACCAGAGGAAAGAATCCTCAGCCAGAGGTGGAGGGAAGAGCCGTGCACCAAGCCTCACTGAATTGGAGCAGCTGGTGGAATCCACAATGAACCGGAATGTATACATGGGATTGGGGATGCCGACAGCTCAGCCAGAGCTGCAAGAAAGAAAGGTAAGATGCATGGACATGAATCCCCACCCATTCCCTGACCCCTTCCCCAATGTGGGTGACTCAATCACAATCCAGAACACATGTCAGTACTCACCAGCAATGCATCATGGTAGTCGTAGTCATAGGAACATTCATCAAAGCAGCCAACACAGAATTCTGCATGCCATGCCACACTCCCCATACACAAGCAGTTGAGGCTTAGGAAATTGTGTGATAGGAATGTGTATAATGAAGACACACAGGTGATCATTGTCCATGTCTGCCCACAGGAGAGTAATCGCGGATTGCAGCGCAGGGAGGAGAGGCGAGTGCACCAACAACGGCTGCGAGGGAGAAGCCTTCAGATACATCAGGACCCAGCACTGTCCCTGAGGACACTTCCACAGCGCAGGCACCCACAGCATTGGAGGAAGACACCACAGCACAGCCACTGTCACCCCTTCTGTTTGAGACACAGACTCCGGCAGCACCTGCAGGTGCCACAACACCAAGCTCAGGGTCCTCTGTGCATTTGAGGCCAAGGAGGTAGGACGTTCCACCACTCAGGATCCTAGAAAGCTTTGATGAAGAAGAGGTGGAGGTTCACACACCTAGCACTCGACCACTGGCTGTCAACGCAGGGCAACAGGGGTAATCAAGATCTGTGCGTGCAAGTGGCCGTGGTCGTAGGGCACGTGAGCGAGACGAGGGGCATGATATGCAGGGGGTCTTTGCTGGTTTGGAAAGCACTATGGTGAGGATCCAGCACATGCAGGCCAAAGGGATCATGGCAGTGCACAGACAGGTGCGCATCCTGAACATCAGGATATCCAACATTGATCAGGGGATATGCTCCATGGCCCTAGGAATGGAGCCCATGGCAAAAGGAATGGAGTCCATGGCAGAGGGGGTGAGGGAAATGGGTGTGCGCATGGGTTCCATCTGTGACAGGCTGGAGAGTGACCAGACAGTCAGACAGAAAGGCGTAGGAATTGGCAATAACTTAAGCAGCTGAATAAATCCATCAGCCGTCTGGCAACTGCAACCACCCTGCTATGCCGCCGGTCAGTGAACATGCAGACTGACATTGTGCACTGCTGCAATGACTTGTCCAGGGGGATGGGGAGAGTGACCTCTGCTATGGAGGTACTGCTGACACAGCAGACAGCCACTGCTGGTGACACGTGTGTCGGTGACACAGAGGAGTCTACAAGCAGGAGTGGATCCAGCACGCCTGTACAGGACATTCGTCGGAGCACCAGTCTCCATGATGATGACCCTGGCACCACTGCGCAAGTTGACCCCTTGCCCCGTAGCTCCCACAACATAATGCCCAAGCGCAAACATTAAATAATAATCCTGAACACAGGACAGGTCACAGTGATGTGAACTTTGGCCACCCAGTGAGAAAAGCGGATTTTATTTGGTTCAAGTGGTCTGGTATGTGTGAAGTGCAGTAGTGCATATTAAACTGAGTGCTTCAAAAACTAAACATGCCTGTGTCTCCTCACTCTATTAGAAATATGTGGTTGTGATTTCTGCACATCTCAGTCTCTCATCTGTTGCTGGCGCTGCTCCTGCTGCATTGTAATCGGCTTGTTCTGTCCCATCATCTATGTCCTCATGATATGTGAGTTCTAACTCTGTGCCCTCCTTGGTGGCAAGATTGTGCAGCATGGCGCAGGTCGCAATAATTTTGCAACAGATCATTGGTGTGTACTGCCGTGCCCCTCCACTCTTATGGAGGCACCTAAATCTGCTTTTAAACAGCCAAAAGTGCGATCCACCACGCAACGTGTTGTTCTGTGTGCCACATTGTAACGCCTTTCACTCCTGGTGGATGGATTCAGGTAGGGGTGAGGACAAATGAACGCAGGGCATATGCACTGTCACCTGGGTGGAATATGAAATTATGATTAGTCACATACTCATGATTGATCCTTCTGCATTGACTATCAGGGTGCCTCACACTTATTTACCTAGCTGGTATCCATCCCCGAAATCACCAGCCACAAGGCGTCTGTATATCCCACTATTCTGGAAGATGTAGGAGTCATGGCTACTCCCTGGAAATTTGGCGACAATGTCGGTAATTATGTTGGCAGCGTTGCAGATCACCTGCACATTGATTGAATGCGTAGACTTCCGGTTTCTATAAATGTGTTCTGTTGCTGCAGGTGGGCATAGTGGGATGTGTGTCCCATCGATACAGCCTATGATGTGCGGGAACTGTGCAAGTTGGTAGAAATCGGTTTTGGTCTTTGCTAGTTCAGCAGGTGTGTCAGGGAACTCAATGTAGTGTCCCATCCTCTGCATCATGGCTTCAAGGAATTTCCTGAAGAAACGTGACAGGCAGCTCTGGGACACCCCACCTACCGCAGCAATCACATGCTGGTAGCTCTCAGAAGCAAGAAGGTGTAGGCAGCACAGCACCTGCACGTGGGGTGGGATGGCGTGTGCTCTTGGGGTTGGGTGTTCCAGATATGGGTGGAGGTACCTGATCAAGTCCAGGATGGATCTGGGGTGGAGTCTGTACCTTTGCAGGATCTCAGCTTCAGTCAGTTGGAAGAGGGTGATCCTCTGCCTTTACACCTGCTCCTCACTTAGCCAGACCTCCTCTCCTGCTGCCTGTATCCGTAGCCGCCTTGTCATTATGTAGAAAGCAGCCATTGTGGTTGCACTGTTGCATTTTGGGGCCTTCTTTTATTTCCTGTACCTGGTTACCACCTGCTTTCAATCCATGGTAAATACCGACTCTTAAATACCGATTTTCATGGTATTCGGTATTTTTTGGGTTTCCTACATCTCGATATGACATTTTTACCATTTCTTATTTACTGAATCGGTAAATAAGAATTCGGTATGTTCTGATTCGGAAAATTACCATTTCTTATTTACCGACTCGGAAAATAAGAATTCGGTATATTCCGATTCGTGAAATACCGAATCAGTATTTTACCGACTGGTTTTTACCGATTCTGACACTTTTTTTACACATACATCTCAATACTCTTATTCCGGTCGGTAAGGGCCAAAATTACCGATTTTCGGCCGTTACTGACCGGTATTTGGCTACCTACATCGGGCCCCAAATCATCTCCATTCCACTCCAATCTACCCCAATGCACTCTACCACACTTCACCCAAACCTACCCCACTCCACTGCACTCCAATCCACCCCAACCCAATTTACTACACTCCACTCAAATTTACCCCAGTTCAATCCAATCTAACCCACTCCACGCCAATCCACCCACTTCAATCTACCCCACCCCACTTCACCCCAATCTACCCCTTTCTACAGCACTCTAATTTACTCCACTCCACTTCAATCTACCCCAATCCATCACAATCTACCCCATCCACCCCAATCTACCCCACTCCACCCCACCCTACTGCATTTTACCACAGCCCTCTTGACCCAGTTCAGTCCAATCTAACCCACTCAACTCCAATATACCCCACTGCATTTCAACCTACCCCACTCCAAACTACCCCACTCCAATCATCCCTCTTCAATCTACCCCACTCCAGTCCATACTACCATACTTTAATCCACCCAATCTACTCCCCTCCGCTCCACCCTAATATACCCCATTCCAGTCTACCACACTCTACTCTTCCCCAATCTATCTCACTTCACTCCAATCTCGACTCCACTCCAATCCATCCAACTCCACTCCACCCTAATGTGGCCGACTCTACTATACTCAATCTACCCCACTCCAATATGCCCACTCTAATCTATCCAATCTACCCCACTCCACTATACCCCAGTCTACCAGACTGAATTCCACTCTTAACAAATCACACTCCAGTCCAACCTAACCCACTCCAGCTCAATCCACCTAAGGCATCCCACGCCAATCTACCGTACCCAACTCCACCCCAAACTACCTTACTCCAATCTACCGTACCCAACTCCACCCCAAACTACCTTACTCCAATCTACCCCATCCAATCAGCCCCACTCAAATTACTCTACTCCACTCCAATCCACCAAATCGACTCCACTTCAATGTACCCCACCCCACCCCAATCTACCCCACTGCACCCTCCCCTGACACATCCCAATCTGCCCCACCCCTTGCTATCCAGCTCATTACAATACACTCCACTTCATCTAACCCACTCCAGTCTACCCACTCCTTTCTACCCCACCCACCTTAATCTTTTCCCTCTTCACTCCTATTTACTCATCTCCACTCCTATCTACCCTGCTACACTCCAATCTAAACCAATCCTCTGCACTCCACTCTACCCCAATCTACCCCACTCAACTCCAAACTACTCCAATATATCCCACTCCACTCTACCTCAATCTACTTCACTTCAATCTACCCGACCCCAGTCAACTCTACTCCACTCCAATCTTCCCCACTTCACGCCAATTCAATCTAACACACTCCAATCTACCCCACACAATTCCACTCCAATCGACTCCAATCCACTCCACTCCACCCAATCTACCCCAGTCAATCTACCCCACCCATCCCAATCTACCCCACACCATTCCAATCTATCCCCTCTCCCAATCTACTTTAGTCCACGCTACTCCAAACTACCCCACTCCAAACGACCCCAATCTACACCCCCTCAATTCCATTCCACTCGTTATAACCCTCCCATTCTACCCCACTCCACCCTTTCCCAGTCTACCCCACTACACTCCAATCTACCCCAATATATCCCACTCCACTCTACCCTAATCTACCCTGATCTACCTCATTCCAATCCACCCCAATTTAATCTACTTCACTCCAATCTACCATGCTAATCTACCCAACTCCCCCACTTAATCTACCTCACTCTAATCTACCTCACTCCAATCTACTCCACTCCACCCCATTCCAAATTACCCAAATCTACCAAATTCACCCCACTCCAGTCTACCCCACTCAACACCCACTCTACTGAACGCCAATCTACCCCAGTCCACTCTACACAATCTACCCCATTTCACTCTATCCCAATCTACCACACCCCTCTCCACACCACTAGCTTTTAGCCATGCTGAATAACAGCCGCACTGGTGTACATAATGGCTAAAACACATTGTCAAAGCCAATGTTGGCTTTGACAATGCGTTGTTATTATGGTGCTCAGCCTATTTTCTGTCCCAGTTCGACCTTGATACCTGGGCCTGCATTTGTCATATCTACAAACTGGTAGACCCCGGATGGGCAATCGTCCTGAGCCCTGGATTCTATATATTTGCATGTGCAAAGGAGAGATGGGGGATCTTGGTCCTGGATTCCTTCTATCAGTGTGCATTCTGCTGGAACCCTGCTCCCTTAGTACCATGGTGGTGGCTTGCCTGGCCACCATTCCCCCCATGCACACATGTACAGGGCTGGGCCTTGTAGTTCAGCTATCTGTGAAGAATTCAAAGAGATCGGTACTGGATTACCGTTTAGGACCACATCCACCCTGATTTTACTATTGTTGTATGATGGCGTGTCAAGAAGAGGTAGGCTGATTGGGCCCTGGATTGTCTGCAGCTTTGTATTTTATGCCTGTGGAAGGCAGATAGGAAACTTGGGCCACAGATGCCTCGCATGTGTATTGTTCATGTGTGGACGAGAAACTGTTCGGGCCCATATTCTCAAATGTCAATGTCTTTGCATGTTTCACACATCTGCCATGAACAAAATAGAACATGTATGTTGGAACGGGGACATATATTGTACTTACCTAGTTCAATAGAGAGGTGTAGCAGAGTAGTGGATTTCTCCTATGCTTTAAGAGGGGGTACAGAGAGCAGCATGATTGAGGGGAGGAGGGCTACATACAACACATACACAAGAAGTCACACGTTAGTAACTCATCCGGAAAACATATGGAGCGAGTCCAGGAACATGATCTCAATCTATGACATCACTATAGGAACCCGAGGAGATGGAGGATGATGCAAGTGAAAACATGAGCACTTATGTGGAGTGCTCGAACACAAATAAAAACATAGCTGCTTCATTGTCGTTGTGAATGGATCTGAAGTAAAATTCAGTGCACGTGAAATAAACTGCACATTAGTTTTATAAATGTGTTTCGGGGCTCTGTGATTTAATTTTCACTACTTCCTTTGCGACATTGCATTGAAAATGCCTGTTTTGATAAATGTTGTGTAAAAAGTTAATTGCGGCACAGCAGATATTGGTATCTGGATGGATGTCAGTAGTGAAAACATGAGCACTCGTATGGAGTGCTCGAACACAAAGAATACAGTGACATCTGGCACAAACCTGTGGCGGCTTCAGATCTCTGATCCCTGCCATGGGAGCGGGAAAAAGGCAATTGGAGGAGGATGGAGGGAGCGAAAACATGAACACTCGTGTGGAGTGCTCAAACACAAAGAAAAAGAAGCTTCTAAAGCTGAAGCAGTGGATGGACACTAGTACTTGGTCCATGCTCTGGGAGAGGGCTAAATACAAATATAGGCATGACACGTTCATGCCATGGACAAATAGAAACTAAGGATACAAGAGCGATGATGGAGAAAACAAATGGTAAGCTTATGGGCGGGCTGTAGCCCACTGAATTGTAAACAACATGTCTCTTTGAGACAGAGCATGCGCTGTCTAGCCGAGACCTAAAAATGAATACAGACTTTTTCTATAAAGTTCTAGCTAGGTGTCATGTCTCAGCCATTGCAGAATCTTAAAATGTGAACAAAAAGGTCAGTATTTTCCCTGGGGAGTGTTGCAACCCTATCTACAACTCATTAAAGTAAGTAATGAGATGAGGACAGAGAAGAGACAATATTGTAAGCTCATGGGCACAGAACAAGTGGAGGGTTTGACGCTGCGTGGTCTCTAGCGCGTTCTTTGCTTCAATGTCTGTCCCAGCCCTACTTCAACTCGGTTACGCCTTCCCCTTTGAACTATCGTTACTGCATTTCTGTGACTCCCGAGCTGCGCTGTGGGCTTTGCCCTATACCCACGCATTCTGAACACTCCCGGCTGGAATATGTTGGCCTCCGATTGCTTACAACACTGACATATGTAAATATCTCTCTCGTAGCTGCACTCGCCTTCCCCTGACTCTGCAGCTTTACAAAAAGACCTCTCGCCAACTTGGCAGCTCTACTCGAGGCTGGTCGAGCTTACTTCCTCTGAAGACGAGGTCTGCACAATGGGTAGCCTTGCTCCGGATACGGCTCAAGACCTGGCAAGAATATTTACAAATGTGGCGTGTAAAACTTTTTTCAGGCTTCTAGAAACGCCTCTGGACCACGCGGGCGTCGGAGCGGCCCGTGTGTTGCCTTCTGAGCCGCAGGGAGAGCTCACTACTGTATAATCCGAGAGGCCTCCCAGGGCAGTGGCATTCCGAGGATGCCAAGTGCCCTAATGCAAGGAAAATGGACTCTATTCCCTGGCATGGCAGTGAAAAACAACATTAATTGTTAGCCAGAGGGGCCCTCACCCTCTCCCCCAACCACTGGGTCACCGGTTCCACTGAACCGGCTGCACTATTAACAGCAATGTCCCTGCCTCAGTGCCTTAAATAATACTGATCCATTGAGGACACCTTCCCCTTCTTCAGGCCACAGGGATCGGCTGCCACAAGACATTAACTTCCGGAAGGGTTGGGTAAGATGTAAAAATGGCTCAGTGAGTTACACACTCGGCCAACAATCTCACTTGTGATCTTTGGAATCAGAAACGTAATAGTAGAGTATCCAAAATCCCACTGCAAAAGAGGTTAAATCCATGGTGGAAAACCAAGCAATGAGAGAGCCAAGAGGCAGTCACGTTGTTCATGTCCAATATTGTGACTGCATATAGAGCAACATTGTTCTTGAGGCAGACATGTTTTAAAATATATTATTATACTAATCATTGTCCAAGATGACCTTACAGTTAAGCCTGCATATGGCTCAGTTAAATTGTCTTTAAGTCCTATCCAGTTTAAACGTATGTGCCTAGCTCAGTATGCATTAAAATGCCCCACTGGCCGTATCACATTTCCTAGGGGAAGAATTCCCAAACACTCTGTACAATTAGATTTACTTTGTAATCAGTCTTGACTTACTTTGGAAGGTAAAAGGGCTTTAAAATGCACCATTTTCCACAAAGTTTCTTAAAATGTTCTTAGGGAAACCATGCTGCTGGTCCAAGGTGAGTTAGAAGGTATCCTTCACCAGAACGTCCCTTAAAATCACTTTGAGTAGATCTTCCAATATGTTCTATACAATTATCTTTAAATCATATCCAGGTTTAACCATCTGTACTGGAATAGTGCAATGTAATATACCCCAATCTGCCACACCCATGCTTGGGTGATCCACCAAGTCACCTTGTAAGGTCCCTCCTCAGCCGAACCACTTTCTTTCTTTCCCAGCCCAATCAGTTGAAAATGCCTGGCTGTACCCCTGGCATCCCACTGCTAATGAGCTAATATTGCAATTGTAATTGCATTTATATAGTGCTTACTACCCCAGATGAGGTGTCAAAGTGCTTTTTCGTTGAGAAGCACACTATTCCGGAACCCGAAACAAATTTGTGATGAATTAGTGTAGGGAAATATGAAATTAATTTTAACGGTGGCAATGCAAGTTTGTTACTTGTATTGAAAAAGGATAGTGGAGGGATAAAAGGGGGAAAGGTTTGCATTTATGTAGCGCTTTCTACCCCTGATGAGATGTTGAAGCACTTTTCAGCAGGTAGCAATCTACTCCAGAACCCAAAAAGGATTAATGGTGGATTAGTATAGGGAAATATGAAATTAATTTGAGAGGTGGACATGTAAGTCTGTTATTTGGAATGGAAAAGGAGAGTGGAGGGATAGAAATGGGTGGAGTTTGCATTTATATGGCGCTTGCTACCTCTGATGAGGTGTTGCACCCTTTATGGCGGGTAGCACTCTATTCCTTAACCCAAACAGGATTAGTGAGGAATTGGTATAGGGAAAATAGAATTAATTTGAGTGGTGGATATTTTAGTCTGTTATTTGGACTGAAAAGGAAAGTGTAGGGATAAAAAAGACAAGCATTTATAAAAAAAGATTTGTGGAGCTCATAGCAGTAGGAGGAGGCTTGGGATGAGTAAAGGGGAGTTGGAGGAGGAAGAGTCAGAGGGCACGGTTTTGAAAGGCTTGTTTGGGAGATCTGAATAGTAAAAGAGGTATGAGATGATGCAAGGACGGGTAGATTAGGTAAGAGTCTAGAAAGGGTTGTTTTGGGGAATGGAGTAGTAGAATGGGTTTGGGATGAGTGAGAGAGTGGAGGGAGAGGATATATTGAGATAGGTATAGGGTGAGAAATTGGTGAGAGTCTAGAAAGGGTTATTTTGGGGATCACAGTAGTAGAATTGGGTTTGGGATGAGTGAGAGAGTGAAGGTACAGGATACATTGCGAGAGGTATAGGTTGAGATATAGGGTAGGGCATTGGAGATGCTGAATTAGAAGCAAAGTAATAAATATAAAGGTCCATGGAAGGAATATATGTATAAAGAATGCAATACATTTAGATTTGAGTTGTATTTAATAAACTCAGACTTTCAAGTGTTGCTGTATTTAAAGTAAATGTATTTGTTTTATTAGTTTTTGTTTTTGTAATTCAATAGTGAAGCAATTGTAGATTAACAGTTATGACGTGATAAAAAATGTTTTTATTCATGCAGTCACCTATATACGTGTTAAACAGGTAATAATTTAACCATAAGTAATATGTACATTTGTTAAGCAAAACTAACACATATATATATAATTAAAACATAATTTATTAGAAACATTTAGACAACACAATACACATATGTAGGTACACATCTATAGTCCAAATAAATACTCATATACAGATATACAGACGGATATGCTGTATATTTATGTTTGAGTATGGTGGTTATGTGGGATAGAGACAATTCTTGAGTAGTCTTCTGAAGATAAAGTGGTTATCCGTTGATCTTATGTTCACGGGTTAAGAGTTCCATTGTTTTGCTGCTTAAACAGAGAAGGAAATGTACCCATAGTCTTTTTTTATACAATGGGATTTTTGGAGGCGAGGTGCCACTCTAGAGGGAGGTTCCTATGTTGAATGTATTTTGTGATTTTATTCCTGATGAAGCTCGGTCCTGTTCAATGTGTTGCATTGTGGGTGATACAAAGCAGCTTGAATGTGGATCTTCTGGCAACCGGTAACCAATGTAGGGCCTTCAAGGCAGTGGAGATGTGGGCTTGCAGCTTCATATGTAAGAGTAGTCTGGCAGCAGAGTTCAGAATCTTTTGTAGTCTTTTCATAGTTGTTAAAGATGATCCGTGGGAGAGGCTGTTGGCGTAATCGAGTTTAGAGAGAACAAGAGAGAAAGTAGCCTGGACCTGGTGTGGAAATCCCAGGTGGGGGAAGATGCGACGCAGAATTTTTATAGTAATGCAACTTGATCTTGCTAAAATAAAAGAGGTGCGCTAAAATATCTTATTTCCTAAAACAATGAATACAGCAGCAATGGAATATGTCAAAAGAGACGCAGAGAACAATGACCCAGTGGCTCTCTTCTGGAGCCCAGCCTCTGCTCTGCATGGCCTGCAGCACATTTGTGAAGAGCCCCGTCTTGAACAGGTGCAACACATGTGCTGCAAAGGCTGCCAGCGCGCATCCCATTTCTCATGTAAAATTATTGTTTTTCATTTGCCTCAGCCATTTTTTTCCGCTCATGCTAACATACTCCTAAAGGAAGTCTGTATCTGAAGTTTTGAGCTTCTTTTGCACCTTGGCTCTCGGTACAAGAAAGTGTTAATGAGCATACTCAGGTGAAAGGCTTACATTGTAGTTCCAAATTAAAGGTATTCTTCCTTTCTCATGATCTCTGTCTTCAAACACTTGTATCCTCCCTTTGTTGGATTTCACCACATGTTCTCCATTGCAGATCCATTTTGTATAATGCTGTACAATTTGTGTCTTCCCTGTGCTTTCTGAACATGCTTCAGTTCAGTTCACTCGGGCCAGCTGAACCTGTATCTCACAGGCTATCCATTTTTATTTTGTTAATGAACTCGTCCACACTGGGACTGCTCTGAGAGCCGATTTAGTCAAAAGACCACACACTGTTACAGAAAGGGTTGAAGTGGACCAAACAAAATGCACTTCCTCAAGGCTTAAGACAATTACGTGGGAGGTCTGGTGCAGAAAAATGCAAGGAAGGCTGGGGCATATTATCAAGACAGGTGATAAAATTATCGCCTCTTCAGCGGCAGAAAACTGCAGCTAATACGGCGATAATGGGCTTGATAATATGCTCTATGGAATTCCAATTGAAGCCCATGTTAGATGTCCTTCACATCTAACATTGGCTTCAATTGGAATTCCTCTGTGTGTCTGAGGCAAGTAGCTCTTCAGAGGCCATTGCGGTGTTACCCAACAGCACATAGAGTATACGGCAATGCAAGTGTATGTCTTAACCACATCCGTGCGGTACGATTTACCGCTGGGTGCTAAGCCCTAATGGAAACGGGCGTGGTCATGACGGAACGGTTCCGTCATGAGCACAGCTCAACCGAAGGGGTTAAAGGAAACTATACACCTTCACACCTCTTGGAGACATTAACTTCACAGAGAGTTTTTCTTTTAAAGATTGTTTTTGTTGCAGAACATTGTTCTTGGATGATGCCCCAGTTTTTATGAATTTGACAAGAACCTCTTTTTGTGTTGAAACCTGCAGTCTTCCTACAGTGTCCACACAGCTGTAATTTCTTGCAGTGTCCAGGGGTTCGTATTCTGCTACCCCAACCAAAACAACTCTGGGCTCTCCATCTCCAATAAGGCACCAAGCAGCAGCTCAGTTCTGGGTGATTAACGTGAGGAGGGGAACCAGGAAGTAAGGATACTGTGGGGCACATTTATTAATCATGCAAAGCAGGGCAGCAAGCAAAGTTGCTGCACTGCGTTGTGTGAAAGGGAGAGAGCAGGATATGCTCTGCATTTACAAAGATATGGAGTATTTTTGCACGCGCCTTGTGCTGATGCACTGTGTGCAGGCTAGCACCAATGCGGGCACTCTTGCACAATAGTGGAAGGGTTCCTGTAGTACAGACACGATTGTTCTTGAGCAGGTAGGGATACCTTCCAGCACAAAAGCAATCATTCGAAGCATTTTCCTCTTTCTATGTGTGCTGCAAGAATGTATCACACACACAAAGAGGAAATAGTGCGGAGAAATAAAAATAATTCTCCTTGTTACGCCTCACTGGGGAAGGCGTAGCATTTTGACTAGCTTTAGTAAATCTAAGGATGTGACAAAATCCATGGGTGTATGTTTGGGAACACCAATGCTCCAACCATGGCAATCCTCCTAGCTTGAAACGTAGCGTAACTCAGTACAAGTCACTACACTGCTTTACATTTCTTTACAAAGTCACACAAGGTGGCGCAAATCGCCCATTGCCTGGCTTTGTAAATATTACTGAAGCCTTTGCGTTGTCCTTGCGTCACCTTGCGTGACGCATGGACAACACAAAGCTTGATAAGTCTGGGGCTGTATGCCAGTCTCTCCCATCAAAATAAATCAATTAGGTTTCTTATAAAGCATGACTATCCACCCCTGAGGGGCTCAAGTAGAGAGTGGGTGGAGTACTTGTCCATGAAATTGGGAAGGAGGGCAAATTTAGATGCACCCAGAGCACTGTCTGCAAAGGCCTGCACTACAGTGTCCTTGCCTAGGTGCACAGATGGTGTCTGGTATGCTGTTCTAGGGGTGTGATCTGGCAGTTTAATGGATGGTGGTTCGGTGACCTCGACAACGCAATCTAATAGCTGCAGTGTCCTGAATTTTGATATTGTAATAATATTCGGTAAGAGGCTTGTTTTGGGAAAAAAGGTGTTAAAGAAATAATACAATGAACAGTTAAATCCTCAATATATTCCAGACCTTGTCTTGCTTGCATTAGACATTGTTTTCAAGGTTGTATGGTAATATTCAAAGATCGGTTGCTAGAAAGAAATATGACCACTGCTTAAAAGAATTTTGGTTTGTTTCTATAAATTGAAATTTTTTGTAGTTTAAGCTACATGTTATACAAGTGGCATATGGACCTTCCATTGCGTTTTGATGTGGGCACAATTCCACACCACCCCGTACAGGAAAGTCTTCATCTGCAAACTAGGAAGTTGTGGAAGGTATGGTTCAGGACTACTCTTTGAAAGATCTGCACTGCATGCCTTTGCCTTTCAATGGAGGTAAATGCAAAAAGAACAATTGATTGACATAGTGCTGAACAAAGGCAAACATTCACCCCAGTAAAGAGATCTGGGCCCCCATGTCCTTCCAGTTTAAACCCAGCCATATGCAAATTAGTCTTGACCCTGTTCCCCATTGGAACAGTCCAGCCCGAACTGCCAGGCCAGGTCCTCCCTGGACCGCCACCAAGCATCCTAGGACTGGTTTTGGGGTTTCACCCCTCTTCAGCCAGGCTAGCTTGATCCAGGGCATGGAGAGCATGGAACCCACGTCTGGGCATGCTGTCCCACTCGGGTGACAAATGAAAAAAGAACAATTGATGGACCAATGTTGAACAATGGCAAACATACACCACAGTACAGAGATCTGGGCCTAAGTCTCCCAAGACAGTGTATGCTCCTTCTTGTTCATCCACAAAGCAGAGGGAGTTTCTTTATCCATGTCCACATTAAGCATGAGCGAATTTTGCGGATCTCGCGTTCGCGAATTTTGCGGATTTGCGGATTCGCAATCCGCAAAATCCGCGAATTCCCGCGAATTTTTTTTTTTTTTGTGTTCGCCCGTGTTTCTGCCAGTTCGCGAGGGTTTTGTACACTTTCGCAAATTGCGAACTTACCTGTCGGGTCGCAAGTTTCGCGAACTTGTTGTTTCTACGTGTCCAGCCTGTTTGGGACACTCTTCTTCATCACTGCCACTCTCTGTCACCACTGCCACTCTCTGACTACTCATGCCACCCTCTGGCCCACCCATGCCACCCTCTGTTTCATCACCACACCCTCTGGTTGTCCAGTGTACATTATTTTCGGCAAAGCAAAGCACACCTTCCCTGCCTCAAGTGACCTGAATTAATTTGGGGCTGATTCATGTGTCACAGAATATTTTTTTAGCTGGCACCTGCTTCCTTAGTGCGCCCTGATTAGTGATCTTTTGCACTTGCTAAGTGCTTTCATTGTTGCAAAATTAGTTACAACACCTGCCCTGCCCCAACTGACAATAATGAATTAGGGGCTGATTAATGGATTTTAACTTCCAGCCTGGCTCCTGCTTGTCTCCCTTAGCTGTAATTCAGGACCTTTGTGGCATATGTGTAACTATTCTGAGGTTCAGAGCAGGGTCACATACTAGTTTCAACTGGCAACTGAACTCTGGAGGGGCCCCTCAGGAAGCACTCCAGGAAATGGCTACTAATGATGAGCCTGAACTTTTGAACCTGGTAAGTAGTTACTTTCAGTTTTGCTAAAATCGTATTTCTGCAATTTTGCACTTATTCGCGGGGCGCGAACTCACGCGAACAGTGCGAGCAGTGCGAGCAAAATCCGCTGCTCGCGGATTTGCGGATTTTGCGGGAAATTCGCAAATCTCGCGGATTGCGGATTTCCCGAAAATCCGCAAAATCCGCGAGCGGAACGGATTTTCCGCCCACGCCTAGTCCACATCCTTGGACGTGGGTGGCTCTGTGTACGAAACAACCGAGGATGTGACATCCAGTGGTAACGTCACACTAGGACCTGAAACCATCCTAAGAGATGCCGGATCCAGTGTCACTAGGACCAAAATGTGATGCGCAGAATTACCACTCAGTGAAACAAGAGTGGTGGACTAAATTAATTGACCGTCAAACCTAGGATAGAGAATGTGGCTTAAGGGCTAGAGTGTCTGACTTTGAAGTGGGGGAACCAGGTTCAAGTCTTGCAGGAGGCTCAAGCATTTTGTGGTTTTGTGCAAATCACTTAATCTCCCTGTGCCTAAAATGATGCGTCTGTCTATAATACAACTGGTGCTCATTTAAAGTGCTCTAATAGCTTTCGGTCGAGTTTGCGCTATATAAAACTACAAAAAGAAATACATATGCTCGTGAAGTGGAACAGACACCTGACCTGAGGGCATATTGTCAAGGAGATATCGCAGAGATATCGGCACTTTATCACAGCCAAAGTCGCGATAAAGCTATCACCCCATTCACAAGCTGGTGCTAAGAGCCCATAGCACCAGTTTACCCGTGATAGCAACCGCAAAAAACATCGCCACAGATGACTCCCGCAACTATCGCTAATGAGATGCCGAGTAGGCGATCCCATGCAAAAAGCCACAACAACACCACTCCGCAACATTCAGAACGACCAGCCAGGTCAGTGATAAGAACCCAAAACAGGCAATAAGGCATGTTAGCAGCAGGAAATTAACACCAGCTCTGAACTGGTGTAAAGTGCGACGACACCTTGCACTAGAAAAGGGAGCCAAGGCCAGAGCCACACATGAAGAGCAACAGATGCCATGGAGCCACTGATCATGCAGGTGGAAGCCCCAACAGGGCCACAACACCCACCGCCACCCCCCGACCTCCTCCATGGACCAACACCGAGGCAGCGCAGACCCTCAGAAAATGCACCAACCTCACAGACCCAATGTAGGAGAGTAGGGTCTGCAATCCTATGATCACCCAGACTTTCTGGTTTTGTTTCACTGGTTTACGACTTTCTCGGGCTGTGGGCCTGCTAATCAGACCCACAGCCTAGCTGTTCTCTCACTAAATTGATGTGTGTACCTTAGGTGCATTACCCAATTGGAACGGGCCACCCTGTCAGACCCTGTAACTCAGGGCATCGGTGTACCCAGGGCCTACCAGGGGCTGAAGCATGTATTATGCCACCCCTGGATGGCCATCTAAAACTGACACAACTGGCTGCACGACAGCTGGGGCAACGTGGCGTACTCGCCCGTTGCTGTAGGTATAGTATCCCTATATCTAACCCTAAAATGGACACCCGAGTTCCTATCAGCCACTCCTATGGCAGGCCTTGACAATCCTGAAGGCAGAGTGCGTGGAATCGTGTGAATTGGGCTTTGGCATGAGCCGAGCCCGGTTGCAGCTTGCGGAACCAAGACCCAATGGCTGTTCCATGATAACGCGTACCATATCGGTAACTTCGGTATCGTGTTATCAAGACATGTCGAGTAAGGTGTCATACGAATCGGGATGCTGCCCCCTCACCAATGCTGGCGACGAGGTTAGCATTCCGCCCTTCTAGAGGGACACGACATGTACGTAACTGTGAACCCCGGTTAAAGTTACCTGAAGCCTCAGCTCCACAAAATGGACGCTGCCACCACAGACACGAGTCTGACCTCCTGCTGCTGGGAGTCCTTCCAGCAAGGAGAGCTTGGACAAAGGGTTTCCTGTCCGGGGCGGTGTTCGCACCATCCCAGACAGGGTTTTGTGTATCCTGGGTAGGCAGGGCTTTA
The DNA here is from genome assembly GCF_964263255.1 of Lissotriton vulgaris. Lineage (NCBI taxonomy): Eukaryota > Metazoa > Chordata > Amphibia > Caudata > Salamandridae > Lissotriton > Lissotriton vulgaris. The sequence continues at coordinate 933,489,940 of NC_141685.1, forward strand.
CAGGAAGGTGACTGCGGAGTGGCACCCCGGTGCTCACTATGCATCTGCCGGCTAGAACCAGTTCCAGGGGCGCGCAGCCCCTGACCTGGGGAAAGTCCGGCAGGGGAGAGGGGTGTAACTACCCCCCTTCCTGGTCCCACCCCTAGGGCAGGACCTAGTCATGTACCCACCCCTTTCTTTAGGATAAAGGCCGGAGCGGGGACCCTTCCAAATTAGATCATCTTTGAATCAAGAATACTTTCTACGAAAGGACTTCGAGACTCTTCTTAAGATTTCTCCCTTGTGGCTAAGGAGTAGTCACCCTGCGTCCGCAGGCACCATCTAAGAACTCTGCGGTTTGCTGCAAGTCCTTCCTCAGGAATCCGACGACCCAGCTCGACGAGAACCGGCTTCCCTGGCACCTCTGACCTCTACCCACATCGTCAGCTCAGCTGAGATCTGTGGGTGCGACGAGACCTCGAGGGACCGGCCATCATCAAAACCTGCACGCTTTCTTAACCAGCACGACCACCGAAGGAATCCTCTGGTGAGTGCTCTGGGGTCAGAGAAGCCCCGACCCTGAGCAGCTCCAGCACCGAAGTGCAGCCTCCCAGCATCTCCACGATCTGCGTGGGGCCCTTCTGCTTTGCTGTTCAGCACGTTGTCCGATCACTAGCCGCTGGCTTGTGACTCTTTGACGACGAACGACAATCAACGTTGCTGGTCTGGTTGCTCCAGACTAGCCCTGTGCTCCTTTTTACGAGAGGAGCACCCCGGACCCTCCTGGTCCACCCAAGACGCCATTTTAGGCCCACCACGTGGCCCTGAAATCTGCCAAGGCTTGTTAGCCCAATCCTGGGCCCAGCGACGCCGACAGCATCAACCTTCGTGGGACAGCTCGCACCTCCATCCTGGTCGCCGACAACGCCTCCTGGTCCGTGAGACTGCAGAGCCTAGCGTCGCCCACTCACCTAGTCGAGGTGACGATCATCCGGTGCCCTCCTGGTACCCTCTGACTACTGGCTAGTAGTACGAACTTGGTCCCCTCTGCTTTCAGGTGTCATCTATCTCTGATCCAGGCTTGGACCCCTACGAACTATTCTCCACTGGTCGCCGGCCAGCAACTCCTTCCTTCCGGCTCCTGGCTCGTCAGCGAAGACCCCCAACGCCTGTAAGACTTGTGCAGCCGCAGCCCTTGTGGCTAGGTAACTTCGGCATTTTGGTGCCCGCATAGCCTCCTTACTTAAGGGTCCCGAGGCCCTCGCTTCCGACTTGCCTTATCGGGTCCGCCCGAGACCACTAAACTTTCCGTGCCCTCGGGCACTTGTATTAATTGTGCACTTGAAGTATTTTCCTAAGAGTTTTGTTCTGTGCTTAGTACCCTGTCCTCATAAAGAGTCCAGGACTGTTGTGATTCTAATAAATACACTGTTTATTTTCATAACACTTGTGTGGTGTCCTTTCACTTTGTGTTCAAGGGGTATGTGATGGTATAACAGCTGGCTTAACACGCCCTCTAGAGTTTAGCCCGAAGACTGCTCGTATCCACGCTACTAGGATAGCTGGTCTAAGGTTGACTTACAACCAATCACCATAAGGGTCGTTTGGACCGATGCATAGTGGTCACTAGAATAGTGAACACTGCATATCGGGCCAACTTCTCACACCCAACACCAGAGAATGTCATTGCCCACCACAGGCTCAAAAGGACAACCAACCCCCGCATACTGACCACCATTGTCCACAGGCTGACGGTACCAACACAGCTGACAACCAACATCCCACCTCAGACAAAGCTGCTGGCTGTGCTGCACCTGTTGACCCCTGGTACCCTACAACCTACAACCTCCTGAGTCTGGGGAGTCTCACAGCCAGCCCAATCCAAGTCCCTCACAACGGTTGACACCATCAGCTTGGTACCACACTATCTATACTTCCCCCACACTGCGCAGGTACATCCGGAGACCAAGCAAGGCATCTACGCCACAGCTGGCAACCCGCACATGTTATGGGCCAATTGACTGCACACATGTCCTACTTGTGCCCCCTGGCAACACCGCACACAATTACCACAACAGAAAGCGCATGTATCCCAGGCAATAACGGACCACCAGGGGATCTCCACCAATGTCAACACCAACCACCGAGGCAGTGTGCATGATCCCTACATCTTCCGACAGTCCATCACCAACCAGCGATACCAGGATGCACTGCTCGTTGGCACATACCAAATGTACACACCACACACCTCAACTCCACAATCATGCAACTCACAACTCTGGGAATGCACACGTCACAAGCTCACATACAACATGCCAAACAACATGCACACACACCAGACATGACAGCACAACCTACTGTGGGAACCTGGGCCAGCCATGCGCAAAAGCCATCAACGACATGGCACCTCAGCCACACAATAGTAAATTGTGGGATGAGGTGGGGTACGAAGTATGAAGGAGGCAAGTGACCTATGAATTAGAATGTACACAATGCCAAGTGGGGTGTGAATGTGTTAGCCAGACTGCAGAATGCAGACCACGGACATGTCCATGTCGACATATACCACTGGTATTTGGAGTGTAGTGGACATTGGACGCAACCATGTCACCCCAGCCAGTGGGGAAGATTGCGGAAATGTAGCTTGTTACGTCTCCCCCATAAGTGGGAGCGGAGTGGGCTGGCCCGGTGTATGCCAGGCCAGGGTAGGGCTGTGAATAAAAGGCACGTAACTCTGGGTTTGGTCCTTTTCCGGAATGCCCAAAGTGTCTGCCAGGGCAGCGCCTCTAACCCCACCACGAGGCCAGCATCATCACCGTGAGCGGTTTTGCCTGCAACCCTGTGCGCCTACTGCAACCCGGGAAGCTGGTCCCCGAACCAGTTTTGCCCGCCCCTGCGCACCTAGGCCTCAATTCCCACCTGCCGACACCGGCGTGTGTCAAAGAGGGCCCACTGCCTGCCAGTGCAAGCATCACGGCCTCCGCAAGTAAGGCCCGCAGTACTCATTTCTCGTTGACGTACTCTACCGGCTCACACAGCGGACTAGTAGGTCACACATTTGGAACTGAGTCTTGATTACACCATGGCAGTGAACATTATTTAAGGCAGAGTTTATTTCACTATACTCCCTTCAATGTGGTGCCACCAAGTCTGTGCATAGCATTACAACCACACATGAATGTGGGGCCGCGCGGACTACTGTCCTCGGCCACACAGCGCTCAGGTAGGTCACACAATTGGAACTGAGCATCGATTTTTCAATGGCAGAGTACATATCATTGCACGCAAGGAGAGGTGTAAGAGGAAGACGCATTGCAGTCAGGAGGACAAAAAGGATCATCTTTACAGAGGTGATCGAACACTACCGACAACTGCCCTGGTGTCACTAACTCTGTGCATCTCGAGCCAACAACACGTGACTTTGGGCCACTGCTGACTGCTGCCTCCGGCCTACACTGCGGTCCAGTAGGTCACAGAGCCTTGATTTAGCAATGGTTGAGTTCATATTAGTGTACCAGCATCATCGCAGACTGCATCCCACCCAACCCCTGTGCCACTAAGTCTGTTCCACGACATTCATGGACACTCTCTGATCAAACTTTGGTGGTGTCTGAGTCTATGGACTAGGGGGAAGGTTTCATCTTCATGTAGCTGATATTGAATTGGTGGTGGCAACAAGGCTGTAGCATTTCACTCCTCCATTTGCTGCTTCCGGACGACTACTGCCCTCCGCATCATGCCCTAGAGGACACCTTCCACTGTCACCTGTGAACATCCGCCACAGTCCCCTTGAACATCATCGAGGACCGGCTCAGTCTGCGTGGCCCTACCTCAGTGAACCGCAAGTTACCGTCACATGGTGGTGTGCCTGTGCCGTCCGCTGTGCATCCGGGGCCACTAACTCTGTGCAGCTCAAGTCAGGGACCCTGTCTTAATGAATATTGGATGGCCTTGGAGACGATGGCCTTGGGGTCATCAACGCCATGTGTCTGTGGCCCTGCACTGTCCGCTGCCTCCGGCCTCAACTGCGGTCCACCAGGGCTCACACATCCAATCGAGTCCTCACTGGCCCGGACGTGGCATCACTGCAGGAGGCACACGCCACCATCGGCAGGACCACCTCCAACCGCCATCTGCCAGAGTTGATACAGTGGTACTGGCAGACTGACGGAGTTGCCCACACCTGTCGTGGATGCCATCATCTGCCTGATACCCTGCTAAGCCCTCCAGGTGCCACTGACACAGTGCACCGCTACCCATGGACCATTACTGATTGAGTTTTGTGCTGTGGAGAGGTTGCACAGCAATGTTACCTCAAGCAGTGTGGGAGACCTGGGACGTTGAGGAAGATGATGCAGGTTTAACACACCCCACTATATCTGCATCAGGAATATCTTGAAGAGACACAGTCCTAGATATTTTCTTCACATGAGCGCACTCAGCTCTAGTGCCCCAACCACAGTGCACTGCAACTCACAGACACTTCTGTGTGCATATTGAGTGACCTCTGTACTTGCTCCGGCTCCCTCCATGTTGCTCAGTAGTTGACTCTGTTTTGTTGGTGTTTTCTGTTTCCATTTCAATGGTGTCCACTGTTCAAGTTGTTGCCAGAACCAACCACTCCTTGCAGGCTGGCTTACACTCACCCCACACACATCCAGCACAGGCATCACTGTACATGTGGCCCTGCCAATTAAGGAACTGCGTGTGTCCCTGTGGTCTTGTTGTATGCATTAGGCCCTGAGCCCTACGACATTACATTATGCAGTGTACAGGGGCGCAGACATGTCACCCAAGGATGCGGGTTAGACCTTGAACATGTAGCTTTGTCTTCACCCACTCAATACGTAAGAGGAGTGGACTGGGCCATCATACGCAGAGCCAACGTGGGTGTGTGACTGATATTTGCGTGCCCCTGGGCATGGGTCTGTACTGGGAATGTGCATCTGCATGTGTCTAGGGGGCAGTGTGGGTCTCCTTTTTGGGCTGTAGGTGGTCCCTGAAAGGTATTAGACACCCATGTATGTGATCTAGTTTGCCTTCCATGGGTTCGGACCCCACCCGCACCTGTTTGGCCACCTCCTTTTGGCATTGGGATGCCATGTGTGGGTCGGTGAGGTGTTGGGAGCCAGCCGTGCTTGCAAGTGCTTCCTGCTGTGTGGTGTGTTGCAGGGGCTGTGTTCTCTTCTATGTTGTAGCTTGGCTGCCCTGGTCCTGGTGGTGGGTTGTGTGGGATGTCCATGGGCTGTTGTAGGGCGTCGGTGTCGAAGGTGTGGTGGTCCTCTCCGGCATCACTGATGAGTGGTCGTCTCTTCTCTGCTGGAGGAGTTGTGTGTCCCTCTGCAATGTAAAGGGGAGATGCATGTTGACATTGGGTTCACATGTATGTTGGCGCATTGTTCTTGTTTACATGCAGACTGTATGACAATGTACATTGTGACTGTTTGGGAGGTACTGGGTTTAGATGCGGGACAGTGGACATTTGGACTACATGACGGATTTGAGGTTGTACACGTACATTTCCATTTCGCGGTTTCCAGCTATGGCAGATGTAGTTGGCCAGTTTCAGCGCGTCTGCGGAGCCAGTTGTGTTCTCTGTTCTGCAGTGTCGGGTGTGCGCATTGTACCACATTGTTGTCAATATGGATGTGGTGTTATTGCTATGTGTGTGTGCTGCAGTGTGCCACATCGTTGTGCATGTGTGCCATTGTGTCCATCTCCCCCCATCCCCCCAGTCCCTGGTCGTTACTCACACAGTTGTTGTTGTGTCAGGTCTTCCCGAGCTGTGTCCGGACTACCGACTCCTTGCACCGTCTCCACACTGATGACTGTTGCCTCCATTTCCTACAGCTCCTCCTGTGGCGCAGTACTCCCACTTCCTGTTGCCGTTGCTGCCTTCCTGTTGGCAGTGGCTTTGTGCATGGTTTAGGTTTTCACATCATGCTAGCACCTCTTGGCCTCCTCCATTGGCCTCCTCGACACTCCGACTGCATTCACGGTAGTCTAATTGTGGGTCAGTTGATGCTACTGTTCTGTCACCTCCGTGATGCTGATCTGGTTTTACTGTGGACTGCACCCCGTCTTTCTCTCCCTCTTCTCCTCCGCCTTCCCTGACCCCGTTGTTCCTTGCTGGTGGTCTGTGGGGCATTGGCCTCTGCGCTCGGTCAGTGTGCATCCATGTTGCTACTCACTTTGGATTGTTTCTGGTGTGTTGTTTTTGTAGCTTTTATAGTGCATTTTCCAACCAGATCCGTGGGATTTGCAGGCCTGCCGCTGTTTTTCACTGCTTTTTGTAACGCGATTGGCCTCTTCGCAGCTTTTTTTGCATTCGTGTTTCGCATTTTTGCAGCATGGCGTTGATTTTAACGTGGTCATTTGATGGGTTATCTGGAGACTATTGTATAGTACCGCCGTGTTGTGAATACTTAGTTAACACAGCGCAATTTTCCTGCGATATACTGCAATGTTGAGTGTTGCGTTAAGTTACTTTTGCGATGGTTATCACACATTCTTGAGAACATCCCCCCTGGTCTTCTGTCCCAGCTTGTAACCACTGCCATATAGCACAGGACGCCTTAGATTAGCAGCAGGGATTATCCTAGCTAGGTAAATTGATTGTAGTGCGGACTCTCAGGGACTCTTCTCATGCTAACATTTCTCAGAACGGCATCTGCCACCATCACCCCACCTAGTAAAATAAAAAACATGCGTGCAGTGTCTTTCTTTCAAGGCCTCTAGATCCTGTATTGATTTGGTGCCACTAACAACTGAGGTTTTTTAAAAAAAATTGCACTGCATACCATTCTACAGTGGCTAATGAATTTCCTGCTCTTTCAGTTGTAGCTAATGAATTTCCAGTTGTTGCCTTTCATGTTGAGACTAAATATTAACTTATTTTGAAGTATCAATGTTTAGAGGGCAGGTGGCCATTTATTATGTATGACACCTCTTGCAAGTTCTGCTTTTCTAGCCACGTAACATTGCATTCTGGGACTTGAAGTTTGACTTTTACAATTCTAAATGTGAATTTAAATACCCAGACACAGTGATTCCAGCTAAAAAACCCTTGTTCTGGACTTTTTGAAGCTGTCAAACAGACCAAAGCCACTTGGAACCATGATAACTGCAAAGACTCTAGAGAAGTTGCCTACAATCCTCCTTCTGCACAAATATATGGGTCCTTTTGGCACTGAACAGCTGATCACGTTTGTCCATAGGATGATAGGGAGAGAGGTGGGTGTAGAGGGTGGCATACTGAGCCAGAAGAGAAGCCTTCCGTAGTTCTGCTCAGCAGAGAGTAAGTCTGCAAGGCAGAGATGTCGCAATCTGAATCTCGGAGTTTGGAGCCAGACAGGGGCGACCCATCGACGCGGTCAGATGCCTCTCAGTGATGATCACACAAGGCTCGCCGTGGATGTTTTGGTGTGGTACATACTCTGAGTCAAGCTCCCATTCCGTGGCAGGCACTGGCAGTGGTAGTCACAAATTTACCACAAAAAAAGAATCCTACTACCTTCTTGACTTTTGTTCGAGCCTGTTTCTCCCAAAGGTAAGACAACCCAAAAGGATTGTTTAGGGACCCTTGCACACTCTATTGGCGTCATGCTTCGTTACCCCTGGTCCCTATAAACCAGGGAGAAGTCAATCATCTTCCAGGGAGCTGTTTAAATATTATTCCTAGCATGGTCTAAAAGATTAAAAAATAACTAAAGGACACCCCAGTTTCCATTATTCTAGGGTGCCTTTGGTGTGGTTAAAAGTTTAAATATAGGGGTGTTCTTAGGGGGGTTACTACCGTACCACTCTAACTTGTTGTCGACTTGTTTTAGTCCTTTGAAAGGCCTATCAATTAGCCCTGCAATGAGGGTTGGCCACGGGGCAACCTCTCGTGTGCAACAAACTCCCAGCTGCGCATTTTTATTGCTCCAATCTGCTGTGAGCAGACTTGGTGTTTGCTCCCACTTGCCGGGAATTTTGAAACTGCTGCAACCAAGTGAGAGCAAACACAGGTTTCCCTGTCCACACCAGTGCAAGCTGAAAAACTGCTATGTCCCAGGGCTGGGCTCCCCGGGAAATAGCCTGAGCTGGCCCTGGGAGATGGTGTCCTAATGGTCAGTAATGACCCTTTTCGTGCATGTCTGGGTCCCGGTAGATGGAGTCCGTGAGGCCGAAATGGGCCTGGGTGGAAGGCGGCGGCCCCCCTCTTCTCTGTTATAACAGCCAGGCCACTGGGGCTTGGGTCCCCAGGGCCGAAAGCGGCCCAGTGAGGGGGGCCATGTGCCCCCTCCACTTTATTTTGCAGCTGGGCCCTGATCGATGAGGGTCCCCAGGTTTGAAATCGGCCCAGGAAGGAGGGGTGCATGCCCGGTCCCCTTTTTAGGTCTTGCCTAGGCAGCACATGCTATGTCTCTTGAGACATGCGGTATCTACTGTATGGGCTTTCAGCACGCCCATCCATTTTCATTAGTTCCTTTATGTGCCTTTTGAAATTCCTTTGTTTTTCGTTAGTGAATAGTTTACATGAGTCCCACCTTTTGCTGTTTTGATCATGCCCTGGAGACTGACCCTGTTACAAGGTTCATTCCATTATCTGCCACATGTTTAATTTTAGCATGCAACTCTTTTTTTGCTGCAGCTTGTTTGGCTTTCTAAACGCGCTCCACAGAGGGCTGCAAATTATTTCCTCATCTTGTTTTCCAACTAAACAATATGCTTACTTAATGAAAGTGTACTATAAGAAGACGGTCAACAGTAGGATCAACCTATTTACATTGTTCTTTTGCCAGCTTGATTATTTGGATACAATTAAAAAGTTAAACAATTTGTTATTGCTCCATTTTACCAAAATGTAAGCAGCTTTAAGTTACGTGCTTTCAACTGTTGATGCTTTCTTTCGAATTTCAATCATTGGGTAAATAAAACCAATATCAAGGGATGCCTCCTCGTGCTCTCCAAATGCAGCATGCAATATGAGGTTACTTAACAATATACCCTGCAAGTAGACAGTGCAACAATATCACAGCACCACCTGAGCATCACCACAGCACCACCTCAGCATCAGCACCACACCATTTCAGCACCAGTTAGAGTCACTCAGTACCACTAAAGCAGCACTACCACAGCACCACCTGACCATCACACAACAGCACATGAGCACAACCACACCAGCAGAGCACCACCTCAGCATCACTAAATGCCAGCACCACCTCAGTGCCAGTGCAGCACCACCTCAGCACTAGCGCACCACCTAAGCACCAGCACAACACCACTTCTGCACCAGTGCAGCACCACCTCACTACCAGCGCAGCGCTACCTCAGCGTCAGTGGAGCACCATTGCATCAGCAGCAGCACCAGCAATGCATCACCCACCACCACCACAGCATCACTCAGCACCCCCTCAGAGCCAGTGCAGTATCACAGAACACCACCACAGCACCAGCACATTACCTCCACATCAGTGCACCATGCACAGCACCAACTCAGAACCAACTCAGCACCAATGCAGCAGCACTTCAGCAATAGCACAGCACCAGTGCAACATCACTTCAGCACTAGTGCAGCACCAACTCAGCATGACTCAGCACCACCTGAGAACCAGCACGCACAGCCTGAGCACTAGCACAGCACCACCTAAGCACCACCAAGGTATCACTCAGCACCACCTAAGTATTACTCAGCACCACCTGAGCACCACCTCCGCACAAGCACACCACCACCTCAGGATCACTCAGCACCAGTTCAGCACCACCTGAGCACCAGTGCAGCACCAACTTAGCATGACTCAGTACCACCTGAGCACCAGCACAGTACCTCCTGAGCACCACAAAAGCATCATTCAGCACCACCTCAGTATCACTCTGCACCACTTGAGCACCGCCTCTGCTCAAGCACACCAGCACCTCAGAAGTACCTCAGTATCACTCAGCACCACCTCAGCACCAGTGCAGTACCATCACTGTACCAGCACAGCACCCCTCAGCATCAGTGCAGCATCATATCAGCATCAGGGCAGCAACACCTCAGCATCACCACAGCAGCACTTCAGCATCAGCACAGCACCACCTTAGAATCAGCACAGAACCACCTCCTCATCAGTTTACCACCAACAGTGCAGCACCAAATCAGCTTCAGAAAAGCAACCCCTTAGCACAAGTGTAGCAGCACCTCAGCACCACCGCCACATCAGTACACCACCACCAGCGCAGCCCCACCTCAGAATCAGAACAGCCCTACCACAGCAGCAGCCCAACCCCACCTCATCAGCAATTCAGCACCAATGCAGCACCACTTCAGCATCAGCGCAGCATCATCTCAGCATTGCATCACTCAGCATCACTCAGCACCACCTGAGCACCAGCTCATCATCTGATCACCACCCCACCCCACACCCCCACCTTAACCTCACTCAGCAGCACCTCAGCATCACTCAGCACCGCCTCAGTATCACTCAGCATCACCCGTGTATCACCACAGCACCACCTCAGAATCAGCACAACGTCATCTCAGCATCACTACAGCAACATTTCATCTCATCAGTGCACCACCACCAACCAGTGCAGCACCAACTCAGCATCAGCACAGCACCACCTCCACATGAGTGACCCGCCACCAGTGTAGCACCACCTCATTATAAACGCAGCATCACCTCAGCACTGCACCAACTCAGCACCACCTGAGCACCAGTGCAGCACCACCACTTCAGCATGACTCAGCTCCACAGCATCACTCAGCTCAACCTCAGCACCACCCCAGTATCACTCCTCACTTGAGCATCACCTCCACACCAGCACACCACCACCTCAGCCTGACTCAGCACCACCTGTGTATCATTCAGCATTACCTAAGCATCTCCTCTGAACCAGCACACCACCCCTCAGCATGACTCAGCACCACCTCAGCATCACTCAGCACCATCGCAGTATCATTCAGCATCACCTACGCAACAGCACCCCACCACCTCAGCACCGCTTCAGCATCACTCAGCATCACTTCAGTCTACCCTCAGAATCTGGCATCTTTTGATTCTTCCCTACGGTCCATCCAATGCTGGTGTTGTAATTCAGGTACTATTTCCGAACCTCCACCTTCCTGTTGTATATCCTCCACCCCCATAGTAAAACAAACAATCTATAATAAACAAGCATTAGAACATGCAGGAAGAAGTTGCTAGCAAAACAAGGACTAAACAAATAGAAGTCATTTTTTATGTTGATTCGAATTTTAATAGGATTGTTCAGTTGTACATAATGTCTTCTCGGTTATTTATAAGGTAACAAATGCTTATAAATCAATTTTATTATATCTTTTCAACATGCTGCACAGTAGCCACAATTTTCTAAAGCATAGCTTAAAGACATTGGGAAAGCCAATAGCTCTAGCTAAACACTTATAAGGCCGCAAACGAGAAACCTATTGGCTATGCCATTGCTTGTCTAATAAGGTCGGGTTCAGTGAGCTTGGCTGCCCGGAGCCGTAATTGACATGGTAGGGGGCAAAGCATGGCCCCCCTCCCCCAACATATATCTAATACCCCCACTCCCCTAGGGCCTAGCCCACCCAGGAAGAATTTTAAAAAAACATAGCAGACAGTGCTTCTTTTCTTTTCAAATTTTGCCGCGGATCCTCTGTGAATCCACAGCAAAATTTTAAAAAACATTTTTGGAACCAGGCGAGGTCCTTGTGAGTACGAATAAAGAGTTGGACAAAGGATATACTAAAAGGAAAGGGAACTTTTAGCGTTAAGAATAGAAAAAAAAGTGGTACATGCTGGTTTCCCTTTGCAATTTTTTTTTAAATATAAACCGGAAATCTGGGAAAATGCAGTTTCCCCCAAATTACAGAATTGAATGAAAAAAACATTCTTTGAAATCATTCTGAAAGTAACATCTAAGTGATTTTAGGCAGAGGTCAGCCTATGGAACCCCTAATGACTGAGAGAGAGAGGAAATTAAGCACAACCAATTCTCGCCAGATTGCGCTCTCTCGTGAGATACTCAGAGGCAGGGAGGCAGCACAGCAGGTTACTCAAATGAGTCGCAGTCTCCAGCCTCACCTGTCCAAAGGTTTTGGGGGTTGCATCAGTCTCAAAAGCTTCATCCATGCCAGTATCAACAGGCGCATGCATCTCTTGGTTAAAAGTGTACTTCATATTGGATATTAGGAGTAGACGAGCCACCAAAAACTCGAGCCATGCTCAGGCCTCATGGCTGACTCTGGCTCAGCTCAAGGTGCTCGGGGAACATCGAGCCCACAACGAGCCGAGTTTCACAGGACGCAATGTGGCCTAGTGACTACATCCGCCAACCATGTATCTCCGGGAACTGAGTTTGAATACCAGCAAATCTCACTGTGCCCAAAACAAAAACTGTAACATAGTCTGTGTCTATTCTGAAGCACTGCTACTTCCTTGGACAAGGTTCCTGCTATGTAAATAAAATGTAGATTCTGGCTGTCACCCAGACTCTGAATCTCATCCTCCAACAATTGCACAAGAAGCATTAAACTTTGATGTCATAAAGAGATACCATCTACTGACACAGGTGCAGAGTCTGAAACTGGACAATATGGTGTCAATCCTAGTTTGACCAGATTTAGCAGTGTCGGACTGGCCTATAGGGCAATCAGAGCAGTGCCCAAAGGGCCAGTCTGACAGATCCGTCTGAGGGCCGTTTGTTTGACTGGATGTGGGCCTTTCTTATGGTCTGCTAGGTTGATGTTTAGTGTTCTTTTCCCAGATATTTAAAGAAACACTGATTTCACCAAGCTGAAATCCATGCAGTCTTCCATTCCTTGCAAAACACTTATGCAGAGTGCCTTTACAAGTTCAAAACTGCCCCAACTTGCAAGCTTGGGACATTTATTTTTGCTATCTAATTCACTAATGAGGCCACTTTTACTTCTCTCCCAGTTGGACTCTGAAATGGGTTGATCTTGTGCAAATGCTTCATTTCAAGGAGCCTCCTTTTTGTTCACTATCACACGTGACAGTGCCTTCAATTACACGAGTTTAGAATGTGTGCTGTCCAAAAAACTTGCTTTGATTTAATAGTTATAATATTGCCAGGTCTATAATCTGAATCTAAGCAAAATTTAAGGTATACCTGAAAACTGACTTGCCTCTTAGTCCACCAATGGCATTGTTATCAGGGCGGGAGCAGAGATCTTTCTAAGTTCAATTTTTAGAGCACACATTTGAATAAGTACTTTTCAAATAATCTGGTATAAATTGGAAAGCTTCCGCTTGTTAAAGAAATAATATTACCCGGACTGACCCCAGTCGTGTCTTTTGCTGGCTGTCTGCGACGTCACTGTCTTTGAAGTTGCCTCGCGTCTCCATGGCTAGCCATGCGTAGCTCTGCGTGGGAGGCGTGCGTAAAGACGACGTCCTGGCTGGATGTGTGTACTGGTTACGTCAGGGACAGGGAGACTTGGCCCAATTTCCCCAGTTTATAACAGCTTCAGAAAAATATGTTGGCTACACTTTTCATTTTTTGGCAGGCGGGGAGCTCTTTTCTCTCCTTGCCAACTACCTTCGAATCAATGCCTAAATGCATTACGTTGTTTGAAGCCACTCACTTACATTTTATGCAACTCAGTGTTATAAGCAGTGTTCGAAGTGGGGTGGGGGGATCTGAGGGACACCATGTCCCCCATACTTTTTTACTTTTAGAAAAATAGTTTCCCAACTTTTAATAAAAAAAAATACAACAGGCAGTTCATTCCGACAGCTGAAGTGCTTGATCTGAAGTGTAAGGCAGGGAGACTCCAGTGCTGTGCAACCGATGGAGGAGCAGACAGCTAAACAAGCCGTCTTGCCAGGGTGCCTGCTGCCTGATAGAAATTTAAATAAATGTGCGCAAGTGGTCAATCTGTTAATGTAAAGGGTGCTAGGAAGCCGTATTGGCTTTAATTGATTAAATCACTTGAAGCTTCCTGATGACACACATATATTCTTTTTGAGAGGTAATGTAAGGGCGCTGCCAGATAAGCTGCGGGTTGTGTGCTTTCAAAAGACAGCTATAAGAAACATCTGCATCCTGATGATACACATTTATTCTTTTTGAGGGGTATTGTAAGAAAGCTACAAGCTAGGCTGTGAAGTGTGTGCTTTTAAAAGACATTCATAAAAAAAAGACTGCACTATGTACAGCCTGCAAAAAATCTACGGGGCAGATCTACAAGCCCCTTGCGTCACTTTTGCACCACTGTTGCTTCACTTTTGTGATGCAGGGCAGCGTAAAAGTTGCGGCCCATTTACAACGTGCCGCATCTGGGGAGATGCGTCACGTTTTAAAGCCCTGCGTCACATTATACCCGCACCAGGTATAATGTATGCAGGGTAGGCGTTCCCATGCAAAAAAGCCACGTAGAACTGGTGCAGTGAAATTTACAAGATTTCAACGCGTCTCTCTATGCCTTCCCTGCGTCAAAATCCCTGTGCCTGCTCAGACCAGGCGTAAGGATTGATGCAGGGCACTTTACATGGGACCTACCTATGTTTTCTGGCGCATTGCTGGAGTTGCGTCACTTTTGTGACAAACTTCAACAATGCGTCACTTTATCTTCAACTGATGCGTCAGAATTTTTAACGCATCTTTAATTCCTTGCGCCATGGTGCACTGTATTGTAAATACAGAGCATCCATGGTGGCGCAAGGACATTTGGAGGTGACGCAAGGAAACTGACGCATCTATGCAGATGAGTCAGTTCCTTGTAAATCTGCCCCTCAATTTGGAAACATTTTTTATCTTAAACAGTTTACACATTTTGTAGAGTAGAGGTCTATCTTCTACTGTGCGTAATGCAAGTTTAAAATAATTTGCATGTTTACAGTGCTTTCTGTCACAGACTGGGACCTTGTAGCACTAAACATACACAAGTTACTATTCTCCACTACATCAACCAAGATTCAATTCAGTGGCTCTCTGGTGCAGTGCACTAACTACTAAAGGTTTCATAATATATGGCAGTGTATTTCCCACTGAATCACAGTTCCCATACTTTTCAGTATACTCTTCGACCACTGGTTACTGGGCTGTCATTGGCAATCGTTGTTTGTGTTTCAACAGCGGCGGCTGGCACAGGTAAGCGCGGTGAGGCGGTAGGGTGGGGGCAAGGGCGGGGTATGTTGGGGGGTGGAGAGTCGACAGATGACGGAATGCGATTAATTATATATATAAATAAATAATACCTATTCCGTCATCTGCACGTGTCACGCGCTACCCTCCTAAGGGTTCGCTCTTTCGGCCACACCCTACCTGCTTCCTTGCCCGCCTCATCCTCCAGCCCCACCAAGCGTATGTACAACACATAATCTCTCCCGGGTATTCCCTGGCAGACGGCCGCAGACTTACCTCGCTCTCCTCATTAGAACAGCTCCAAAAGGGTAGGGCGGATGACTGCTCTGGGGCCTGGCCGACACTCGGGCTCAGCCATATTCTAGCAGAACAGGAACTCGAAATATTTCCATTTTAATGTAAACATCTCCCGCTAGACTCGCTTCCTTCCAGGCATCTGAAGGAGCACAACTTAGATCTTTGAAAGTAAGTCAATACAAATAAAATGTGGGCAATGCTGCTAAAAGATCAGGCGGACGTCAAAGAAAAGCAGTTATTTTGAGTGAAAAAACTGCAAGTCGTTCCAGTGTACAAGGTTCATTTCAGTCTGTGTTCGTTCTTCAGTGAACACGCTCTGGGTCCTCTGGGGTGCGTGCAGCTGGGTTTGCGGTAATGGAGACAGTTCTGCTGTTGGCTGGTTTCCCAGAACAAGCGCTTTTGGCCCCGTCACATCTCAGGTGGATTCACAAACAGATGCTGTGAGATGCTCGTGGTAACTGAGAGAGGCCTCGTGCTCGCCCTCAAGACCCAGAGGGAGTGAGTGAAGCCTGGTATGGCTGCTTGAAGCACAGGGTCAGTGTACAAAGATGACTCGGGGATAGAAGGCGCATTCTGGGTACACGAGGCACTACAAGAACCACTGTGCGTTCTCAAAACCAGTGTGGACCGGAAATGGCCTTTGTGGATATTTCGGGCCAGAATGGGCAATCCTGGTGCGGACGACCTAGGACTGATATAACTGCTGGAGGCTGATGATGCATGCACTAAAGACGTAGGGGCATATTATCAAGGGCATTATCGCCGAATTAGCGGCACTTTTTGCGGCTAAATCGGCGATAATTTCATCGCCCTATTTACAAGCTTGCGCTAAGCCTTGTTAGAGCTAGTTTCCATGGTTTTGCTCCCGTTTTCTATCGCCTTGCATGCCACCTCTAATGACAAGCAAAGTAGGCGTTACAGAGCAAAACAACATGGAAATAGTCGCTAACAAGGCTTCTCTTTATTTACAAGCCTTCAGCAGACCCGCTTAGGGACAATAATTATAACACCTGCTTTAAAGGTGACTTAGACATCTAAATAATGGGAGGTGGATTGCAGGGTTAAGGTCACAGGGGCATATCAGCAAGGATTTCCTTATCTCCAAATTTTATCTCGGATTTTCAAGCGATAATGTCGCTTTTCGCCGCTATTGCTGGATTTCATAACACCTCAGAGATAATCGTTGTTAATAATGCGTTGAAATCCAGCAATAGCCGGCATTAGAAATAATAGCGCTAACAGCGCTTTGCGGTATTTATCTCAATGTGTTGATAATATGTCCCGTAGTTGTGCGACTATAGGCCCTATGTGTGTACTGGCGGTCAAGCGTGGGCACCTCACGATCAATGTTATCGCTTAACGCCAGGTGTTTACACTCTAGAGTCTGGACTTGTGCTCGAGCCCCAGAGTGGGAGCTCATGGGCCGGCCTGCTGTAAACACACTAGACCAGCAGTAGGTGCTCGAGGTACCATGGGAACACTTGAATCTATAGTGGTCGCATGAGGCCTGATGTCAGACTTCAGGCCTGGTGTGGGCTTTCCAGTCCCAATGCGGACTCTGCAGGCCGAGAGTGGTAGCTGTAGGCCCACTGTGGGCGTTTGAAGTCCAGCGCGGAATATAAGACCCACAGTGGGCAGCACGACTCAGCAGGAGTGTTTTAGCTATGTGTGCCCATTCAATGCCCTTTATAGAAGCCAGAGCACTGGTGTGTGTGTTTGAGGTACGCTTTGGACGTAAAAGACCCAGGGGTGTATTTTAGGGTTACCAACTGGCAGGGTGCAAATTCAGGACGGTCAGTGTAAAAATTCAGGACAAAGGGTCAAAATTCAGGACAAAAATTCAGGACAGAAGGTCAAAACTCAGGACAAAAATTTGGGACGAAACATAAGTTTTACAGACATATCAGAGGAGGTGGCACAATAATATATAAGTAAGTAAATAGACAACCAAAATAAATACAAGTCAAAATAAGTTTATATAAGGTTGATCCAATCGTGCACTTCACAGTTTTTCAGTATGCGCGCAACTTTGCAAAACGACATCGGGCCCTTTCTGCAATCAAGATTTGTGCTAGTAACAATAACATTAATAAATAGTATTTTTTATTTGTATGTTGAAATCTGTCTTTTAAATGTACAGTGAAAACGGTGTTAGTTATTTTATTTGTATTTTCTCCAGCATGGCGCCAAGACAAAAGCAGAATGCTTTGCCCTAGTCCCATGCAGGAGAAGGCACCCCACATGCTGTCACTACCATTGGGCCCATTAGCACTTATAGAATGACAATCAACTGCATTCTCAGACTGACAATGGGCAGCTCCACAGTCTGCACGAGGGAGGTCCGGGGGTGGGGGGATCGCGGCTGCAGGGAGCCTCTTCAGTTTAAAAGGTAAGAGCGAGAGGCCGGAGTGAAATCTTCTTAACTCACCTGGGGCCTCTCGCATGGGAAACAGCATTCCTTTCTGAGATTTCCCATTTCGATTTTAGTATGATGTCTGTAAGGCGTCCGTAATTTGGGATCCCCAAATTACGGACGACTTGTGACATCATACTAAAATGACAGACAATCCCTGAAATTTACGGACGGTTGATCACCCCAGTGTATTTAGCAAATGTTCTGCGTCCCTCCGTGCCATGCAAGGGGACGGAAAACTGGAAAACTGTTCATGCGATTTACTAATCCTTGCAGGACCACCTTGCATGGCCCTGTGTGGCTTGGTTAATCTGGAGTAATGCAAGACAGCCCGTGACGCTCCCTTAGGTTTCTCCACCACAGGGAAACGTTCCATTAATCAGCAACACTTTTGGAGACTTTTAGAAGGCTGTTTTTTTAGTAAATGGCATTTTTTGTCAGAGAATGAGTGGAAAACTACCTTTGTGGGCCCAACATACATTGGCTAATGGTCCTTGTGCTTTGCAACACATCTTGAACTTTTCAACAAGTTTTCTTTGTCATTCCCAATCACCCCAGTGTAGTTTATTCGAATTGAGTTATGTTTTTCGTCTGTCATTAGGAGCATCAACAAGGGAACATGTAAGAAGTTTAACATGAGTGAAACAACTTCGCGGATAAACGTGGACAAAAATGCTCTTGATCTAGATACAAACTATACACTTGACCTTTGTTTTATGAAAGCGTAGGAAAGTGCCCTTTTTGTGTGGCGCCCCCCACGCTTTGCTCTAATGATGATAGTTAAGACTCTGAAAGTGCACTGGGGCCTGCTGCATGCATGCTGATATGTATGAATGGGTAACTCCAATTGGCAAAGACTTTAACCCCCTTATAAGTCCATAGTATATGTAACCAGTGGTTCACAGGACAGGTTGGTAAAGGGGTCAGCAGGGTCTGAAGCACTGCTTGTCCCACCCTGAGCGACCCAAGTAAACTTTTGCTAGCAGGCCTGCCATTGCAGACTGCGCGAACACTGTAAACTGCTCCAACTCAACTTTGCCTTCAATGCACTATTCTTAATATATGCCATTCACCCCTAAGGAAGAGCTCCTAAGCCCAGGAAGAAGGGTGTATTATATTAAAGGTGTGGACATGTACGTGAAAGCTTATATGTCCCCATGCTGGCCTTTACCATTACTGGACACTATAAGTGATAGAACATCCATAGGATAACATGGTTTGGCACCAGAGCAAACCTGAGGTTGGCAGCTCCATTATGGTACCACCTAAGTATGTCATGTTTGGTATCAAACAATGTGCCTACTTACCCCAACAGGAATCTTGCTTCTAGTATGATGCGGTAATGTAGTGTGCCCCCTCGAGGGCTACATTAGAGGTTGTCCACTTAGACACCCTAGCTTTTCCGGCTTTCTGGCTAACATCCTGCACTTGCTGCTGCCAAGACAGGAATCTGAACCTCTGCCAGGAGGTGTCAACTCTCCCAGGTTTCAGAAACAAAGGCCTGGAAGGGAAGGACATCACATTTTCCTCCCTGACAAGATGGCTAGTGATGTGGCATATCAAAGCAATTAACTTCAAAGGCTGCTTCACCTGTCAAATGCAACCAGTCAACCCATCAAATTAGAAAACAGCCTTCCCTCTAGCCCCAGGCACATGTGAACATGGGCAGGCGGGAAAAATATGTATTCAGGAGGTGTACACTCCCAGAAGGCTAGCCACACCTCTATGGTGGGTTACCTGGTCTGTACAGCTAAGGAAGGCTTCTGCCATTTTTAAAAGTGATAGAATAGACCTGAGTCGAGGTATGGGAACCCTCATGCACTACATAGCGCCATCGTTTCCCCGCAGCACAGGGTGCTGCTGAGGCAGACGGAGACCACAAGCCCCAATATACACTGCGCCTTTAGGCGCAAACACCAGAGTTAAGGGGGAGGAGCCTCCATGTGCTAGATAGCGCCATCACTTCCCAGCTGCACAGAATGCTGCTGAGGCCAACAGGGGGGGACCATAAACCTCAAGATACACTGCACCTGGAGGCACTTGCACATGAGTCGAAGGGGAGGAACCCCCCCATGCAAAATAGTGCCATTACTTATGGGACACGTGGGCCGCTTCTAAAATTGTTATAGTATCTAACATCCATTGCCATAACAAGTATACACCCTTAGAGGAACCCAGCCTCCAACTACCCTCTTCGGATAATATACAGTCTGATATATTGCCATCTGAGCAGGCTACTGACACTAATGCTACAAACTTCTCAGAGGAAGGATGTCTAAGCTCCTTGTATCATGACCTATCTGAACTCAGATTTCTAGTAGAGAAACTTATCACTATAATGGATGATTTGACAAATTACAACAAATGACAAATTCCCATTGCAAAAGTGGGGCGGAAAGTGATCAATGGGAGATCACCAAACAGTGTATCAATGACTCTGATGCAGGCAATTCCTTAATGTTATGTATTATCCCCTCCAAGCACACAAATTAACCCCAATTCCTGCTTCCCTGGTTAGTCCAACTCCTCCAGATGGAGCAAACTTGGGGTTGCCCCCACTAGTGCGAGCTCATCGCGTTATTCGCAACCATGATAACAATCCCTCTATTCCAACTAGTAAAAGAACCTTCCTGTTGCCAACCCAGGTGAGATGTTGTGCTAGTCGCCCAAGTGTTCAATTGCCGCATCCGAATAGCTTGTTTCCATCAGGAAAACCATCTCTTAGATATTGTACTCTTCTGGGTGGCCATTTCTCCCATGCAGTGGCACCTAGTCTGACCAACAAGGTAGTAGGCTTGACCCCTGTTCCTAAACTTTCTACTAGAGCTTTTGAAGATTCAGAATCTCTTATTAACAAGGCCATACACTGGATTAGAATCAAACGTAAGTGCCTATTGATAATTAGGTCTGACATTACATATGCCAAAAAGTGTCCATTGAGATCAACTCTGTATGATTTTATTACTGTGAGGCTAATTGACAGGGCACTGGTGGGTGGTCTTATTAACCTAGAATTACTTACCAGTCAATCAGTTGGCCCTACTTCCTCAACCATCAGGTTCAGGTTTCACCCTCCACAAGGGCCAGAAATATTTACTCCAGCAGGGTTGCACAATACTCCTTTTAGTACCCCTGCAAATGCTGGACTAGCGGGGTTAAGTACTGATGCAATCGATTGACTGAACTCCCCTACAGGGATTTTATTTACCAATCTAGGCACAGGCGCTAACGTCACATTGGGACCCCATAAAATAAGTTTATGCACTATGCATGTACCAGTGATGGAGGTGGGGTGTTTGTATTCTAAGTCCTCGAAGAGCCAGTTCGTGAGGAACCAGGAATACATCTCCAGGTAAAATGTAGGCTTTGAGACGAGCCATAGTGTTGGGATTGTCTCATCAACGCTCTTCTCTGTCATCTCTTGGTTACCTGGTTTATATAAATTCTTAACTCTGTGATTCTGAATGGGGCTCCTGCATAGAAAATGTTGATTTATGTTAATTTCAATAAACGTGGTCGACTGAAAAGGTACATGGGTTCAACATTTATAGCATAGAGGCCACTCCATCTCGGAAATGTGGTTGTGCTTCTGGGGGGTTATTGGTTCTGATCAAAAACTCTTCCTCTTGTAGTCACACTATGTTAAAAATGGATTCCCTTGATTTAATAGGGGTGCTTTTAAAGTTCCTCTCAGGTCTGAGCAAGGTAATTTTTAACATGTATATAAGATCGGTACCGGGTAGTAATGATTCACCTACTGTAGCACTCTTGGATACCCTTATTGAATCCCAGCAGAAGCACACCAAGATTATAGTTGTTGGTGATTTTATTGTCACCTTTGAGCCCTCTGCCTGTATAAATGAATTGATTGAGCATGAGGATGAACAATGGAATATACCTATATTCAGGTCTGTCTTAACATCATTATAGGCCCCCAGGCAAAGCAGTGCAGTGGCCCCTGCCTACACAACCACTCACAGGCATAAAAATGTTTAACGGAAAATTTGTGTTAAATTCAGGTCTGTATGGGGCCCCTATACTCATGAGCCCCCTGGGCAACTGCCCAGTGTGCCATTGCGTTAGGACGACACTGCCTATATTTAGTGGCTCTACATTTGACATTTTTCCAATGTGGTGTTCCAGTTAGCCTTGGTTGTGGCGGGTAGGGGACTTGGAGCCTGCAATGGGTGAACCGGTTCTGACCTAGAGGCCGCACCGATGCTAAGGAGAAGGGCTTATCGGAGTAACATTGGCTATGTCCTTGTTGATTTGCACTTATGGCCCCTCTTTGAGGATATGACCATTGATAATCACACTGAATGCGATCACAAGTCCTTGATCACTACTTTCGAGGGAGTTCCCTTTGATAGATCCGCCAGCTTGAACAAAACCCAAGTGCCTCTTCCGCTGTAAGCCAACAATTATCGCCAAGTTTCTTGGCCTCAAGTTTTGTCTAACCTGAAAATGACGGCGGAGATTTAGCATCAGTTTGTTGAATACACTGCCGATTTTGATGGGTGCCTTGAAGAAGATATTCCCATAATGGAGATTTGTGCTAATCTATTCCCCAAATTGTAGGAATTGCTTTATAAAAAGGTTTCGTATAATCCACATCCTTGTGTCAAAGCAAAGCCTTGGTACAACCATGAATTCGCTGAGACCAAAAGAGTTCTGCACGATTGGATTGCTTTCTCACCCAGAAATCAGAAAGGCTAGATACCAATACAAACAGATATTAGAGAAGGCGATGAGAGCCTGGGAAGATAAAGCATGGCAAGATCTAGTACATGCAGCCACGTCAAGTAACAATAAAGCATTTTGGCAAGGACTGTCTCATTGAAGCCCTAAAAACCTTTCGCAATGTTTCGCTATATCCAACCTGATGAATGGGTTTCTCATTTTACCTCTCTGTTCTCTAAGGCTGATACTCAATCCCAGGATCATGACTCTTTGGCAAAATTATGACTCTTCACTAAAGATCATCTTCACTGATCTACTAAAATCATACAAAAAATCTATTATTTTGGCCAAATCCTCTTATTACTCTCAGAAAATCATTAGCTCTGCATCAAAAACAAAAGAAATTTTCTCCATTGTGGCTGAACTTTCCCTCCCTGACCATGTCACGCCTCAGCCTCAACCTTCGCAGGCTCTGTGTGACTCTCTAAACTCTTTTTTTATTGATAAAATCTCTATCATCAAAAACAATATCCCCCCTACTACCCTGCCCCAGGTCAGCGTCCTCCCGTCTTCGAATCTTTGTTCTCTGCTTGAATTTCCCCCTATTTCTCTGGATATCTTTTTCTCGATACTACAGGCTGTTGGCTCCGGTTCCCCCAACGACTGCTGCCCCCCCAAATTTTAAGAGACGCCTTTATGGCCTGTCCTGGTCCTCCTCTTGACCTGCTGAACCGCTCACTCGCTACAGGCTCTGTCCCCGATGCTTTCAAAAAAGCAGTGGTTGTACCCATCTTGAAAAAACCTGGATCTGACCCTGCTGTCTTAGGTAATTATCGACCTATCTCCCTTCTCCCCTATTTGGGGAAGGTATTGGAGACTTACGTCACTCGTTGCCTGAGCGCTTTCATCGAGGAAACTCATTTTCTTGATGATCAGCAGGCAGGCTTCAGACCGGCCCATTCTACGGAGGCAGTGGTGGTAGCGGTTATGGACGCGCTGAGACAGGGGGCTGACAAGAACTTGGCCCAGGCCCTGGTGTTATTAGATCTCTCGGCCGCTTTTGACATGGTCGATCATGTCATTCTGATCGACCGTGTCAGAAATGCGGGCATCCAGGGCCTGGCCCTGTCATGGATCGGGTCCTTCCTTCAACATCGTTCCCAATCGGTTCAGCTGTCCACCTTTTCTGCCCCCCAAATCTCACTTTCCTGTGGTGTCCCTCAGGGTTCCGCCTTGTCCCCTCTCTTGTTCAATCTATATATGCAGCCCCTTCTTGCCTCTCTTCGTCACTCTTCTGTCACCATCTTCAACTACGCAGATGATCTGCAACTAATTTTCCCCATCGATTCCTCCCCTCTCTCTTGCTCCAACTTTCAATCAACAATGCTCACCATCTACGAGTGGATGAACTTCAGCCAGCTGAAGCTCAACCCCAGCAAGACAGAGTTGGTTTTGATCGGTGGACCTACGCACCCTTGGACTCCTAATTTTTGGCCCCAAGCCCTTGGTTCCCCCCCTGCCCAGTTAACTCTGTGAACAGCCTTGGAGTCATTATTTCTAGCGACCTATCGATGCGGCTCCAAATCAACGCTGTCACCTCGGCCTGCTTCTATCATCTTCGCAGAATTGGGAAAATCCGAAGGTTCCTATCACCAGAGGCTCTTATCCTTGTCATCATGGCCCTGGTCACCTCACGTATTGACTATGCCAACTGTCTGTACGTGGGGATTCCCGCATACCACCTTCACCGGCTCCAACTGGTGCAAAACCAGGCAGCCAGACTGGTTTTTCAACAGCCTAAATACCAACATGTCACGCCTATGTTGAAAAAACTACACTGGCTCCCGGTTGCGCACCGCTGCATCTTTAAAATGGGATGCACTGTTTTCAAATCTCTATCTGCTTCCGCCCCTGCCTTTATTTCTCTCAGTCTTCATCCTCACGTCCCCTCCCGACACCTCAGGTCTTCCGCCCACAATCTCTTAACCACTCCTAGGTTTAAAAGTAAGAAACACGGTGGTGCCTGCTTCTCTTTTCTTGCCCCGTCCACCTGGAACTCTTTTCCCCTCTCAATTTGGCTCACCCCTGACTACATTACTTTCCGTAAACACTTGAAAACTTACCTGTTTCATCTTGCTCACGATTAGCCGCCCTGCCTCCCCTGCGTCCTCTATCCATTTGTCTTCTGAGCGCCATGAAACCAATTGGTGATTGTGCGCGGTAACAAGTATATTTAACATAACATAACATGTAATTAGGCCTCACTCAGCGTTGTTACGTCTCATTTAAGCAGTCAGGAGATTTTCAGTCGCTCCGATGCCAGAAGAGCTAGAGACCATCGTAAGTTGGCAACGTCCCCGGGCCCTGATAGGATCCCTGGTGATCTTTTCAAACACGAGCCACTAGTCTGGTCTAGCTATATGAACCTTCTGAACAATGCTGTTGCAGCTGGCAATGAAATTCCTGACAATTCCTGACAATCAGCATTTGTAGAGCGCAGCACTCTCACCCCTGGGCTTATCTGGGCTCTGGGGTGCGAGGTCTCATTCGAAAAGCCAGGTCTTGAGGAAACAGTGCTGAGAGGGAAGAAACGAGTAGAAAAAGGCAAAACAGAAGGCAGAAAAATGAGCGAGTAAAAAAGACAAAACAAAGGCAGAAAAATTTGCAGTAAATGTAAAACAGTGCAAACAAACGAGAAGAAAAGGCCAAACAGAGGGCAAAAAAAGGCAAAAGTGAGGGCAGAAAAGGCAAAACAGAGGCCAGAAAAATTAGCAGAAAAGGCAAAACAGTGGGCAAAAAAACTAGCAGAAAAGGTGCAACAGAGCAAGGAATGAGCAGAGGAGGCACAAACAGAGAGCAGCAGGTAGACAGGCAGCAGAGGGTGGTGGACTGAGGGCAAGCTGGACAGGAGAACTGTGTCGCTGTGGGAGCTGGCATGAGGACCTGCTCAATGGGGTCATGCTGCAGCCTTCATTAAGAAGGTCCTGGGGGGAAGGCGGTGCAGAGGGTGTGAAATGAGGAGGGAAACAGGGGGAGGAGGGAAATGGCTGGAAGAGGGAAGAAACAAGCAGAGAAAATGAGCAGAAGAGGCAAACTGGAGCAGAAGAAGGCAAAACAGAGCGCAGAAAAACAAGCAGAAAAGACAAAACACAGCAGAAAAGGCAAAACAGCTCAGAAGATGGCAGAACAAGGGGCAGAAAAAAAAGCAGAAAAAGGCAAAACAGAGGGCAGAAAAATGATAAGCAAAAGCAAAACAGAGCAAGACTTGATCAAAGGAGGCACAAACAGAGAGAAGCAGGTAGACAGGTAGCAGAGGGTGTCAGCCTATGGGCAAGCTGGACAGGAGAACTGTTGCAGGGGGAGCTGGGATGATGGTGGCTATCCTTCCAACTTTCACCCCATCACTCTTAGTGACATGCTATTGAAGATCTTTGCCAGGCAAGCACTTGATAAACTATTGAAGACTGGATGAATGAACACCAGATAATGTCTACTTTCGTGCTAAAGCTAGAACTATTGTTCAGGTGTTCTGGTTTGCCACTTTGTATTAGTAATGCGTCTCATTAAATAAACAAAATCTTTGTATAGCGTTTGTCGACTTCCTAGCAGCTTTCTACCTTGTCCCTCAGGACAAGCTAAATGGAAAACATTTACATAGTCAGTAGCTATCTCAAAATATCAGGGCAGGAGGCATGGAGGAGGTGAGAGGTCCCGTCTAAAGATGTGGTAGGATGAAGCGCCTCAGATGGACTTTTATGAACATTGAAATAATGGACTGGAACTTTTGTGGAAATGGTTGTCCAAGATGGGGGAAAAGTGAAGCAGATATAGTTTAGAAAGACAGGACAGATGGTCTTAAGGCTCAGGATAATAGCAAAAAGATAATCAGATCATGGGGCAGAAAGTTGGTGCCACAGGATGGAGCATAATTCTAGGTAGATCATACTCAAGATTGCTAGGAGTCGCTCTGTGTTCCTCTTAATATAGTTGTTTCATGCTGAAGAGATGGTGTCCCTCAAAGATATGAGGGTGCTTGTAGTAAATTTGCATGTATAGTACTGGCTTTACATCACAAGATTGGGATAGGGCGTCCTTGGGTCGAATGGCCGGTATGAGTCTGGTTCAATACCACAAGAGCAGAAGTGGGTACCCTTGGGTCGGACGGCCAATGTGAGACTGGTTTGATATCACAAGAGCAGAAGAAGGCACCCTTGGGTCGGACTGCCAATGTGAGACTGGTTTGATATCACAAGAGCAGAAGGAGGTACCCTTGGGTCGTACGGCCAATGTGAGACTGGTTTGATATCACAAGAGCAGAAGTGGGTACCCTTGGGTCGGACGGCCAATGTGAGACTGGCTTGATATCACAAGAGCAGAAGTGGGTACCCTTGGGTCGGACGGCCAATGTGAGACTGGCTTGATATCACAAGAGCAGAAGGAGGTACCCTTGGGTCGGACGGCCAATGTGAGACTGGTTTGATATCACAAGAGCAGAAGTGGGTACCCTTGGGTCGGACGGCCAATGTGAGACTGGTTTGATATCACAAGAGCAGAAGGAGGTACCCTTGGGTCGTACGGCCAATGTGAGACTGGTTTGATATCACAAGAGCAGAAGTGGGTACCCTTGGGTCGGACGGCCAATGTGAGACTGGCTTGATATCACAAGAGCAGAAGTGGGTACCCTTGGGTCGGACTGCCAATATGAGACTGGTTTGATATCGCAAGAGCAGAAGTGGGTACCCTTGGGTAGGATGGCCGGTATGAGACTGGTTTGATATCACAAGAGCAGAAGTGGGTACCCTTGGGTAGGATGGCCGGTATGAGACTGGTTTGATATCACAAGAGCAGAAGGAGGTACCCTTGGGTCGGACGGCCAATATGAGACTGGTTTGATATTGCAAGATCAGAAGTGGGTACCCTTGGGTAGGATGGCCGGTATGAGACTGGTTTGATATCACAAGAGCAGAAGTGGGTACCCTTGGGTAGGATGGCCGGTATGAGACTGGTTTGATATTGCAAGAGCAGAAGTGGGTACCCTTGGGTAGGATGGCCGGTATGAGACTGGTTTGATATTGCAAGATCAGAAGTGGGTACCCTTGGGTAGGATGGCCGGTATGAGACTGGTTTGATATCACAAGAGCAGAAGTGGGTACCCTTGGGTAGGATGGCCGGTATGAGACTGGTTTCATATCATGAAAGCTGAGAAGCGTACCCTTGGGTTCGGACTAGTTCAATATCACATAGGCGGAGGAGTTCATCCTTGAGTCACATGGCCATTATGAAATGCGTTTGATATCACACAGGGGAAGTGCGTTTATATAATAAACTAGTCTACTGCAAAGGGAGGGGCCTGGTGTGTGGTCGTGAGATCAACAGGAAGGTATGCAACAGGGCCCATATCACAGTGTCACACAGAGGCAAGAGGTTAAAGTCCATTGGCTGGCATTGGACTAGCTCATTATAATGCAAGGGACCCTGAGTCTGTCTATTGTTCACATTATACATACATATTATTTTCAGTGGGGTGTCATCATCTCATACAGCACCCCACCCCTTGTAAGGAGCTGGACAAGCCACTCATTAAAAGAAATATTATCATCAAATAATCTTTATTTATCATCAGGTTAAAAAAGAAAGAACAAAATTTGAGCTACTGAAATACTTTATCTAGAAAACGTAATGTACAAATAAGAGCGGAGGATCCTGCTGATGGCTCCTGTCTGGACCTAGGGCAGGTCCCTGGGGTCCTCTGGTTCAAAGCTGCATCCAGGGATTTCTTTGCTTCTCAGCAGGCCCCGGTGGGCACTCCACTGTCCTGCAGGGTCCTCCGGCTCTCAGCTGCATCCACAGGGCACTTGGCGCTTCACTACACCCCTGGGGACCTACAGCTGGCCTTTGGGGGCCCAGGTTCTTAGCGGGCCCGATGTGATGGTTTAGGCAGGACGAAGGCCAGCACGGCATCTATGATGAATGCAGGCAGGTAGGACCCCGGGATCCAGACCAGCTTGGCATCCCAGCCGGGGCTGTAGCGGGTTCGCGGGTGCAGAGCCTCCAGGGCGTGTTCAATGCACTTGGGCACCTTGGAGATGTCTGGGTCACAGATGAAGGTCATGATGGTTCGCTGCACCCGCAGATCTAGGGAAGGAAGAATGATTATATTAATAACTTGTTGCTTCATGAAGCGCTAGCTGCCACAGTCTTACTGCTGCATGGTTCTGTAACTAGCAGGTGTTACTACTGCCACTCACTAATTTTGGAATTGGAATTGCATTTATAAAGCGCTTAGTACCCCTGACGAGGCGTCAAATCACTTTTTTTGGCAGTATTACACTACTACAGAACCCAGAAAGGATTAGTGGTGAATTAGTATACGGATATATTACATTTCTAAACTAAACTGCTAAGATGCAGCAACAGTGGGGAACAACAACAGTTTCTCACTGTTGCTACTTTATAAAGGAATTCCAGGCTGATCTGAGGGCCTGCCGGTGCAGTGCTGGGTCTCAGCTTCAGTGTAGAGCAGAGAGCACAGCTTTGGGGGGAAAGGGGGAAGGGTGAAGGAAGGCACAGAGTGATGCCATTGGTGACAGGAAGCTATTTTTTCACATTTGTTACAGGAAGGAGAGGCCATGTTATGTATGGGTTCTTCATGACTCTGCCCCTATTTAATAGTTAAAAGCTGAGGCAAATGACTTTAGCGGGCCATACATAACATAAAAATATAGACG
This sequence comes from Lissotriton vulgaris, assembly GCF_964263255.1. Classification (NCBI taxonomy): domain Eukaryota; kingdom Metazoa; phylum Chordata; class Amphibia; order Caudata; family Salamandridae; genus Lissotriton; species Lissotriton vulgaris. Next base: position 933,519,115 of record NC_141685.1, read on the forward strand.
TTCTTCCCCTCAGAGTTGTGAGTGACATTATAGACCATTCAAGATTCGTTTTCATTGTCTATTTGATGTCACTCAGAACCGCTGGTGGAATACTTCCCCGTTATTCACAATTATCACTCTATAATTCTATATTTTTTTGTGACCTTGGAGTGATTAAAGGGGCCATCCAGTGACCGAAGCCACAATACTTTTTAAATCCCAGCAGACAACATCAAACATAGCAACTTTTTGAAACACCTATTGCTGGGATTATTAGGGATGCAGGACTTGGTAAGGATAACTTTTTTCTCTACTCTGAATGGCCCCTTCAAAGGATGAGTCCTTACGTGTGAGAGGCCGGGTGCACATACACGTCTCTGCACGATGAGCACTGAAGGCCTGCACTCTCTCCTTAGGTTTAGGCTCTCTGTGCCTGCTTGCTACTCACTGATGTTATCAGCAGGCACACTTAATAGGTTGCTTCTCTTTTTCAGCCTGATTTCATAAACTTATTAGAACAGATTGTGCCTATTTCCAGAAGTGCTTAAAAATATTTGAGTGTGCCCTTTGATAGGCCAATTCCTCTGAAAGGCAGTTATAGTGGAGAGAAAAATCAGCAACCCACTCCCTAAGTGCCCCTGGAGAAGATCCATGTCATACACTCACAATCTGCAAGCTTAACAACCAGGGACGGCTCCTCTTTAATGGCGGAGGAGTGCCGCCCCACTGGCTGAGAGCCAGCAGCTGAAAAATAAAATGATATTCTATTGTGGTTTTATTTTTTACCTGCTGGCCTAACCAGCGTGCATAGGGAGTGGCGAGGCCAGGGCCATGGGAGGGGGGAGGAGAACTGGTTTGTGCACTTCTAAGTGGGCATGTGTGTTTGGCCGGCTATCTTAAGCCAGCCAAACACACATGCATGCTTAAGTTTTTCCAACCCAGCTATATTGAACAGCTGGGCTGGAGAAAAAGCACAGATTCCTGTGCCTGAGCAAGGTGTCAAACGAGTCTGCTTAGGCCAATCCCTACGCTGCTCTTATAGCAGGAGAGCAGCATGGGGTTTGCACAGGGAGTGCTGCCGCAGTTCCTGCTGGGACAAGGAAGAACACCAAGGCGTGACGCGATGTGTGAGGCGGCCGGCAGCTTCAGTTAAGTTTCTTTTTTCATTATAATTAAAACCCCAGCCCCCTCTCCAGCGCTGTCCCCCATACCCCCTCCACCTGCCCTTGCACTTTTTGTTTGTGGCAGCCGCCACTTTTAGCAACAGAAGCCCACCATAAATGTGGAAAGTTTGTGAGTGAACATCGAATGCAGGACCTATTTTAATGCTCTAATCTTTCTACATGGATTTCATGACTTGGGTGCAGGCTATAACAATTTGCTACCTAGTAGTACAGTAAGGATCTAAACCTCCCAGCCAAAGACTTTGCCAGCGTGCTGATATAAAATATTTTTGGAATTCACAAAGCCTCCCTGAAGTACACACTGAAAGCTGTGTCAGTGGCAGGTTTCCAGTAGCACTGTAAGAAGCCATTTTGTAAATTCCTGTTTCTGTCAATGCTGAGGAATTTCCTCTTGTATAATTTACATTTTGTTGTCAAATTTGCCTAAAGCAATGATTTGTTTATTTTTGTCTCCAAAGGGACACTGGGGCATATTACTAACAACTAGCGATAATTATCGCTATGTTGGCTTAGCGGCAGTATTATTATCGCCGAGCTCCGCCGATTTTTATCGCAGATAAACCTTGCTATTATCAAGGTTTATCTCAAAAGCGATAAAAATCAGACGAAAAGCATGAATATCGCTGAAAAGTCAGCGATATTCATGCATTACCGAGCTAATGCTCTTAGCCATGTTATCCACCTACCATTGGATAACATGGCTAAGAACTGCTCTGGGCAGGCGTTAGCTTTTGGAGATATTCGCGCTTAGCGCGAATATTTCCAAAAGTAGGTAATAGGAGATAGCGATGTTAGCGACTGTTTCCAGTTGCTAACATCTTGGCACGCCCACTTTGCATGTCATTAGCGTTAAATATCGCTGACATGCAAAGCGGGCCACAAGATGATCGCTATCTCCTACTAGCTGTCGCTAACTGGTGTTAGCGACAGCTAGGTAATAGGGCGATAAAATTATCGCCGCTTTAGCTGGAAAAATTCCGGCTAAAGCGGCGATAAGGTCCTTGGTAATATGCCCCACTATTTTTCCTCTTGAAAAAGGCTATTCTCCTGCACCACCAAACATTTTTGAGGAGTCCCATTTACACCCTGGAAATGTCAGGATTAAATTGCCCACCCTTTGCAGGATCGAATAAGGCCCGAGAGGAGTTTGAGAATACCCACACCCTCTCGTGTTAATATGAGACCTAAACGTTTGGCAAAAGTCCACCAGGGAACACCCATTCTGCACCACTTCAGTAGCGTAACATTAACCCCCGCAGCTCCGCCGGTGCAAGGGGACCCCCCCACCAAGCACCCGCTCTGGCACTGTGCATGGCCAGCGCGCCCGTGGCCTGAGATATCCTGACTGGGTCTGGAGCATGGGTGCCTTCTCCATGCACTTTGCTTGGGGCCTCTCAAATTTTGTTACTCCACTGCACCACTTGATTGGAATTTCATGTTGAGCAATATATTCCTGTATAAAGGGGTCATGCTGCAAATTAACCCCTTCGCTGCGGCGGCTATTCCGCCGCAGTGCTAAGGGGGTAGGGCGGGCGTGCGGCGGTCGCCTGCTTGTGACGGAACCGCTCCGCCACGGCTCGCGGGTGAGCTGTGCTTGTAACGGAACGGTTCCGTCACGAACGCGCCCGCTCAATGGAACGCGCCGCGCAGGTGCGAAATCAGCGCCGCGCAGGCGCGCCGAGCGGGCCGTGACGGAACCGTTCCGCCACAAGCACAGCTCACCCGCGGCTTGTGACGGAACGGTTCCGTCACAAGCATGCAAGGGGTTAATAAATGGATCTACAAGTGCAAGGTTGTCTTTTGTGAATACCTTGCACATGTAAATCCAACAATTTTCACATGTAAGTCTCGCACATGAAGAGACGTTTCAAGGCATGGCAATGTGGGCAAAACCCGAGGCATCTTCTAAGCCTGTGTATACCCTAAATCTCTACAGTTGAATGGTCTCACACTGTGGTCATTGGGGTATATTAGACCCACCCTTTCCCTCAAAGACTATGCTTTCTGATTTTCTTTCTTCTCACACATCCCTAAAGCCAAACCCTTCAGTCTCTTGCCATAGCTGGTAAGGGGCCCCATTCCATGGGCCTCATTTATGACGCTCTGCGTCACTTTTACGCTGCTGGTACGTCACTTTTTGTGACGCACCAGTGGCGTAAAAAATGCGCCTTGTTGCGCCATATTTACAAAGTGACGCATCTAGGTAGATGCGTCACTTTGTAAACCCCTGCGTCACATTATACCAGCACCAGGTATAATGTATGCAAGGGGGGCGTTTTGATGCAAGAAAGGGTCATGGAAGTGGCGCAGTGAAATCTATAAGATTTCACTGCGCCACTTCTAGGACACAAATGCGTCAATTTCTTACGCCTGCCTCACAGCAGGCATAAGACTTATGCAGGCCCTTTCACATGGGGCTTGCCCATGTGAAAGGACACATTGCTGGAGTTGCGTCACTTTTGTGACACACTCCAGCAATGCGTCACTTTTGTGCCATACAGATACGTCAGAAATACTGACGTATCTGTAACTCCTTGAGCCATGATGCGTCATACTGTAAATATGACTCATCATTGGTGTCGCAAGGAGGGCGCAGTGAAAAGTGACGCATAGCTGTTTTCACGCAGCGATGCGTCACTTTTCATAAATGAGGCCCCTAGTGTTTATCTTTGGGCCAGTCCCACTTTGCAGGCTGGGATTGCCAAAACCATTCTTATAATGTAAACAACAGAAGCTTTGTGTACCAGAATGCAAAGCGCTTTTGACTAAAACCCAGAACTGGTTGGAGATGACATAAGAGGGCACTTGACAGCCAGGCACCTTTCTCTTTCAACAGATAGGTTATCATTTTGTTTACATATTGTAGTTGACACAAATGATCTACTAATATTAGAAGCCTCAGGAGAGACCTGGGATTAAACAAGCATGTGTAATGCAAGATCTGCGACCTGTGAGGAGAGCTCTACTAAGTAGATGACATTAGTTGACCTTCTGAAAAGCTGTTAATTTAACCCTTCCCTAACCCGTTGCAAGCCCATTATCTAACTCCTCACTCAGGCATTGGATTATGGGCCTTGTGCACGCTTCTGCTCCCTCTGGGTTATGTGCTTTGACTATCACTTCTAGTACCAGGGAATGAGAGCTTGATTCAGAGTTCAGACTGCACCACAGCAGCTGCGGTGAGCCTTGTGTATTTGTCAGTAAGAAGCACCAGACAGCGTAGCTGGGTCACCCCTGTTTGGCTCCCAACATTAAGATTGACAGTCAGATTGCGACATCTCTGGCCTTGCAGACTTACACTCTGCTGGACAGAACTGCGGAAGGCTTCTCTTCTGGCTCAGTATGCTACCCTCTACACCCGCCTCTCACCCTGCCAGCCTAAAGACAAACCCGATCAAATTGAAACGGGTGGCAGATCAGCAGTGAGATCAGCAGGCAGACCAGTTCATCTGAGAAGGAAGACTGGCAAAAAAGACCACAATACTACTACAGGATGCGGAACGCAGGTGGCATGTTCAGATGCACTTCAGCTGTCATAGTTGCCAAGTGGCTGCTATGTTTGGCACCTTTAACCAGTCCTAAGCAAGGTTTTTTTTAGCTGGCATCACTTTGTGCTATGGGTCAAAATCCTAATTGAAAAGTCAAACTTCAAGTTCCAAGCTCTCCCTCAGGCAGTTCTTCTGTCCTGCTTGTCCGCAGTCTGCTACCTTCTGCTGCCTGTCTACCTGCTTCCCTCTGTTTGTGCCTGCTCTGCTCGTTTCTTGTTCTGTTTTGCCTTTTCTGCTCATTTTATGCAGTCAGTTTTGCCTTTTCTGCTCGTTTTTCTGCCCTCTGTTTTGCCTTTCTGCTAATTTTCTGCCCTCTATTTTGCCCTCTTGTCCTTTGCTTTGACTTTCTGCTCGTTTTTCAGCCCTCTGTTTGGCCTTTCCTGTTAGTTTTTCTGTCCTCTGTTTTGTCCTCTTCTACTCGGTTTGGCTTTCTGCTCGTTTTTCAGTCCAGTTTTGCCTTTTTCTGCTCGTTTCTTCCTTCTGCCTCCTGTTTACTCAAGACCTGGCTTTTCAGCAGAGACCTTGCACTCAACCACAACGATACCCTAAGGGGTGACAGTGCTACGTTCTACAAATGCTGATTGATTGGTTAACAAAGTTGTAATTTACACCAAAGCCATGCAGGATCTAAAGGCCTTCGATGAAAGATGCAGTGCGCATGTTTTTACTAGGAGGGTGATGCTGGTTTGTGGAAATGTTAGCCTGAGGGAAGTCCTGCAAAGTCTGCACTACAATCAATTTATCTCAAGGGATAATTCCTGCTGCCACTAAGGCAAGTCCTCTACTATGTGGAGGTGTTACACTAGGACGGGAAAATCCTGCTACTGGTGGATAAATTGTCACTGCTTTGTGTCATCGACTACGTTTGTAAACCATTGTCACGCATAGAGTTACACCTGAGACTGTAAAATCTCACTTATTCGCACACTGAAAACAAAGAAGTGTCACAAATAAGCAGAATGGAAACGTAAGCAGCACTTTGAGAGGCTTGCGCTTTCTTTAGGAACCACAATTTGCATGCTGTCTTTCTGATGTCTTTTATGCACTCTTGAGCCTGTATGCACTCTTAAGCCCTGCACACTAAAATCAACAACAATTCAGTTCAGCTCTGGAATGCGTTCCATGGAAAAACACAGCTAGGTCTAACGTCATTACCGCAAATAGAGAAGCTTTGTCTGCCTAGGCTACAATATACTGCAGTACCGCACAAGAGACCTGTAGTCTGGCACATCAGCCACTAGATGGCAGTCGGAGCCAACCTGTGGTGACCGTGAGCAGGGACTTTTGCTTGTGTTGCCTCTTAGACCTTGAGTGCAGTGATGAAAACAGTTCAGAAAAAATGTTTTACATTCAGTGTGGATCCATGCGTTTTCCGTGATAATAAGAAATTTTTAGATTAGTGATTGGTGTTTAATTTCGACCTCCTCCCTTTTTTATTGTAATAATCTCACGAAATCTTAGTTTAAATCTCGACTTCTTTTGTATTTCTGTCCCACCCACCTCCTCTTCCCTTAACTCTACCCCTTCCATTTATTTGCAATCCTTCGCTCTTATTCCTAACCATAATTTGTACCCTAACTCTGTCATATTTATATAATTTTCAGTTTTTTTTTACTGGAATGGGTCTTTTCTGACTTTCTTACTACCCACGATTTTATATATCGTATATTCATTTAGAAACGGTGCCATCTTCAGCAGGGACACGATCCTTAGCCCTGCAAAAGGCCCAGATCGGAAAAAAGAAATGCAAGCCAGGGTCATTGAAAGAACCCTGGTCTTGAGGCCAGGCATGGAGGAATCAGGTGGCACAGACCATGCGAGCTATTAGTTAATGCCAGGACTGGGCTGTTGGAGTCAGGTAATCACAGAATAGTGGTGCCCATTCACAAATGAGTACGGCAAGTAGTACCACAGGAGTACTCTTTTACATACTCTGCTGCTGAGCCGTACAACTCTCTATTAGAAGATATGAGCTTATTGATACCAACGCTAGTATAGGGTGAGAAATCTCCAGACATATGAGCCATTTGTATACTGAAGATATTTTTCCCGGGAGGGCCGGTATTGAAGGTTTCTTTAAGGATATTGAACGCCCGAACTTTAGTGAAGATCAGAAGAGGGTGTTTTCAGCTGAGATAACAGAAGAAGAGATTAGACAGCAGTTCAGGAAAATGGTCAGAGGGAAGGCCGCAGGGCATGATGACCTCCCAACCGAGATTTATCAGTGCCTCTTGGAGGAAGTAATACCAGAATTAAAGGAGCTGTTTACTATCATATTAAAAGACGGAGAAGATCCACCGTCAAGTTGGGCAGAGGCAACAGTAACACTAATCTTGAAACCGAATAAGGACCCTATGTTGGTTATATAGAGGCTATAAAAAGGCCCATATAGAGGCCCATTTCCTTATTGAATACCGACTAATAAGTCTTCGCTGGGGTACTGGCCGCTAGGATAGCCAAGGTTATTAAGTGTATTATACACAAGGACCAGAAAGGCTTTATTCCAGGGAGGCAGCTTAATGAATTAACCATCTTACTGCTTGGAGTAGTAGGCCTGGCAGAAACGTAAAAATTACCTGTGACGGTCATGGCAGTAGATGCTGCCAAGGCTTTTGACCAGGTTCATTGGCCATACCTCTGGGAGGTCTTAAAGAGATGTGGATTTTCCAGTAATTTAGTTAAGGCTGTTCAACTTTTGTATCGTCTGCCCAGAGCAAGGGTGCTTGTAAATGGTGAGCTGACAGATTGGCTTAACATTTTGCGTGGAACTAGGCAGGGATGTCCCCTGGCTCCCCTTCTGTTCGATATGTATATCGAACCATTAGCAATATGGATTAGAAAGGATACTGCCATTGCCCCTTTTACATAAAGAAATTTCGAGATTAAGGTAGCTCTTTATGCTGATGACCTCCTCCTTTATACTCTGAACCCACAGGTGTCTATCCCCTTGTTAATGGCCAAAGCGGAAGTATTAGGGAAAATTTCAGGATGCAAGGTTAATACAAGTAAGACTATAATTATGGAATGGAACTAACCTAAGCAACAGCTGCTGGTAAAATCAAGCATGCACTATCTGGGCATCACAATAACTCAGAAAATGGCTGATGTCACCATGGTGAATTGGTAAAAGATTAGCCGCGAAGTTGGGAGACTGTTGGTGAGATGGGCAAATCTGCCTCTTAATTTATATGGTAGGGTGAATCTTATTAAGATGGTGATTTACCCAAAATTACATTTTTGTTTAATTCTATCCCATTATTATTTGAACAAAAGGGAGATAGCCAAGCTTCAGGGAAGGCTGGGCAGCTTTATTTGGGTCTCTAAGGGCTCTCGTATATCGTGGAAGAAATTAAGGAGGAGGCCGGAGAAGGGCAGGCTGGCTCATGTAGATTTGTTGATATATGGACATGCTTTTTTCTTTAAGAATTGTCGGATGCTTTTAGGTAAAGTGGACAGCTCAGCTGTAGGAATTCTATTTGGAGCAATGCTTGGTGAACTGAGGGAGGGCCAAGACCAATTCCTATTTAAGTTTGGGGACCCTAAGTTCTTTAAAAAAGTAGGTTGAAGATTTTATTGGGAGTTCTAAAAGTATGGGTTTTAATTCGCAAGAAGTTAGGAATTACTTACTATGCGTCTAGGGCCCCGATTTGGGAATCCCCTGGGACCCCAGGGTGTTTGGATGATTCTCTTAGCCTTCCCTTAAGAAATGCGGGAATATCTTGTTGGGGAGATTTGAAGGTGGGCATTGAGTTGGCTGATTGGGGAACCTTGAAGGCAATTACAGGGGGTCTACTTACCAGGTTCAAATATTATCAGCTTTCTGCATGGTGGAGGTTCGAAGAATGGAAGGAAGAGGAGGAGGATTCTTGGTTAGACCAAGCAGTAAGAACCGGCGCAGTTAAAAAGGAGGTAGCTTTGTGGTATAATACCTTGATCCAGGAAGAAGATGATATAGATAGAGAAATACAGAGGCACTGGGGAGGGGTTTTGCCAAATGTAAATCTGCGGGAAACTTGGAAAGTCTCCTTTACTCTCCTTAGGGAAATCGTCAAACCTGCCTATTTGAAACGCAACCATCTCTTCACTGCGTATAGGATATACTGGTCTCCAGCAAAGTTAGAAAAACTCGCAGGGATACATTATGAATGCCCAAAATGTAGAAACACTGCTGCTGCTGATTTGCACATGTTTTTAACATGTCCGTATATTGAAAAATTTTGGTCTGAGGTGTGTGAATTTGTTACTGAAGTTAGTGGTACTTTAGTGAGGATAAGCTCAGCCTTGGTGTTTTTTGGAGTCTGGCAAAACAACGATATTGTGATCAGTAGGTTGGACGCAAGATTCATTTTTTATGTAATTCTCTTAGGGAGACGAGAGATTTGCAAATTGTGGAAGTAGGATTATCCACCTCTTTTGCAGGAATGTAAAAAAAGTGTTATATATGTGAGCAAACAGGATCTGTTGTGTGATATTAGCAGTCGAGAGAAAGTATGGGCTAAGCTGGTGAATTGGTCTCAAAAGTTTCGAGGTCCCATGATTAAGCCAAAGTGTAGCTCCCGGTTCTGTTTCCTTCCGTGCTACAGGCACTCCAGGGAAGGGTGGAAGTGGAAACGGCTGTTCTCTCTTGTGTGAAACAACTTTAACCTGGCCTGGATCGCCAGTGAAGGAAGGGAGTATTGCCAACAAGCAAACTGGCAGAATGAGGACAAAAAAATAAAATAATATCATTGAAGTACTGCTTTACCTACTCCAAAATACCTTTCTGAATACACCCAGTTGCACTTGCATCTGTATTTTATGGGCAGGTTCTGCCTGACTTGTTGGGTGGCTACCTTAATCCATGAAGTGAACTATATGGTTTACAGTACTAATCTTTCAAATGACAACCTAATGCATTATGGGAGTTGCAGTTTTGCCTTGTTACTGTTGAATACACTAGATAGCATGTTAACAACCCTGAACTGAAATGAGTGTTTGTGGTGGCAAGGAGTCAAGTTAGCACCCCATGTATGAACCAACGAGTTGCTTTGCGCAGAGCTCTCAGGTCCACGATTGAGCACCTCAACTAGTCCACATTTTGTCTCTGCATTCTAGGACTTGCAGTACTTAATTAAAAGTGGTTAAATAATGCTTCTTGTACCACAGTATGACTGGTACTTGTAGTTCTGAATTAATAATGGTCAGTGTTTAGATTAGGAACATTTACTCCTGGAAACCACAAATAGCGGGGTTTAGCAATGGCGTGGAGTCCAGAGGGCTGGAGTCTTGGAAGGCCAAAGTGATGATGAAGTGTCACGAGTAAGAGGAGGTTTAATGGCAGGGACCCTGTGGTCTGCCATATATATAGATTATTTTACAAACTCCGCCCCAATGGAAATTGACAGAGACATGTTAGTGAACTGTTGTGACCTTTCTCAATTGTTCATAAATACATTTACAGTTCTTTAGAGAGGCAACGGACCAGCTGCCGAGATCAATGCTTAACCATCAAGTCTCAGTATATTCTACTGGTGGGATAGCTCAGGTGGTTCGTGTACTTGCTCGAGAGATCTGTCTGTAGCCTCTGGTCAGATTGAGTGATCCATCAAATATACATTTAAATAGTTAATGTGCCAGCTAGGGAGAACTCCGTGTAGCACGTAGGTCATAGATGTATATCCTACGTAATACAGAAGAGTGGGTTCATGTGTGTTGCACAGATTCTAGTGTAACTTACTAACACAAAGGAGTACTGAGTGGTGAAGTAGTGAGTTAAATGTTTTTTTTACACACCAGCTATGAACAGCTGCATGTAACCTGCAAGGCACACGTTTGAACACCTCCACGTGTGAAGTCAGTGTTTCGTTAGCCTAACGTTGATAAAACAGGGTCTATTTGTTAGCAATAGACACTTATTGTGTGCTTTATAAAGTTGTAAGTGTATTTACACACACAATCCTACAGAACACGTAGGCCTGTGTATGTAATGCACGCACAGAGCCTGTGAAGGAAATTAAAGACACTTTTAAGAACATCCTCTGTTTATCTCTTAGCAGCTTGTGAAACGACAGATAAGGTAATAGCAAGACGATTATTTCTTTGTTTCCCAGATGGGCTCTGCTATCCAGCCCCCAACTGCTCCCTGTCAGACAGGACACGCCGCAGATAGAAAGGCCTGCTGATTGTCTGTGAAGTGACGCAATAGCTTCCCAGCTCTCTTGCTCTTCCTGAAACAGTCCAACATGGCCCCTGCCCAGCCAGCTGCTGCTCCAGGGCACACAGCGAGAGGTGCCACTGCGTGTACTTGTGTGTGGCAAACTGCACCGGGACACTGGAAGGAGGATCTGGTCTGGGTCAGGCCCAGTTCCTGGTACAAGGGCTGATGCCTGAACCTTACTCTGGCTGATTCTTAATCTATTCCAGTACTGATAACGGTGCAAAAAGACTACATATCCCAGAATGCAAAGAAAAAACCTGAAACAGAGGAGCTACTCATGCATGGACCTGGCAACCTCGAAGGCTCTGCTTGGCACTATGAATTCCTGCTGCATGCCTACCACCGGCTTCTACTTGCCATTTTCCTTGCCTGCTGGGCCTGCTCAGTTGCATAATCCTGTTTCCTTGTTTGATACCAGCTGGCTTTAGGCTCATGTTCTCATGGTGTGGTAAGCTTGTACCCACCTTTTATTTATTTATAATTACTTATTTGTTGCGTTTAGATGGCTCTTTCAAGTTACACCAGCTTCCGTCTCTCGCCTCTGTGCTCGGGGAAGCCCATCTGAAATGTATTCACCGGGATTCATGGTCTAGGCTCCGTGTTCAGACTGGGCTCAAGCGCCATTTAGCGTAGTCTTTGTTTCCATCAGAAGGTATCAAGCTTTGCTTGCTAATATCTTCTGACATGGTATTCCTGCATTTTCCTGAATCCCTGCTACACACTTAGGGGCAGATTTACAAGGAACTGATGCATCTGCACAGATGTGTTAGTTTCCTTGCGACAGCGTCGAATGTCCTTGCGCCACTATGCATGCGCTGTATTTACAATACAGTGCTCCATGGCGCAATGTTTAACAAATGCGTCAGATATTCTGATGCGTCGGTTGGCGCAAAAGTGACGCATTGCTGGAGTTGTTCATGAAAGTGACACAACTCCAGCAATGCACCACAATAGATGGACGAGTCCTCTTCAAAAAGCACTGCGTCATTCCTTACGCCTGTTCTGAGCAGGCGGTGGCCTATTGATGCAGTAAAGGTGTAGAGTGACGCAGTGTAATCTTGTAGATTTCACTGCATCAGTTCTACATGGCTTTTTTGCGTGGGAACGCCCACCCTGCATACATTGTACCTAAAGCAGGTATAATGTGACACAGGGCTTTACAACGTAATGCATCTCCCTAGATGCATCACGTTGTAAATGGGCTGCAACATTTACGTCACGGCTGCGTCACAAAAGTGAGGCAGCGGCAGCACAAAATTCACTCAAGGGGCTTGTAAATCTGCCTACAAGGCTGTTAGTAGCTGCAGCGCCTGTGATTCACTGCTTAATTTGAGCCGGTGGTTTCCCGTGCTCGGCACCAGCACTGAATTGTTAACACCAGCCCTTTTGGCAGTCTACCACAAGGTGACTTTGTCTGTCTATGTTAGAGATGTGCGCAACCACAGTTGTTTATTAAATAAATATGCATTAGAATGACTAATACCTGCTGCCCAAGCCATTCTTATAGCTTTGGGGGCAAGGACTAGTATAACTTGTCATACTTCTAGGAGTGAAATGGCAGTAGTTGTGCTCCAATCAAGTGCCCTGGCACTTACTGTTTTTACAAATTAAGCACTGTGAGGGTGGAGGAGGAGAAGAGTCTTGGGGGGCGGCCAGAAGAGTCTTGGGAGGAGGGGGGATGAGGAGCCACGGGCAGTTGTGGGGGACATAGGAGACATGGGGGTAGGCGACTGGGAGCAGCAGAAGGAGAGGGCCAAAGGAGGGAGAGGAGTGACAAAGTGCAGTGGAGCATTAGAGGCAGGAGTGAGGTCCAGAGGACCTTCAGAGTGTATGGGGGCACTCTGACTCTTGTGCAGGGGCATCTGTGCATTTTCAAGGCCGGCCACAGAGGAAGTTAATACCTCTGATTCCTGATTGCCTTTTGCTCACCCACCTTTTACTGGTTCAAACTCAGTTAAGAGAGTATCTGCCTCTTTTTTTTCAAATCCAATTTTCCCAGCCAAAAGTGCTGATTTCACATGTTTTTGCAATTCACAAAATTGTGATATTCTTTGGAATCTAATACATGTGTGAATGTGTGTTTATTAGTATAGCTGATTTAAATAACGTGTTATTGGGCCATATTTCATTTCACTGCCATGGCATAAACGCATTCATTGCAAGTGATAATATAGACTTTGTGCTCATGGATAAGCCGAGATTAATGAAGCTGTAAGTAGTATAATAATAAACACGTTAATATCCGGAATAGCCTGAATATTTTGCATTTCGTTACTTCCCATTCTCCTCCTCCAGCTGCAAGCAAACCACAGGCATAAGACAGAGCCCCGACCTTTATAAGTGGATGTTGCTCGACGCCCTGTAAGTGCAACTTTCCATGTAGTAATACAACCTCCTCGCTATAACTAGCCTGTAAATTAAAGCCCATGGTACAAACCTTATTAACCCCTTCGATGCTCATGATGAGCTCAGCTCAGCTCGTCATGCAGTACACTGTTCGTGTGCTCATGACGAGCTGAGCTCGTCATGAACAATGGGAATAAATCATGAGTATCACAGAGGGGGAATTGCTGCAGCACTGATGGTGTTAATGTTTCCTTCTTCTGTTTTCATACTGGCATATCATGTTCCTCTCCTTGCCAGGCTTCTACCTTGCCTGGGATTACACATTCACTTCTACTGAAGTGACTTCCTCATGGTTTGCACCCACTAATCCCAACACAGGCAAACGTAGTCCCCTATCAGTCCTCCTGTGCATATAACAATATAATCCTATATGTGTTCACTCACACTAAAGTCCCTCTCTCATGCATGGAAATATTCCTTCACTAATCCCAGCTGAACATTTCTTAAAATGGTCTGGAATGATGAAGCCAGTCTAGCCTTCTGATAGGCTGAATGCTCCTCGATCACCCTTCTTGAATTAAGCGCTTATATCAGTGCATCCACAGTAGGGCAACATGTGATGATGCAGCAGGAGGGATAAAGACAGAATGTTCAAAGAGTGAATAATTTTTTCATTGCCTGAACGTACAGTTTTGGAAGAATTTATCTCCGTAGGTCCGCCTGGAATCAGGATCCATCTGGTTCCAGAGCTTCTGCAGAGCTTCCTCAATCGTGTCCAGGCTGGTGACCGCAGTCTTAAAGAACCCCGGTTCAATGATGCACACCTTCACTCCGAAGTGGTACATGTCCCGCCTGCAACAAAGATGTAGGACAGATATGGTGAGCGATGGAACCTGCTTCAGATTTGATGCGCTGGTCAGCATCTACGTGGTGAAATGCCTTTGGGACTTTCGGGGGAACCTGCTACGACATGATGGAAAGGCGTCTATCACTATAGAAGACGATTTTCTGGATCAGGCATAGAGCTTGAGGGCTAAAGGCATGCATCATATGCTCTTAAACAAGGATACATAGAAAAACAGTTGTCTATAGATCATTTTTCTACACATTATGACCAATTTGAGCTTTTACTGTCATACAGCCCATACTTTCTCAGTAAAACTGTTTGTTGGACAACATGAACATCAAAACTGTGCAAGACTGATTCTATGCACACTATAAGGAAATGTTGGCCTTATTCTTGCTAGCTGACAGTGCACCATCTGTACCCCTAACCCAGCAAAGTAACAGGTGGAATGTGCAACCTCAGGACATGAAATTCTGACTCCCCAAGGAAATCGTGGTAACAGATGTAGAATCCTTTCATTTGAAAACTCATGCATGCCCAAAGAGATACACAAGAAATACACAATCTGGCATTTCAACATTTATTGAAGCAATATAATTCTTGTGTAAAACAAGTGTGCTGCACTTATTAATAAATGCTAACATAACATAGTAATCAGCATCATGAGAACAGTAAAGAATATAAACAGTTCAAACACTGTGTGGGTGCATAGATTATATTTTGAGCTCTTACCTTGCGCTACCTATCCTTGAGTGTCTAGAGTGAGTGAATGTGCCAGAATCCCTATAGGGTGATTTAATTCCCCTGTTACCTGCGAATAAGTATCATCAGGGAACCCGTCTTGGTGGACTGCTGGTCACTATCCCTCTCAGGAGGTAAACAGGAATCAGCCGGGCTGGAATGCCGGCATGAGGGTGGCCTCACCAGTGTCAGCGAAATGCTCATCTATCTGACATTGGAGCGATGTTGTTTATATCATAAACTTCACTCATTTAATCATGCCAAAGCCCCAGTCAGGCTGCTATTGTTGATTCTCTTGTGATAGCTCTGTCGCCGAGTGGACAATAACAAAAGCAACATTTCGTGCAGTGAACTTAACCCTTCTACAGAATGTTCAAGGCACCTCGACAATGTGGCTACGAAGAAGTGTAAATATAAGCAAAGACATTTCAGAGAATATTATCCTGTACAAGCATGTAAGCAAGTGTGTGTTAAATGTCAACATTGAAGGAAAGGTGTCAACCCTAAAATATGGCAAACACAAGGAGATGTTGGACGGAGCGCTGACACTTTTCAGACACTCACCCCCAGTCACAGATATGGGTTGAATCCATTATCATTCTTTAGCTCACTTCGCCACCTCAGTTCAGACCCAGCTATATGCAAATTAGTCTTGACCCTGTGCCTCATGTGAACAGTTCAGCCCGAACTGCCAAGCCAGGTCTTCCCTGAACCGGAAACAAGCATTCTGGGTCTGGTTTCGGGGTAGCACCCCTCATCAGCCAGGCTAGCTTGAATCCAGTGGCAAAGTGATCAAGAGGTCTTGGCATACCCTGCCAACTTAGGGCAAACAAAGCAAACACAAGGAGATGATGGACAGAGCGCTGAAACTTTTCAGTCACTAACCCCTAGTCACAGATCTGGGTTAAATCCATCATATTTCTTTAGCTCACTTCGTCACCTCAGTTCAGACCCAGCTATATGCAAATCAGTCTTGACCCTGTGCCTCATGGGAACAGTCCAGCCCGAACTACCAAGACATAACTTCCCTGAACCGGAAACTAGCATCCTGGGACTGGTTTCAGGGTAACACCGATCATCAGCAAGGCTAGGTCGAATCCAGTGGAAAAGTGAGCAAGGGACCCACATCTGGGCATCCCCTGCCAACTTAGGGCGAACAAAGCAAACACAGCTGATGAGGCGTGAAACCCTGGAACCGGTCCTAGGATGCTTGTTTCCAGTCCTGGGAGGACCTGGCTTGGCAGTTTGGGCTGGACTGTTCCCATGAGGCACAGGGTCAGAACTGATTTGCATATGGCCAGGTCTAACCTGGGGTGTCATAGTGAGCAAAATAATGATGGATTTAACCTAGATCTCTTGCCTGGGGGTTAATGTTTTGATTTTTTCTACATTAAGTCCATCCACTGTGTGTATTTTGCTTTCTCGCCCTAAGTGCGCTGGGTATGCCCAGACGTGAGTACCAGGCTCACTGTGCCACTGGATTCAAGCTATCCTAGCTGATGAGGGGTGAAACCCCGAAACTGTCTAAGCTGCTTGTTTCCAGTCCAGGGAAGTCCTGGCTTGGCAGTTATGGCTGGCCTATTCCCATGAGGCACAGGGTCAAGACTGATTTCCACATGACCAGGCCTAAACTGGGGTGGCATATTTAGCAAAATAATGATGGATTTACCCCAGATCTCTTGACTGGGGGAGAATATTTTGATTTGTTCTGCATTCCGCCCATCAACTGTGTGTCTTTTGCTTTCTACCCTAAAATATGAGCATGTAAGATGGTGTTCAAGGAGCCAGTTGGCCAGTTGGATCCAGCTCGTAATCCCAGGAGAAAGAGTGGGCCTTTCCACCCTTGGCATTACAATGCACAGTTTCTGCCATGGTTTCCATGCCAGCCGGTCCGACATGGATAGCTTGTCGGAAAGCATGTGTGGGGGCCCACAGCAGGTTTACCTTATGTGCGCAACCTCCAACTGAGGGCTGAAGGGGCACCTATGGTGCCTCCCTGTTGATCCTTGCAGCCCTTGGCAGGCATTGTGATGTGCCTCCCACGGGGTGCAGGGATCAATAGCACCTCCTATTTCCCTATGGGAGCATGAATTACAGCCGGTTTACACAATAATGCATGCTACCATAGGGAATTGCAGAAATGCAACTGAACAGTGTTCAGTCGCATCATAATTGGGCAGTCGGGAACACTGACCAGAAGGCGGTCAGTCCCAGGATCAAGACAGTGTTGGGAGAACTTAAGTCCGCCCGACATCATAATTAGCCCATTAATTTGAAAAATATAATACACTAAATCCAAAATTATCTGTACACTGTTGGGGCAGAGTCACATGTTCACTAGTAGCTGGTGGAGTAACATAATCATATATGGTGATGAGCCGTCTCTACTGGGTACCATAATCTGTGTAGGTGAAGTCACAAATGGACCATAACTCTGGCATTCCACTACCCCTATGGGGATGTAGTCTGAAGATACAAGGTCACTTGTCTATGCAGGGGTCACCTGTGGAGGCAGTCACCTGTAGAGGGGGGAGTCATCAGTAGATGTGTGGTTACCAGTAGTGGTGGGGTCACCAGTAGAGGTGGGGTCACCAGTAAAGGTGGGGTCACCAGTAAAGGTGGGGTCACCAGTAAAGGTGGGGTCACCAGTAGAGGCAGTGTCACCTGTAGAGTTATGGTCGTCTGTAGAGCGAGGTTCATCTGTAGAGGTGAAGTCACTGATCAAAGCAGCGTTTTTTGCAGAGGTAGGGACATCTGTAAAGTTAGGTTCGTCTGAAGGAGCGTGGCCATTTATAGAGATAGAGTCACTTGTTGAGGCTGGTTCACCGTAGAGGTGGATTTACTTGCAGTATTGTAGTCCCATGTAGGAGCAGAGACATAGGCAGATGCAGCCACTTGTAGTGAGCAGGGTCCTGTACTCACCTTTGTGAATGAAGTCATCTGTTCAGGCAGAGTCAATCTCAGTGGCGATCCACATGTAAGGATTAGGTTTGACCCATGACCATCAAAAATGGTCTACTGCAAAAACAACAGCCTGATGGAAACAATGCTTAAATTAATCTCAGCCTCTTGGTAATCCCTCAGGTTGCATTCCAGACCATCATTTTTCACTCACTATACTACTGCAGCCAGAGACCTGTAATGCAGAAATCAGTCTTGTCCCTCCTCCAATAGGAACAGTCCAGCTAGATCTCCCAAGCCAGATCCTTTCTAGAAGGGAACAGAAGCATCTCTTGCCTGATTTCGACCTACTTGGGTATTGGCAGCAAGTTATATATTGAGTGTCATGGCACAGTAAGCACCAGACCCAGATCTGGGCACTGGGTATCTACTGCACCAAAGGGTTCAAGCTGCACCCTACTGATGAGACCCAAATAGGCTGAAACTGGTCTGAGGTTGTTTGTGTCCCCTTCTAGCGGGAGCATCACGTGTCAGTATAGCAGGGTTTGTACTGATTTCCATTAGAGTGGGTCTCTTGCTTGAGTGAATTTGTGGGTGAAAAATGCAAGAATGGAATGCGCACCCTAGAGATTGCTTGTGGCTCAGATTCCATTCATCACCTTCTTCTTTGTTGCAGCTGATGCCCTAAGTGTGATCAGTGCGACCAGATGTGGGTCCTGTGCTCACTGTGCCATCTGACTCCAAATGTGGACAAATCTGCCCTGGGTTTGCACGTGTTCCCTTTTAGAAGAGGCCTTAGGTCACCTATGGGGTTGCTGTCATATGTAGCGGCTGGGTCACCCAAAGATGAAGGGTCACCTGAGTGGCCAGGGTTTTTCAGTAGGCAGGGCTTTAAGTGGGCCGGGTCCAGCCGGTGCTCAGCACCGGCAGTTCTAAAAAGAAGGTGCTGAGACGGATCCCTTTCGGGCTCTCCGTTAATGCCCTCACCCTCCCACTGAAAAAAAAAAATCTTAACTTGGCAGCAGTACTACCCTTCACTGCCATAGATGTATCATTTCAGAGATGAAGCATCTGAACTATTTTATACAAAGATGCCATTGTTGTTGCTTATTTGTCGTATGAAACTAACAGCCATTGACAAAGCCAATAGTCCTGCCTTGTTGTAGGTGTAATGTTACTTGTTATATTGTATATCTGATGCAAAGACAGAAGCAGCAAAATACCAGTCGGGCGGCGCATAATGCTAAGCGGAGATTTCTAACTTACGTGTTTCAAGCTACTCCCTTCAATATATCGCCCACGCCCCTTTGAGAGAACCCCAGTTTTTACATCCCACTTAAAACCCAGCCAGAAGGTACAAAGGCGTGTCACTATCAGTGTCCAGACACGCTTTTAGTGACCAGCTGGAGGAACACTAGCATGTACTTGGTAGAGCCACACAATCACAGCCATTGCTGATGACAGCTGTAGTTGGTGACGTGCCACGCTTATCTGTAACAGGTGTACTCGTCTTTTGGGAGCAAAGTCACCTCCATTGGCCGGGTAACCTGCAGAGGACAAAGATTCACCCATGTTTTCAAAGACGCTCTGCCCTTACCGTAGGCTGTCCGAGAAGGCCTCCACGGCGTACTTGGACACGCAGTATCCGCCCCCATTAGCCGATATTCGGCCAAGGACACTGGCCATGTTCACCACACGCCCTGTGGCCCTCTTGATTAGGGGAAGGAAATTTAGGGTGACCTCGATCGTCCCAAATGTGTTGACCTCCATAACCTTTCGGTAGTCCTGGACTGTCATCCATTCGGTTGGTCCAATGGGATTTGCCACGCCTGCATTATTAACCAATGCGTAAAGGCCTGGAAAAACACAAAAGTGCTAATTATAAAGTATGCATATGTGAGCAGTAATAATAAAAGTAGTGAATTTTTGGTTACTTTTTAATACCAACATACACATTCATTAAAATATATCAGATTTACAGACCAAAAATGTTTCTGACGTTCCATTCTCACAACATAATGTACTTTTTAGATTAAAATCTTATGCAAATATTCTATTATTATTATACAAATCATCATTTTAGATTAAAACAAAATGTTCTAATGTTTTTATGAGGTGCTTAGACTTCAGAAAGAAGTGAATAATAGTGAAATAACATTAGGTAAGTTTAAAGTAGTGACCCATTAACTAAAAACCCTGAAGAAATCACTAAAAACAAAGTGATGAAACATGTCGGTTGACTTTTAATCAGAGTGAACTAGCAGCACAGAATAAATTGTGAGTTGCCAGTTAGTTGCACTCTTTTTAGCGTGGTATTTTGTTGTTTTTTCACGTAATTGGGCACAAAAATATCACATTGGGTTTCTAGCACTCACAACACTACAGGGTTGTTGGACCTATATGCACTTTCTTTATGTTGGTTTTTCTCCCATTTTTTTAAAAGGTTGACAGTAGTCGATGATGAGAAGTGAGGAATCAGGCGAGTACCAGTCTGATACAATCCTCCCCTTGGTGTTGCTTCCGTGAGACACTGTCAATCTCCCCTCCCCTTTTTTCACACTTGGAAGGGAGGATACACATGTAGCATAGTGGTGACACTGACATACACACACACATGCTGGCAACATTGCCAGATTGACCATTACAACGGAGTGTAAAACTATGGATAGAAGTTAAATAATTTCTCTATCGCATAAACTAACCTTTTCTCCAATTGTTTAGCCTTTGAGCTAATGAGGAGCAGGCCACTATTGTAATAGAAAGTTTAAAGTAGAACCAGTAATACTGGTTCACAAAAGATATAATGAGAAATAAGCAGCGGCAGCCAGCACGGATCGGAGTTAGGGGCGCGGGGTAGGGGCGTGAGGGAGAGGATAGAGGAGAAGTGGGTATTTCGAAATAAAATAAAAATGTACCTTCTCACTGCTTCCTTGCCACGTCTCTCCTCCATAATCCTCCCTCGCTGGCCTGAACAGGAAGCACAACCAGGCTCCCCGTCAGCCAATCACAACGCTGCCTTAGCAGCATTGTGATTGGTCTGAGTGCCGTGTTCGGCGCTCAGTTGCTGACTAGGAGCCTGGGCATGTTCTCCACGCAGGCTGTAATGTACCCTGCATGGAGATAATGCAAAGTGCGCAAGACTGAAAGGGCAGGCCAAGCAGTCATTGCGCACTTAGGAGGGTGCTACCATTCCTCCCCTGCCACCGCTAACGCAAGTTATTATCATTTTATTTTCCCTTTATGTCACTGCTAAAAAGCAGTGGGCGACACAGAGGAGCCACCACTGGAAATAAGTGTTTTTTTTAGAAATATTAAAAATCTTAGGACCCTTGAAACATAAAAGTTAAAGAGCCAGGCTGCCAGGAAGGGAATGCAAGGTGAACTCTTGCTTAAGCAGCCCTCGTGGTCTGCGTTTTTGGGGCAGACACCCTTTTTATGTAATGAGGGAATGTTATCTATAGGACAGACATTATCCCACAGGTTGTGTGGCGCTCTACAGGAAAGGTGGAAAGCTGATATCTGTTCGCCCTGTAGGTTGCATGAAGTGTTTAGTAGTCTTCATATTTTGGAATGGAAGCTATCGTCGACATTGATTATGGTAGTGTCTATACATTAATGTGAGTGGTTTGAGTATCATTTACATGGAACAATCCAGTGCAGAGGTCCCTGTGTTGGTGTGCACCCTAAAGAAAGGGAGAGCTGTTGCATAGCCAGTGTGTCATGGGCACTTGTGCCAGGGAGGGTTAGGCCCAATGAGAGCTCTTCGAACTGTGAAATACAGCAACAATCAGGGTTCCCTGGCCTCCTCAGACCTCTGGGCCCTGGTGCCACTGCACCTGCTGCACTAATGGAAGCTACGCCTTTGAGGGAGAGGCGAGATGAAGGAAAGGGAACACATACTTAGTGTCACAGGTATCATGAGGAGCACACAGATGAGCTGTGAGAAGGAAGGGCTCACTGGTGCCAGTCATGGCGTGGAGGGTATGAGGGGAGGGAAGTGTGAGGAGAGACCTAGGGTGCATATTTAGTCAGAAACCCGGAATGAAATACAAATCGGTAACTGAGATTCAGGAAAAAGAAGCTATCCTGAATGAGGCAGCAAGGTTGTGAGTAGAGGTTCAAGGGGTGTTAAACTGTGAATGTCTGGCGGGCTTAGAAACTGGTAGAGGAGGAGGCCTACTAGTGCACTGGGGTGGAGGGTCAGTCACAATGCCCGAGGCCTTGAAAGGGACAGGGAACCAGCGGTGCAAGGGTGACACCTAGTGGACGTTTACAGTAAGACACCGGTTGAAGTTCTCCAGGGAACAAACAAACACCTTTGCGGCAATGGCCATAGTGGCCAGACCATGCATGCATGGCTGTGGGCTTCAAGGGTCTGGGCAATGACTAAATAGTGACCCCTGGTGTACAGGTAGAGTATGGCACTAATTTGACTTCTAGAGGGAGCCGGCAAACACTATCAACAGTGACATGTAGTGGCCAGTCATTCATTCGCTTGGGGCACTGTGTGTAGAAGACTCCGGACAGAAATTGGTTAAGTTCCTGAGTGCGAACATGTCCAGTCTTCAGTTACCAATCACAGTGGGGGCATTAGATGGGATCTCACAGGAAGGAGGTAGACACCACCAAAGCAGTGACATACAATCATCAAAATGCCAGAGCATGGCATTCACTAAAGGCCTTGGAGGGCGCAGTCACTGGTGTAGCAGCAATAGATTTGCCAGTCAAGGCATCAAATTAACTGATGTTCAGAAGAGACCAGGCATGTACTGGTGCAACAGTGCCATCCAGTGGCAAGCTAGTGAATGGCATTGCCTGAAGTCAAGAAAAAAGCAGACAGACACAAAACAGGAATGACATCACATGGTGACAAACACATTATCTAAGATGCTGCAACAGGCTCTAGACCAGCACTGAGACCTAGTGGCCAGCCAAGCACTGCATTGGCTGAAGGGAGAATAGAGTCAATCACATATGCAATAGTGCCCGAGTAGCCTTGGAATATGATCTTGACTGAGGTCGGTAGAGAGAAGAAACTAATGTAGCAGTGACCAAATCAGTGTTGAGAACCTGGAGGCAGCTGACAGACACCGCTTCAGTAGAGATTAGGCAAGGGCGACATTTTAATTATGGTGGCGTAATTAGTGTCATTTGGGGATTTTCAGGTTATTCCTGCAACTGCAACGCAAAATTCCACAAATTGGACGATTATTCCAGTTACGTAATTACACCAGCATTCACAGTAAAAAATATAGTCCAAATGGCTGTTGTTTGTGGCAGTTGTGTTTTTAGCACCATGTTTTTAGCGCAAAATGCGTCCACATTTCAAAAATTGATGCAAGGTCGCATTTTGTTTTAAAATATGACACTAAATGATGGATTCACATTTTGCATACCTACTCTTAATTTTGCCTAAGTTAACCAACATTTTGCTCTAGAAGTGCAGCAGTGACACCTGGAATCCAGTCATAACATGGCATGGAATAAGGTCCTGGAGTGAGCATTTTTTTAAAGTATTGTTTATATACAGGAAGGGACACCTTCCTGTACATAAACAATCCATGGAATTTTGCTTTTTCCATGTGTGCTGCACAAGGCAGCACACATAGAAAAAGAAAAAACGAGGAGGAATAATGCATTTCTCCTCATTTTGCCAACTTAAGACCAGGTTTTTCCTGGTCTTAATTTTGGAGCTGCCTCCTATGTACGCCACCTTTGTACATAGGAGGCAGCATCAAAAACAATGTGTGTTGTGGTGGAACGCCCTTCGCAACACCCACTGGCCACCCCTTTCATGCTAACCATAGCGTGAAAGGGGGCCTTATTTACAAGGCACGTTAAGCCACGTTAAGTGGCTTAAAGCTGCCATATAAATAAGGTGCTGCCCCCATCGCCACCACAACATCAGAAAAAGTGATGTTGTGGTGGCGATAGGGGCTTGTACATATGCCCCCAGGTGTTCAGTCACAGTATAGCGCTGGCTCATGTCCCTGAGGACAGCTAGATGACAGTGCAGTGATGATTCCAGAGAGCAATCACATTATGGTGCTGCCTACAGTTCACTTATGGGAAGCAGACAGAAGTGCTGCAGGGACATCTGGGACCCTAGTGCGATAGGACGCACTTTTCCTGTTTGCGCCACAGTGCACTTTTAAACAGGTGTGCCATGCACAAACAGGGAAAGTTCACTCTATTATGTTGAATACACTGCCCTCAAGGCAACCGCAAACTCGAGCTGCCCTGGGGGACGTGCATTCAAGTGAAATACGGAGCAGCTGCTTCAAAGCCACTCCACGTTTCAATGTGCAGGCAGCACCCAGCCTTTATTTTAACGAGGGATTAAAGATTCCTTTGCAAATGGGTGCAGAGAGTGATTCAAAAGGATGTCTGCGGGGTTCATAGGACTCCCTTGCACCCTCCAGTGGGCTGCCATCAGGGGTGCACTGATAGTACGCCACCTTTATGTGGAGCACTTTCAGTGAACTTCCTGACAGCTTCTTTGCGCCCACATCCATAATACAACACGGCTGCAAGGTAAAGAGACCCCCCCATTTGAATGGGGCCATGCCCCCATGCAAATGAGGAAACACCCTCTTGAGATAGCGCTGACACTGCATGTGTGCTGTATTACAGAAGGATCCGCACAAGCGTCTGCATCCCCTTCTGTAATGTCAAAGTCCTGGGAGTACACAAAACGAGTGCAATGCCCGTTGCACCCCCCGGGGCATGTTCCATACTATGCACCACTTGTCCAGTCATAGTATGGTACAGCTCACACTAAGCTGCTGTTGTTGTCTTGACATAGTATGGCGCTAGCTGAAGATGCTAAGCAGGTGGTACAGAAGAAAAGAAAGGCAATAATGCACAGGGAACTCCAGAAGAACAGTCACATTATGCTATTGCCTGCAGTTTTTTTGCGTGCAGCAGACCGTGGTGCAGCAGCGAAACCCAGTAGTTAGTCACCGTAAGACCCTTCTCCATTCTCACCTTTCTCTCCCACTTCCGCTGCCACCCATTGCACAGCTCGCTTGATGCTCTCGGTGCTGGTAACATCCAGAAGGGTGGTCTTTAGGTTAGGGGACGAGCCCGTCTGCAGCTCATCAGCTCCCTTCTGGGTCAAACAGCCGGCCAGCACCCGGAATCCCTTGCGGTCAAGTCGCCGTGCCAGCAGGTTCCCAAAGCCTGTGTCGCAGCCGGTGATGAACACGTGCTTGTTGGTGACAATGCGGATGGTCCGCTTGTCCCTGATGAACCATCCTATGCCCCAGATGATGAGGAACACCGCCACGTACCACCACATGGGGCTGGGTGTATGGAGACCTGCAAACACCAAACCAGAGTCAATACTGTAAAGCATCGAATAACCAATCAGCAGAAGAGACACTTGACCTGATCTTGCAACTGAACTTACTCATGAACACCCTGGACTTCATGGACACGTCTGCGACCTTAGACTGACCATTGTTATACCAGCCTCACTGTCATCCTTTATAACGGAAAACAGTGAGCAGCCAGTCAGTCTTTGTACAATGACAACTGCTATTATGCTGCAGTGTTGGGTCAAATTATGCAGCAGGGTTGAGTAAATTATGCAACAAGAAAATGCCAATTATCAATTATACAGCATTATCCGAGACCTTTTATGATAGTATTACTTCATTATTTAGTCATTTTTAAACTTAACTGATTCTGAGCATCAGTTGTACCTCATTGTTACAAGTTTAACCCCCAAACATAGCAAAAAGGTACAGAAAGGTGACCAGTCAACCTTTGCAAAGGTCCTTCCTCTGCGCTGCAACACGTCATTGCATTTTTGCTAACTTTTGAAATGTTTGAGCTAGAAACAATGTATGTTCTTTATAAAATCCGCAGATTATGTGGCAGATGTTGGATTATGTGGCAAAACCAGCAAATATACAAATATGTGAAAATCGCTGCTGCCGCACAAATGCATAATTATAGTGTCCCTGGCTATATCAAATGCACAGAGGGGCAGAAATCAATAGATGCTTTGAAGACACTCTCTAAAGAAAACACCCAATCTCTGAATCTATGTGGAATAAATCAACAAACGCAAACATTACAAGAAGATCTCTGCAAAATGATGAAAACCCAGCTTCAGGGCTAAGAAAGATCATCTCACTTCAAATGTCGCCTAAGAAAATATCACCCAGCTAGTTATAGCCCCTTTGTTAAACCCGACTCGAAAGGCCTCGCCAAGACTGACTTCCAACAAATTCGACACAAATTCCCATGCTTCTTTACCGATAAAATAACTGACATTCAACAGAACTTTAAATAACATTCACAAGTACCAGACATTAAAACAGCCAAACAAGCCAGCCGCATAACAAACGAGCTGTAAGCTGTAAATGTAAATTGATACTTGTATAGCGCACTACTCACCCGCAAGGGTCTCAAGGCGCTTGTACGAAAACCACTGTGGAACCTGTCCTGGCTTTACCTGTGAGACATCCACTCCTGGGCACCCCCAGGGTGAAGGCCAGGAATCCTTAGCGTCGTGGGGGCCGTTGTGGAGATTAAGCAAGCTATTGCCTAGAGTTGCAGAGTGGGACTCCATGATTGGAATAGGCACCGAGGCGAGAATTATCAGGTCCGTGGAATTTTTGAGCCCAAGACCCGCTGAGGCAGGGAATTGAACCCTTGTCCCGGGCTAGACCTCTGCATCAGGGTCTGCTGCTCTAATCATTGAGGAACACTTCTCCACAATGCTTTCGCACTCACAGATTACTGAAAACACTCCCAAGGAAACACTCAGAAATCTATGTTGATGCAACTCGCCCAGATTCATCAGACCTCCCCAAAATCCCCCCTGTGCACACACACTACCTATAACTCACTTAGGGTAGCGTCATTCATTTTCCCCACCACTGCCTTTTCAGGCCCTCCTGTTAGTTCTTCCGGCCTGGTCTTGCATGGACTCCATTTTGGGCAATTCCAGGTTGGCAGTTGTAACCCCTGGTTTGACCTTTCTGCCTCTGACACTGCCCTTGAGGCCTATGGCAAGAGGTGGGCGAGCCACTGAAGGGTCGAGCCAGGATAGAGCCGGTAGCCTGGCTCTGGCACAGCTCGACGTTCTCTTGGATCCTTGAGCCCAAAACGAGCCGAGCTTTCTCGTGGCTTCCGTCTGCCAACACACTTAACCTCCTGCTCTAATAATTAAAAACATAGCCTTAAATCGTTTATGTTAAAAGGGACAGTAAAAGATAGCCATCTAGTGGTTGGATTGCATAATGTGAAACCAGAAAACCTAGAACCAATCATGGCTTCCCTGCTTGATTACATTGTGTGAACCCAGGCAAATATTGTATTTCACTGAGCTTCACAGAGCATCCTTTTTCTTCATCATTACACATGCGTGCACCTTCACATGTGTGAGATGAGGATGTGCGATGTACAAATGACCTCTTGTGTTTGATTTAATGAAATATCATTTTGTTCCATGTATAATAAGAATCTAGAATGTAGGTATAAAGATTCCCTTTGAACTAATATTCTTTGTTTTACTCAAAACTCCCACTGTCATAGCACTCGATCAGCACTGTCACACTTGGAACAGCTCCATTCAGAATACGGCAGTCCTTATATTTAAAAAGATTTATTTGCATATCAATAATGAAAATCACAATATTAAATCATCACATACAAATACATAATAAAAACATGTCAAAGGGTAACAAAATGCCCTACAGAGATTAAAAAACATATTCAAAATACATGATTCCTACAGTTAATATCACATAATTAACAAAACAACAAACAAACACCACATGGAAGGAGCATATATGGGGCAGTCAGAATATGCCTTTACAGAGTTAATTTGAAGAAAATGTAAATAAGCCCACCTTCTTCAGGACTAACAAAGATATTCCTTCCTTATTCAGTATCAAATTTTTTTCCGCCGGAAACAGAGACGCTGTGAAAGGCTTCCGTATTCCAGGCAATTGGAGCTATAGAGCCTATTTGATATATTCCAGGAAACGGACTGATATTTTAAAAGAAACTTATCCCTGAAAACTATTAAGGATTTATTTTCCTGCTTATTTAAGCTGAAGACAGCGTTATAATTAATAGAAAGACTGAGAACTCTTCCGGCCAATCTGGACATTAAAGATCCACTATTTAATTGAGGACGGAGTAGCATGATCGAAGGCTATTATTATATAATTGAGGCATGTGCCTTTAAACAGATATTCAGTTCTGGACAATCAGATGCATTCTGCAATTTATAAAACCATGAGTTGAACGAAGATACACTGATTGATACTGAATAAGGAAGGAATATCTTTGTTAGTCCTGAAGAAGGTGGTCTTATCCATTTATTCCCACCGAAACTCGTCGACACAGAAAATTTTGTTAAATTTGAATTGGGACAAGAAGCATAGAGACCCGAGTTAATTGTTCTTTGCCTTGTTTACATTTTCTTCAAATTAACTCTGTAAAGGCATATTCTGACTGCTCCATATATGCTCCTTCCATGTGGTGTTTGTTTGTTGTTTTTTTAATTATGCAATATTAACTGTAGGAATCATGTATTTTGAATATGTTTTTTAATCTCTGAAGGGCATTTTGTGACCTGTTGAAATGTTTTTATTATGTATTTATATGTGATGATTTAATATTGTGATTTTCATGATTGATATGAATAAATCTTTTTTAATATAAGGACTTGCCATATTCTGAATGCAGCGGTTCCAAGTGTGAAAGTGCTGATCGAGTGCTATGACAGTGGGAGTTTTGAGTAAAACGAAGAATATTAGTTCAAAGGGAATCTTTATAACTACATTGTTGATTTTGGTGCTCTGTCCCTTAGGACTGTAGGAATCCCTCTCCTTGTTTTCAAGGTAATAAGAATCATGGCCATATATAGGGTACAGATTACAAATGACTTGCCTCTTTGCTCACTAATGGCATTGTCACCAGGACGGGATGCAGGATTCTATCTAAATTCACGTTTAAAAAGTATTTCTCAATGCAGTGATATAATCAGATGTACTAAAGTGAAACACTTAAACACTTCTGCGTGTTAAAGAAAATACACTTTTATAATGATTTCTTCATATTTTTGCATGATATTTTTTGAAAAATGTACATGCCAACCATTTTCAGGTTTCTGCTGGTTCACAGGATCTTAGAGCTAAGCTAGACCATCAGCTCAGCCTTGGCTCACTTCTCCCTGTTAGTTTGTTGGCTTGACCACTACTCTGCCCATGGCTAACAGATTGCAGAAGCAAAAGGCCAGACAGGTTTTATTTTTTTGTTTTAACACACCTAGCTAAGGAATTCTAGGTGGTGCGACTATTTTATTTTAGTCTTTTATATTTCATATAAAGCTTGTTTTCAAGTACATTCTGTATGTCATAGAAAAGAATCAATTGTCAAGCAATAATAAACACATACGGACATTTAAACATAATACACAAAATCAATGTTAGAAATTACAATGCACACCAAATACACAACTATACAATGCCTCCAATTACTTCATTACAAGGCACCAGTCCTTCGTATCCATACTAATATAATAAAGAGAGAGCCCAAACCTTTGAGGCGAGTAATCTCAGGAACAACATCACCAATCACAACACCCAATACAGTGTTGGAAAGGTTAGTTGCAGCAGAAGGACATAGGCTATTCAGACGCCCACCATATACATTTAAAAGGTAAAAGAACCGTGCCAGCAAAGTAGTCCCTTGTGGGCGTGTCTGCGTTGTGCTGTGGGCGTGTGCTGGGGGCGTGTGGTACGTTCCGCCCTTTATGCCATGTCTCATATCGTGTGCTAATCTCACCCTGCTCCTTTTAAATACCCATGCACCCCATAATCATAACCCACCCTTACTTCTTAAACTACCCCAACACCCTTAAACACTAACCCATCTTAACCCTATAAATATACCCTGTACCCCAAAACCCAAACCTATCCCTAAACCCTAAAAATACCCCTATACCCCAAAATCCAAACCTAGCCCTCAACCCTATAAATACCCCTGTACCTCAAAACCCAAACCTACCCCTGAACCCTAAAAATACCCCTGTACCCCAAAACTCAAACCTAGCCCTGAACCCTAAAAATACCACTGTACTCCAAAACCCAAACCTACCCCTGTACCCCAAAACCCAAACCTAGCCCTGAACCCTTAAAATACTCCTGTACCCCAAACCCCAAACCTACCCCTGAACCCTAAAAATACCCCTGTACTCCAAAACCCAAACCTAGCCCTGAACCCTAAAAATAACCCTGTACCCCAAAACCCAAACATACCCCTGAACCCTAAAATACCCCTCTACCCCAAAACCCAAACCTAGCCCTGAACCCTAAAAATACCCCTGTACACCAAAACCCAAACCTAGCCCTGAACCCTTAAAATACCCCTGTACCTCAAAACCCAAGCCTACCCCTGAACCCTAAAAATACTCCTATACCCCAAAACCCAAACCTAGCCCTGAACCCTAAAAATACCCCTGTACCCCAAAATCCATACCTATCCCTAAACCCTAAAACTACCCCTGTACCCCATAACCCAAAACTATATCTGAACCCTTAAAATACCCAAACACCCCAAAACATATACCTCAGTACCCCAAAACATATACCCCTATACCCATACTTACCTTACCCAAACATTTAAAAAAAACATGCTTTTACCATTCATGCATTTACAGCTAATTTCGTTGTAAATGTATGCGTGGTAAAAGCATATAAAATGTAATGCCATGCGTTATAATGACATTGCAGAGTCATGGTACTTTCGTAATGAAAGTATGCAGAGTGATGGTATGCGGAAAGAAAGTTGTGGAATAATGGGTGTTTACCCTCCCCCGGTAAGTACATTGGTGGCACAGCGGCCCACATCTCCAGCAACATACTCATATTTTTTATCACCCATTTGAAAAATGCACAGGTCTCTCTCATTGATGGCCAGCACCGACATACACTTTTAGACACACAACCCGCCACAAGTTCTAGAATTGCGAACTTTAGAGCTGGGGAGCTATGTTCGAATCTCGGCATCAGCTCAACATCCTGTGATTCCAGGCAAACCGCTTTGTCTCCCCGTGCCTACCACAAATGAATGTGTTCTTCTGTAATGTAAATTGTGCTCATGCCATGTTGTCAAGTTCGCGCTATATAATATTGCAAGGAAAAATAAAGTAGGGAAACTCAAGTTCACACACTACTGAACGCGCACTCTTAAGTGCATCAGCAGTGCACTATGAATCGGAGCGTTTCACAGACCTGTCACAGATAAGAAATGCTATCAAAACGAAATCCTACAAAACAATATACTACTGGCCGGCAGCAATTCATACCCTGACAACGTCGGGACGGGCTGCTAGTTGCATATAAACAGACAAGCGGACAAAAAATTCATTAGAGACGCCTGCTTGTCTAACTGAGCCAGAGACTAAACTTCTCACTGGGGTCACACTCCTAGGGGAAGAAAGTATGGTAGAATTTTTTAATGCCTAGAAGCGTCCCTCCTTTCTCGCTCAGGCTCAGGCTGCATTAAAAAATTCCACCATACTTTCTTCCCCTAGGAGTGTGACCCCAGTGAGAAGGTTAGTCTCTGGCTCAGATAGACAAGCAGGCGTCTCTAATGAATTTTTTGTCCGCTTGTCTGTTTATATGCAATATGGAGGGCTGGTCCCTTGTAATGAAGTGATTGGAGGCATTGTATAGTTGTGTATTTGGTGTGCATTGTAATTTCTAACATTGATTTTGTGTATTATGTTTACATGTCCGTATGTGTTTATTATTGCTTGACAATTGATTCTTTTCTATGACATACAGAATGTACTTGAAAACAAGCTTTTTATGAAATATAAAAGACTAATATAAAATAGTCGCACCACCTAGAATTCCTTAGCTAGGTGCGTTAAAACAAAAAAGAAAACCTGTCTGGCCTTTTGCTTTTGTTTAATGTATTAGAGGGGTCCAGGCCAGCCAGTGACAGGACCCAAGCCTTTTCTGTTGCCCCTAGCAGATTGCAGAGGCAGTGACAGAGAAGGAAAGTGAACAGGCTTCATAAAATGCAGTGGCCACTTTCTGAAGTCCCATCCCTCTGTTCCTCTCATATCCATTCAGCAGCAAATAAGAGACCAATGAAGGACCATGAATAGCACAATTGGTGGGAACTCGCACTTCCTGGGCATCACATAGCCCTTAGCTGCCTCATATTTGCTGCTAAGGTCCTGAGGGAGGAGCAAGGGATGGGATCATCCCCCCCCCCCCACCTTAATTGCATCACCAGGGTGTTACAGAGGGAAAAAAGACAGCATAAGGGGCATATACATGCCTTGAGGGGGTGTGTGCTTTGGAAGACCATAGCATGCTACTGGAATCAGAACCGTGGATTTACTTGTTTCAAAGAAAGTCTGGAAGATGGGAATTTTCAGTAATGTAAACATACCTGTGATGGAAGAGACTTTCACCATTTTAATTTAGTCGAAGAGGGAACTTGCCCCTCCAATTTAATATGAGACCTATGCCAGCAACTTCTGCTCCCACCACCCCTGCAGACCTAAACTGTGTTGACATCTCCCATGCACTGATAATTTAAAATGTCACAAGCAGGCCCTGAGACTGCTTGGGCCAGGAAGCGGAGAGCCTCATGAAACAGTTCCATTTACAATTAAAGACTTAGAGAAAATAGTCAGGCCCGGTAGTACTATCACTGAATGACACCAACAAAGACAGGTGAGCAAAGAGTGCACTAATTCTGAAAGAAGACCTAAAGCAACAGACTAACTTTGAAAAGCTTATAATTCCATCTAAAAATGTCGACATCTTCATTTAATACATAGAAAACTGGAATTTTGTTGCAGTTGCCCCCCCCCCACCTTTTGCCCCATGTTTAACTACATGATGCTGGTTTTCAACTTGGACAGTGCACTGTGACTGCGAACCGGTCCCCAGTGCAAGTGCTCTTTTCCCTAAACAAGTAAAAGTCAAATGACAACACAATTGGCACACACTTTAGCACCCCTGTAAGTTCCTAGTAAGTGGTACACCCTAGTCCCTAGGGCATTGGTAATAAAGAGGGTCCCTAGGTGCTGCAGCATGTATTAGGACTCTAGGATATAACCATACACATTACATGTAGCCTGCCATTGCACACTGTGTGTCGCGGTGCAAACCATGAGTGAAAGCACAACATAGCACAATCACTGTGTACTATGCCAAAGCCACTGAATGTAATATATGTAAGTCACCCCTACAGCAGGCCTTGTAGCCCTAAGGCGGGGTGCATTATATTACATGTGAGTCCATATCTGCATGAGCATATATCCCCCTGTGCTGTCTAGTTCAATTACTAGAGGGTACAAGTGATCCTGGAGATCCTAACCCTCTTTGGAACAATTACAACTGCTTAGAGATGTTAGGAGTTTCTACAACAAACAAATCAAGAGTGCTAATGCAGACTATTTCAGACACCAACTTGATCAAGCTGCTAACCGCCCGAAGAAACTTTTTGTATTGGTCAAACAGCAATCAGTGGTAGGTCCAAACCACTCGTACTCTGGATGCATCCCACCTCCATGCAATGAACGTGCTGCTTTCTTCACTGAGAAATCAAGACTCATCACCATTGAACTCGCCTCCAAGAAGGCTCTACTACCATCCCCCGGGTCTGCACCACCCCTTGGCCTCTTACAAAAGTGCAATGCATCATGGGGCACCTTTACCCCATTCAATGAAAAGGACATCAGCAAGATTCTTCAGAATATCAACCCATCTAACCACTTCAGTGACCGTTGTCCCCGGTCATCTTTAAAGAAATCAAGAATGTATTCATCCCCACCTTCACAAGGATTGTGAATGCTTCTCTATCACAAGGCATGTTCCCAGACTGCCTAAAAGCAGCTCAGGTGTCACCTACAGTGAAAAAAACTAATGCAGATAAAGTTGACCTCAATAATTTCCGCCCTATGCCCAACATCCCCTCCCTAGCCTAACTTCTAAAAAATGCATACAATCCCAACTTTGTGCTCATATTAAGAATTTCCAACTCTTAGACCAACATCAATCTGGCTTCCGGAAGGGGCAAAGTACTGAATCAGCTCTACGCATGTCATGGATGACATTTTAAAAATGCTTGACCAAAATGAGTCCTGCCTCCTGAATCTCCTTGACCTTTCATCCGCATTCAACATGGTTAATCATGACAACCTCCTATCCATTCTGAATAACAGGATGGGTTTCTCGGGGTCGGGAATTACAATGGTTCTCATTCTTCCTCCCCCACAGCTCACAAAGGGTCAAGGCAAGCCACTCCCTCTTCCAGCCCTCTCTATTACTCATGGGTGTCCCCCAAGGGTACGCCCTATCTCCTATCCTCCAACCTTTTCTTGGAACCATTAGCTAATTCACTAAATTCCACGAACATTCTCTTCCATATGTATGTGGCGACACGCAACTTTATTTGAAAATCTCATCCCCAGATAACATCATCTCACTCAACACTACCCTTATGTCTACTCAAAATTGGTTAACTGAGAACCATCTCTTGCTCAACACCTCCAAAACGGAATTCCTTCCTATCTCTCCCCCTGAACCACATCCCCAAGCTAGACCTTTGGATGAATCACCTCACTGCTTTCAACTGCACCCCTCTCATCATAGACTCAGCCAAATCACTCAGAATCACCATGGATAAACACCTTAATATGAAAAACCATATCAGCAATGTATGTAAGGGAGCTAATCACTTGATGAAGACACTTAGAAATATCAAACCATTCCTTCCACAAAAGCATTTCAAGCAGGTGGTCCAAGTGCTTGTCTTGCCAAGGTTAAACTACAGCAGCGCTACGCTCTGTGGCCTTCCCAAATACATCCTGGCTCCACTAAGAGCATCATTGAATGCTGTGGCTAGGCTGGTCACAGGTACCAAACGAAATGAGCACATATCCCCAGTCCTAAAATTTCCTAAATGGTTGCCCTACAAAGGTCGAATTCAGTTAAAGATTGCAGTTCTGATGCACAAATCCATGCATCTCAAAACTCCAAGGTACCTAGCGCAAAAGCTTGAACTGTCCTGTGGTAGCAGAGCCTCAAGAAGCGCTAACACTTTGCTCTTGAAACCACTCATCCTTAGCAAAAAGAGAACCTATTACCGAGCCTTCTCCGGCGCTGCCCCAAAGATATGGAACTCTCTTCCACAGGAAGTTTTCAGAATCTCCTCAACGACTGCTTTCAAACTGGAGGCTAAAAGATTCCTAATGAACAAATTCTTACATTAATTTAGCTAGGTCCACCTTCTTTAAGTCACCGATCCTACAATCATTGTACCACTATTTAATTAGGCTTTTCCTTACTGCATAGTGTGCCCACCCTGCGTAGACTGCTATATCCCAGTTTATTGTATTACTCTCCTTGATTTATTTGTGTTGTAATTTTGTGACTATTCCTGTTTGGTAGTCTTATCGGATGTCGATATTGCATTTATATCCATCCTTCCATCCTGTTGTAAAGCGCTCTGATATCCCTCGGGATCTTGTTCGCGCTATATAAAACTTTATAAATAAAATAAATAGATTTATTATGACATGCACCCAAAGGTCACTTTATTGGTGCCCCATGAAATACCTGCCACTATCTAGTGAGCTGGCTGAATGGTTTCGACCAGCATGCCACCACAGACTAGTTTCTGATCCCCTGCAGGTGAGAGCCCATGCTCTCTGATGCCAGAAATAATGCCTGCTCCTGAGGAAGGTATTTACACCTCCTCCAGCAGGATTATTAGTGATTCAGCATATCAAGGCCAGGGGCTTTAATGCGCCTACCACCTTTGATATGTGACCCCGGCTTCCCCCAGACCTGGAAGATGCTACCCCCTGCCCTAAGACCCATTTGTCACCAAGACAGGTGGGAAATAAGTAATGCAGTAGGCATGAGTAGGAAAGTAGTATCTGCTTTTTATGGTTACCCCAACTTTTTGCTTGATGTCTCACTGTTTTTGACTAGTCTGACTGGGATACTGCTAATCAGGACCCCAATCTATCTACTTTCTCCCTTAAATTGACATACATGTACTTTGGTACACTCCAGATTGGATACCGGGGTACCCTTATAAGTCCTTAGTATATGGTACATGATGTACCCAGGGCATAGATACCCCAGAGGCCTCCCATGGGCTGAAGCATGGATTATGCCACCTACGAGAGGCCAAGCAAAATGGAGCTCTAGGTCTGCTACTGCAGCCTGTGTAAGATGGTGCTTGCACCACTTACTTTTGATATAGGTTCACTATATCTGATGGTCACCACACTTAAAACTTATAAGTTACCCCTATAGCAGGCCTTATCAATCCTGAAGGCAGGGTGCTGGCTTTGTTGTGAGAGGGTGCCCCTGCATGAGCAGAGCTTCTCTGCAGCCTTGGGAGACCATTCTCCTGAATTGTCCGTGACTCAGCAGGACATATAGGTAGAGCTGCATTATAACCCCACGGTAAATGCTATCTCGAAAACGGCTGCATAGAAACATATTGTGTTTGGTATCAAACACCTTGGAATCATACCTCCACACTAGTAACTAGTGAGTAGTAACTGGTGTGGGAGGTACGATTCCACCCTTCAGAAGAGAGCTTTGTGGGGTCACCGGTCTACCCGGTGCCAGCCACCTCGACCCAGACAGTACAAAATGGATTCTGCCAGCCAGAGACACATTCCTGCCCTTCTGCTGCTGAGCCAAGCTCGAGCAGAGGAAGGCAGCACAATAGGCATCCTGGTACAGGGAGGTGTGACCACCTCCCAGACAGGGTTTAGTGTATTGGGGCTGGTTGGATGCACTCTGAGAGTGCCTGAAAATCTGCATTGGGGGCACATGTGGTGTCCCTGTGCATAGTTCAGCTCATACCAGTTCTGGGAGCCACTGGCTCCTGCTCTGGTGCGAAACTGGACAAAGGACATGTGTGTAGCCACCCCTTTGTCCTGCCCCTCTCCTAGGAGGGTCCCCTGAATCTGTCCAAACCTTTCCCGTGGGTACAAAAGGGCTTACCTGGCTGTAAGACTTTAAATTGTACATGGACAAGATTCTACAAGAAGAAACCACTGACCTTCGACTGTCTGGACACCTTGGAGTTCGCTGGACCTCGACTGGGCTCGACTTTCCGTCCGAAGCTTAGCTTGTGCCTTTGCTCCATACAGGCTCCGGGCAGGACCTGTGGGGCACTTAAGACAACAGAAGAATCTGCCTTGGAGTGAAGGAGTCACTCCCCTGCTTCGCAGGCACCTAAAGAGCAACTGACCGGTCTGTTGCTCCAGAGCTCCTGCGGACTCACTGTTTTTGACTAGTCTGACTGGGATCCTGCTAATCAGGACCCCAGTCTATCTACTTTCTCCCTTAAATTGACATACATGTACTTTGGTACACTCCAGATTGGATACTGGGGTACCCTTATAAGTCCTTAGTATATGGTACATGATGTACCCAGGGCATAGGTACCCCAGAGGCCTCCCATGGGCTGAAGCATGGATTATGCCACCTACGAGAGGCCAAGCAAAATGGAGCTCTAGGTCTGCTACTGCAGCCTGTGTAAGATGGTGCTTGCACCACTTACTTTAGATATAGGTTCACTATATCTGATGGTCACCACACTTAAAACTTATAAGTTACCATTATAGCAGGCCTTATCAATCCTGAAGGCAGGGTGCTGGCTTTTATGTGAGAGGGTGCCCCTGCATGAGCAGAGCGTCTCTGCAGCCTTCGGAGACCATTCTCCTGAGTTGTCCGTGACTCAGCAGGACATATACATGTAGAGGTGCATTATAACCCCGCGGTAAATGCTATCTCGAAAACGGCTGCATAGAAACATATTGTGTTTGGTATCAAACACCTTGGAATCATACCTCCACACCAGTAACTGGTGAGTAGTAACTGGTGTGGGAGGTACGATTCCCCCCTTCAGAAGAGAGCTTTGTGGGGTCACCGGTCTACCCGGTGCCAGCCTTCTCGACCCAGACAGTACAAAATGGATTCTGCCAGCCAGAGACACCTTCCTGCCCTTCTGCTGCTGAGCCAAGCTCGAGCAGAGGAAGGCAGCACAATAGGCATCCTGGTACAGGGAGGTGTGACCACCTCCCAGACAGGGTTTAGTGTATTGGGGCTGGTTGGATGCACTCTGAGAGTGCCTGAAAGTCTGCATTGGGGGCACATTTGGTGTCCCTGTGCATAGTCCAGCTCATACCAGTTCTGGGAGCCACTGGCTCCTGCTCTGGTGCGAAACTGGACAAAGGACATGTGTGTAGCCACCCCTCTGTCCTGCCCCTCTCCTAGGAGGGTCCCCTGAATCTGTCCAAACCTTTCCCATGGGTACAAAAGGGCTTACCTGGCTGTAAGACTTTAGATTGTACATGGACAAGATTGTACAAGAAGAAACCACTGACCTTCGACTGTCTGGACACCTTGGAGTTCGCTGGACCTCGACTGGGCTAGACTTTCCGTCCGAAGCTTAGCTTGTGCCTTTGCTCCATACAGGCTCCGGGCAGGATCTGTGGGGCACTTAAGACAACAGAAGAATCTGCCTTGGAGTGAAGGAGTCACTCCCCTGCTTTGCAGGCACCTAAAGAGCAACTGACCGGTCTGTTGCTCCAGAGCTCCTGCGGACTCCAAAGATTTCAGCAACACAGGAGGTGGCTCCCTGAAAGTTCCTGAGGTTGATTGGCCCTCTCACCGAGTAGGAGGCCAGAATCCCTCGTGGGGACTGCTTAACCCGAACCCCTGTGTGTTGCGTTCATTTGCAAGTGCATATGCTTGTTGGTTGCGGAAATCCCAGCATCTCATGAATCCATCGGCCATTTACAGAGGAAAGTTTCCCCCTATTTCCCCATTTCTTTCCCCCCACTTGCCCCCTTTCATGTTAACAATTGATGCATTAGCAGTGCCTGACAGGAGGATGGGCACACACTGCCTGCAAGTTTTTGCCCTGGGAGGTTTGCACCCCTCAGTCACCCCAGATTCAGAACAAAATGCCCTTTACCGGTTCCTTTGTCATCCACTCTGGAGCATTAACTCTGTAAGAATTTTACAAATAGCGACTGGTGAAAAAGGCAGAAATGTTTTAGAATACATTCCCATTGCAGATAAATGAAGGCATGCTGTGTGAGATTGTTAAATATTATGATTCCGAGCAGAGATTGTGACTTTTTCTGCGACAAGCGAACTTTGAAACTGAAGTTCTTCTAAAATGAAACCAGTGCCAGCATGGCCTTCATGGGACCCCAGGTAAGTTATAGCTTTGTGCGGGAACATCCACCGTCCCGGGCTATAATTACAAAAAAGAATGCTTGGGGGGGTTTCTGCCCCTTATGCAGCCCCAGGGATCGCCACCCCCCGGAGCTATCTAGATAAGTCAGAATGGGGGGCTTTGTTTGTTAAATGTGGGGGCCACATGCCCCCCCCCACAACCCTGGGGAACACCACCTCCCTGGGGCTATCTAGATAAGTAGAAGTGGGGGGCTCCTGCCCCCCACGCAGCCCCAGGGACCACCACCTCCCTAGGGCTATGTTTAGAATAATCTGTGGTGGGGCGCAAGCCCCCCACACAGCCACGGGGACCACCACCTCCCCGGGGCTTCTTACCAAATGAGAGGGGGGCAGTGCAGGCCCCCTCCTGGAGCCGTAAAGGGCACTGGGGATCACCACCCCCCAGGACCGGCTCCAGCAATGTCTTGGGGTGCCTACCCTCAGGACATGACAGTTTGCTATAAGATGCGTGAGCACACAGTGTGCCCACTTTGCACAAGTGAGTATACTTTGATTTTTACCCTCAGTGAACTGCATGTCAGCAGCTCCCTGGAGTAAAAAGCCATGCCGGCTCCCACAGGAGGCGGGAGCCGGCCAGCCAGGGCCATGGGACAGAGGGGGCCTAAAGGCTCCCATGTCAGTCTCCAATCAGCTGGCCATGCCCCGGGGAATGGGGTCCCCCTCCCTTTTTAATTTTTTTTAAATAAATGGCCGGGTACTGGGGATGGGGTCCCCAGGGCCAAAAATGGCCTGGAAGGGGGGCCACTCGGCCTGCCTCCCTTGAAAATGATTTAAAAAATGGCCATGCCCCGGGGGATGGGATCCCCGGGGCCGAAATTGACCTGAGGAGGGGGGCCCCATCACCCTCCTACTTTTTTATATTAGGGTCATGCCCCAAGAAATGGGATCCCCGGGGCCCAAAAGGATCAAGTGAAGGGGGCCACACAGCCTCTCTTCCTAAGATATTTTTAAAACTGGAAGCCGGCAACTCGCCTTCGGCCCTGCCTCCTTTCTCCACTACTCTCCAAACGCACCTCTAGACACGCACTTGGTTGGGGGATGAAGTCCCCTTTGAGCCTGAGGGTCCTTAGGGGTCAACTAGCCTACCTGTTAACTCCAATAAGCCCCACATAGTGGTATTGTTGAGAGGTGGTCAGAGGTCACACCCCTTTTTCCACAACTCTGCAAACACGCCTTTCAGCGCACTGCTGGTGGATTGATGAGGTCCCTTTGTGTCCTGAGGGTCTTAGGACTAAAGTGGACTTCATCCCCTAAGCAGCAGTGCACCATAAGGCACGTTTGCAGAGTGGTGTCACTGACCATGTCATAAGTGATGTTATATGTGACGTCATCAGTAGTGCATTGCGGAGGCGTAAGTAATAGTTAGCTCAGCTAACTATAACGGCTCACTTTCTCTGGTTTTGTACGAGTGACACATCAGCCTAACTATAAAGTCTCTGTAAACTTTGTGTTTTTCCATGAAAAAAAAATATATTTATTTATATCTTCAATGTGCATTGATGTGGAGTTAGGAATTGTAAATCTATACTTCCTCTATATGGAATCACTTTAAAATATTTTGTATTCAAAGTGTAAATCTAATTTTGGATTTCAGAAAAAAAAGGTTTTGCACTTGTGAAAAGATTTGCTCACCTAAACATATTTGCATGAGCAAATGTACTTTCCGGAATGGAGAGTAGGCACTCCTAGAATGGAATGAATCAAAAGTTTGTGCACACCGACGATCATAGACATTTGTCGGTATTCGCAGTTGTAATCTTCTCCCTGACCCACTGCTAC
Source organism: Lissotriton vulgaris (assembly GCF_964263255.1). Taxonomy (NCBI): domain Eukaryota; kingdom Metazoa; phylum Chordata; class Amphibia; order Caudata; family Salamandridae; genus Lissotriton; species Lissotriton vulgaris. The sequence continues at coordinate 933,559,926 of NC_141685.1, forward strand.
CCTGAAAAATGATATAGAAGTACTTTTGTGAAAGACAAGAGTAAATCCCTTTCCAGGGTAGAAAGGGTGATGAAACACTTCTAAAATTGGTGGGTTGTGATGGAAGAGTTTTTCCACAGTGAAACATATTTTCCCGGTTTGATACAAGAATATTGCTATAATCTAACATCATTATTGTGTCCTAGATATTGGTTTAAAATGTTTTTAAGTTAATACAAAGCCACACCTAAAGGGCCTATATTTTTGTTAGTATGCCTGGAAACCTGTGACTGCCCAAAGTGCCAGGTGGAACCTAGGAAACCTTTGCAAATTCCCAAAATGAGCAAATCTGCACCCTTGCCAGTAGCAAACATTCAATGTAAATGCATTCATTTTAAGGTCAAAACCTACCAGACAGCACAGCTGTCTGGTTTGCTAAAGTCATCTTCGGGACATTCGCAATACTTACTTGGGACTATATTCCGTCCATTACTAATCACTGGCTTTGTGGTTTGTACCTCACATTAGCTTGCTTTCGTTTTGCTGGCATTATTTGTTTTAGGTTGTCCAGCTTGAGTGCGTCCATCCGGTGGAGAATTGGCTGTTTATTGTATCCTTCCGAGTGCTCATTTTTATCAACAGGCCTTTAAATCTTGTTCTGGTCTTAACACATTTGCTGTGCATTCAAAGACAGGGATGAAATGTCATGCTCTGTTCTCTGAGGGAGGTTGGTGTTTACTTTTCTTTCTCTGAATTCAAAGTGTGAGGATTTATGTGACAATGTTGGTTTGAAAAGCCTTTTTTCTAGCACACAACAACGTTTAAAATATCTGTCATGAACTGTGAAGACATTTCAGAATATATCAGAATCAGGAAAGCACATTTATTTGTAATTATGAAGAGTGTTGAAAATTCTGAAGAGTGATGGAAACAAATATGTTAATATGATCAAAGCAAAGCAATACACTAGGTGATGACATTTCTACACATTGTTGTTTGTGTGCTGTATACTTTTATCAGTAAAACTGTATGTCTGTGTAAACGTAATGTTCATTTAAATGGAAAATTAGTTGTCTGTGATGGCAGTACACTACCACACAATGGATACTCCCAGGGGCAGCTTCACCCCACTGCTTTTATACAGTGGGAAGAAGAGAACCATAAAATGATAATAACCAAGTTATTATCACTTTATTCTTCGTGACGTGTCCTGCTGTTTTGCGGGCGGGCAGGTGGGAGAGTCGGGGAGGAGTGGTTTGCCCACTCCTAAGTGCGCAGTGACAGTTTGGGCGGCCCTCTCAGTCCGCCCAAACCAGTCTTGCACACTTCCCTGTTCTCCATGCAGGCTGCATTACAACCTGCATGGAGAACATGCCTACCCCTCCAGCCCCTGGCTGAGCACGATGTCACTGCGCTCAGACCAGTCACAACACTGCATTGCAATTGTGTGATTGGCTTAGTGGAGGGAGCCTGGCTGCCTGCTTCCTGTTCCTGTAGTCGAAGAGCAGCAACACAGGACGGGCCTCAAGGTAAGTTTATGTTTTTTATTTTGCCCCCTCACGTGACACCACCTGCAACACCCCCTCCACGTTGCCCCCCTTTGCTATCCCAGCGCCCAACCCCTCCCCCACGAGCCATGCCGGCCGCAGCTGGATACTCCACTTTACGCCACTCCACTCTACTCTGCTTCAGTACATGCCATTGCACTCCACTCTGCAACACTCCACTTCACTCTACACCATTCCACTCTACTGTGCACCACTCCACTCGGCACCACTCCATACTACGCCCATCAACTCTACTGTGCACCACTCTAGTTTATGCCAATGCACTTTATGCCACTCTTTGCCAATGCCTTAAGCGCTTAGGACGTCAGGTTTTTATTGCGGTAAATTCTCTTTGGTCTAGTCAATAAATGGATGCACTACCAAGGGGTGCACACTCATTCCAGTACAACAGGCCGTGTTCCTATAGGACACCGTAGCTCAGCATGTTTAAACTCCTACCACTAAGCTCTGGGGGGAAACCCCCAATTAGGCCCCGACTGGGTTTGTCACACACGAAAGAGAAAGGGATGTTACAGGACACTCTATTAATCTGACCCTGCACAGGATAAGTGCTATTCTGCTTGCTTACTTTCTGGAGTTTAAAAACAGAATAGTACGTGAAAGTCTACCTGTCCACTTGGCATGTCTCTCACTGACAGCTTATACATGAGAGGAAACTCTGTAGGGTCAACAAACCTCTCTCTGTTTTACTAATCCATGTAATTTCCTTCACTGGTTTGCAGAGTCCATTCTTTGAACTTTTTTATAGACAGCTTGTGTCAGATTGATTTAACTTTAGATACTTGGATTTATTAGCTACATTTTGATAATTTAAATCTCTAAAGATTTAAATCCAGAACATGGTGCGTAAGTGTTAAAAGGTAAGCGAGAAGTAGATATTCTTGACTGATAAGATCAAGAAAATTGTGTGATTCAAGGCAAATCATTTCATTTATTGGTGCATCATATTCCATAAATGTCAAATTTGAGACAACTTTCAGTGATTCCGTTCAGGATGTGTGCCAGTGCTTAATTTGTAAACCTAAGGTGCCAGGCCACTGCGGCTTTCACTACACATTGTCACAGCCTAGCTGCCAATGATAGTAACACCACAACTGCTAACCATCACACTCCTACAGGTGTGACAATTAGGACTATTTTAGGCCCTCAAATCTACAAGAATGGCATGGGCGGCCGGTAATAGTCATTTTTAATGTACGTTGAACTAATAATTAACTGTTGCTGTGGTCACCTCTAAATAATCCAGACAGCATCACCTTGTGGCAGATTGTCACAGGCGCCGGTGTTGACAATTAAGTGCTGGCGCAGTGCACCAGAAACCACAGGCTCAAATTAAGCACTGATGTGTGCTATACAAAATCCTCACCTGTGAATGGTTTAACAGACATAATGTTACTCCATATGTAAAAGTATTTTCCATACATTCAGCACACATGACAAACTGATTTGGGTCACTAATGTAAATATCATAATGCAGGCATAGAAAGTGCAAGCTAATCTAATACTTTTAATGCATGTCACTCTGTGCGGTTGTAAGAAATTTGATAATTGGTTGAGGGGGAGAAATCACTCTCAAGCAACAACCACAGTCCTTGTCAGGTGGACCACAAAAGTCACAAAATTAACCTATGCTTAACCCTCTGGTAGCTTGCAATAAAAGCAGGCAGGTGTAACTTAAAGGCACAGTGTCAAGAATGTATGCAGCGCACAAACAATAATAAAATGAAAACATAACACAAGAAAAGCATTCCTATTAAGGACAATTGAGTAAAATTAATAAATAAAATGAGACCAACATGACAAAAATCTAATCAGTAGAACCGGAGACATGCAATTTTTTTAAGGGGTAAAGTAAAAATAGCACCAAGAAGCAGATAGTGCTAACTGTGGGTATCTGGCTGCACAAGATCTGGACAAAGTCACAAGTTTAGGCCGACTGCCATGGAGTGCAGGCCAGATGCAGGATCCAGGTTAGTCCCACTGAAAATGTTACCCTCTCAAAGTCACAAAGAGTTCAAAGCTTAAGGATTTCACAGGAGGAGCTCAACTGATTCCGGCCAAGGGTCCAGGACCAGTGGAGGCACCTCTTGGAGATCAGGAATTCCCCCCAGTAGAAGCCAGCAGGGCACAGACAAGTCCAATATCAGGTCCAGGCAGGGCCAGTTGCAGCAAGTCGCAAGAGCAGTTGGAGAGAGGACTCTGGAGGTTATTGTGTCCCTGTAGCTCAGGACAGGAGGTCAGCCAACTGAACCTGGAATTACTCTGGTAATCCTTGGTCACGTAACGCGGGATTTTTAAAATCGCAGCGCTCAGCGGGAAAACTGCTAGCGCGCATGCGGTTAAGCAGCAAGGAAGTCCTCCGAAGAATAAAGCAGGCTTTAAGCAGCGGGGCAATCCTCTGAAGAAAAGGACAGGCTTCAAGCAGCAAAGCAGTGCTCTGGTACCAGCAGGGAAGTCCTCGGAGAAACATTGTAGGCCTCACGTAGTCGGGCAGTCCTCTGAGAAACAAGGCTGTCCTTCTGTAATCTTCCACAGGTCCAGGATTGTTCGGAAGAGTGGGTCTGATGCTCCTATTTGTATACCTGCATCAGCTTTGAAGTGGAAGAAACATTTAAAGTCCCCCCCTACCACAGTTTGGTCTGGAATGTCCTTCTTTCCTCCTTGCTCAAGCTCCAAGGGTTCTGTGGTGACAATAGACTGGTGTCAAGTTCTTTGTGAGTGTGTTGAAGGCAGCCTTTGAAATGTAAGTAGGCCAGGGAACAACTCCACCCTTCCCACCATGGTAGGGTGGCCTTCTCCCAGCTGCACCCAAGGTTATCGTTCACTGCCTGGGCCCAAAATGCACTCCTGATGGGGGAGAGATTAACTAGCTCAAGCAACTGGAAACTTCTAGAAGGGCTAAGAATGCTTAGGGAAGGAAAATGCCCACTTAGTGGCATCTTTAAAATTGCGATTTAAAATCCGACTTCACCATTAAAGACAGTTTTAAATTAAATTTCATTTGAGTTCAAACATGATATTTCTATCTATTTATAATCAAAGGTTAGCACTTATTAAATGTAATCAGGTAAACCAATGTTATCATATGGGAAAGGTAGGCCACGCAGTAGTGAAAAGAAAATGTAGGAGTTTTCCCATACCAGGAAATGTAAAACTTAAAAGTACATTTCCAGCCTTTTAAATAAAACACTCTGTCCTATGGGCTGTTTATAGGTATAAAAAGGGAGGTTTAGGCCTGGCTAAAGATTTATTTTACCAGGTCGAATTGGTAGTTTTAAACGGCACACAGGCTCCGATGACAGTATCGGAACATGTTTTAAAAGGTTAATTTTAGTTGGTGGCAGAAGGAGTACTGCTGCCCACTAGTAGCATTTAATTTACAGGCCCTGTGTACCTGTGGTACCATATATGATGGACTTACAAGTAAATTAAATATACCAATCAAGTGTAAGCCAATTGTACCATGTTTTATTTGGAGAGCACAATCCCTTTAGCACTGGTTGGCACTGGTAAAGTGCAGAGAGTCCTGAAAGTCACCAAAAAGGGATACAGAAAACAGGAGTGATGAAAAAAAAATTGGGTGGTGACCCTGAAGAGAGGGCTAAGTACAACTGATGTGATACAACCTACAGCAATAATTGAAACAGTACTGTTCAAGAAATTACCTTTTTTAATTTTTATAGCGCCTTTATCATATGTTCACATGACATGTGGCATTATTACATGCCAATGATTTTGGTGTCTCAGGTCCTAACAACACGGATATTTGGAAAGTGCATGATCACTCCAAGAGGCATATTTGTGCTCAATGGCCTCATTTTATCAACTTTAGAAGGATGAAAGACTAAGGGCAACCCCAGGTTTTCAAACTTTGAAAATTATGTCAAACCCAGATTACTGAAGTGGATGCCTTCATCTTCTTGAAGACCAGACCCAGGTTTGGCTCTCAGGTCCACAGACCAATTCAGACCCCCTTTCTCAGGTGAGGCTTGACTCTTCCAGATTGCATTACTTTGCTACTGAATTGCTGTTTCCTGTGTATCAAGTTGACCATAGGACATCTCTGCATAAATTAAAAGGAGATGCTACCAGCAGATTTCAGGTTAGAAGGTAGAGTGACCTCATATTATTGTGTATGGGCCCGATTCACAGAACTAACGTAAGACAAAATCCTAAACTTACTACCATTTTCATATTCACAAAAGGCACTTACTTGTTTTGGTATTCACAGAAGACACTTACTCATTTCGGTATTCACAGAAGTTAGGAGTCCTAACTTTAGGACTCCTAAATGCCTTCTGTGAATACCGAAAGTCTTAAAATTAGGATTTTTCTCAGTTTAGTAGTAGGAAAGTTGAGAAAAATCCTAATTTTAAGACTTCGGTATTCACAGAAGGCATTTAGGAGTCCGAAAGTTAGTAGTCCTAACTTTACTACTACTAAATTGAGAAAAATCCTAATTTTAAGACTTTCGGTATTCACAGAAGGCATTTAGGAATCCGAAAGTTAGGAGTCGTAACTTTACTACTACTAAAGTGAGAAACATCCTAATTTTAAGACTTTCGGTATTCACAGAAGGCATTTAGGTGTCCTAAAGTTAGGAGTCGTAACTTTACTACTACTAAAGTGAGAAACATCCTAATTTTAAGACTTTCGGTATTCACAGAAGGCATTTAGGTGTCCTAAAGTTAGGTCTCCTAACTTCTGTGAATACCGAAAGGAATAAGTGCCTTCTGTGAATACCAAAATGAGTAAGTGCCTTCTGTGAATACCAAAATGAGTAAGTGCCTTCTGTGAATACCAAAATGGTAGTAAGTTTAGTATTTTGTCTTAAGTTAGTTCTGTGAATCGGGCCCTATGTCTCAGCACAGACATGTTGCAGCCGTGTCCTTGCCCTCTTCATTTGTAACTATTACCTCATGCACTCTTGTGATTTATTTTGCAATGCAATTGCGAAAATGCCACATTTATATTCTTTGTTCATAGTTAAGACATCATGGATTGGAAGAAACAGACTTGCAAGCCATTGAAATCCTTCTTTACTTAACCTTCCGAACGCTGTTTTTAGCTAGAATGAATGGCAGGTTCTAAATTTACTGTGCAGTGTAACTGTGCTATAATAAGTAAGAGTGTGAGTTTGAGGGAGGTGGTATTGACCGAGTTAAGGGCCCTGCCTGAGAGTGAAAGCAGAGGCAGCTTCCAATAACAGCAGCATCAACAGTTTACACAGGTGTGGTCTCAAGGGATAGGCTGGACATTCTGCTGCTCTGGAATTTTCCATGCGGGGTGCAAACCAGAAGCCTGCTTTCAGAACTCGATGGACTGCTTTCACCCAACACCGAAGGGCCTTATTGTATTGTATGCAGAATTTATAGAGCGCATTGTGTCCGTACTGGTATCCTGGCGCTTGAACACGTGAGATCAGTAACCCTAGAGTGTGGTGACGGGTACAAGGTTGAGGACGATAAGAAGGTCACGGCCATAACCTAGCCCTAGGAAAGAGCCAGGTCTTCGGGTTCTTTCTAAATGGCAGCAGGTTACCTATCTGTCTAAGCTCGACTGGGAGTTTATTCCAGGCCGTGGCTGCTGCGATGCTAAAAGCTCTTCTGTCAGATCTAACTCTTCTGAACCTAGATTACTCTCACCAATTTGGCTGTGGAGGAGCGGAGATTACATAAGGGAACATACCATTCAAGTCTGCTCTGTAAAGGCTTGGGCCCATATAGAGCCTTAAAAACTATGCAGATTGATTTGAATTGTACCCTTTGCACAACTAGGAGCAAGTGGAGCTCGGCCAAGCCCTGAGATGATGAAGACTGGCGTGGTCTCATTAGTGCCAGCTTGGCCACCATTGACTGGATTCTCTGGAGTCTCCCCATCAAATATTTAGGAGACTCCAGCAGCAAGGCATTGCAATAATCCATTCGGCTAAGGATAATACTCCCTACTACCAGCGATCTAGTCTGTTTAGGGAGCAGTGGAAGAATCCTTCATAGCCTCTCATCAGAGCGAAGCAGCTACCAACTGTCTTGTTTACTTGGGATTCTAGGCTCAGATTACAATCAAAGCTGACTCCGAGATTGCGTACAACCTTTGCAGGGGTCAGAGAAGCTGTCACTTGTAGTGGCCAAAACCCAGTAGGTAATGGATGGGGGACCTTCCCTACTGAGCAGCACAAGATCTCAGTTTTTTCCCCATTAAATTGCAAATAGTTGTTTTGAAGCCAGAGAGCCGTATCTTGCACGCAGTTATAAAATGGATCCAGTGAGAGTGCCTGATGGCCTCATAGCCCCATTCTAGTCATTGCCTCCTGTGGCATGGGGCCGCGTTGAACTTGTTTTGCCAGGGCTGAATTTTAGTTTCCGATCCGGCCCTGGAGATAGATACCAAGGGCACAGGTACATCAGATGTCGCGTCCCCAACCTGGAAGTGGCTGCCGACAGGAACTTATGAGTAGAGGGTGCGTCACACAAGTACACAACTGGCTGTGACTACAATCTGGAGGTTTATGCACATGCAGGGAAGAGGCCATCTGCAGTGCAGCCTGTCCACTTTAGCCAGAATCCTCAGATCTTCTGTCGGGCAGTCAGCACGCCCCGTACTGAAACAATTATATATATATAACTATTATAACAATTATATATATATATTATATAACTTATCTGACAACACACCGGCCGTGCAGAACAATGAGATAGAAATAGTGGTGGGAGAACGAATTACCGTAATGTGTAGTGCTCATTACAGGCTCATCTTGTTTAGGCACTGTAAATGTAGGAATTCTGTGATACAGCAAATGGAAGGAATTCTATATTGTCACTGATGCTCCAGCTCAGCAACTTAAGTGCATGCTTTGTGGCACAATACCTCTAATTGGCATGTTTACTTCAAGACACTTGTGTTTATTAGAAGATATGCTGAGTTAACTGTTTTTCTGCACTGTTCTCAAGGGATAGTAATGCACTCACTCACGTAGTGTTTTGCATTATGTCTCAGTTGCACACAATACTCAGAAAATTGTTCACACAATCATTGCATTGATCCACATCAAGAAAAATAATTAGACAACACATTGCCTCTAACACTCCCCATTTGCTCCTCCTTCCCACCGTAACTTCTTCAAACCTTCCCTCTCTCCAGCTTCCCATGTGTCATTCGTTGAGATCCCTACTACCTTCCTTAACCACACCTCTCAAATAACTGGGTACTACTCCGTGGCGTAACGAAAGTTGATTGGGCCCCTGTGAGAAGTTGGCCTGATATGTGATGTTCACTATTCTAGTGGGCACCCTGTATCAGTCCAAACAACCCTTTTGGTGATGGTTGTAAAGTCAACCTTATAGACCAGCTGTCCTAGTGGTAGCATGGACAAAGCAGTCTTAGGCTAAACTCAAGAGGGCATGTGAAGCCAGCTGCTTTACCATATGTAACCCCTTTAATACCAAATGAAAGGACACCACACAGGTTATATATAAAATATATATGTATTTATTTCTAACACAAACCCTGTGAACTCTTTATGAGGTCAGAGGCACAAGCACATAACAAGATACTTAATTATCATACAATAAGTTGCACAATATACAGTAGCACCCTAGGGGCACGTCAAACCATATACTAAAATAGTGGTATAAGAACCACATCACGAACAAAGGATAGGCCTAGGGCCTAGGGAATCGCTGGGGCTACACTGTACTACCAAAGGATAGGAAGTAGGAGGCCCACGGGAGGCGTGTGCAGTGTCTTTACACACACACGAGTTACCATAGAGTCAGAATGGGAACGAAAGAAATGGAAACTAGTTCTTTTAGGTCACTTCCGGATGGACTAGGAGAAAGCTACTGAAAACTGGGACACTAGGATAGTTAATACCCACAGGAGCACCAGAGTACTTGCGTTACCTCACCCACAGGAAGCGGGTGCATAGGTGTCAAATTGTGTCGGGTTTCGTCGCTGAATCCTAAGGAGCCTTGAAGAAAGATGTTGCAGGGGACCAGGAGAGAAGTGTCCGGTTGGATCCAAGGGCGGATCAAGGATGAAGAGTACCTGAAAGCAGAGGGGACAGAGTCTGGGTCACTAAGCAGTGACCAGTAAGGAACCAGGAAGGAACCAGGTGATGTCGCGAAGCAATCAGGTGATGTTGTGAAGCTTGTCTCTGCAGCCACGTGATTCAGGAGGTGTCGACGACAACCAGGAGCTAGGCACAGATTTTCCCACAAAGGATCTCGCTGTCGGCGGTGTCGGATTCCGGATTGGAGTCAACAAGCCTTGGCTAAGGCAACCCATGCAGGAATCAAAGATGGCTTCTGGATCAGACCAGCAAGGTCTGATGGGCTTCTCCTTTTCAGGGAAGCAAGGGCCAGCCTGGAGCAACCAGGCCAGTGGTAGAAATTCAAAGGTTAGTTGTCACAGAGGCCACTAGCTAACGGGCAAGTGACCGGACAGACGCGTCAAGCAGGAAAATGCAGAAGGGCCCCTAGTGGCACTCGTGGAATGTGAAGGGCTGATCTTCGGTGCAGATGATGCTCGGGGCTGGGGCTTCTCAGTCTCCAATGCACAACTTCGAGGGTGCCTCAGAAGTTGCACAGAAAGCAATTTGCAGGCTTTCCAAGATGGCCGGTCCCACGTCTCGCGTCGCCTCCACGGGTCTCAGCTTTGCTGTGGCTGTGTATCGGGCTGAAGGAAGTCTGAAAGTCTGGGTCTTGTCAGAGTCTGTGTTCGGGCTCCGGCAGGAGCAATGACAAAGCAAACCATTGATCGCTTGATGGTGCCTGCTTGTGCAGGGTGGTCACTCCTTGCCCACAAGGGAGATTCCTCAGTCTTCTATCTTCAAGTAGAACGTCAAAGGTCCAGAGTTTTGTTACAAGTTTCAGTCAGGATAAATCTAAAGACTCTAGACTCAGCTCCTACCTATATACTAATCTGAGGGGCTGGATTACCTGCTAGGTCCCTCCCACGGGTGGGACCAGGGAAGGGGGTGGTTACACCCCTTTCCCTTTGTCCAGTTTCGCGCCAGAGCTGGGGCTGGAGTGCCCCAGCAACTGGTTTGAACCAGGCTATGCATGGGACACCTTGTGTGCCCCAGGCTGTGTCTCATTTCATTCAGCCCTCCCTGCCCCAATACACTATGGCCTGTCTGGGGTGGTGCTAGCACCTCCCAAGACAGGAAACCTATTGTCCAAGCCTCCCTCCCTAGAAGGATTCCCAGCTGCAGGAGGTCAGACTTGTGTCTGTGGCAGCAGCATCCATTTTGTGATGCTGAGGCTCTGGTTAACTTTACCCGGGTTTAGTGGGAACAACATCTCTTCTCCCTCTAGAAGGGTGGAATGCTACCCCCGTCACCAGAACTGGCGAGAGGGTAGTATTCCAAAGCGTATGACACCTTGCACGACATGTTTTGATAAAGCCAAACCAAAGTTAGCATTTAACCACGAGGATTATAATGCAGTTAAGAGTTTATGGTATGGCTATATCATAGAACAGCTATAAGGACATGGTTCAGAACGCTGCAGACAGACTCAGCTCATGCTAGAGCACCATCTGACATAAAACCAAGCACTCTGCCTCCAGGATTGTTAAGGGCTGCCATAGGAGTGACTTATAGGTATATATGTGTCTATATGTAAAGGTAGGTATAGGGATAGTACACCTAAGCAAGAGGTGATTACACAACCTTGCCCCAGCTGAGTGATCAGCCAGTTGTGTCAATGTGAATGGCCAGCCAGGTAAGGCATAATACATGCTGCAGCCCCTGGTAGGCCTTGGATGCACCTATGCCCTGGGTACCAATAGTACTCTGTACAGGGGCTCATAAGGTGACCCAATGTCCAATTGGAGATGTACCTAAAGTACATGGAGTCCATTTTACAGTGAGAGCCGATAGTCTGGGGCCCTGATTAGCAGGATCCCAGGCCAACTAAGTCGAAAACCAGCTAAACACTAGGCAAAAAATCTGGGGTAACCATAGTCAGGGATCCACCTTCCTACAGCCTCTTCTCCAGATTTAAACTGGAGCTCTCAGGCCTGAGTACTGTGCTGAGGGTGGCCCCCGTAGCTCGGGGGCCCCTCGCACTGCGGGTGCTGCAGGGGCCTGAGTTCCACTCCTGGTACTACTCTGGCCCTCTATACTTCCATCTTATCCTACCTTTCTGCTCCCACCGCCCCAACTACTATTCCTCCTCCTCCACACCACTCCTCCTCCACACCGCTTAGCTTCTATGAACCCTCCTCTCTTGTCTTCCTCTCCCCAGCTATCAGTTCCTAAGCCAGCACCTCTCCTCCTAACCCATATCTCTACTCTTCTCCGAAACATCTGTGTACACCAGTGGCACTCTCCACTTCCACCATACCCAACTCCCTTCTCCTACCTCATCTTGACTATACACTTACCAGCTCAATCCCTCTTCTTCTTACTCCTACCTCTCATTCTCACACCTCTTACCTTCATAAAATACTGTGGGGCAATGGTGGAATAAAGAAGACAGGCCAAAAATGACTAAACTTCAATGCAGTGGAAGAAATCCAGAACCACTAAACCCATCCCCAGAAACTCAATTGTATCTACAAAGCCTCCAGCAAGAAAGACAAAAAGGCTACACTACACGACAATGACCTCCACTGCCACATGGTCCCAGCCGCAGTCCGTGCAGGTAAGAACTGTGGGGCCGGATGTCGACAGACGGCGAGGAGGGGAAATTAAATATATATTTATTTTTCCCTTGTCGTCGTCTGTCAAAATAGAACCACATCAGATGGACATCCTTCTCCGTACAAGTAGAAAAACTCTGGAACTCTCTTGTAGAAAAGATAAGTGTCATCAAAACCCACCTGCAAGTTGGGAAGGCTGTAAAACCCCTAGCTTTTCACAAAAGGATGCAACAATGCATAAGCTCTGACCACCCCACGGGAATTCAAAGAAGAAAGTATGATCTGATGATGTTCTTGGTGGGTGAACCATGTGTGGTACGTGCTACAGCCACCACAACTCCTGAAGCCCTCAGGGACCCTAACATACTGCTGAGCATCTGCCAACATCAACAAAGACAAAGTTTCAGCACAAAAAACTTTCAGGGGATTCACAGTAGGGCATACTAGTGCCAGCACTGCAGCAGACTGGAACATGAAGGCCCTGAGGAGCACACATGTTACTGGTATCATATGCTCCAAACATGCAGCGATGCTGCAGAACTATCTTCCACTAAAAATTATAACTTTTGGAAAAATACCCCAAACCAGAGGAAGACAGTGAGCACTTAGCACTGCATTGATACACTCATACTTATATAAACCTGCCTGCCTCACATTTTAAGTGTAATGTTATAATTGTATTTGAGGGACACATGTTTGTGTAATCAATGCCAGAGTCCACCACCACAGCTGCACAACTATCATATTGTTAATTAATCCATTTGAACTTCATCTAAACTGTAAATAATAGAGTGTCACCATAATACATGGGGGCCTCCTCTCCTTGTATAAGTCGAGTTATGCGGTCTCCATTCAGCTGCAATAATGAAATGATGTAGCTGCTCAACTGTAATATGTTATTTGGTTGGATTCTGACATCACAATGGCTCCTTCCAGCAGCCATTAAGAAAGGAAGGTCATAGAATATGATTGCAGCTGCCCTTTAAACAATGAAAACGGCACCTGGCTTTTCCTTCTTCTGATATATTTTTCTAAAAAGAAAACGTTATCAATACAAAGAAGATACTTATGACAACTTCATTATTTTGTTCCGTGCCATAGGTCATTGTAGGAAAGATAGAATCTCAGCATGTTGCTACACAATCTAATTCACAGCATGTTTTAACTTGATTTACAATAAGTTGAGTCTAATACATTTTTGCAACCAATTACTAACTACATGGTGTGTTTCATTTCTCAGAACACATTCTGCTTTATTCTTCTTGTCTGCAATTACCATGAAGAGCGAGGCACCATGGATTTAAACAGTTTATGGGAAGGATGATGGTGTGATTATGTATTATAAGGAATAAAATACTCTCTGCCATATATTAAAAGGGTATTGCAAGTCACTGAGTAGGTCCATGACCTTAAAAAGGAACTCAGCATTTGGCCTCATTCCGCTATATGATAACGGAACTCCTCTGTGACTTGCAATAACCTTGTGATAAATGGTTGAGGGAACGGTATGACATATATTTGATCTAATCTGCTTGCAGTACCAGAACTGAAATATTGTATGATGTACTGTAGGGGGTTGGATTTTTAGATGAGGCAGGTGGGAACCTACCTCACGTACCAACTTACAATCCTTGTCAGAGTGAGCCCTCAAAACCAGTACATTAACCCGAGCTCAACAAGCTGGTAGTGATGGTACAGAGCAGACAGGCTTAATTGTGAGGCAACATGTAAAGTATAATGCACTGCTAAAACCGTAATAAAGTCAAAAGTCAAAACAACAAAAATTCCAAAACGAATGAGAAATATACAGTAAAGTATAATTAACAAAATGACACCAAAATGTCAGAAACCTAATAAGGGCAACCGGAGATAAGACTTTTACATTTTTAAGTAGAAATATCACCAAGAAGCACAAAGTGCTAATGACTGTCAATGGTTGCAGGGGTCTAGGAGCAATTTAACTCTGACCGTGATGGAGCTTGGTATGCTAATTAGGTTCTTCATCGCCAAAGATTTTACTTTCTGTATTTAGTCCTTTAAGCTCCAATCAAGCACAAGAGTACACTTCTAAAGCCCCACGGGTCCTTAAGGGAAGGCACATAGAAACTCACATGGTGGCAGTCAGAGGCGAACAGGAGGGTCCAGTCCACGTCCAGTTGCCACTGGTAAGCTGGGCAGTTGCAAAAAAGGCCTCTTGTAGCTTGTTGTGTTCCTGTCGGTTTAATAGGAGTTCAGGCTTATGACCCTTTGAGTCCACTTATTTGTCCTGGGTGCAAGAGAGAGAGTAGGTCCAGTCTTCTAAGCTCTTCTCAGATCTGAGACAGCAGGTTAATTCCTCTTCTGATCTTCCACAGGACCAGGAGTGTTCTGAAGTGGGTGCCTGGAGATATCACATTTATGCCTGGTAGAAGCGAGTGGGTGGGAATTACCCTTAAGGAAGCCCTAACCAATGGGGTAAATGTTCCCTGGGCAAACCCTACCCACTCTATACATTTTCAAGATGGCAGCATTCTTAAGCCACACTAAACTTGGGCTCTGAGGGCTGGAGTTGTGTGCGGAACGTCCACTATGGTAACCTAATGCCCTCCCACATTTAAAAAGTAAAATCCAGTTTTGTGCAGCCCCTGGAACTCCAACAAACTCAGAGACAGAGATCTGGTACAAGAAGACTGAGCTTTCAGCAATCAGGCGGTTGATAAACAAATTATTTTGGCATTTGGTTTCCCTCCTTTAAAGTGCACCCCAAAAGATATATGCAAATCCAGCAGACCTTTCAAATAGACTTTGAAATGCTAATGTAAAAAAGAGTCTAACTGTGATTAGTATAATGTATGTATGACAATTGCTTGAAGTGGTTGTTCAAAGTCAGCAAACCCTTACTACCCCTGCCCAGTTAGACACATCAGAGAATATTTGGGGGTACCTCCTTTGTCACTCCAGGTTTGCTCATTGAAAACATACATTGCAGCAGATTACATACGATCCATTCACATATGTGGCTCCTTTTGTTGCTCCTGGGCTGACCCCTCGGCCCAAAAGAATAGAATAAAACATAATTCCCATTCATGTGGGTTGCAACTCAACCTGTTCATGGCTTCCTTGGCATGTCCTACCACCGGTCAAATAATCTTGTAATTTGGGTTGATCCTGTGCCACACCTGTGGGAATGCCCAGGGTTTACTATGGTTGATAAAAGCAAGGGGTGGTTGTTGTACCTTATATCCCCGGAGTAGTTTCCCCAACTTTTTGCCTTCCATCCTCCTGTTTTTGCTGACTTCAGGACTCTGAACACTTTACCCCAGCTAACCAGTGCTAAAGTGTTTGAATTCTCTTCTTTAAACATGGCAAATGTGGCTTGCAACATATTGGCATATTTAATGTACTTGTAAATCCCTAGTAAAATGATACTACATGTACCCAGGGCCTATAAATTAAATGCTACTAGTGAGCCTGCAGCACTTATAATACCACCCATCTAAGTTGCCCTTTAAACATGTGTCAGGCTTGCATTCCAGCCAGTGTGTGCAGTTTTCCACTGCCATTTCCACCTGGCAAGGTAAACCTCTTGCCAGGCCTAAACCTCCCTTCTATATACACCCATGTCACATCTAGGGTAGGCCCTACACAGTCCAGAGGGTGAGTGGCCTGTATTAAAAAAAATTGGACATGTGCATTTAAGTTTTACTTAGCCTTGAGGAGAAAAACTCCTAAATTCATTTTTCACTACTGTGAGACCTACCTCTCCCAGAAGATAACATTGGGTTAACTTACTTTATTAAGGGCCAGATGTAGGTCGGTCGGTAACGGACGGTCGGTAACGGCCGAAAATCGGTATTTTCGGCCGTTACCGATCGGTAAATAGGTGTTAGGTATGTAGGGGGCATTATTTTACCGAATCGGTAAAATTACCGAATCGGTAATTTTACCGATTCGGTAAAATAAAAAACTGTAAATTTACCGAATCTTTGCCACCCAGATGTAGGTGGGACTCTTCAGAGTCCCAGAGCTCTTACCGAATTGGTATTTTACCATCAAATCCAATTTGATGGTAAAATACCGATTCCGGTGTGCGTGCACATGTGTGCATGCACACCTATGCCATGTGACAGGCAGGCCTGCCCTTAGGACATGTATGCCTGCCACATGGCTTCAAAGCCCATAGGAATGAATGGGCATTACCGATTCGGTATTTACCGAATCGGTAAATACCGAAATCATCCGAATCGGTATTCCAGCACATCTGGAATACCTACATGTCCACCCCACAGATTTGCCGATTTTTAATTACTGAATCTGTAAAATTCGGTAATTAAAAATCGGTAAATCTATTTCACCTACATCTGGCCCTAAATGTGATAACTTCAATTTGGGAGCAGGTAGGAATGTTGAGTATGGTGTCTAAAGATGTGTATGTTAAAGCCCTCTTTAATTTTAAAGTTGGATTCTGAGTTATAATTCTGGAAATGCCACTTTTAGAAGGTTGGCATTTACTTGTCCCAACCATTTGTTGCCTGCTTCCTATATCCTGGGACACATGACTAGGTGTAACTGGCAGTTGGTATTTATGTATAGCTCCCAGACAATGAGACAGAGAGTAATATGTGCTGGCAGGAAGGGCCAGCTCTGACTAGATAAGCAAGAGGAGCTGTCATCTAACACGCTTGCACTTCACAAAAGGCTCAGCCTGACCACAAGAATAAAGAGGTTGACACTAGTCTTTTCTAACCCCAAACAAGCTAGGGCCAGGGAAGGAAGGAAGGAAAATCCAGACACCTCTGACAGTGGAAACCTGCAAAACTTTCTCCTACTTCAAAGATAGCACCAGGAATAAATACTGGACCCTCAGACACAACTCCTCAGTATACCTCTGGACTCAGGAGGACTGCTGTGCAGCCCAGCAAGAAGGACTGCTACTCTGTTGCCCCGCTGCCCTGATGCCTGAGTGAAGGACTAGACCTGCCTCTTAAACTCAGGGCTACCAGAGTGACTCCAAGGGCCTGTTGGCTGGCCTCCTGATCAGAAGCTTAAGGGGCAGAACAGGCTCCAACAATCTTGAACCCAGCACCAAGACTCAGTCTGCTGTGAGTCTTTTCCCCCAAGTGGTGCCACCCCAGTCCGGGACCCTGGAAAGTGGACCTAACCGTGCTCTATCAGCTGAGCTGTAGTCCTTTGTGAAGAACTAATGAAGCACAATGCATCTCCTTGCCGCTCTGCTTCCGAAGCGCCGATGCATGAAGCATCCTCAATGCAGGACTTCGCACGACAGCCCGCAGTCTCCTGGGAACTGCTGCTGCGCAATGCATCCTCAATGCATCCTCAATGCAGCTTTATGCACCACAAGCCCTCATCGATGGCATCCTTGACAACAATGCAGGACTACGCATTGCGAGCCACACAAATTCTTCAGAATCAGTTGATGTGCAATGTATTTTTGGCACAGGCGTTCGCATCGCAAGCCCCTCATCAACAGCATCCTCAAAATTAATGCAGCCTCATAGCTCCTCAGGAACTGCCTCTGTGTGACTGTCCTGACATGGTTTTTGGCTCTACTTCGGAGTGATGGTGACTTTAAGCTTGCTAACATCTTGAATCTGTATTCTTGCTTTGTGTTGGTCCTTTTAAGGCCTTTTTCCAGACCTAGAAGCATAAACTAGAGGATAGCTGCTTTATATGATGATAGATCCCTTATTCTTGACTCTAATCCATCTATTGCCTATTGGCTTTGGCATAATTATGTGTCCTTTCATCATCCTACCTATAGTAGAGGGTGGATCCTGTAGTCCTGACTTTATATTACATATTGGTATGGTTTGTGTAGGTACTCTGACAGAGCTAAGTGTTATTTCATCCTTCTTAGGCCTACAAGGCCCAGAACTAGAGAGACTCCATTTTGCTTTCTGTCCCTGCAGAACTGAGATGCTTGCAGGGTAAAGGTAATGTTTTAGTTATAAGGTGTTGTTCGCCCTAAGCGAACTGGAGAGAACCGGCCAGAGCTGAATCTAATCAGGAAGTGTCTCTGGGCTCAGGTCTCTAGACGAAACAAGCAGATGGTCACTGTGGGAGCGTCTGGCGCAATGAGCCTGGTACATGGAATCGGTGGGAGGAGGCTGCTGGCTGGAACTTTCCATGAGGAGACAGCATTCCATATTAGTGAAGTGCAGAGGCAGAGTCAGACAGAAAGAGTTTGAGTTGTAAGGAGAAAGAGTTTGAGTTGGAAGGAGTTCAGTGGATGATTGGAGCAGAAAGAGTTGAGTGCAGAAGGAGTGGAGAAGCAGAGGAGTTGGAACAGAGAAGAAGAGACAGTAGATGCTTGGAACAGAGAGAAGACAGACAGTCAGTGAACTGGAACCAGAGAGAGAAGCCAGAAGCAGTTGTGAGCAGATGGTGTTTTGAACAGAGAGAAGTGAGATGTTGTTTGGAACTGAAGGAAGCAGTCAGAAGCAGTTACTTATCAGAAGGACTTGTGAACAGCTGGAGTCTGAAGTGATACCTTTTGGAAGAGGCTGAAGTTATATCGTGGATTAATCTGTGGGAGCAGCTGGAGTGAATTGGACATTGGAACAGAGATAATCAGACAGAGTGAAGAAGCTAGTGGAGCGAACGGTTATCAGAGCGGCAGAAACAATTAGGCTGAAGCTGGAAGGTGGAGAGAGTTCGTGGGGGAGAGGAATCCAGTGCAGAGTGATCAGCGCAGATGTGTGTCCAAGAGTGCAGGAGAGGATCTGAGATGAGCTAAGGCACAGACGAGAGAGGAGCCCAGATGACTGCTAGAGCAAGACCCCACACTCCTTAGGTGATATTGGTCCTTAATCTTTAAATATTAATCTTGTCCCTATTCTATGTCTAATCCTTTTTCTTTCAGCGGTGTGCAGTCTATTTACAGTCCCTGTTAGTTACATGTGGATATGGTCAGTCTATTTACAGTCCCTGTTAGTTACATGTGGATGTGGTATAGTAATAGAGCTTTACAGAGACCCCGCAGATCTGTGTATGTGTCTATTCCCATTTTACCTTTCAGGCTATGTGTTATAGTATAGTGTTATATTGTAATTAAGATACCCCAGTTCTTAGTGAACCAGTGTGCATCTGTTGTTCTTATGATAGAGCTAACCTTTCTTCTAACCAGATGCTGTATAGTAACTGATGGATCAAAAGGAAATAGGAGCGCTTAAATCAGGGAATAACTTTTGCATACAGTGTGTGCCTCTTGTTCTTATAGTGCAGGTAACCTTTTCTTCTAGTCAGGTGTTACAGCAGGTAAGTAGCAGCTGAATAATTAGGGAGAGAGGAGCCCTTGAGCTAGGAGAATAAGTTATACACTAAGTAATTTGGCCATTCCATAATATTATTGTAGTAGTGAACCTCTAGTGAATAGTGAGAGAAACTTCCCAACATAGAGAGAGAGAGAGAGCTGAAGGTATTCATAGGAAAGTGATCGTCGTTGGGATGCAGCGTTATACCCACCGGATTGTGACTTGTAAGTGAGCACCAGGGTGGATTCTGGTGTGTAATGAGATCGTCTCTAGAGAAAGAGGCGTTAATAGAGCACTGACTGAGGTTAGTGTGTATACCCACAGGATTGTGGCTTGTGTTTGTATGAAATAGTGAGAGCACTGGGGGGATACAGTGCCTATCTTGAGCGAGCACTGGGTGTAACCAGTGTGTAATGGTAAATAATCAGAACTACCCCAGGGTAGATTAGTCTGGGCCCATGTGGTCGCGAGACTATGAGGTATGAGTGTGGTGTAGGGCATGGACGTCCTTAGTAATCAGTGAGTATTACTAGTAATCCCTATAGATTTAGTGGTGTTTCTGATGATATGAGCTTGTATATTGCGAGTTCCCCATCCTCGGGTAGGTACCCAGGTGCCTGGATAGATGGGTCCTGAGGAGGGAGGTGGTTGCGTTTCGGCTGGGTTGGTGGTGCTCTGGTGAGCTGATTCTATCTGGTCTGAGAATCCGGTCGTTACAGTGACGCATCCTTGACGAGGAATTGTCCAGTGCTTCGTAACCAGGATTAAAGGTACTCTAGTTCAGCTGACCCGACTTGGTCCCTGTGTCCAGCCTGCACTCAATCGCAGTCGGCATCAACTTGTAACTGTCCCGATTCGGCGCAGCCAGATAACCACAAGTAACACTATTTTTACATAAATCTTTAAAATTGCATATCTCCAGTTCTACTGATTGGATTTTTGCTGTTTTGGACTCAAATCATTTATTAAATGTTACTCTATTTTTCTAAATTGGTGTGGAATTTTCTTGTGTTTTCACTCCATTACTGTTTCAAGTGCTTTAAAAATACTTTACACATAGTCTCTAAGTGAAGCCTGACTGTTTTTGTGTGCAGCTATCAGAGAGTGCAACACAGGTTAATGTGCGGCTTGCTTGTGTTTCACCCTGATAGAGATTGTGGTTTCTGCTTGAGTAGAGTTTCAACCCCCTCAACCAGTAACCCAATTTGTAATAGTCGTTCACACTCATTTTGGTATTATTATATGATTCAGACCACTCTAAGATTGTAGGTATGTGCACACCTTCATGGCCGCATCTATTTACTCGACAACACTTGCGTATGCACAAGCTCACTCTCTATGTGACATAGGCTGATCTAGCTTTCCTATGAAAGCATGACATGTATCCAGTATTTTTAAAGCACAAACTAATCACTCATACGAGTCTCAAGGCACTGGGGGTCGTTGGGGAGATTAAGTGAGCTATTTCCCAGAGTCTCAGGGTGCTGAGCTGCCGCTGGTGCCGAGGAATGATCTGTGAGCCCAGTGCTAAGGAGTCAGCCGCTCTAGCCGCTAATCCACTCCTCTCCCATTTGACATAAAAATATTTCCCACGCAGGCCACCAATACACTCAAACACTCTTTACCCATCAGTTCACCAGCATTGATGCTTATGTGTCCTATCCCTCACCCCTTTTCATTTTAGCCTCACAACTAAGTGAGGTGACAAATCCCGAAAAGGGCACAATTCTGGTCCTCAGACACAACATCAAAACACTACCCACTGAGACCACATGGGAAATGTCCTTTAGAATGAAGCCGGAATCCGGATGTATCTTCACCGCATCAGCAATAGAACGAACGCGTCTTTAGTATGCATTTGTTCCGCATACAGTCATTATAACAACTTGCCTTAGGGGTACGCATAAGTGGAATGGTGTTGGATTTAAAGTCAAAAAACTTCCCTACTGTTGCGAAGACTGGAGTAGTAATAGTAAATTTACCTATTCAAAAAATCCAGCGCCCGCCTATGGTAAGTCGTTGTAACAAATTGATTGCTATAAGAATGCGTACTAAAGACACGTTCATTCTTATGACAGCACTGTGAAGGCACAGTGTGATCCCGGCTTGCGGAATACCGTCATACATTCAGGCCACATGTCCGGCACACAGTGTTTCGACCACAGCACACCCATACAGTAGAGTGCTACCCGTACTCAAATACGCCTTTTCAGTGGTATGAACTGAAACGTTTTATAAATGCAACAACAATACAATCTTTGATTCTGAGGTATGTGACCATGTGTGAGGCTGGAGGGATAACTTTCATGAAAGAGTTCGGATGTATACAGAGGAACCAGACAGGGAGTGATTCACCGGAGAGCGATCCTGTGACCCACGATGTTTGAGTAACACTGCATGCTTTGTTCAAGAAGCATTTCTGACACCAAGCCTACAGGCAAGACGTTTACTGTTTGCCAGCTTCTTTGTACATCAGCTTAAAACGGACTATCACTATCACACTGGCAAAGTAAAGCTGGTGACTAGGTAAGGACCACCTACCTTGTAAGTGTGTATGATCAGTATAGGTCACACAAACTGACACCTTCTCCCTTCGCCATTTTAGGTAGTTAGTATGTCATGAGCCCTAGTGCAAGGGAGGAAATTGAACCCCTAGCCAATGTTTAAATTTATTTTCAATTCAATAAAAACTTTATTTCGTTTTTTGTTAAAACCATAAAAGTACATATACGATAACATCACAATTCAAAACTCATTAGTTATAACCACATATCTGACAAAGTGCAAATGGTGCAGGGATGTACTATCTTCATTACATTGAAATCACAAAGAATAAATGCATTTAAATTTAAATGTATTTATTTATGCGATTTTATATAGCGCAAACTTTACCCAAAGGTGTCAGAGCGCTCTACAAAAGGACCAGTTACATTACATAAGGACTTCGGAGTACATGAGTTACATAAATGATACAAACAGAAAAACTCTGAATTCGCAAAAGAATGATAGTAGGTACATACGTCTACTGCAGATACCAGTGGTTAGAGTTGCATAGATACAAGTTGAAAATTCGCTCAAGGAAAAGATAGAAACAGAAAAACTCTAAAGTCACATAAGAATGGGAATGAAATTGTGAAAAACAGTAATAAACAGTGCTCAGTTCTCTGGTCTCTGGGCCCTGGCGCCACTGCACCTGCTGCACCAATGGAAGCTACGCCCCTGTTAGCGAACTACTTCTAAGCCAGATGTATGTCTAGAGGGCCAGAGCTCTCTTCCAACATGTGGGTGGGAGGGAGCTACGCCCTGCTCAGCCGGAGGCCCTCCACCAGGCAGAGAGGCGCACAAATAGACCAGCAAGTAAAACCAACAGCAGCCGAAGACTCCCACCTGTAAACTATCCGTGGTCGATAGACGACTGATCCTCGACTTGGCCCCAAGTTATATAGGTGACAACAACCCCTCGCCCCACTGACCCCTCCACGTCACCCCCCCCCCCCCCCCCCCCCGCAGTAGACACCATTAACAGCTCTTTAGTTAAACTCTACATCCTCGACTTGGCCCCAAGTTATATAGGTGACAACAACCCCTCGCCCCACTGACCCCTCCACGTCACCCCCCCCCCCCCCCCCGCAGTAGACACCATTAACAGCTCTTTAGTTAAACTCTACCTGGGGCTGTCAGAACCACACTCCCGCCGCCTCCAAGAGGCGCGTCATGCCGCAGGCTCGCTGCCCGTCAAGAGATGCTGTGAATGTGCCTCCCACAGCCGTCTCTCTTTGCTCCCGTCGAGATGAACGGTTCGGGGGCGGTCTCTGCGCTCTCCGGCCCCTCCCTGGATAAGGCGCTCTCCTCTGCCTCTCGGCCTCGACGCAAACCTTAGATAATGTGCGTAAACAGCTTAAGACCCACCTCTTCCTTCAAGCATCAGGCCCAGAAAAAGTGCAAGGGCTCCGTTTCCTCTCCCCATCCCTTGTCCAACAAGTGCTTTGAAGAAATCAACGATTACCCAGGCGCTTTACAAAATATTGAAATGATACTGAACCCCGAGACTCGCTCTCCCAGGCTGTCAGTGTCTGCCTCATATACAAATATGCTCAAGTGTGTCAAGTAGAGCCTGATCCATTACCCCCCCCCCCCCCCCATTCAGACTCTGAAGAGAGATAAGTAGATTCTTAGAAATCCAGGCAATAAAGTAAGTCAGAGTGCCCTGTTTGAACTGGGATCGAGAGAGACCACAGCCATTTCAGAGATAAAAAGACACAAACTCACCTTTGCTACGATTCTTCGCTGACGACGCAGCGCTTCGAGGCGCTAGGTTTACAGAGCAGGCCCACACATGTCCCAGCTTGCTTCCATTGTTATCACACAACTATCTGCCCTTAGCCGATCGCTGCACAGAGCCTTGCATAGACAACCTCCACTTATTTCACAGTAACGGGAGCGTAGAGCATCAAAACCCGTTCCACCGCATGCCACGGTCTTGTGAACAACGTTCCCTGCGACACACATCACCCTGCGGATCCCGTGTCTGCTCTGGGCGTGTCGCTTCTCACCTCCTCCTAATGTGCGCTCAATGCTTATGTCAAATGTACAGGGTATCCTGATAAGACGCAAGCAACGAATCTACATGAAACTCATTTACATATCCAGCGGTTATCTGTAAACCCGGCACGGATCTCGCTATCCAGTACAGCACGTCAGGTACACCTGCATATCTCCTTCTGGTGGGCGTGGGGTCAAATTCAGTCACAAACAAGTGGCTATAAACCACACATTTCAACAAGCATTGGCAAAGCCAATAGGTCTATCCAACGAGACCTGTTGGATTTGGCAAAGAGTTGTAGCCATGCTGAACAGCAGCACAGCTGTTGTGCAGCATAGCTGAAAATAATGAAAAAAAAAGAATAAGCGCTGTGCAGCATTTTTTAGGCGCATCTTAAAACGGAGGTGCACGCCTACACAATGAGGAGAGCATATTTTCTTTTTATTTACCCATCCGAGATGGAATAGTAAATAAAAGGTGAGGGAAACACAGTTATTTATATGGCACGAGTGTGCCTTTTAGGTTTCGCCGAGACAGCGCTTGGGCTGTAACTACGAGACATGTTGTTTACATACAGTGGGCTTACAACGCACCCAAAACGTACTGTAAGTTAGCTTCATCATCACTCTCATTTTCTTCACTCCCGTTTGTCTTGGCATGCAGCTTAACCCCTCCCATACTGACGACGAGCTCAGCTCGTCATGAGCCACGGTGCTCGTGTGCTCATGACGAGCTGAGCTCGTCATGGCCCGTGGAACGCTCACACGCGGGGATAAGTCCTCTGCTGTGCTGAGCGTTCTAAGTAACCGGGTGTGGCCGTGACGAGCTCAGCTCGTCATGAACACATGAGCACCGAAGCTCATGACGAGCTGAGCTCGTCATGAGCACCGGGGCGCTGTGAACGCCCCCGCCCCCCAGCACAGCAGGGGAATAACACCCGCAGTTAAAGGGTTAATGTCTTCTTCTTGTGTTTGGCCCTCACCTGGAGCCTGGACTAAGTACATGTGTCTATCCACTGCCCCCGTTATTGTAGGTCCTTTTTTTGGAGGGGCTCAAGCACTCCATATGAGTGCTTCTGTTTTCAGTCCGTCCCTCATATTCCCATCCATGTCGCTTCTGTTAGCTCCCACTCCCTATCCTGTACCTTATGCCACTGCACTCTACTCTGCTGCATTCTAATCTCCACCTCTGTACCCTACGCCACTGTACTCTACGTTGCACCACTCTCCTCTATGCTACTGCCCTCTACACCACTCTACTCTGTGCCACTGCACTTTATGCCACTCTATGCTACTTTGCACCACTCGATTGTACATCACTGCACTCTAAACCACTGTAGTCTATGCCACTCTACTAAACTCTGCATCACTATTCTCTACACCACTCCACTCTGCACCATTGCCATTTACACAACTGCACTTTATGAAACTGCACTCTATGACACTCTATTCTGCAGCACTCCACTCTAAGCCACAGCACTTTCCACCACTGCACAACTACTCTGTACCACTTTACGCTTCTGCACTCAATGCCACTGCACTCTACACCAGTAATCTGCATCACTCTACTTTACACCACTGCACTCTATGCCACATCACTCTACTCACTACTGTCTACTCTGCACCACTCTACTCTGTGCCACTCCACTATATGCAACTCTACTTTGCACCAGTGAACTCTACACCCCTCTTCTCTACTCTTCTCCACTCTACTCTACTCTACACCACTGCAGTCTACACCATTGCACCACTTTGCACCACTGCACATGACACCACAGCACTGCACACCACTCTACAACACTCTAAACCACTGCACTCTACTCTACTCTGCACCACACTATGCCACAGCACTCTATGCCACTCTACTCTGAACCGCTGCACTCTAAACCACTCTAATCTGTTCTGCACCACTCTGCTCTATGCCACGGCACTTTGCTCCACTGTACTCTACTCTCCCCACTCTACACTATGCTGTTACACTCTACTCCACTGCACTTTACGCCACTGCATTCTATGCAACTCTACTCTACACCACTCTACTCACTCCCCCACTACACTCTACTCTGCACCTTTCTACTCTACAACACTGCACTCGAGGCCACTCTACTCTGTGTCACTGCACTCTACACCATTCTACTCTACACCACTCTACTCGATGCCATTGCACTCTATGCCACTCCACGCTACTCTGCACCCCCCTGTGGCAGTATTATACTCTATTGTGCACAACTCTACTCTATGTCACTGTACTCTACTCACTACTCTCTACTCTGCGCCACTCTACGCCACTGCACTATATGGAACTATTCTTTACACAGTGCACTCTACGCTCTTCTTCACTGCACTCTACACCATTCTAATCTACACCACCCTACTTTATGCCACTGCACTCTATGTCACTCCACGCTACTCTGCACCCCCCATGGCAGTATTATACTCTATTCTGCACAACTCTACTCTATATCACTGCACTTTACTCTACTACACGCTACACCACTGAACTCTATGAAATGATTACGCACTTGTACAGCGCACGACTACCCGTAGGCATCTCGGTGCTTGTACGAATACCGCCGAGGAACCCTTCCTGGCCTTTCCCTGTGAGGAGCCCACTCCTGGGCACCCCCAAGGTGAAGTCAGGCATCCTTAGCATTGTTGAGGCTGTTGTAGAGATTAAGCAAGCTAATGCCCAGAGGTGCAGAGTGGGACTCATGATTAGAATAGGCACCAAAGCGAGAATTATCAGGTCCGAGGAAATTGAGCCAGAGACCCGCCGAGGCGGGAATTGAACCCTGGTCCCGGCCAGACTACTGCATCAGGGTCTGCCGCTCTAACCATTGAGCCACACTTCCCTACTCGGCACTGCTCTACTCTACACCATTGCACTCTATGCAACTGCACTTTATACCATTCTGTACCTCTACACTCTATGCCACTACACTATACACCACTGCACTCTATGCCACTCTACTCTACTCTGAACCACTCTACTTTACGACACTGCCCTCTATGCCATTGCGCAACATGTCCCTCTACTCTGCACCACTCTACTCTATGCCACTGCACTTTGCTTTACACCACTCTACTCTATGCACTGAATTCTATGCTATTGAACTATACACTACTACACTCTACACCACTCTACACTATGCCACTGCACTCTTTGCCACTCAACTCTGCACCACTCTATGGCACTGCACTCTACACCACTGCACTCTACGCCTCTCTACTCTACTCTTCACCACTCTTCTCTACACCACTGCTCTCTATGTCATTATAATCTATGCCAGTCCACTCCACTCCACTGTACGCTACTCCACTCTATGCCATTCCACCCCACTGTACACCACTCTACTCTACGCCACGAAAGGGCACTCCACACAGTGCCACTCTATGCCCCAACTCAACAGAATGCACGACTGCTGGGTGTCTCCTTTCTTTACTCGCCGGCCCTGCCTCTATCCTATCATCCTGATTTGTCTCTGTTGCTGGAAACGCGGTTTCAACGAATGTGTAGGCGGCTCGGTATTCTTACGTGGGGTGACGTGTTTCACGAAGGTGCCTTCCGTACCCAGGCTCATTTCTTTGGAGTTGCTGCCTGCTCCCCTTTGGAGCTGTTTTACTATGTTCGTCTGAGGCAGGGCATGCGTGCCTTGTTACCGGATTTCCCTTCGGAGCCGGAGGTTACCCTCCCCCTCCATGTGCTGTTGGTTTCAGATGGGCGTCACCTGGTGTCGAAATTATACGGTGCTATTCGCCGACAGCGCTCTGTCCCGGCCAATCGGGTGCGTGAGCAGTGGGTTGCTGAGCTGGGAGCCCCTATTGCTGACGAGCAATGGAAGTATTGCTGTGGACTCACGGCCAATGTTTCTTCCAGTTGTTGCCTGAAAATCATCCATTACAAATTTGTCCAGAGGTACTATTACACCCCGGCGAGGAAACTTCGGTTTCATTTATCGGAGGATGACAGATGCGCTAGGTGTCGAGCAGAAGGTGCTGACTTTCTGCATTTGGCTTGGAGTTGTGCAGGGGTTCTGGAATACTGGACTCAGGTCCATGTGGCCCTGCAGGTTATGGCGGAGGATGGGGTGGCGTTTGACCCCTTGGTGATGTTGCTGGGTTATTCTAAGGACGTGCCTGCCTCTCATCGTAGATTTGTTGACGTGGCCCTGCTTCTGGCTAAGCGTAGGGTTGCTTGCTGCTGGGGTCGGGGCAGGGTACCGCGCTTCCAGGATTGGTTGAATGACCTCATATACTGTCAGGACCAATATAATGTCTATTCTGAATTGATGCCTGTGAGGTGCAGGCCCAAGGACTTTTGGAGCCCGCTTCAGGTGTACCTCCTAACTAGAGCTGTGCAGGATTCTGATTCTGAACATGAGGACCGAGTAGGTGTTGGTTAACTGCAGCACGGTGGGCTGGGATATCATTCTACAGTTGCTGATCCTCAGGTATCGGGGGGGGGTTTGAACTGCATCCTCTGTCTGCGAGCTCAAGGGGGCTGTTTTTCCTTGTATGTCACTCAGATGGTAGAAATAGAGATCGAACTCCTGTCAGGTCTTAGCCCTTCTTTCTGTTTCTCCTTTGTTTTATTTTTGCGCTAACAGAACATGCCCATACTGTATCATCTCATCAGCTTACCTGTGCGTCCTGGATCATCATTCTCCTACATGCTATGTGAATTTAATTATTGCTATATATATTGATTGCTTTGCCACCCTGTACTCGGGACTTTTTTGAGTATGTCGTACTATTGTAATGGCCATTTATGACTGTATGTATCATGTATGCACTTCCTTTTTCCTTGCTTATCTCCAAATAAAGGTTTAAAAAAAAAAAACTCTACTTTATGCTACTCTACTATACATCCCTCAACTCTCTGCCACTTCACTCTAAGCCACTTCACTATACTCTTCTCCACTACAAGTCACTCTATTCGACTCCACTCTAAGCCAGCGTACTATTTGCCACTCTTCTCCACTTTACGCTACTCTACTCCACTCCATTCTACTCCACTCCACACCACTCTACGCCACTCCACTTGTTTACTCAATTTTACTCTATGCCACTGCACTATACACCACTCTACTCTACTCTATGCGCCTCTACTCTACGCCAGGCCCCTCTACTCCGCGCCACTTCGCTCTATGCCGCTCTACTCAACTCCACACTACACAACTCCCCTCCACTCTACGCCGTCCCACTCTACTCTATTCTACACTGCTGCACAACATGGCGGAAAGATATTGGCAAAGCCAAAAGCTCCAACATAGGCACAATCTATTGGCTTTGCCAGGGCTTGTTTATATAGCACTAGCGAAACGGCAATGAAAAAGAACGAGAACGTTGATTTTATTTTACAAAATGAAGGGACTTCCAGCATCTCTTTCCTAGTCACTGGTGCTGACACAGGTCGTTTTTGAGTGCTAAATTTGGATAAAATGCGACCGCCGCCAATCTTAGTCTGAATCGCAAAGTATTTGTCACCACTTCTGGCAGCTGAGCTGAGTGAAGGAAAGCAAAATGCCGCAGTGCAGCTGCACACTTGACATTATTGCATTTCCTTTTAGGAGATAAGTGTAAAAGGCTCTGCTTGTTCCCTTCTCTTGGATGGTAGCTCTCTACCCGCGCATTCCTCGGATTCTCTTAAATGTTGGTGCCTGGAGTCGGTCGGTACAGACCATCTTACTGCACGATGATGATGCCAGTGACGAAGGCAGCTCAGTGGATTAACGTGCAGGCTCTAGAGACCCGTGAGTAACCTGTAGTTCATGTATTTCAAACGCGAGAACCCGGCCTAGTGGTTTAAGAGTGCTTGCAGTGATCTGTGTTCAACCTGCAATTCACACACTCCAATTTCATCAAAATAGCTCAGAGGGTAAATGCGCCTGCTGTCCAGACTTGAAAGTTGTGGTTTAGATATCAGAAAAAACAACAGCTCAGTGGTTTAATGAGCTCGGTGCATAGATCTGTGAGTAGCCAGCACACCCAAGCTCACATGTCTAGTAGGATAGCTTCATGGGTTAATGTGTCAGTTGCAGAGACCTGTGAATCCTCCTGAGTAAGTCTCAGGCATGTGTTAGCAACCTCTAACTGAAAAATAGGTGGTTATAATTATTACTCTCAGAGAGGTTAGGCGACATTGAATGTGCAACACCTGTCACCAGTCTTTTAACTTAATTTCAATGCTGCCTGTCACCTAAAACCATACACCTTTCAGGAAAATCAAAATACGAAAATACGGTCAAAACGAGGATAAAAGCGGTAAAATCAGCGAACAGCAGATGCCAATGCTAGAAACAGCTCCAGCCAAGGGCGTAGCTTCCATCCGTGCAGAGGATGCAGTGGCACCGGGGCC
Source organism: Lissotriton vulgaris (assembly GCF_964263255.1). Classification (NCBI taxonomy): domain Eukaryota; kingdom Metazoa; phylum Chordata; class Amphibia; order Caudata; family Salamandridae; genus Lissotriton; species Lissotriton vulgaris. The sequence continues at coordinate 933,590,273 of NC_141685.1, forward strand.
CGAGGGACCCACTGAACACTGATTATTGCTGTATTTTACCACCAAACCGCAGCCAGGGGGGCATTTTCTGCCTCGTCCTAGTGCTCAGGACATGCCAGCTTCCCCACTATCTCCGAACCATAACAATCAAAGGAAGAGCGCGTTTCCGCCCACCCGCAGAGAGGCCCAAAGAAAAGCAAAACCCGGAAACCGCCCTCTAGTGCAACTGAAAAACCGAAGATGGTAACAGTTCAGAACCCTCGTTGGAAAAAGCAAAGAGCAGAAACGGTGTCAAAGGCTCGTTGAAAAAGCACAGGACAGGAACAGCTCCAAAGCTTCACGGAAAAGCAAAGGACAGAAACATTGCCAAATACTCAATTAAAAATAAAGGGCGAAAATAGACTGCAAAGCACCATTGGGAAGCGTAGGACAGGTCCTGCCTTCAACTGTGTACACACCTCCACTGCCTCTTGTCTAGGTTTTCGCCATTCAAATAGCACCCAGATACCTGCACACTGAAACAGCTTAAATCACACTGAAAAGGGTGGAGAGAAACAGGCAAAAAAAAAAAAACATCGAAAGCAAAGAACAGAAAATGATCCAAATTCCAAACCAGAGACAGAACCAACTTCTTAAACTCCATACCCTACTGAAATCAACAGAGGGCACGGGGCAGGAGACAATGCGACATGAAGCTCGTGCATTTAAAATGCAACGGGGAGTCTAATACTGGGACAGTGAGTCTTGCTGACTGACACTGGGACAAGGAGACAATGACAGACTCTTAGACATCCATTGGAACTAGAAGACACTGACACTCGGACAGGAACTTACAATAGGACAATTGAATGCAAACAATGCTTTTGCATTAGGGAGTGATCGGTGCAGGAACAATGAGGTAAAACACTGGTCTCGTGACAGGGAGGCTATCACTGCAGAGAATCAGTGCTTAATTTGTAAAAGAATAAGTGCCGGATCTCTCGTCTGGAGGCCACTGCAGCTTGCACCGCACATTGCCCCTGCCAGCTGCCACTGCAGCTTGCACCGCACATTGCCCCTGCCAGCTGCCATTGATAGTAAGTAACAACATAACTACTAACCATCACACTCTTAACCCCTTCCATGCTGGGCCGTTTCCGCCGCTGTGCGGTAAACAAAAGAACAGGGCGGGGCCGTGACGAACCCCAGCCGTCATCAGCACACGAGCGCCGCAGAGCGTGACGGCTGGGGTTCGTCACCAGCATGGAAGGGGTTAAAGGTGTGACAATTCATACTATTCCAGGCCCCCAAAGGTATAAGAATGCCTTGGGAGGCAGGTATTAGTCATTGTAAATGTAAATTGAACTAATAAACAGCTGTTATTGTGCTCATACCAAAATTAGCCAAACAGCGCCACCATGTGGCAGACTGTCATAAGCCCCGGTGCTGGCAATTAGGTGCTGGAAACGGGAACGGAAAACCCCCAGCTCAAATTAAGCACTGGGGAGAATCAACCAATGACATTGGGACAAGGAGATGCTGACTTGGCAAGGGAGACGTACTACTTGACATTGGCATCAGAGGACTCTAATACTGGACTAGGAAACCACTCACACTGAGACAGGGAGACTGACATTGGGACAGGAACACACATACTCTTGTAGAGGCAGAAACAAACTGCATGTGTGCATGTGTGCAATCACACACAAACACTGATTACACACCAGGATGTCTAGCATCATCTGGGTTGTCAAAGGTGGCCTAGTCTTGCCCCCATGGGAGTAGGTATCTCCAGCAACGACACCTACAACAATTAGCAGACACACTACTGACGGAGACCAACATCACCATTAAGGCATTTAAGAGACATGTTTATTGAAGTTTTCCTTTGGTGCAACTCAACGCAAAACTCATTCTTTAATTACAAGCATTGGCAAAACCCAATAGATCTCGCCTTTGGGACTAAATGGCTGTGCCAAAGGGTTTAGTGATGCTCCACAGCATCCCTGAGCGCAACGCAAAATGCTGTTGCGCTGTCAGAGAGCCCACACAAACGGTGATGAATATATACTCTTAAAGCCAGCTCCAGAGCTCTACAAAATGTTCACTGGGTAAAATAACAAAAGTAAAGGACAGATATAGCTTCCAAGCATCAATGAAAGCAAGGGGAGAATTGGCACTAACGCTGCACTGAAAAATAAACAATTAAAACGGCTCCATAACCTCATTGAAACGAAGAGACTTAAAAAAGCTTCTACATAATTAAAATAGTTAAGAAGTTTCTTCACTCCCTCTCCTGAGAGTCAATGGATGAACTTCTATACAATACAATCTGAAAGTAAAAGATTGAAACAGAAGGAAACATCTCACTGAAATGCATAACAAGTAAAAAGCAAAAACCACAATGAATCACAATGGACTAAAACACCTCTGAAACCCATTGAAACACAAAGGACAGCAGCAGCTGCTTCAAGTCATCCGATGAAAAGGCAAAGGCCAGAAAGCGTTCACATTCATACTGTAATGATGGAGGTGGAATCAGCACTTGTGACACAGTAGAAGTGGGAGAGCCACTGAAAACTCGAGCCAGGCTCAAGCTAAATGCCTGGCTTGGTCTCAGCTTGAGGTCCTTTTGGGAACGCGAACCCGAAACAAGTCAATATTTCACAGACAGCAATATGACCCCATGGCTAACATGGGGAACCAGGATCCAATGCCCGCCTCAGCTAATCTCCCTGTGCTGAAAAAAAAGTGTACCATAGTCTGGGTCTGTTGTGAAGGGATCTTGTGTCCTTGGGAAACATTCGTACTATGTAAAACCACCAAAAATAAAATATGGATTCTGCCTATCGCCCACACTCTAATCTCAGTCTCCAAGAATGAAGGCTGAAGCATTAACATTTGATGTCAGAAAGACACGCCTATCTTGTGACTGAACCGCACAGTGTGACACTGGCCTAATCTGGGCCCAACCCAGCTTCCCTGCTTGACCAAACTGTATTATCCCAAGTGAACACTTTATTTCACAGAGCCTCCTTTTTGTTAATAATCAATGTGAGCACTTTGAAATATGTGACCTCGGGATTACAGCTCTACAAAAACCCCTCTTGTGTTCGATTTAATATATTATATTTTCACTCCATGTTAAATAGGAATCCAGTCCACATATACGGTACACGTGACCCCTGACCTGCTGCCTAGTTGACTATTAGCATTGTCATCAGGACAGGGACAGGAATATTTCCCAGTTCATGTTTAAAAACTGACTTTGAATAAATACTTCTCAATGCAGTGATATCATTTGATGTGCTAAGGTGGAACGCTTCTGCTTGTTGAATAAATGTACTGTTTGGAATTTTGAAGACAGCTTATCCATATTCTAACATGATCTTTGTTGCATGATTTACATGCCAAATATTTTCAGGGCTCGGCCCGTGCATGGGCTCTTAGAGCCAGAGCAGAGTCGGCTGGACTCAGCTCTCCGTGTTAATTTGTTGATCACCCACCTCTATGACGTAGTAAGGGTATGAAAAGCCTTCTTGTAAGCAATGAAAATGTGTCCTGTGCCCCGCTGTAGAGTATGATAGTTAGGGCTGGAGACCAGAGGGCCAAATACAATTACAAGGGCCCAGTGCCACTGCACCTGGTGTACCATGGAAAGCTACGCCCTGAACAGCGCAGCCCATCTATAAAAACTGACGAGAGACAAGAGCCCCAGTTATTATAATGAATCCACAAGATCGATTTTTAGCAAAAATGCCTTCGCCATTTTTGCCCTAAAATAGCGCCGGTGCCTCCCCGTTATACCAGAAAGGGCCTAAATCCAGGCTCACACCGTGGTCCGCCTCACCTGTGCTCCGGGTGGTTTCGATGGGAAGCCGGCGCTCTGAGCCATGGAAAGCTCTTCCTGTCTGCTCGTCTGTCGATCCACTCTCGTCGCCCCCACGGGAAAGGCTGGACCAGGAGTGTGCATCACTGGTCACCCAGGCAACCGGACATAAGTAGGCCAGGACCGCCCGGTGTGCGCCTATCGCGGGATGCCGGGCTGCTCCGTGGGGCAGGGGCAGTCTCACACCCCACCCTCAGGGACGGGTCCTCTCGCAGCCTGTCACCGGGCCTTGTGAGTCATGAGGCAGGGGCGCGGCTCCCAAATGTGCAGTGGCACCGGGGCCCGGGCAAGTAAAGAGTTCACTGCACCTGTTATTGATGTTTGTACTACTCAAAAGGTATGTTATAGGGGTCTGTTTTACAAGCTTGCTTTGGGCCAACTGGATATTTTGCTGTTCGTGTCAGAGCTCGGATTTCTCCACTGGAAGGAAGGCTGGCCCTTCCGCTGGCGCGTGGCACACTTTCGCACGCTTCAACTGGCTCCCTGGCAGGCCTTCCGCCATTGGAGGGAGCTCTCTAAAGTGGCCTAAGGTGACTTGTTGATGCTGTACGTTTTATCTTGGATACATAAATACCAGCGTCTCCGTGTATCTGTTTCACAACTGAGTTAGAGGATGTTGCGCACACCGGCATCCATCTTCTGACAGTGACAGTGAACGGCTGCACTAAACGCAGGTGTTCCTGTCACATCGTCACTAGCGGACGAAGCCTTAATGACTTTATCACCGGTAGCCAAGCATTTATGACTCCACCGCTTGGTGTTAACGTCATAGCCAAGCGTCCATGCTTCTTCACTCGGAGACCAAGCCATCATGCCCTCATCAGTTCATGACCCAGCCTTCATGACATCATCACTTGGCGCCAAAGCCTTTATTATATTCTTGCCAGATCAAGCCTTCAGGGCACTTTTATCACGTGACCATGTATTTAAACATCATCACCCAGTGAGCAAGCCTTAACGGCATCAAGTCTTAAGCGCCTTAGGGCCTGATTACGAGTGTGGCGGTCCTGGAGCGCCCCATTGCCAGGGCCGGACTGAGAACAGAAACCGGCCCTGGCAAACTGTTCAGCTGCACCCCCTCCCCCGGGTGAGGGGGAGTGCAGCCAAGCTTTTTTGCGAGGGCCGGTTTCGGACGATTTTGATATCGGTGGCCGATATTGCCGACCCCCGGTAACCAAAACTGCCCCCAGGGGCCCAAAACCGCCCCCACCCTAGCGGCATACCGGGGAAACGCCCGGTGCTCGCTATGGCCAGTCCGGCCCTGCCCATTGTAGGACTGCCAAACTCATAGGCAGACTGCCCGTCAGATTAGGAGTTTTCTCTTGGTCTGGCGGGTGGTCCTATTGCGTTCCCACGGCGGTGCCTATTAAAAATTCACCGCAATGGGAATGTCAAAGCCGGTTCCTGCACGGCATCGACTGTAAAGTTCATGCCGTGGAGGAGAGGGGGAGCATGCAGACAGGGAGGCACACCATGTGCCCCCCTCCTTCATGCATCCCATGGCCCTGAGGCAACAGGGGACCCTGTGGTCCCCCTAAGTTTCCTTACCACCGCATTTTTATTGACGGGATCACCGCCATTGAAAGTGAGGCGATCCCTAAACTTCAATTATGCTCAGCAGTGCCGCAGCAGCCCGACAAGCACATTTAGGCCTCTGGTGCTTGCGGTGGTCCTGTGGCGGTCTCACTGCCGTATTCATAATACGTTGGGCGGACCACCACCACAGGTTCTCACTTGTAATCAGGCCCTTAGTGAACACAGCTTTATCGTTCGATGTCCAAGCCTTCGTTACCTCATTATTTTGTGACATAACTACTCATTGATGAAGCATTCATGACATCATCAATTAGTGGCAACGCCTCTAAGACATTCTCACTTGGGAATCAGGCCTCAGGACATCTTCACTCAGTGACCAATTGTTCACAAAGTCATCTCATGGTGACTAAGTTGTAAAGCAAAATTCTCTTGACTTCTCAGGAACCTGAGCCAGGGGAATATGTGACGTTATTCCGCAAACTATAATCCCGCATACCATGACCCATGTACCCCAAAACCCAAACCTACCCCTGAACCCTAAAATACCCCTGCACCCCAAAACCCAAACATACCCCTGAACCCTAAAAATACCCCTGTACCCCAAAACCAAAACCTAGCCCTGAACCCTAAAAATACCCCTGTACCTCAAAATCCAAACCTAGCCCTGAACCCTAAAATACCCCAAAACCCAAACATACCCCTGAACCCTAAAAATACCACTGTACCCCAAAACCCAAACCTACCCCTGAACCCTAAAATACCCCTGCACCCCAAAACCCAAACATACCTCTGAACCCTAAAAATACCCCTGTACCCCAAAACCAAAACATAGCCATGAACCCTAAAAATACCCCTGTACCCCAAAACCCAAACCTAGCCCTGAACCCTAAAATACCCCTGCACCTCAAAACCCAAACATACCCCTGAACCCTAAAAATAGCCATGTACCCCAAAACCCAAACCTAGCCCTGAACCCTAAAAATACCCCTGTACCCCAAAACCCAAACCTACCCCTGAATCCTAAAATACCCCTGCACCCCAAAACCCAAACATACCCCTGAACCCTAAAAATACCCCTGTACCCCAAAACCAAAACATAGCCCTGAACCCTAAAAATACCCCTGTACCCCAAAACCCAAACCTAGCCCTGAACCCTAAAATACCCCTGCACCCCAAAAACCAAACATACCCCTGAACCCTAAAAATACCCCTGTACCCCAAAACCTAGCCCTGAACCCTAAAAATACCCCTGTACCCCAAAACCCAAACCTACCCCTGAACCCTAAAATACCCCTGTACCCCAAAACCCAAACCTAGCCCTGAACCCTAAAATACCCCTGTACCCCAAAACCCAAACCTAGCCCTGAACCCTAAAATACCCCTGTACCCCAAACCCCAAACCTAGCATTGAACCCTAAAATTACCCCTCTACCCCAATACCCACACCTAGCCCAGAACCCTAAAACACCCCTGCACCCCAAAACCCAAACATACCCCTGAACCCTAAAAATACTCCTGTACCCCAAAACCCAAACCTAGCCCTGAACCCTAAAAATATCCCTGTACCCCAAAACCCAAACCTAGCCCTGAACCCTAAAAATACCCCCTGTATCCCAAAACCCAAACCTAGCCCTGAACCCTAAAAATACCCCTGTACCCCAACACCCAAACCTAGGCCTAAACCCTAAAAACACCCATGTACCCCAAAACTCAAACCTAGCCCTGAACCCTAAAAATACCCCTGTACCCCAAAACTCAAACCTAGCCCTGAACCCTAAAAATACCCCTGTACCCCAAACCCCAAACCTATCCCTTAACCCTTAAATACCCCTGTACCCCATAACCCAAACCCACCCTTAAAATACCCCTGAACCCCTAAAACATATACCCCAACACCCCCAAACTAAAACCATATACTTACCTTAAACTTAAATTTTAAAAACATATGCTTTTACCATTCATGCATTCACAACACATTTCGTTGTAAAAGCATGCGTGGTAAAAGCATATAAAATGTAATGGTATGCGTTATAAAAGTATTGCGGAGTAAAGGTACTTGCGTTGTAATGGTATGAGGAGTGAAGGTATGCGGAGTGAAAGTTGCAGAGTGAAGGTGTTTTACCGAGCCAGGGACCCTGGCTTAAGCAATTTTGATGATTTGAATCTCAAATACAGAAAGAAGCATTCATTCCACAAATACAAAAATTATGAAATATTTTAATTTATAATTAAACAAATATACAAAATCAAATATTTCCCTTTGATGGGAAGGTTGGGGCTTTTCTAAATTCAACTAAGTCCATTCATCATCCATACTGTATTCGGTTTGATGCATTTGCACTACTCCCACAAATCAATTGGAGGACACCAACTTAATTTTAAGCCATCAATTTCACAGTCCTTCCCATTTACAGAATGTTTTAAAATGTACAGTTCTACATTTTGCTTCTTTATTTATATACACTTTATTAAACTGTTAATATTTAATTTTCTAAGCTGTTGTGGACCCCCTGAGTATGCGTTGCGGAACCCCAGTAGTCCCCGAACAACAGGCTAACAACCGCTGCTGTAAAGTATCACTTGGTGTGCAAACATTAATTTTTAACTGATGACTATTTTGTCGTGCAATGCCAAAATTGATGACAATATTTTAAACCAAATTCTTATTGTAACATACATTAAAAGCATGTAAAAAAGTACAGGACGGGCCTAAATGCTATGAAAATAATACGAGAGGTTGTCTTGGAATGACAGCATTTTGGTGAAGTTAGAAAACATAAATATATTATGGGAGCAACTATTTAATCAATCTGCACCGTAGGAAGGTGTTGGACTTGGCCCTTCTGGCAGGTTCACCCCTAAACGTTTTGCTTTTAATTGTGACTTGGTGTTAGTGATTTTTGGCTTCTGGGCACTTAAACCACTGTGTCCCAGGGTAAAGTGCGTGCGTGTAGTGAGGTTGGCCTGACCTCCCTTAGGAATGCATGGGGAATGTATGTGTCCCTGGTAGTTCCTGATGCGTGGGGAGTGCAGGTGCGAGTTTGGTATGTGCGAACTAGGGTGATTAAATGCTGCACGATGATGTGTGCGGCGTTAATGTGTCTAGAGTGGAAGTGCCACTTCTAGAAGTTGGCATGTCTGTGTAATTTATGTGAATTGGCTGTCTGGCTTGTGATTGGCTGGAGCTGGCTGGTGAGCCTGGCTCCAGGAGTCAGGATGGGTCTGCCCCGGTGGTGAATAGGGAGATTGACAGCCAGATGGGTGGGAGGAGTGCACCTGGGACCTGAATAGGGCTGGGCTTTCCCTACACAACACTGGCTCCACCCCCTGTGGTGTGTCTGATGTCCCTAGCCTGTGCAGTGAATGGGGAGAGGTGCTGAGCACAACAAAGTGCCCCAAAACAGCTGCGTCTGGTTTTTCCCTTAACGCTGCAGCCTGGACAAAAAAATTATGTGTATGAAAAGGGGCTGTGACCCCTTGCAAAATGTTCTGTTCCTGATCCTATCCTGAGGGGGGCCTGCTGCTGGGCGCCAGGAGACCTGCCACTGGGGACTGCCTCCCTGCCTGGAGGGCCCTGTGAGCTGGCCCCTGGGCCTAGCCTTTGACCCCCTTTTTTCTTCCTAAGGACCATGTTCCTGAACTTTGACCTGCAGCGCCTGGGGAGTGCTGGACTCCCCCTCCAAAAAATTGCACGTGGTGCCACTGGTGCAGTGATCCCTACCTCGAGGGATTCCCCGGTGTGGGGATCCCCCTTTTTGCTTATTTTCAAAGCAGGTGCCCACCCTGCATTTTGCCCCGCAAGTTGACCGAGTTTGGCGACGCGGGTGCCCACCCCGCTTATTTGCCGACTTTGTAGTGCCTATCACGGGTGCCTACCCCGTTTTTATTCTTCATTTACCGGGTGCCTACCCCGGATTGCTGCCGTGAGCTGCTTTCCCCCCTCCAGGCCGCCGCGCTGCCTGCGACGACCCGGAAGTGCCCCCGCCAGAGACCCGGAAGTGCAGGCAAGCCAAAGAGACAGGAAGCGGACGGGAGCCCACCCGCTCTCCTTTCCCCAGGAGAAGATTGCCTGCCGCCTAGCCGCTGGGAGCCTCTGAGGCTCCCCAAAATGAAGCTGCAGCCACCATTGTCGAGGGGGGCCGAGGCGCATTGTCGGCTCTAGGCATGAGCGGATTTTGCGGATTGGCAATCCGCGAATTTGCGGATTTGCAAACTCGCAATCCGCAAAATCCGCGAATTCCCGCGAATTTGCGGATTTTTTTTTTTTTTGTGTTCGCCCGTGTTTCTGCCAGTTCGCGAGGGTTTTTACAATTTCGCAATTTGCGAACTTACCTGTCGGGTCGCAAGTTTTGCGAACTTGTTGTTTCTACGTGTCCAACCTGTTTGGGACACTCTTCTTCATCACTGCCACTCTCTGTCACCACTGCCACTCTCTGACTACTCATGCCACCCTCTGGCCCACCCATGCCACCCTCTGTTTCATCACCACACCCTCTGGTTGTCCAGTGTACATTATTTTTGGCAAAGCAAAGCACACCTTCCCTGCCTCAAGTGACCTGAATTAATTTGGGGCTGATTAATGTGTCACAGAATATTTTTTTAGCTGGCACCTGCTTCCTTAGTGCGCCCTGATTAGTGATCTTTTGCACTTGCTAAGTGCTTTCATTGTTGCAAAATTAGTTACAACACCTGCCCTGCCCCAACTGACAATAATGAATTAGGGGCTGATTAATGGATTTTAACTTCCAGCCTGGCTCCTGCTTGTCTCCCTTAGCTGTAATTCAGGACCTTTGTGGCATATGTGTAACTATTCTGAGGTTCAGAGCAGGGTCACATAATAGTTGCAACTGGCAACTGAACTCTGGAGGGGCCCCTCAGGAAGCACTACAGGAAATGGCTACTAATGATGAGCCTGAACTTTTGAACCTGGTAAGTAGTTACTTTCAGTTTTGCTAAAATCGTATTTCTGCAATTTCGCACTTATTCGCGGGGCGCGAACTCACGCGAACAGTGCGAGCAGTGCGAGCAAAATCCGCTGCTCGCGGATTTGCGGATTTTTCAGGAAATTCGCAAATCTCGCGGATTGCGGATTTCCCGAAAATCCGCAAAATCCGCGAGCGGAACGGATTTTCCGCCCATGCCTAGTCGGCTCCGGCCCCCTCTGCCTAATTGCCCCACCTGCAGCCTCCGCGCACTACCACGGTGCGGGAAAAGGAAGGTCCCGGCCGTCCAAGGAGTGCTGTGGTCCGCGAGGCTCCCCGAGTGTAGGGAGAGCCCCGCAGCCCAGGAGGAGAGCCGCCCCAGGCAGCAGCACCGGGAGAGGAGCCCCCGCCACAGGTCCGGGTGAGTGGGGGCCCGTTGTGTTGATTTGCCAGAGAGGGGGGCGTCGGGCACATTGCCGGTGTCTGCCCCCCCACAGTAGTGCTATCTTTGTTCGGGGCCAGTCTTTGTAGAGGTAGAGCGGCCCGGCTGGCAGCGGGCCGCTCCCCCAGAGAGGCTCCTACATCCCGGGAGCATTTTGTATTCGAGCCAGAGAGGCTTCAACGTCAGGGAAATTGTGAATCTGGAGCCCATGAGGCTCCCACAGGAATTAGGCAGCAGTTGTAAGAGCCCACTAGAAGGCTCTCAGGGTGCATTTCGTTTCTAGAGCCCCCGAGGCCCTTGAGGGCCCAGTTGTGGTTCATAGCGCCCACGAGGCTCCCACATTGTGTTTGGGGCCCTACTGTTCATTCGGAGCCTTACAGAGAGCCAGGAGGCACAATGGTGCCAGGCTCAGCCCTACAGCTGCCCAGCACTTAGTGGGCAGCTGCTTCGTTTAGTCCTTGCGCAATCTTTGCCCTGCCTGCGCAGCCAGCCCAGACATTCAGGACATTGGGCGTTCTAGCCCCTGGGAGGCCAAGTTGGCCTGGGGACCGTTTATGTGCTGTGCCCTTGCATGGTGTACATGTTTTTTTTCCCTATGGGATCTTTTGCACAAATGTGATACCTGCCTAATGTGATTTCTGAATCATTTGTAATGCTTTTTGCCCTATACCTCTCAATGTATGTTTATGCTTAGGAGGTTGTTTTTCCTAGTACAGGTTGTGCTAGTGAGTTCCTGATTCCCTGTGTGATATTTGCCTAAGGTGTTTAGGATTGCGTAGGTGGTACTTACCTTTTACCAGTGGTTACTGGTTGTGTGCTACATGTGCTATTTGGTGCTACAGTTATTATATGTGCTAAGTGTTATTCCTACAAAGTGCTAATTTTACCAAGTGCGAGTTCTAAAAGTGCTTATTCCTGACAGTGGCCCATGTGGCCCTGTCCCATGTATATAATCCCCTGTAAATTCTGCCCGTGCCTATGGCACATTGTAAAGTGTGTGTTTATTATCTAATGTGTTTGGTATAATACAAAGGCTATTTTTAACACCTTCGATGATCATGTGCTCATGACGAGCTGAGCTCGTCATGAACAATGGGAATCAATGATTGTCAGCATAGAGGAAGAATACCATCAGCAGCGATGGTGTTATATATAACCTTGTGTGGAGTTTCCTTTCCGGTGGGCCTTGGGTGTTGTTGCCGGGTGTGTGGAAAATTAACTCAAACTTGGTGAACATTATCGGCGTCATCTTGCCCCTTTTCAAGCCCATTCGTGCGCGTAAGCGGCAGCCATTTTGAATGCCATGGCCTCCCTGCCCCTTGCTGATAGCCAGCGCGTCTCTCTCTCTCTTAACCTCGCAAGCATCCCCCCGCACACTGACAACCCCCGCTCTCTCATGCCTTGGGTCATAAACCCCTCTTCAGCGCAGCTTCACCACTGAATCCCATCCTGTTCCCAGCGCGACACCTCCCCTCATTCCTTTCATGGCCTCAGATCCTTCTGATGCAAACCCCCTTTTCCTGTGTCCCCGTTTGTCTTCCTTGTTCCCAGGCCGCCACCTGGCCCTGCGGATACTGTTTATTACCCCGTACAGTAGGAAGCTTCCCCTCCCCATCAAAAGACCCCCGAATCGATCAAAGCCCCCACCCCATGAGATCCGACCAACCCCATGCATTCCGTGAATCGGCGGAATGCCCTGCTGTGCGACAACCATCACCTGTTGTGACCGGGGTGGGGAATCCAACTGTAAATGTATGTGGGAACGGGTCTGAAGGGGAGATTCCGAGGATGTTCTTTCTAATACTAAAGTGTTGCGAGAATGTGTTATGTGCAATAAAGGTCATAAACCCTAGTATAAGAGGCCAGGCCTCAGAGATGTGGTTAGAGCACCTCGTGACGATACTTGCTGTCTGAATTGATGTGTTCTCCTCCGGAGAGAATAAAATCCTCGTTTCCTGCCTTCCAGTCTCCAGCGCCTGCTTCTTCATTGATTAATATTGGTGGGTCATAGAGGCGATACCGCCGGGCAACATAAAAGGGTCTTTGGTTACCGGTTGTCTTTGGAACCCTTTTTAACAATTGGCGTCCCAAACGTGGGGCCCATCAGCGACTCGTGGATCCAGTGGGAGAGGTCCCGACGACAGAGTGAACGACTGCAACGATCGGAAGGTACCCTGTCCGATAGACCCTCGTCTGACAGCCGATCATCCGAACTTCACTGGTTCCGAACAGACCTCTCTCGAGTGATCTGCGGTCCTGACTGGGAACCATCAGGAGTGCCACGAGAAGTACGAAGAGAAGAGGACGATCGGGCGCTGGATTCGGAAGACGAGAAACTGTCCATGCGGTCCGGGTAAGGTCGTGTAAACACGACGAATTACGAAAGTGATAGATAATTGAAAGTCATTGATAATTGTTGAGAAAATACTAGTATTACTTTTTGTTAATTTATTGGAGATTCACTGTCTACAAACGGAGAAACAACAGGCTCTCCCTTTATAAACAGCGAAGGATAGGTACGCACCCGTCGGACCTATCTTTCTCCCCCACTGAACAATTGCCCCTTCCCCCCATTGATTAACTGTTATAGATTGTTTTCTGGAGATTCTCTGTCTGCAAACAGGGAAAAATAGGTCCCCTCTTTACAGATAGTGAAAGGGTAGGTGACGCGAACCTTTGCGAGCCTACTGTAGATAGGAAATAGGCCAGCAAGATGTCTTGGAAATGTTAAAGGGAGGACTGTGGAAAATTAACTCAAACTTGGTGAACATTATCGGCGTCATCTTGCCCCTTTTCAAGCCCATTCGTGCGCGTAAGCGGCAGCCATTTTGAATGCCATGGCCTCCCTGCCCCTTGCTGATAGCCAGCGCGTCTCTCTCTCTCTCTTAACCTCGCAAGCATCCCCCCGCACACTGACAACCCCCGCTCTCTCATGCCTTGGGTCATAAACCCCTCTTCAGCGCAGCTTCACCACTGAATCCCATCCTGTTCCCAGCGCGACACCTCCCCTCATTCCTTTCATGGCCTCAGATCCTTCTGATGCAAACCCCCTTTTCCTGTGTCCCCGTTTGTCTTCCTTGTTCCCAGGCCGCCACCTGGCCCTGCGGATACTGTTTATTACCCCGTACAGTAGGAAGCTTCCCCTCCCCATCAAAAGACCCCCGAATCGATCAAAGCCCCCACCCCATGAGATCCGACCAACCCCATGCATTCCGTGAATCGGCGGAATGCCCTGCTGTGCGACAACCATCACCTGTTGTGACCGGGGTGGGGAATCCAACTGTAAATGTATGTGGGAACGGGTCTGAAGGGGAGATTCCGAGGATGTTCTTTCTAATACTAAAGTGTTGCGAGAATGTGTTATGTGCAATAAAGGTCATAAACCCTAGTATAAGAGGCCAGGCCTCAGAGATGTGGTTAGAGCACCTCGTGACGATACTTGCTGTCTGAATTGATGTGTTCTCCTCCGGAGAGAATAAAATCCTCGTTTCCTGCCTTCCAGTCTCCAGCGCCTGCTTCTTCATTGATTAATATTGGTGGGTCATAGAGGCGATACCGCCGGGCAACATAAAAGGGTCTTTGGTTACCGGTTGTCTTTGGAACCCTTTTTAACAGGTGCGTGCGCAAACGCTTTACACATCGCCTCCGGGATAAGCCTGACTGCTCGTGCCAAGCTATCAAGGGGGTTAGCAGGGGTTATCTTTGGCGGGTGACTTCCTTGCCCTGACGTAGAATGGTGGTTTCTGCCTGGCTTTGGCGCAAGCCTCAGCCAACCAGAAATCGCCATTTCTAACAGGAGGGAAGAGAGAAAGTGTTACCGAGTTTTAGAACAAAGCAGGAGTGGTGAATTTAATCAAAGATATCCAATTAACTTTCTGGAATGTGGCTCATTTACAGAGAATTTCACTTTTTCCACCAATTTTCAGTGCCTGTGTTTTTTTTTAGATTTCCATTTGCGTAAGACCATCTTTTTGGAGAAGGTGAGACTCTCAGATCAATAGCTTTGTATAATATTCTACCTTATCTCGATTAGATAGACTGTTTTGGCTGATGGAAGAAGGAGATCCTTTTTCTTTGGGCCAATAAGAATCATATTCTCCTGTGGGATGCAATAGAACATTCGATATTTTTTACCTGTTGTACATATGCATGCCTACTAGAATGAAGTCGTGTTTTAACAAAATTATATTTGATGATTGCTTTTTAAATGTAAGTTTTATCGAAAACACATGGCCATCCCATTCAGATCGCATCATTTTTCCTTTTTTCTTTCTGCTTATGATAAAAGTATTTGAAACAAGCATTGACATTGTCAATAGGTCTGGCCTTGGCAAGCTGGTGCAATGGTTATTTTCATTTTATTCTTTTCTGATTTTTGCAGACAGATCCCACAGAAAAATGAAAGGAATAAAAAAAAAGAAAATGTGGCATCTCCTAAATGTGATGGCAGTAAGCTTACATTAACTGTTTACACTTTTTTTAAATCATGGTACGTAATTTTAATACATCAGAACGGGTCCTTCTAGGAAGTTACCTCACATCATTTTTAGGTCTCACCTAGCGTTGGAGCGCGCATGTGCTTCTCGCTCTGCGAGGCGTCTTGTAATCGATAAGATTTCTGAAGGAGACTTAAAGCCCCGCTCATTATTTTCATTTGCTGGCGTCATCATTTATGGTAAACGCTGGCCTCCGATTGAAAATGAGGCTTCTATGTTACCGCCCGGTCTCCTTTTGGCCCCACTCACCCAGACTGAATCTTTTACTCGCGCCGTGACATGGCGTCTCTTAATTAGCTGCTAGGCATATTTTTCTTGTATTAGCACAATGGCAACGCCCTGCAGAGAAGCCCTCCGTTGTGTGCTCTTTGGCAAAGGAGCCGCATAATGCAGTGGTAATGCGCTCTTTGTGACCCCCACCCCCTTGTTTTATTTGTCTCTCCCCACTCCCCTCCAGATGTCTGTTTATTTATATGTGATTACATAATGCAGCCCACCCAAGGCTCGAACCCTGTTCTCCAGCTCCAAAGTCGGCAGCGTTATATGTTGAGCCACCTCCTCACTTCGATTCTCTGCACCATTTGTAACAGATTCTACATGTGATGTGTTGATTTTAAATTATATATGCTGTACAACTTGTAAAAGGCAAAGGACTAGGCAAAACCCATCATGACTGCAGTTTTTCGGGAGCAGTAAACGTTTGCATTGCACATTTTTTAAGTCGTAGAGAAAATGCTGCATCACAAGCTGTCCAGACACTGTAGCTTCAGGGCACACTGCACTTGTTCTCCACGACTTTTGTGACGTCTCTAATGTTCTTAAATCTCCTGCTAGAGTCAGCATTTTAGGCACTCCTGTTTTCGCTGTCCTAAATTGGTACATGGATGAAACCGCGCGCCTTTTTCCAAGGTACATGCGTGGCAGGTTTTCTGCTTAAACATCACGCGTTCCGGTCCATTATTCAGTAACCCGGGCTATAATGAATTATGATACACACGGTAAATCCTTCCGTGGCTGGTTTCTGTGTGTGGAGACGAAGGGTTTGGGGTATTTTGTAGTTTGAAAGACATCATTTACAAGTGCATTTGGAGTCCAGAATGACTTTAGAGGCCAGTTAGACACAATTGCAGATGTGGCTGGAATTAAATGTGCGCGCTTTAACAGAATATTCACCTCTAATCCCTTACTACTCACCGAAAAAGAGCTTCCACAGGGTATTTAGCGCGATATAAATACAATTGCATATTCCACATTGAATATACTGCCGGACTGAAGGAGTAAAGTGCCTGATAGGATCGAAGAGGAGCTGTTTACCGCTCGCTGTTGTGACTGAGGGGTGTATGTGTGTGTGGGAGGGGGCAGTGATTCATCACTTGGTGGTGAATAGCATAACATCTGAACACCCAGGGGCACCGATCTTATTACTGATTTTGTCACACTCTGCGATATAAATACAATTGCATATTCCACATTGAATATACTGCCGGACTGAAGGAGTAAAGTGCCTGATAGGATCGAAGAGGAGCTGTTTACCGCTCGCTGTTGTGACTGAGGGGTGTATGTGTGTGTGGGAGGGGGCAGTGATTCATCACTTGGTGGTGAATAGCATAACATCTGAACACCCAGGGGCACCGATCTTATTACTGATTTTGTCACACTCTGCAGAAAATCGGTGCAGTGAATTCACAAAAAGTCATGCAGGTTTGTGCATGCGTTAGCAGTTTTTGTGCAGTTTCGCAGTGCAACAGAAGTCCAGTGGGGGCGGAGTCCCTCTCTGCTGTGTTCCGCAGGGTGCCACCTCATTGGGGTGATAAGACCCCAGTCTTCCGTCTCCAGCATGAGGTTTCCGCGCTGCACCGCTTTGGTGGCTGCCCAAGTGCGTTTCTCGTAAGACCTGGGCGCTGTACCTCCCGCTGCTCTCGTGTGCTCGCTCGTCACACTCGGTTTGTCAGAGGGGTGGGTAGGTGGGATTTCATCAAACTAAACTACGTGTGGTGTGAGTGCTGGCATTAATTGGTCACGGGGCTTCTCCAGCTCACAGGCCCAAAGGCTACGACGATCGACCCCAAGGTTTGGACAAGCATTTGCAATGCAATAGGTCTCAAATGTATGCAGTTTGAGCTATTGGCATTGTAAATGACACTGCCCTTCATTTATGTTTTTGTTTTCAAAACATAAATAAAAGGCATTGTACTTTACAATGCCAATTGCTTAAACCTGTGTAAATGCGAGACCTATTGCATTGCAAATTCTTGTTATGTTTGGGGCCATAGGGAATGTCTCAGGCACCCCCCCCCCCCCACCCCACCCCCCGGCCCCTTTCAGGTACCTCGGCGGGAACCAGCAACACTTTTATTTTTTGGTGGGAGCCCCAGTGCCCGCCAATGGGCGATGCTCCCACCTGGCAGAAGCAGTTGCTATGGCTTACTTCAGTTAAGCAGAAGTAATCACAGTTTCCCTGCCCGCAACAGTGTGGGCAGGAAAACAGAAGTGTGCTCTAACCCGGTAGGAGCATTTTCAAAGCTACTACTTGGTGGGAGCACACTTCTTTCCCTGCCCGTCCTCCTGCAGGAAGCAAAAACCACTGTGTCCGTGTGATGGGCTCCCCAGGAGAGTTAACAAGCCAGCCCTAGGGAATGGGGTCCCCGGGGCCTTGTAAGGCTCAGGGAGGGAGGGGCAGGCAATCTCATCCCCTTTGGTTATTTTTTGTCCCTGAGGATGGAGACTCTGGACCCTATTTGGGAGCAGGGAGAGGGGATGTGTGCCACTAAAACCAAAGTGTCTGGCCGCAGGGGATGGGGTCATTGGGGCTGCTGCAGGCTCAGGGACGGGAGGCACATGCACCCTCCCCATTAATATATTTTCAGAACAGGGGGATGAAGTCCCTCAGGGCTCTTAAGGCTCGGGAAGGTAGGACGGGTGCCCCGCTTCCCTTTTTGAGTAATATGTCCCAGTAAATGGGGTCCGCAGGGCTCATGTCTGTCTTGGGGGACTCATGTCTGCCCATCCCTAAAGGAGATATAAATGTAAATGCCAACAGGCATAAACATTTTGTTATATTAGTCATGATCCAGTAGGTGGCTTGTAGGATTGCAATTTTTAAAAATTATTATTTTGCTCCCAGACAGTCCCCGAGAGTGCCTCGAACCGTACCATTCAATTATATTTGTGGAGTTTGATATCTCCAGAACCTCCAAACGGATTCAAACCAAATAAAAAAAAAATACACACTTTCTTGGCCTGCAAAACTTGGTGTAATTCCGTTCATCAGTTTTTATGGTAGTGCTTCTTTTTAAAAAAGTCTATGGAAAATTCAAGGGATTTTGCGTTTTAGGACTCCCCCCCTTTCTGTTATCTCTAGTAACTTTTACTTATGCCCTAAAGCAACTATAAATCCCGCCCTTGCAAGCACAGTTATTTACCACACATATTACATCACCCATGACATCATCTTTAATATCATTGATAACATTACTGTAACATGTGAAATTGGATAATTCATGACAAGACTGTGCATGGCGGTTGTGCAAGTTATAGTTACTTAAGGGCATGAATTATAATGAGTCGAGATACCTATACCTGGTGAATTTCAGTCTGTTTTGTGTTTACAAATGTATATTGTCACTGAGATTTTCACCTAACTATAACACTAATTTAACATTTGTCTTTTTTATTGAATTTCAAAGGTTTTTGTCAATGTAAAGTAAGATATATTTACAGTTCCCAACTATAATGTCACTTTAACATTTGGCTTTTTCATTGAAATATGTGTGTGTGTGTATGTGTGTGTGTGTGTGTGTCAATATATATATACAAAAAAGAAGTGATTCAAACAGATGGACTCACCAAAGAACAAAAATATATTTCCACTACAACGTTTCAGCTTCCGACCTTCCTCGGATAGTACAAGATGGTTTGCTCAGTGTGGTCATAAGCAGTGCATTGCGGGGGATTAAGTTATGGTTAGCTCATGTAACCATACCTGCTGAATTTCACTGGTTTTGTATGAGTGAAATCTGAGTCTAACTATAATGTCCCTGTAACCTTTGTTTTTATCAGTGAATTTCTATGTTTTTTTAATTCTATTTTCTAACTATAAAGCCCCTGTAAACCTTTGTTGTTTTCATTGAATTTCTATGGTTTTTGAAATTCTATTTCCTAACTATAACGTCCCTGTGGCCTGTTTTTTTAAGTGAATTTGTTAGATTTAAAATGTTTGATTTCCTGCATGTGTGTGAGTGCATGAGTAGCTTAGTAGGTGCATGATGTCTGAGCAGGTTTGTAAGTGGGTGTGAGAGAGTATGAGTGGGGCTGAAGGTGGGTATATGAGTGTCTGGGTTTGTGAGTGTGTGTATGAGTCTCTGATAGGGGTGGACGGTAAACTCCGCGGAGTTTACAGAGTTTCACCACTCCGTGCTCCACTTGGAATGCGGAGTGCGGCAAAAATTCCGCCAACCGCCAGTGGACAAAGTTTACTAGAGCACTCACTCCTCGACTTCATCTCCCAAGAGTGGTGTGCCAGGAGGCGCATTTGCAGAGTGGTTGTACAAGGGGGTGGGGCCCCCGATGAGGTCTGAGCAATCCCTCTGTGGGGGACATACTTGTGGCAACAATAGTTGTTCTTGTCCCCTAATGACCCTCAGCAGCCAAGGGGATTTCATCCCCCAACAAGAGATGCGGCAGGAGGTGAGTTTGCAGAGTAGTTGAGAAAGGAGGCAGGGCCTCCGACGAGGTCTGAGCAATCCCTTGTGGGGGATTTGCTTTTGGGAAAAATAGGGGTTCTTGATCCCCAACAGCACTCAGCAGCCAAGGGGGCTTTTTTCCCAAACTACTAATGCACCAGGAGGCGAGTTTGCAGAATGGTTGAGAAAGGGAGCGGGGCCTCCACGAGGTCTGAGCAATCCCTTGTGTGGGATTTGCTTTTGGGAAAAAATAGGGGTGATGTTATTCCTACCCTTCCCCCCTTTTCTTTTACGTAAATGTTTTTTGTGGGATTTGGCTGAAGTTGAGTCCCAAGACGGATTCCAACACTTCCTAGTTGAAGTGTTGGCAGACAATCAGATCTCACCATGAGATCTGTGCTTAGACTCCAACCAGATAGCCTTATTTGCTTTCCCTTAAACTTCTCAACAACCGCTGAACGGATTTACACCAGACCAAAATCTACCATCCTGCCAAATTTGGTGTAATTCCGTCCAGCGGTTTGGACTGCTGTCACGTTCAAAGTTCCTATGAGAATTAACAGAGGAAAACATATTTATTTCAAACACCCTTTTTTCTTGGCCCCCACTTGACAGATCACCCCAAAACTTTCCATGCCCAACAAGACTCACTACGACACTTTTTTGAGAACATTTCATGAAGATTCGTTAAACTATGCCAAATATAGGCAAGGAAACAAATGTTTTTCTATAGAAATATGGTCTTAACTATAATTGCCTACTGGCGACTGCCAGTAGGTGATATACAAGGTTATATACCTACTACATATATTTTTAGAGAGAGGCTTGTTCCTAGTTGCCACTTTGCATTGCTACATCCAAAAAGAGATAAAATGATGGCCCTCTTACCAAGAAGCTAAAAGTGCCGCTCCTGCTCTCTGGCTTAGAGTGTTGTGCAGTTGTCGATGGCGCACGACTTGTCTCCTTCTAGTGATGCAAGGCCGTCTTGTGGCTGCACTGCTTGCCTCATCAGAATGATTTATTCAAGGCCATCCTGTGGCTTGAGTGATTGTCTCCTCAGAGGGATGCAAGGCTGTCCTTTGGCTGCAGTGCATGTCTCCTCAGAGGGTTTTATTGAAGGCCGTCCTGTGGCTACAGTGCTTGTCTCCTCAGCGGGATTTATTCAAGGCTGTCCTTTGGCTGCAGTGCATGTCTCCTCAGAGGGTTTTATTGAAGGCCGTCCTGTGGCTACAGTGCTTGTCTCCTCAGAGGGATGCAAGGACGTCCTGTGGCTGCAATGCTTTTCTCCTCAGAGGGATTTATTCAAGGTCATCCTGTGGCTGCAGTGGTTGTCTCCTTAGAAGGATTTATTCAAGGCAGTCCTGTGGCTGCAGTGCTTGTCTCCTCAGAGGGATGCAAGGCCGACCTGTGGCTGCAGTGCTTGTCTCCTTAGAAGGATTCATTCAAGGCCGTCATGTGGCTGCAGTGGTTGTCTACCTCTGGCGACGACTTCCTTTGGTTGCCGTCAGGCGCGGTGCGTCCATTGGGGCGTGGGGCGGAGCCCCCCCGCCCGCAGCTCCCTCGGCGTCTTTGAACTTAAGTAAACTGATTCAGTTTACTTAAGTTCAAAGACCTGAGGGAGAACTGACAATCATGTCAGTCAGCATGACGTGGGATCGCCCACCCCTTCAGAGTCTGAAGGGGGGGGGGGCGGTCTGGCGTCATGTTGACTGACATGATTGTCAGACCAGTGGGGGGCAACAGGATGTATGTTGTTACAACACATACTTTTACAACGCAAGCCATTACAACAAAACTTTTACAACGCAACATCCATTATAACGCATTCCATTACAACGCATGCCATTACAACGCATTTCACAAAACTACCTTTACAACACATTCCATTACAACGTATACTACCTTTACAGCATTCTAACTCCATGGGGTGCAACAGTAGGGTAAGTGTTGGATAGTGTAAGGGTACTATGCGTTGTAATGGTATGCGTTGTAATGGTATGCGTTGTAATTACTTTTTTTGTAATGGCATGCGTTGTAGTGGTATGCGTTGTAGTGTCATGCGTTTTAATGGTTGTGTTGTAATGGCATGCGTTGTAATGGATGTTGCGTTGTAAAAGTTTTGTTGTAATGGTAGTGTGTTGTAAAAGTTGCGCTGTAAAGGTTGTTTCCCGGGGCAACAGGCAGCAGTACAACACAAGTGCGCATGAGTGGGGACGGAGGGCACATTTTCACACCGTGCCCACTCATGCGCATTTGTGTTTGCGCTTGTTTGCGCATGCCCATTAGGAGCCTTTCAGGCTCCTAATGGGCGTGCTGCGGGCGAAGAATAGCCGTGCCGTAAGGCAATCCTGGCGCTGTTGGCAGCGCCAGGATTGGCTGAGAGGGGCTGTAGGCGCCAACGGACCCAGGGCGGCGCTGACCTGCTCAGGACCTCACCTCAGGTAGGATTTAATTATTTTTTTTATTTTTATTTTTTAAATTTTTGAAAACCTTTATTCAAAACAGAGCACACAGCTATTCAGCCTGACATCCCGGAGGCAAGGCAGCATGGGTAATAGGAGAGAAATAGTGCAAAAAGATCTAGACATAATCATCGAAGGTTATTTTTATATTAAGATGAAAAATTCAACAAAAGGGCGCCCGAGGGCGCGAAAATGGCAATAGAGTCAATGTGAAGCAGGGCGTCAGAGACGGGTAGGGGAGGAAAGGCAGGGAAGTGAACATCAAGGAGAAGATGCCAGAATGGGAAGGAGGGGGGGGGGGAGAACCAGGAGAATGCAGTACATCAGAGCTCAGTTGGCGTTACAGGTCAGGGTGACACATGATCGTGCAGGTTGACTGATTCAGGTGGCAAGCACACTTCTCCCCTGTACTCATTCCATGCCCCCCAAATTTTATTCCAAGTTTGAGGTCTCCCTCTTGCCACATAGACTGTCTTCTCCCGGAACATGCACCAGTCCATGTTGGCTTTCCACTGTACCACCAGGGGGGCCGTGGACGCACCCCACTTCTGAGCAATGTCCCTTTTGGCCACCATGTTCCCAAGGGTCACCCACCTAGTCTGCGCAGCGCTGTGGTCAGAAGGCTCCCATACGTTCAGAAGGCATCTACGAGCTTCCGCGTGGGCAACCACGCCAGTAACTTCCTCCATGACTCGGTGCACTCTCCTCCAGTAGGAGGCTATCACGGGGCATTCCCAAAGGATGTGCAAGAAAGTGGCGAGGGCTCCGCAGCCTCTACGGCAGAGACCGTCAGGCGAAAATCCCATGCGCATTAACCGGGGCCCCGTCATATACACCCGGTGCAAGATCTTGAATTGCACGAGGCGAAGACGGGAGGAAATTGCAACCTCCTTAGGGGAGGAAATCGCGCTTTGCCAATCTTCATCATCAAGTTCAAGGCCATCCGCCACCCACTGGTCCCGCAAGCTAAGGAGGAGATCTGTGCGCACGTTGATCAATTTTTTATATGAAAGGGAGATTGCGCTGTCCGGCATGTGCCCATCCAGTATCCTGTCCTCCAGAGGGGAGCTCTCAGGAATATCGCCGTCCGGCGATGAGGCCGAGAGCAGCGCGTGTCTCAGTTGAGCGTAACGGAAAAACTCCGTCGCACCCAGTTGGTATTCGGTTTGCAACTGGGGGAAGGTCTTAATCGAGCCCCTGGAAAGCATGTCTTCAACTCTGCTGATGCCGATGAGGTCCCATTTATCAAATCCCTTGGTGTGCCATAGTCTACCCAGGATGTCCGAATCAAAGAGGGGAGTGAACCTAGTGAGTCTGCCTTGCCAACCTTGCGCCTTAGTGACCGCCCGCCAAGTGTGGACCGCCGTCCGTGTAGGGCCCGTCAACCGTCGGTCGAAGGACTTCGAGTATAGGGCCCGATAATAGTTGCCATCACCCAACAGCCATCTATCCATGGCATAGCCGGGACTACCCGCAGGGCCATAGAACCCGTGGTTGAGGGCAGCAAGTTGAGAGGACCAGTAGTAGCGGCGCACGTCCGGGAGGGCGATGCCACCATCGTACCATGGAAGCGTGAGTTTGTGGATGGCAACACGGGGTCGACCATCCCAGAGAAGGGTCCGCAGGAGGCCTTCAAGGTTTTGAAAGTAGCGCCCTGGGACCGGGTCTTGGGCGTTTTGCAGGGCGTACAAGAACCTGGGCAGGGACATCATCTTAAAAAGCGCGGCACGGCCAAGGAGGGAGAGCGGGAGCTTACGCCAGCTGTCCACATCACGCTGTAGACGCTGGAGAGGAGGGAGTAAGTTGAGGTCGTATCGCAACTTGGGGTTACCAGAGATGTAAATTCCCAAGTACTTGAAGCCACGTGCGGCAATCTGAATGCTGCAGCCCCTGGGAAGTCGTGGAGTATCTCCTTTAAGGACATATAGGGACGACTTGGCCCAGTTTATAATCAGACCAGAGTACCGTCCGAAGAGTCTGATTACGTCACAGGCCACGATGAGGGACCTGCAGGGGGAAGTCAAATAAAGCAAGATGTCATCGGCATACAAGGACACCCTGTCTTCAAAACCAGGTGCCCAGGTAATACCGTGTAGGTCAGGATGGCGATTTAAATTTTTTTTAAATGTATTTTAATAACCCCCGCGCAACTCCCCTGCGAGACACCCCCCCGATCCCCCCGCGAGACACCCCCACCCTGCGACACCCCCGCGAGCCGCTTTTAAGACTGCGTATTTGGTGGCAATCACTTAGCCCACAGGGTTGAAAAATTACAGGCTATGACGTTTTCAGTTTGTTTACGAGTGGTATTTCCAGGTTTTTAGTTCCCTTATATGTGACATTTTAATGCATTATATCCGACATTTTTCACAAGCAGAAGAAAGTAGGGATGTTAGAAATCATCAATTTTTTTGTTTTGTTATGTAACGTTCTTAAAACACCTAAAACGCAACTGACTTGTTTTGCAAAGTTGTCTTAGTGTTTTAAAAAAAAAACTGGCTAAATATATGACGAGCTGGCAGGTAGATATATGGCTTCCCTATCCCTTCCTGTCACTACACACTGAACAAAGAGAGAAATGTGGGGACAGACACACGAGAACACAGTTTCCCCCACAAATATTATAGTTCTTTGTGAGCAGTGCACCACATTTTACCAGAATCTCAAAATCTACAGGTGACATATGCTTTCCAATCTTCCTGTGAAGCGAAACACGCAGGGAAAAAGACTATTAAAAAAGTACAATATTCCTCCATTTTTTTAAACTTTTAAATATGGTTATAAAGGAACAACATTGTGATGCACAGTGACGTCAATCGCATGCGACACCGTTTACAGCCACATAATGTTCCGTACAACTGAACGAATCTCCCAATATTAACACTGTAAATGTATTTGAGCTTGTAAAGCGCACTGCTACCCGTAGGTTTCCTGGCGCTGTATAACGCTGGGGAACCCGTCGTGGCTCTCCCTGTGGGATGGTCCCCAAGGTGGAGCCAGGCATCCCCGGCCTCAACGCCGTTGTCGAGATTAGGCAAGCTAATGCCCAGAGTTGCCGAGTGGGACCCCTGATTAGAGTAGGCACCGAAGCGAGAATTATCGAGACCGCTGACCCAAGTCCACAACCTGCCGCGTCGGGAATTGAACCCTGGTCCCGGGCCGATTTCTGCTCCCAGGTCTGCCGCCTCTAACCAGTGAGCCACACTACACTACTATAGCTAAATGGTTTGCTTCAGCACTGGTTTTATGAACACATTGGCAACTGGAGCAGTAAAGCGTGCAGCACAAGTCTTTTTTTGCACCGCATGTCATTTGAGAAGATTTTCTGTCATGTATTTAATTAAGTGGCATGCAGCGGGAACAGTGCGGACGAGCCAGAAACAACTGGGTCCTTATTTGTAGCTTATCGGGTGACATCCAATTTTGGCGCAAGGCTCAGATTATTATTATTATTAATATTTTTTTACCTTACAATGAAATTATTTTACTTTTCAGTAAAGGTAAAGTGAACGAGTATTTGGATATTTAAAACATTAATAATGATATACATGTGTTCTGGTTTGTTGCACCCTTCTTTCCGTTGTGATTGTGAAAGCGTCTAACCGGCTGTCGGAGACATACTTCATGAGCAGAGGCGGATCCTCCATGGGGGCCTTTGGGTGCCGCCCCACTGCTTTCTCGCCGTGCGAGAAGGCAGAAACAAATTGTAGAGAACTACCATTTGTTTCTGCCTTCTCGCACGGCGAGAAAGCAGGAGTTCCTTCTTGAGAGAGTGGGAGGGGTTACTCGAGGGCAGGGGGTAGTGGCTTTCCCCACTGTTGTTAATACTGCCTGTTTGGGCAGCCTGAGAGGCTGTCCAAACAGACAGTAATAACTGTATTATAATAACAGCGGGCAAGCCGCTCCCCCCTGCCCTCGAGTAACCCCTCCCACTCTCCCTGTTCTCTGTATGCTGCAGCATACAGAGAAATCACGTGGTGTTGGGGCAGCCGGCCGAACCAATCACAGCGCTGTGCTGCGGTGGAGGGGAGGGAGGCTGCCTGGCTTCCTGCGTGACGAGTGACGAATTCAAGAACAGGAAGGCGGGTTCGGGACGTCTGGAGTCGCCACGAACTTGAAGGCGGGAAGGTAAGGAAAGTTACGTTTAGACTAGAGCCTCCGACTATGGTGACCCACGCACTTTTTATCTGCCTTTTAGGACTGGTTAATGTAACGGTCTAGTGTTTCATTTTGCAGTTTGCATCTGCTTTGATTCTCTAAAGGTAAAATCCAACATGGCGCGAAAATTATACACAATTCCATATTTGTTTCTCAGCACGAGGTGAGAACTTGGGCTCAGCCGGAGCCAGAGGGAAGATAGATGTATGTTGCTAATGCGGACTTTAACTTGCTCAAAAACTAATTTGACACACCGCTATATCACAGCAATAGCGGCGCTATGAAGTTACCGAAGCACTGTATTAAACACTCCATGGCGGTGTGAGTTGAAAAGTGTGCACACTCACCTGTTGCGCGAGCGTTTGGGGACTGGGGTATTGCTGAGCACTAAGTTGTCTCTCAAACCGTGGTGCTGAGAGAGCGGGAGCACAAAGCAGGCTCTCAGTGTGGTGGGCATTGCACTATAGTGAGTGGACCCGAAACCACTGGTGCTGCGAGTTTGTATCACAGTGAAAAGTGAAGGGGGGCAGCATATGCTCGTTTTATTGCCTGCTCACCCGTGCTATGGAAGGACAGGCGTTTCAGTGTCTGTTTAAGGACAATAATACTCGCTGCGGTGTGACATTAATCGCATGCTGTGTTTGTTTATTCAATGACATTAATCTCACGCTCGTTCTTTTTGTTTAAAGACATTAATCTCGCGCTGTGTTGGTTTCCAGGAGTTTAAGCCTTGAGAACTTTGAGTGTTTTCCTTCAGCTGTGAGATTGCAGCCGCTGTTTGCAGTGTCCACAGTTTGCACCAGTGCGGTTTGTGCTCTCACTGCTGGTCTGTTAAAGGGAGGGCTGGAGGCCGCTTGTAGCATTAGATACCAGAAGGGACTTCTGGCCCTCCATCCCCGCCTCCCACCTGCCCACATAAACAGACTTGGTGTGCTATTCAGGCAGCCCGGTGGTCTGTTTCAGAATACTTTTACTTTAAAAATCGCCATTTGCCAATCCTTTTCCAATTTTCTTTTGAGAGGAGGACCCAACCTGTACCCACTTTCATTAGCTTTGCTTGCTCACTTCGCTTGCTGTCATGCCCAACTTTTACGCCCCACTGTTTTCAAATGTCACCAGCCGCCACTGCTCATGAGGTAAATGTTTGTGACTTGTATAATATAATGAATGGTAGGTCACAAGTGTGCGTCCTGGCATCTAACAAATTGAGAAGTTTATATTGGGTCATGGCAACACCTGCAATCTTCCCCCTGCATTAAAAATACCTCTGATTGTCGACAGAAGCTCCTGGCTGCAATGAAGCAGATGGACAAGGGAGGGGTGCGGGGGGAGGATGGACAAGTTGAGAGAAGTGAAAATGTTCCAGGATTCGACTGGTGCCCAGGGGCTTGCCAGTGTCTAGAAGGTGGACTAAAGCAAAGCTTCAGAGGTTGGTCCACTGTGGACTAGACACCAACTGATG
This sequence comes from Lissotriton vulgaris, assembly GCF_964263255.1. Classification (NCBI taxonomy): domain Eukaryota; kingdom Metazoa; phylum Chordata; class Amphibia; order Caudata; family Salamandridae; genus Lissotriton; species Lissotriton vulgaris. Next base: position 933,618,280 of record NC_141685.1, read on the forward strand.
CGTCTTATCGTGTTTCTTGACTTCTGGAATTGGACAACAAATGATTTCAAAGTGTGCCCAGTCAGACCGTGCACATTTTAAAACCATTTATTTTGACATTGGTGCAGGCACCTGGCACTTGCCTCCCGCTGTGTCCTCAACGGCCCGCCACTTCTCTCCTTGTACATGTGAGTGACATTCTTTTACCGAAAGTGTGAGACTTTCAGTGAGACTCTCGTGAGAAAAACCAAGCAACAAAGTCTATGTAATCAGAACATTTCAGAAGTTACCCCCTTTTGAGCAAGGAGAAGCTCTGAAAAGGCTTTGAAACTGAGGCAAAATGTCTGACATGAAAGATCAGTAATCTTATTTATTATTAACAAAGGCTACTGATTTCTCTGCAGCACCACAAGGGTGTAGCATCAGTTGGCACCTTCCTCCACCAAAGTGTATTCCAAGATAGCTCATGAGTTCAAACCCTGCTGTCTGTGACCCTTTGCACCATTATGATGTTGAGGGCCACCACCACTGCGCGTCTCAATGAGATGGCTACCTAGGTGGGGCGCCGGCTGCAGGGATCAGTGCTTCTCTTTATGTCAGTGTCAATTGCTGACTTAAATTGTTCTATATCTACTGTTGAGCAGACTGACACATAGTGTTAGTACAAGTCTGAGACTTGTGATGTCAACAAATTACTCATCACCAACTTTCACGCCCCACCACTTCCAAAAGTCACCAGCCACCACTGGTTGCCGTGGTTATCCCCTCCTACTGGTGCAAGTCCTTTAGGATTCTAAACTGACTGTTTCCTCATAGCTACACGCTTCCTTCTTGAGACTGCAGTGGTGACTTCCTGCTGCGGCGCGATGCTCTTCCTTGGGATCCAGGTCTCAGTAGCCTCCTTGCAACGCGAAGTCCTCATAAGGTCGTCACAGCGCTGTAGCCTTGGGTCATTGGAGAACGGAGTGATTGTCACCCCCGTCAGCCCTACTAGCTGAAAAGCCTCTTCCGTCCTCCGGGTGGTGGGTACGACTCCCCCGCGCGCCCATCCGTTCCATAATACGGGGAGGTGTTAGGGTGTTAACCCTGAAAGTAGTGAAATAAGCCTCTTACGTCCCGGGGAGCGGCGGCCCACGACGCGGGGTTACAGGCCTGGAATGTGCTAATCTGGGATTTGCTCTAAATCCCGGCCCTGCAAGTGCTGAAAAGGCGCTGTACACAGGGATACAGAGACAACGTCTCACGCCCCGTGAAAGCCCCCTCGACAACAGGCCGGGGAGGACGGTTGCCTGCGCATACCTGATGCGACAATACCGTGGGACATGGGGCCCGAGCCCTGCAAAGGACACCCGGCGCATGAACGCGTGTGCACCTCAAACCCCTGTGGAATGCACTCGCGCACCAAATACCCTATAATCTGCATGTATGCCCCTCAAAGCTCTTGTGGACTACACTGCTGCACTTTATCGTCCGCACTTGTTCACCTACGTCTTACGTCATGCCCTTAAGTCTGTGGTGCTTGCAAGGATGACAGGCCTGCACTTGTGAGCGTCTAAGGTCGCTCTAGTTCCCGTCTTAGGTTGCTGGCCTGCACTGGTTAACTTCAAGGCTACGGATACCTGCACACACCACGTGACACAGCCGGGCTGGCCATTCTAGCCTTTTCCCGGTGGGCGAGTGGATAGGAGGCTGTCCTCGCAGCAGGATAACCTACCAAGGGCCAAACATGCCCCGCAGTGCCATTTTAGCCATGGCCTCCTGCAGCGTGGAACTCGTTTTTGAACAATTTTGCCAGGTATGATTTTGGTTTGTAGGTTGGCCTTGCATGGAGGCTGAGAAGAAGGTCCCGGCGCCCACTCAACATTCAGTGATTTGGAGCAAATCCTACTTAATCGCCCCCTGCCTACAAAAAAATGAATATGTCCGCCTGTAATGCAACTGGTGCTCATGCAAAGCGCTCCAACACCTTCGGGCGAGTTTGCGCTACATAAAAATGAAGAGAAAAAAAAGACATTGATTCCAGCACATGTTTAACTCTAAAGTTATGCTGCAGGCTGTGCACACAATAGGCTGTGTTTCCTACACCGGTACAGTTCAACATCTGAACTCTCTGGACTTGTGCACCTGAGAAGGGTGCCCTAGGCTTGTTCATTGGAAGGCCAGGCAGTTTGTACTTGTGCACCTTAAAGGCTGCCATGCCCGCACTTGTGCACAGAGTAGCCGCTCGAATGCACATCTCCAATGTGTGCACGGCGTGCACCGAGAAGACTGCAGAGACTCATCATGTAGCTGCAGGACTGCACTCACACGTTGTGCGCAGTCAGCGGTGAGGCCTACCTTAGTGTACCTTGAAGGCAGGGGTGAGAAACACAAACAAGCATTAGCAAAGACAACAGATAGGCCTTTTGTTAGCTTTTGCGAATAGTTAGGCAACTTTGTGAGTGTTTTTAGCTCAGTTTGCCACAACAGACAGGGACCAGCCATAAACGAATTAGCCTTTCCCTGCGCCCCCTTCAGCGCCTTGAAGCTTACACATACTAACCGGGAAGCCTTTCTTCTGCTCTGACTGCTCTGACTGCTCTGGGGTCTATGCACGTGCTCCTCAAAAGTCATGCAGCCTACACTTGTGCATGATGTGGGCCGTACGGCTGACAATTATGCACAACTAAGGACACACAGCCAGAACTTGTGCACAACAATTAGGCTATCTGGTTTGCAGCTGCGCAGCACAAGGTCAGGCACTTTGTATGTGTGCACAACATAGGCTGTATGTTCTGCACTTAGTAAAAATGCCAAGAAATTCTGAGTTGTTTGCCTGAGGGCCACGCAGCCTATACACAGAAGGTAGTTCATTGTGTTCTTGTGTACTTCAGTTTAGGGTGCCCGCTTGTGCACCATGAAGGTTGTGCAGTCTACCCTTGTGCACTTTTAATACTACGTGGCTGTCACTTGTGCCCTAAAGTCTGTTACTTAGTTATCGAAGGTTATGGGGCGTACGCATGCACATACGTTCAAGGGGTGGAGACTGGACATGGTTGAAGTACTAGGAAACGTTATGACACTAGAGTGGAAGCCAGCAGGCAGTGCTTAATTTGAGACAGTGGTTTCCGGTGGGGGCAACCGACACTCATTTTTGGGGAACAGCACTTATATAACTGATCAGATATTTCGCAAGAGATAGAAAAAAACACACAATGGAGAAAGCAGTAGGAAGAGAAAGACGGGAAGACCAACACAAAGGGAGAAATCAGAAACCTGTAAGAGTTAGAAAAAGAGAACATCTGTTATGTATGAGGCTGTGGAGAGGGCTGCTATGCACAGTTGTGTATGGCAGCGCAAGCTTAAGCTAGGAGATGAGAGCTCCTGTGGACACTGAAACTAACCTAAAAGGTGGAGATTGCAAATGTTGGTTTATTTCCAAAGCAGACTATGCAAAGAAGAATGCGGTGTCAGGAAGAATGCATTGGTGATGCCATACAGCATGGCTAAAAACCACTGGCAAGGCGAATAGATCCCAAAGGCGAGACCTATTGGTTTTGCTAATGCTTGTCTTACGCACTCACTGTTTCCTCCATGTGGATATGAGTCCTGGAAATTCTAAATGGTTTAAAAGAATTTAAAGATACCCTTGGATACGAACTGTTCCGGGTCTAGTCCAACTGACCATTGACTGCCAATCAGGTCCGAGACATTGGAAATTGCACAGACATGTGCTCAGAGTAATTGCATATGATTTGTACTGTATCTTTAGTTGATGATATTACATGTGTATGTATGCCTTTGCAGATATCACCCCTGAGAGGATCTGGACTTCAACACTCAAGCATGACCAGCTCACTCCAGGTCATTACATACGCTGTTTCCTTCCTGAACGTTTCACCAACAATTCACTGGTATCATGTGGATTAGAATGCTCAGTTCTATAGAATTATGACATGCCTACACCACCCAGTCTCTACTACCCATGGCATGCCTACCTCATCTAGGGTCAACTGGGCTATCCCATGGCATGCCAACACCACCCAGTCTCCACTAGGCTATCCCATTTCCTGCCTAAAACATCCAGGGTCCACTGGGCTATCCCAATTCGTGCATACAACATCTAGGGTCCACTGGGCTATCCCATAGCATGCCTACACCACCCAGTCTCCACTAGGCTATCCCAATTCATGCCTACAACACCCAGAGTCCACTAGGCTACCTGATGGAATGCCTAAAATATCCAGGGTCCACTGGGCTATCCCATGGCATGCCTACAACACCCAGTGTCCACTAGGCTATCACACGGCTTGCCTACAACACCCTGGGTCCACTAGGTTATTCCACGGCCTGCCTATAACACCCTGGGTCCACTAGGCTATCGCATTGCATGCCTACAAACACCCAGAATCCACTAGGCTACCTGATGGAATGCCTACAGCATCTAGGGTCCACTGGGCTATCTCATGGCAGTAATTATGTGCTCAGTGTGTTATTTCGTGAAATTGTTTAAATTCCCAGTGTTGTTCTAGGGGTAGAACCACACCAGCAACAGTGCACGGAGGTTAAGTGTTCTGTTCACTTAAGATAGGAGGTTTATGTAGCGGCGTGGTTGGGACAAACGTGCTACCCCCGTAGCACGCTTAGCCTAAAAAAGTTTTTTTTAAAACAAACGTTGAAAGTTCAACGTTTTTTCAGTAGCGAACAGACAGGAGTGCTTCTCCAATCTAAAAACAAACTATCCCATGGCATGCCTACACTACCCAGTCTCCACTCAGCTATCCCATGGTATGCCTACAACATCTGGGGTCCACTGAGCTATCCCAGCGAGTGCCTACAACATCCAGGGATCACAAGGCTATCCCATGGCATGCCTACACCACCCAGTCTCCACTTGGCTATCCCACGGCATGCCTACAACATCCAGGGCCCACTGGGCTATCCCACGGCATGCCTACACCACCCAGGGTTCACTAGGCTATCCCATGACATGCTTACTACATACAGAGTCTACTGGGCTATCCCATGGCATGCCTACATCACCCAGGGTTCACTAGGCTATCTCATGGTATACCTACCACACCCAGTGTCCACTAGGCTATATGATTCAATGCCTACAACATACAGAGTCCACTAGGCTATCACAAGGCATGCCTACAACACCGTGGGGTCCACTGGGCTATCCCACGGCATGCCTACATCACCCAGGGTTCACTAGGCTATCTCATGGCGTGTCTACAACATCCAGGGTCCACTGGGCTATCCCATGGCATGCCTACACCACCCAGGGTTCACTAGGCTATCTCATGGTATGCCTACAACACCCAGTGTCCACTAGGCTAACACAAGGAATGCCTACCACACCCTGGGTCCACTAGGTTATCCCATTGCCTGCTACAACACCTTGGGTCCACTAGTCTATCTCATGGCATGCCTACAACACCCCAGGGTCCATGGGCTATCCCAGCGCGTGGATAAAACATCCAGAGTCCACTGGGCTCTGCCATGGAATTCCTACACCACTCAGGGTCCACAAGGTTATCCCACGGCATGCCTACAACATCCAGGTTCCAATGGGCTATCCCACGGCATGCCTACAACATCCAGGGTCCACTGGGCTATCCCATGGCATGCCTACACCACCCAGGGTTCACTAGGCTGTCCCATGACATGCTTACAACATACATAATCCACTGGGCTATCCCATGGCATGCCCACATCACCCAGTGTCCACTAGGCTATATGATTCAATGCCTACAATATACAGAGTCCACTAGGCTATCCCATGGCATGCTTACAACATCCAGGGTTTAATGGGCTATCCATGACATGCCTACAACAACCAGAGTCCACTAGGCTACCTGATGGAATGCCTACAACATCCAGGGTGCACTGGGCTAACCCATGGCATGCCTACAGCATCCAGGGTCCACTGGGCTGTCCCATGGCATGCCTACAACATCTGGGGTCTAGTGGGCTAACCCAGCGCGTGCCTACAGCATCCAGGGTTCACTGGGCTATCCCATGGCATGCCTACACCACCCAGGGTCCACTAGGCTATCACACGGCATGCCTACACCACCCAGGGTCCACTAGGCTATCATACGGCATGCCTACAACACCCAGAGTCCACTAGGCTATCACACGGCATGCCTACAACACCCAGAGTCCAGTGGGCTATCCTACGGCATGCCTAAAACACCCAGGGTCCACTAGGCTATGACACGGCATGCCTAAAACACCCAGGGTCCACTAGGCTATCACACGGCATGCCTACAACACCCAGAGTCCACTAGGCTATCACACGGCATGCCTACAACACCCAGAGTCCAGTGGGCTATCTTACGGCATGCCTACAACACCAAGAGTCCACTAGGCTATCACACGGCATGCCTACAACACCCAGAGTCCACTAGGCTATCACACGGCATGCCTACAACACCCAGAGTCCAGTGGGCTATCCTACGGCATGCCTACAACACCCAGAGTCCAGTGGGCTATCCTACGGTTTGCCTACAACACCCAGAGTCCACTAGGCTATCACACGGCATGCCTACAACACCCAGAGTCCAGTGGGCTATCTTACGGCATGCCTACAACACCCAGAGTCCACTAGGCTATCACACGGCATGCCTACAACACCCAGAGTCCAGTGGGCTATCCTACGGCATGCATACAACACTTAGAGTCCACTAGGCTATCACACGGCATGCCTACAACACTCAAGGTCCACTAGGCTATGACACGGCATGCCTACAACACCCAGAGTCCACTAGGCTATCACACGGCATGCCTACAACACCCAGAGTCCACTAGGCTATCACACGGCATGCCTACAACACTCAGGGTCCACTAGGCTATGACACGGCATGCCTACAACACCCAGAGTCCACTAGGCTATCACACGGCATGCCTACAAGACCCAGAGTACAGTGGGCTATCCTACGGCATGCCTACAACACCCAGAGTCCAGTGGGCTATCCTACGGTTTGCCTACAACACCCAGAGTCCACTAGGCTATCACACGGCATGCCTACAACACCCAGAGTCCAGTGGGCTATCTTACGGCATGCCTACAACACCCAGAGTCCACTAGGCTATCACACGGCATGCCTACAACACTCAGAGTCCAGTGGGCTATCCTACGGCATGCATTCAACACCCAGAGTCCACTAGGCTATCACACGGCATGCCTACAACACCCAGAGTCCACTAGGCTATCACACGGCATGCCTACAACACCCAGAGTCCACTAGGCTATCACACGGCATGCCTACAACACTCAGGGTCCACTAGGCTATGACACGGCATGCCTACAACACCCAGAGTCCACTAGGCTATCACACGGCATGCCTACAACACCCAGAGTCCAGTGGGCTATCTTACGGCATGCCTACAACACCCAGAGTCCACTAGGCTATCACACGGCATGCCTACAACACCCAGAGTCCAGTGGGCTATCCTACGGCATGCCTACAACACCCAGAGTCCACTAGGCTTTCCCACGGCATGCCTACAACACTCAGGGTCCACTAGGCTATGACACGGCATGCCTACAACACCCAGAGTCCACTAGGCTATCACACGGCATGCCTACAAGACCCAGAGTCCAGTGGGCTATCCTACGGCATGCCTACAACACCCAGAGTCCAGTGGGCTATCCTACGGTTTGCCTACAACACCCAGAGTCCACTAGGCTATCACACGGCATGACTACAACACCCAGAGTCCAGTGGGCTATCTTACGGCATGCCTACAACACCCAGAGTCCACTAGGCTATCACATGGCATGCCTACAACACCCAGAGTCCAGTGGGCTATCCTACGGCATGCATTCAACACCCAGAGTCCACTAGGCTATCACACGGCATGCCTACAACACCCAGAGTCCACTAGGCTATCACACGGCATGCCTACAACACCCAGAGTCCACTAGGCTATCACACGGCATGCCTACAACACTCAGGGTCCACTAGGCTATCACACGGCATGCCTACAACACCCAGAGTCCACTAGGCTATCACACGGCATAACTACAACACCCAGAGTCCAGTGGGCTATCTTACGGCATGCCTACAACACCCAGAGTCCACTCGGCTATCACACGGCATGCCTACAACACCCAGAGTCCAGTGGGCTATCCTACGGCATGCATACAACACTTAGAGTCCACTAGGCTATCACACGGTATGCCTACAACACTCAGGGTCCACTAGGCTATGACACGGCATGCCTACAACACCCAGAGTCCACTAGGCTATCACACGGCATGTCTACAACACCCAGAGTCCACTAGGCTATCACACGGCTTGCCTACAACACTCAGGGTCCACTAGGCTATGACACGGCATGCCTACAACACCCAGAGTCCACTAGGCTATCACACGGCATGCCTACAAGACCCAGAGTCCAGTGGGCTATCCTACGGCATGCCTACAACACCCAGAGTCCAGTGGGCTATCCTACGGTTTGCCTACAACACCCAGAGTCCACTAGGCTATCACACGGCATGCCTACAACACCCAGAGTCCACTAGGCTATCACACGGCATGCCTACAACACTCAGGGTCCACTAGGCTATGACACGGCATGCCTACAACACCCAGAGTCCACTAGGCTATCACACGGCATGCCTACAAGACCCAGAGTACAGTGGGCTATCCTACGGCATGCCTACAACACCCAGAGTCCAGTGGGCTATCCTACGGTTTGCCTACAACACCCAGAGTCCACTAGGCTATCACACGGCATGCCTACAACACCCAGAGTCCAGTGGGCTATCTTACGGCATGCCTACAACACCCAGAGTCCACTAGGCTATCACACGGCATGCCTACAACACCCAGAGTCCAGTGGGCTATCCTACGGCATGCATTCAACACCCAGAGTCCACTAGGCTATCACACGGCATGCCTACAACACCCAGAGTCCACTAGGCTATCACACGGCATGCCTACAACACCCAGAGTCCACTAGGCTATCACACGGCATGCCTACAACACTCAGGGTCCACTAGGCTATGACACGGCATGCCTACAACACCCAGAGTCCACTAGGCTATCACACGGCATGCCTACAACACCCAGAGTCCAGTGGGCTATCTTACGGCATGCCTACAACACCCAGAGTCCACTAGGCTATCACACGGCATGCCTACAACACCCGGAGTCCAGTGGGCTATCCTACGGCATGCCTACAACACCCAGAGTCCACTAGGCTTTCACACGGCATGCCTACAACACTCAGGGTCCACTAGGCTATGACACGGCATGCCTACAACACCCAGAGTCCACTAGGCTATCACACGGCATGCCTACAAGACCCAGAGTCCAGTGGGCTATCCTACGGCATGCCTACAACACCCAGAGTCCAGTGGGCTATCCTACGGTTTGCCTACAACACCCAGAGTCCACTAGGCTATCACACGGCATGCCTACAACACCCAGAGTCCAGTGGGCTATCTTACCGCATGCCTACAACACCCAGAGTCCACTAGGCTATCACACGGCATGCCTACAACACCCAGAGTCCAGTGGGCTATCCTACGGCATGCATTCAACACCCAGAGTCCACTAGGCTATCACACGGCATGCCTACAACACCCAGAGTCCACTAGGCTATCACACGGCATGCCTACAACACCCAGAGTCCACTAGGCTATCACACGGCATGCCTACAACACTCAGGGTCCACTAGGCTATGACACGGCATGCCTACAACACCCAGAGTCCACTAGGCTATCACACGGCATGCCTACAACACCCAGAGTCCAGTGGGCTATCTTACGGCATTCCTACAACACCCAGAGTCCACTAGGCTATCACACGGCATGCCTACAACACCCAGAGTCCAGTGGGCTATCCTACGGCATGCATACAACACTTAGAGTCCACTAGGCTATCACACGGTATGCCTACAACACTCAGGGTCCACTAGGCTATGACACGGCATGCCTACAACACCCAGAGTCCACTAGGCTATCACACGGCATGCCTACAACACCCAGAGTCCACTAGGCTATCACACGGCTTGCCTACAACACTCAGGGTCCACTAGGCTATGACACGGCATGCCTACAACACCCAGAGTCCACTAGGCTATCCTACGGCATGCCTACAACACCCAGAGTCCAGTGGGCTATCCTACGGCATGCCTACAACACCCAGAGTCCAGTGGGCTATCCTACGGTTTGCCTACAACACCCAGAGTCCACTAGGCTATCACACGGCAAGCCTACAACACCCAGAGTCCACTAGGCTATCACACGGCATGCCTACAACACTCAGGGTCCACTAGGCTATGACACGGCATGCCTACAACACCCAGAGTCCACTAGGCTATCACACGGCATGCCTACAACACCCAGAGTCCACTAGGCTATCACACGGCTTGCCTACAACACTCAGGGTCCACTAGGCTATGACACGGCATGCCTACAACACCCAGAGTCCACTAGGCTATCACACGGCATGCCTACAAGACCCAGAGTCCAGTGGGCTATCCTACGGCATGCCTACAACACCCAGAGTCCAGTGGGCTATCTTACGGCATGCCTACAACACCCAGAGTCCACTAGGCTATCACACGGCATGCCTACAACACCCAGAGTCCAGTGGGCTATCCTACGGCATGCATACAACACCCAGAGTCCACTAGGCTATCACACGGCATGCCTACAACACCCAGAGTCCACTAGGCTATCACACGGCATGCCTACAACACCCAGAGTCCACTAGGCTATCACACGGCATGCCTACAACACCCAGAGTCCACTAGGCTATCACACGGCATGCCTACAACACTCAGGGTCCACTAGGCTATGACACAGCATGCCTACAACACCCAGAGTCCACTAGGCTATCACACGGCATGCCTACAACACCCAGAGTCCAGTGGGCTATCTTACGGCATGCCTACAACACCCAGAGTCCACTAGGCTATCACACGGCATGCCTACAACACCCAGAGTCCAGTGGGCTATCCTACGGCATGCATACAACACCCAGAGTCCACTAGGCTATCACACGGCATGCCTACAACACCCAGAGTCCACTAGGCTATCACACGGCATGCCTACAACACTCAGGGTCCACTAGGCTATGACACGGCATGCCTTCAACACCCAGAGTCCACTAGGCTATCACACGGCATGCCTACAACACTCAGGGTCCACTAGGCTATGACACGGCATGCCTACAACACCCAGAGTCCACTAGGCTATCACACGGCATGCCTACAACACTCAGGGTCCACTAGGCTATGACACGGCATGCCTTCAACACCCAGAGTCCACTAGGCTATCACACGGCATGCCTACAACACCCAGAGTCCAGTGGGCTATCCTACGGCATGCCTACAACACCCAGAGTCCACTAGGCTATCACACGGCATGCCTACAACACTCAGGGTCCACTAGGCTATGACACGGCATGCCTTCAACACCCAGAGTCCACTAGGCCATCACACGGCATGCCTACAACACCCAGAGTCCACTAGGCTATCACACGGCATGCCTACAACACCCAGAGTCCAGTGGGCTATCCTACGGCATGCCTACAGCACCCAGAGTCCACTAGGCTATCACACGGCATGCCTACAACACTCAGGGTCCACTAGGCAATGACACGGCATGCCTTCAACACCCAGAGTCCACTAGGCTATCACACGGCATGCCTACAACACCCAGAGTCCACTAGGCTATGACACGGCATGCCTACAACACTCAGGGTCCACTAGGCTATGACACGGCATGCCTTCAACACCCAGAGTCCACTAGGCTATCACACGGCATGCCTACAACACCCAGAGTCCACTAGGCTATGACACGGCATGCCTACAACACCCAGAGTCCAGTGGGCTATCCTACGGCATGCCTGCAACACCCAGAGTCCACTAGGCTATCACACGGCATGCCTACAACACTCAGGGTCCACTAGGCTATGACACGGCATGCCTACAACACTCAGGGTCCACTAGGCTATGACACGGCATGCCTTCAACACCCAGAGTCCACTAGGCTATCACACGGCATGCCTACAACACCCAGAGTCCACTAGGCAATGACACGGCATGCCTACAACACTCAGGGTCCACTAGGCTATGACACGGCATGCCTTCAACACCCAGAGTCCACTAGGCTATCACACGGCATGCCTACAACACCCAGAGTCCACTAGGCTATGACACTGCATGCCTACAACACCCAGAGTCCACTAGGCTATGACACGGCATGCCTACAACACCCAGAGTCCAGTGGGCTATCCTACGGCATGCCTGCAACACCCAGAGTCCACTAGGCTATCACACGGCATGCCTACAACACTCAGGGTCCACTAGGCTATGACACGGCATGCCTTCAACACCCAGAGTCCACTAGGCTATCACACGGCATGCCTTCAACACCCAGAGTCCACTAGGCTATCACACGGCATGCCTACAACACCCAGAGTCCACTAGGCTATGACACTGCATGCCTACAACACCCAGAGTCCACTAGGCTATGACACGGCATGCCTACAACACCCAGAGTCCAGTGGGCTATCCTACGGCATGCCTGCAACACCCAGAGTCCACTAAGCTATCACACGGCATGCCTACAACACTCAGGGTCCACTAGGCTATGACACGGCATGCCTTCAACACCCAGAGTCCACTAGGCTATCACACGGCATGCCTACAACACCCAGAGTCCACTAGGCTATGACACTGCATGCCTACAACACTCAGGGTCCACTAGGCTATGACACGGCATGCCTACAACACTCAGGGTCCACTAGGCTATGACACGGCATGCCTTCAACACCCAGAGTCCACTAGGCTATCACACGGCATGCCTTCAACACCCAGAGTCCACTAGGCTATCACACGGCATGCCTACAACACCCAGAGTCCACTAGGCTATCACACGGCATGCCTACAACACCCAGAGTCCACTAGGCTATGACACGGCATGCCTACAACACCCAGAGTCCACTAGGCTACCCCACAATAGCCCTGCACTGGAAACAGTGTTTCTAAAGACTGAGGGCCTGACTACAAGTGGGCCTCTGTTTTGCGACCCCCGAGTACATGGTCAGAATTACTAGTTTGCTTGTATTTAACCCATATGTGGATTATCAGATGTGTTAAATACCCCAACATTCGTTAAATTTCGACAGGTCAAACATGCCGAAATGTACCAGAGGAAAGTATATGCTGCATGTTATTCCCCGAAATCCCGCAATAGGCTCTATTTATCGCACCCAAATTACCCAATAAATAACGTACCTTGGGGTATCAGTATTTATGAAGTGCAATGAATAGAACCTTCACTCATAGTCAGGCCCTTAGTGGGGATTGGTCCCGCTAACCTGTACTTGTGCATTAGGAAGAAAGTGAGGTCTGCATGCACATACAGAAGATAAAGAAACCTGCAGCTGTACACTAGCAAAGCTGGCGACATACAGACATGAATGAACCAGACAGTTTGCAAGCCCCGTTATTATGTCCAAAGAGCAAAGAGTGCGGTGCCTGCACTTGTGCTTGTGATGGCGACGCAGCTTGCACGCACTTTGCCGCCCGTAGCGGTCCCTGCTTTTGCCACCCCCGGGGCCGCGCTGAAGAGCGGGGAATAGGGGGGAGGGGGGTGGTCCTGCGTTTGCCGCCCTCGCTGCAAACTCGTACCCACTCCCCCCCCCCCTTGCTACGCCACTGCTTGCATGTGTGCACTGAGACCCCCACAAATCTTGTGTTCGGGGGCGGGGCACCTAATCCAATGTGACCTGTGATCTGGGAAGTTTGGCGGCCTGTACTTGGAACGCGAAAGCTGTATGGTACGTGGCAGGCACGTGTGCAATTTGAAGGTCAAGTGCAACTTGAAGACGGTACGACCATGATTTATGCACCAAGCTTCTGTACGAATGTGGAAATGTTTTGGAATGAGGGCAGTGGCCCCCCAGACTATGATAGATAGATAGGAAGTCTCCCTTACCAGGCGCTGACTCTAAAAGAATGGGGCCTTATTTATGAGAAATGACGCATCGCTGCGTGAAAGCAGCGATGCGTCACTTCTCAGTGGGCACTCCTTGCAACATTCCTGATGCGTCATATATAACGTTTCATGTCGCAAGGAGTAACAGATACGTTAGTATGTCTGACGTATCTGTAAGCGAAAAAGTGACGCATTGCTGGAGCGTGTCACAAAAGTGACGCAACTCCAGCAATGCGTCCTTTCACATGGGGCAAGCCCTATGTGAAAGGGTCTGCGTCAGTCTTACGCCTGCTGTGAAGCAGGCACAAGATTTTGACGCAACGGCGTCCTAAAAGTTACGCAGTGAAATCTCATAGATTTCACTGCGTCACTTCTATGACCCTTCCTTGCGTCAATACGCCCCCCTTGCATACATTATACCTGGCGCAGGTATAATGTGGCGCAGGGGTTTACAAGTGAAGCATCTACCTAGATGCATCACTTTGTAAATATGGCGCAACAAGGCGCATTTTTTACGCCACTGGTGCATCACAAAAAATGACGCACCGGTGGCGTAAAAGTGACGGACAGCCTCATAAATGAGGCCCATGGTTCGGCCGGACTAGAGTCAGTCTCACGACGGACGCGACAAACGTGTGTTCTTCTCAGATCTATGCGTGTTCTCTATGTTCTTGGGACCTGATGAATTTTCTAGTCTTGTTGCCTTGTGTAGCCCATCTGACACCGAATTGTTTTTTTCTCTAAAAATAGGACTGATTTCTGCTCTGAGCCTTAAAATGGAAATTTTTCTTTTTTAGCCAGGGCCGGACTGGGAACGCAAAGCAGCCGTGGAAAATGCTGTAAGCCCTGCTTCCATACAGTGCGTGGTGAGTGAGCGCAACGAGGAGGGGGGGAGGGGGGGGGGGGGTCACACAAGGAAAGCTGGGAAAAAATTGCAAAAATGGTGCATTCTTCAACACGTTTGTAATGATATAATCAAGTGTATTAGCTTTAAAGCATAGTAAATGATGTCCTTACAGTGCACCAGGATACACAATCATACCTACAGACAGTCTCACGGAGAACACAAAAAATAAGATGGCAAGCGTGAAACACTTTCTTTGCAACAGGCATGTTAACCCTCTGCACTACTTTAGATGAGTCAATGCCACTAGACAAAACTCGACCCCTCTCCAGCAGGAACATTTATCCCCAGGGCTACCTGACATTTGTATTGTTTCCTGAAAAGTGCTGGATACAAAAGGAACTCTGCAGCAGGTGCATATAAACCCATAACAAATTGCAACCCCAGCACCCCTCCAGCTCAGCGATAAACCGATCTCAGTAACAAAACAGGCCCCCCGGAATAAAACCATCCCTCACCCTTTCAGCCTCTCGGGAAAACACCTGATGCCAGTCCGGCCTTGTTTTTAGTGGACAGTTAGTGCCTCTGAGTCCATGGTACTTGATGCAGGCATGTGACGCCTTACGGAAACATGTAGTACTGCACAGACACAGGATCCTAAACAGGGAAATGTGCTACCGTACAGAGGAATTCAAAGCTCTATAGGTCATACAATACAATATGAGTATTGTGGCTTGAGGTATCACAGTAGGGACTAGTTCACGTGCCACCGAAGTAGTACTTGACACTGGATCAGCCAGGTAAGGGCAGATGGTATTGTGAAGGTTTGGGGCACATGGCAGTTTTTGAAGACCTATAGAACTATACAAGGCACAGCACAGTGATATGTTGCCCTATAGGGCAGCGGTCGAAAAGCATAAAGAAAAGTATGGGACCTGTGATCCAGAATACAACGATGGCGGTGTCGACGAGTGTGGGGGCGCTGTAGATAGAACAAAATATCCCATAAACAGTTTGCTGGTTTTTCACTTGCAGGTCACTGCAAATTAAATATAATGCTTATACCCTAAATGAAAACTAAATGCCACGTAAATGTATCTGTGGAAAAATAATTTTTCTGGTAGTCAGATGTCTGTGGGAGTAACCGGATGGTCATTGATTTGACTCCTGGTCCATGCACTAGGGAAATAATAATGTGTTTTTATAGGGCTGAAATATCCAAGCATGTGACAGAAAGCCTGCAATTATGTAACTTGTTACCTTAAAAAATGCTTTACACACAGCATAAGAAAGGTTGCACATTGCATAACTAGGCTGTTGCAAAAAGATTGTGTTTAAATGTTTACAGTGCCTTAAAAGGTAGGTTTTTATAAATACGCTGATTGTACCCAATGCAAACTTATAGGCTTCAATTAAAAGGACAGATACCAGATTCTTTCAATTAAAGCCCATACTGGCTCCCAAGCAGCCTTTAAAAGAGCTGATTACCTAATTGCACATTTACATTTCTTTCAGGACAGGGGCCCGTGAGGGAAGGTTTGCTTCTCCTTCTGTCACTTCACGGAGAAGAGACCCTTCTTCCCTGCTTTCATTCAATCTGTGGCAGCTCAACCACTCAGGGACTTTTTAAAATTTATTTTTTTAAATAAAAATTATGGGAACTGTTTTGATCCATTGAATGAAGCTTCGGACCGTTGTTGCCCTGTCACCCTGCCCACCTGCTCTGCTATAGGGGCATCTGCCACATTATGGGCACACATGGCACACTCTTACGGCATGTTTAACTGTGGGTTGATAATCGGGAGTATATGCGGTCAAGCAGCATTATACAGTGGTACATTTTTTCACTTGTGAAAAGTAAAGGTGTACATGGCATCACGCCGTGGCACAGGGCCGTGAGTGCGGACTCTGGAACAGTCCAGAGCACATGGCAAACTGCAAGGACATATATAGTGCATGTATGTAAAAGGGACATCATACACAGCAAAGGAACACTGTGACTGAGGCATATGGCAATGCCAGGGACAGTGGGAATCTGGTGCATGCGGGACTCATTCCATGTGGTATGACGCACTGTAAATTTACACGGCACTGTATTCGACATACAGCACAGTGTCGCAGAAGTTGCACTATCCTGTGCAGATTGCACTATGCGCACACACATAGTAGTGTTATGGGTACAGAGGGGTATATACAGTTATAGAAGAAAATGTAAATGTACATGTATTTATATAGCGCAAATCACCGACCCGGTATCTAAGCGCTTGCTTAGGGAACCCGTCCTGGTATTCCCCTGTGAGATAACCCCGGCAGGTTATCCACAAGGTGAAAGCCAGGCATCCCGCCGCAAGGGGCCGTTGTGGAGATTAAGCAAGCTATTGCCCAGAGTCGCAGAGTGTGAACCCATGAATCGAGTAGGCACCAGAGCGAGAATTGTCGAGTCTGTGGACATTTTCGGACTCAAGACCCGCCGAGCCGGGAATTGAACCCTGGTTCTGGGCTGACCTCTGCTTCCAGGTCTGCCTCCTCTAACCAGTGAGCCACACTTCTCCACAGACAACATGACATTGTCAATGGCACGTGGTTACTATGCAGTGTCACACCACACTATGGTCAAAATGCAGCCCTGAGGCGTACCTGTGGAGGTGTATCAGTGGCAGGGAACTGCATGAAGCACACATCACTACATCTATAGAAAAGCCACGAAGGAGGCTTGAACCTGGGGGTGAGGGAGGGTTGAAGTGAGATGTATGGCTAGAGGGAGTGGGACTGACATTTAGACCTCGTGTAAGCTTTCAGTTCTGAACATGCGTTATTGGACACCCCAAAATCCCAGTTGATATGTGAGAAAAAAGTATGAAAGTGTCTAATGAGCCCACACTTAAACTGTTTGTAAGGCTCTGGTATTACCTGCTATTTACAATGTATGCTGAGAAAGGGGCAGCCCTCAGGAGATGCTGGAGACTTTGTCAGTTAGAGTTCCACTAACTTGCATTGGATGGGGTCTCATTGACTTGCACCATCAGAGATTCCTTCGACTTGCATTGAAGGAAAATTCCCATTGGCGTATTTTGAGAGGGCGGCTATTGACCTGAACTGGAGAATTACGACTAAATTCCACTGCGATGCATCCCATTGACTTACCTTGGGAGGCATCCCATTAACGTGCATTGGCAAGACTTCTTTTGACTTACATCATAGGAGGAATCCTTTTGGCCTACATTGGGAGCGAGACATAGACTTACGTCGGGACGGATCCCATGGCGTTGGAAGCAGAGAGATGGCTGAAGACAGATCAGATCCAGTTGACTTGCCTTACAGGTGGAACCCCATTGACTCGTGTAAGGTGGAGGGACGGATTCACTTGTGTGGAAGGATGCAGTGCAAAAGATCCCAAACTTTGTTAGACAATGTCTGAAACATGTGGTAAGAAGTCTGTTGTATCAGAGCTTGATGGGAGAAAACATGTTTCCTCCTCCCCATGGGCAGCCTTTCTTCCCTACTCTTGTTAGGGGATATAGATTGGCTGGGTGAGTGAGGGGTGTGGGGAATTAGACAGGAGTGATTAGATCATGTGCTGGGGTGGGTTCACTCTCATTGATTACAATGGGGGCCATAACTCTTTGGGGGCACAGCGAAGCAGACCCTTACCTGCAGGGGGTCCCGTGGACATCACCTCATCCTTACGCTTTCCCCCGCTGCCGCAGCTGACATCGCGGCCGCCGAGGGGGGCGAGCTAACAGGACTACCGGACCACAACTCCCAGCGTCCCCTCACTGTCTGCGCTGACCGGTCGCATCACTCAGCAGCGCCCGGAGGCGCATAAGAGACAGCCGCCCCAGCGGCCGAGTGGGGGCCATAACTCTTTGGGGGCACAGCGAAGCAGACCCTTACCTGCAGGGGGTCCCGTGGACATCACCTCATCCTTACGCTTTCCCCCGCCGCCGCAGCTGACATCGCGGCCGCCGAGGGGGGCGAGCTAACAGGACTACCGGACCACAACTCCCAGCGTCCCCTCACTGCCTGCGCTGACCGGCCGCATCACTCAGCAGCGCCCGGAGGCGCATAAGAGACAGCCGCCCCAGCGGCTGAGTGGGGGCCATAACTCTTTGGGGGCACAGCGAAGCAGACCCTTACCTGCAGGGGGTCCCGTGGACATCACCTCATCCTTACGCTTTCCCCCGCAGCCGCAGCTGACATCGCGGCCGCCGAGGGGGGCGAGCTAACAGGACTACCAGACCACAACTCCCAGCGTCCCCTCACTGCCTGCACTGACCGACTGCATCACTCAGCAGCGCCCGGAGGCGCATAAGAGACAGCCGCCCCAGCGGCTGAGTGGGGGCCATAACTCTTTGGGGGCACAGCGAAGCAGACCCTTACCTGCAGGGGGTCTCGTGGACATCACCTCATCCTTACGCTTTCCCCCACCGCCGCAGCTGACATCGCGACCGCCGAGGGGGGCGAGCTAACAGGACTACCGGACCACAACCCCCAGCGTCCCCTCACTGCCTGCGCTGACCGGCCGCATCACTCAGCAGCACCCGGAGGCGCATAAGAGACAGCCGCCCCTCCCGCCTCGCGGGACGCGCGCGGTTTCGCTGGGCTGAGCCCGGGCAGAGGGCGGGCCGTCTGTGGCTGTCCGGGGTCGAAGGAGGTCGGGTCGGGTGACCCCCCTAACATCCAACCAGTGCAATGGGCAAAAGGAAAAAGGTATGTGCCATTGATGATATGGGGACTAAAGCTAAACATCCTAGAAAGTCTGAGTCGATAATTTCCTATCTAACATCTGCCGTGGGGGTCCTGTCAAAAGAGATCGCTAATGCCGAAAAAGAACTGGGCCTTAACTCTACAGAATCAACTGACCCCACACAAGAGTCTCTGACAAGCCACAACCGGGTGATTCCTTTGGAGCCTAACGTTGTGATTGCGACCCGGGGAGCGCTTCCCACCCCTATAATTCCTTCCACCGCCCAGGACATTCCCCCTGAGACAGCTACCATACCGGCTGCTGTAACACACAAGCCCCCCCTGAAATATAGGCGTAAGAACACAAACATGATGGGTAGAAGAAAGTCATCAAGGACTAAGACACTTGGAATAGAACCCGCCCTGAAGGATTTAATTGGAAAAATGGTGGAAGACTTAATCATCTCTCATCTGGAAACAGGCCTAGTGTCCATAGCCAAAGACATTGTTGATACCTTAAACACATGTGTGTCTGGGCTTTTGAGAAAATGCGAACATATTGATGATACACTTAAGCAATATAGGGGGACATTGGGGGGTGTCATTCAGCCAGCAGTATATGTTACTAGCCAGATAACCGCTGATACACAGAAAACAAGTTCTGGGTTAGTGGGCCCCCAAAGGCAGATAGGGATACCCCTTGTGGAGACAGTGGCGGGGAACACCTCGTCTAGTGCAAACATGGGGCTTAACCAGTCATCGACTGTGAGTAAGGGTCGACAGTACTGGCAGGGTCGCAATCTGGAATTGCCTCCAGAGGCAGCCCCATTGGTAGCCGTGTTCACCGGGGTACCTCCAATTAGGCGCGACACTACTGAAACCACCGCTGATCTAATGATTAAAGCTAGACAGTGGTGCCATCAGTTTAGCTCAGGCGGTGAGGAAGTTGTTTGTGCACTCACTACGGCAAGGAGGGTTCATTGGGTAGGGCACTGCCCCAAAAGTATCCCCGGAGACTGTGTAGTGGTAAATTTCAGTAATAGGTTTACCGCTCACAAGTTATTTTGGGATGGTTCTAACATCGACAATAAGGGGATCCGACCTCTTCCACTGGGGTTTTTCTATCCCCCAGTTGGGGTCCATAGTTGCAGTCAACAACTGAATCAGCAACATACACGATATAACCCATGTCGCACCCGCAAACCTTCAACATCTTATCAGACAAGGATGCGTGGGCAGGGGAGCTCCACACACGTGCATTCAAGGGGAGGGGAGATCATTGTCCCACCAAGACCAATAGCAACGTCCATACAACCCTCAGTATCTTATCAAACAATGATGAGTGGCCAGGAGAGTTCTACACAAGTGTGTCGAAAGAGAGGGGAGACCACTACTCCATTAAGACCAATAGCCACACTCACACAATCAGATTCCCTAGTACATCTTTCTCAAAGGGATGACGTAGAGCTACATAATCGTTTTTCACTCCTCTCGCAGATGGATCAAAATGATTGACTGGGAGATGAACTAATGGGGCCTGGAAGTGGGAACACTGACGTAACTGATACAATACACAACCAGGTTCGCACATGCAAAATGATAAGTTGGAGTGTAGCGGGAATCAGAGCAAAAAGCACAGATCCTATCTGGTTAAAATTTTTAAGACAGTTTGATATCCTGGCTTTCCAGGAAACCTGGGATGCAGCCTCGGGTTTTATCTTAGATGGCTATCATAGTTTCTCTATCTCCGCGGTTCGGGGTCCATCGGGGAGACCTAAGGGGGGTTTACTTTTTCTGATTTCCCTAGATTTAATAGGCAATTTTAAAAATCTCAAGGGGGAATCAGATAACTTCCTTATAATAGATTGGTTGATAGCCGTTCAACACTACCTTTTAATAAATTTGTATAATGCAATAGGAAATTCTCCGAAAGAGGATCATTTTAGTGCATTAGATCATTACCTATCAGTCTATAAGTCTAAAAATCCTTTCGATTTCGAGATAATCCTCATGCGGGATTTTAATTTACACCCCTGCCAGTGGGACTGCTATGGAGAGGACATAGTGGGACTAATGAATGGGAGACTACCCCATTTTGAACACACTAAAGAGGAATTACTATCTAAGTTAAATTTAACTGAACCAGACAAGGAAGAGGGAGGAGAGACAGTTCCCACTTTTACGGGACGAGGTGCGGAGTCTGTGATTGACTACATCTTCGTTTCTCCGTGCGTCAGGACAAAAACTTGGTCGTATAAAGTTATGATATCGACTTTTAGCTACCATAATCCGCTTGTATTGGAAGTCGAATTGAGGTGCAAGGGTGTCACTACTGACTCAGGCAGGGTTGCACCAATGCCCTTGTCTTGGAAAGACCAAGGAAGACGCATAAAATGGGAAGCGGTAGTCCCAGAAGCCTTTTTTGAGAATTTAGCGAACCAGGTAGAGTCTAACCTTGGAATATGCCTGGATGAGAAAGCGGCGGGTTCAGACATCCTAACATCCTTTTCAGTAATTTGCAACCAAATAGCTGAAAATTTACACAAGGAGAGTAGGCCCAATACCAATAAGGCATTCAGGTGGTTTGACTCCACGTGTTCAAAAGCACATGGGGCTCTCTTAAAAGCCCTTAAATGCACCCCAAGGGACAGAGCCCTTGTCTCCTCTCTCCGAAAGGAGTATAAACGGGCAATATCCATACGCAAAAATAAAATCAAAGAGGAGGCATGGGATAACCTGCAGTCAATTGATGTGTTAAAGGACAGCAGGAAGTTCTGAACTACTATAAATCAGTCTTATTTCTCGGAAAGGGCTAACTTAGACACAGATTGCGTCATCCCTGACGATGCTTGGCTCAATCACTTTATGAACATCTATAGTGACAGGGATCACCAGGAATTACACCCGAGTGACCTCACCCTGAGACTCCCAACTCAACCGGTGAAATTCAGACTAGCGGACGTAGAAAAGGCCATACGTGAAACGTTGAAACATAAGGCCCCAGGCCAGACGGGGTGCCCGCTGATCTCTATATATTATATCCCACCTTTTGGGCGAAGATTTTAACTAACGTTTTTAATGCAGCATCTTCAGTGGGTTTTCCCCCCTCGCGGGCTTCCTCAATAATAGTTCCCATATTTAAAAAAGGGAGGAGAGGGGACCCCGCCTGTTACAGACCAATCTCCCTTCTGGACTCTGCCGTCAAGATCATGGGCAGAGTCATTTTGCAGAAACTGGGGGATTGGTTGACTGACAGGGGGGTGCTCTCGAATCTACAGTATGGATTTAGGCAACATAGAAGCACCATGGATCAATGGCTGAACCTACATCTTTTGATTAATAAATATACTATAGCTAAAGATGGTCTCCTATGACTTGGGTTCATGGACCTTTCGTCAGCATTTGACCTGGTGAATCGCTCCAAACTGTGGAATATCCTCCTGGAATTAGGGATAGAAGCACCTTTAGTCTACTTCCTAAGCGATCTCCACCAGAATCTCACAGCAGCAGTTAGGGTCACGCAGGAGGGTAGGTGCACGAGCCCTTTCAACTCTAGGCGGGGTGTCAGACAAGGCTGTATTCTGGCACCCCTCCTATTTACAATATACTTTAATGGATTGGAAAAATCCTTGACTGGGGTTGGGGCAGACATCCCGCGTGCAGGGGGATCGGGCATACCGGTCCTCCTGTACGCGGATGATGCCGTATTAATTGCCCGGACAGGGGTGGGCCTCCAGAGGCTGCTGGATAACTTTGGCACCTTCATGGAGTCATTAGACTTAAAAGTTAACAGTAGCAAATCCCATGTAATGATTGCGGGACGTGGAAGGAAGATCAGTAAGGTCCCCACATTTAGATGCCTGGGTAACCATCTTTCTAGGGTACCGGCGTTTAATTACCTAGGTGTCCTATTTGATGAAAAAGGTAATTGGCTCCCCCAGGAGAAACAGAAAAGTAATGCTGTCATAAGATCCACATCAGCCCTCCTTAATTTTGCAAAAAGACTGGGAGCCAGACCCATAGAAGCAATGCTAAAAATATACAGTCTAAATGCTGTGCTATCGCATCCTATGGGGCCTCTATTTGGGGCTACGCCTCTGTTAGCAAAATCCAACTTGTGGAAAATAGATTCCTTAGATCTTTGTTATTGGTTCCCCAGTCAACCCCAACTCTCTCTATTCATTCTGAGTTAGGCCTAGTCTACATCATAGATCCCCTAAAGATAGCGCCCCTGATTTGTTGGGAAAACACGTGGCTTAACGAGGAAATTACACTTAACCATCTTATTCTTAAAGAATGTCTGGTACTGGAGAAGGCAGAGGGAATCCCATGGCTGGCATACGTTAGAGCGGCGTGTGCCAGACTGGGCCGACCTGAACTATATACAGCCCCAGAGAGTATTAGGAAAGAGGATGTGGTTTGGATCAAACACAATTTCAGAATCTTGCTGGAGGCAGATAGAGAGGAAGAGGAGCTTAAAAAAAAGGGTGTAAGAAGTATTTACCTTTTGCAGTCGTCCCCCTCAATAGAACCTTTCTTACGGATTGTCACGAAACCTTTCCATCGCTTTTTGCTGACAAGATTTAGGTTTAATTTAATACATCTTACTTTAGGTTCTTTTGCGCACTGGGCCAAACCGGAAGATTCTGCACCATGCTCCTGTGACAATTTCTCCATTCAAGATACACTCCATTTAATTATGTTTTGTGGAAAGTACTCTGTGGCCCGTAAAACATTTTTATTGCCCATACTAAGAGAAGCAGGATTCTTGCAAGTGAGACCAGCCCTCATACACTTGCAGCTATTGAGTAGCATGCACACTATTTTTAGTGTAGCTAGTTTTTTTGGTGGCAGCAGTGAGGATTAATAAAAACAATGGGAACACTTGTTTATCTCAAGACGTAGCAGGCGGAGAAGGGGGTATCCAGTTTTTCTGAGTGCCCAATAGAGGTGATACAAGGCCTTACCTTTGAACAAATCTTGAGTTGTAAATATGAGTGTATATATCTGAAAACTTGTAATTTTTTGCACAATTATCTATTTGTATAAAGTGTATTTCTATACCATGGTCCCTATAGTGGTGCTACAAAGTTTGCTATTTGCACATATTATGCACAAATCATGAATTGTATACACTTTGTATATGTTTGAACAGCTGCTAAAAACCAGTATACCTATCCCTCTGTATATAACTTTTAAAATTAAAAAAAATAATAATTTGTATGTATGAATTCTTTGATGCTGCTTTTAGGATTTTAATTAATCGAAATAAAGACTTTTGACTGACTGACTGACTGATTACAATCACTCTCCCACCACATCACAGTATAGGTCTACCAGTCACCGCTCTGGTGTCGTCCTATGGAGAAATCCAGAGTGGTGGTGCATTTTGCTTTTGTAAAAGAGTTTCATATAGTCAGGGCCACTAGAATTATACTGCAGTGGAGAACAAAATTATGTGGCATGGCGGACTAAATTATGTGGTATGCAGCTAGCTCCCTACCACTGGCGTATGAAAGTAGTTCTTTCCATTTAGAAACAGCTCTGCAGGACAGTGATGTAATATCCATAATCTTTAATGCAAGCAACTAGGAGAATCTGTAAAATTCAAGAAAATTACACCCTACAAAGAGAAGTAAAATGTTGGATTCCCCAAGAGCCGTGTTGAAATAGCTACTGCTGGTTTAGCTTTAAAACATATTCATGAGCAAGATGGACTCTTCATTTTACTCTTTATTAATTACATTTACATAGGAAAGAGTATTTTTTCATACTGCAAAAAAAAAAAAATCATTTCCACTCGATCATCTACGGGCACTAAGGGTGTCTGAAAAATATGTTCACCTTTTTAGTAGTTTTTCAGACCTAAATAAAACAAATAACGGATGAAACGTGAGCAGCTATTTTTAAAACATTTTCTTCTCTGTTGCACCATGTGTGCTTCGTTTATTTGATAACGTTTAATCCGATAAAGATAGAAACGTTTTTTTTTCTTTAAATCTGCTCTGTATGAAGTAAATGTTGAAGTACGTGGCAAGTGCAGCAAATCTGTAACTACAAGGCAAACGCTGCAGCTGCTGAATCGAATAACAGGCACTGTATATAGCGCATCATTTATTTTTATATCGCTTCTTGGTGCTGCGTTCTACTCAGCGAGCATTTGCCTGCTTGAGTGAGGGTTTTTCCAAGAAGTGAACCCCAAAAACAGACAGAGGTTGAGGAGTGCGGCCTTTGCTCAACTCCAGTCGTGCATGCATTTTTCCTGTCCCAAAGCCAGTCCTTCTATTCTAGTGCCAACATCTCTCCAGTCCCACTGCCAGTCTCTTCTGTCACACTGCCAATGTCTCCTCTGTCCCAGTGTCTGTCCCAAGCCAGTGTCTCTTCTGTCGCAGAGTCTCACCTGTCTGTGTGTCTTTCCTACCCAAAAGCTCCCAGTCGTGGTGTCTCCCCTGCCCCAGTCTCAGCATTTCCCTTGTCGATGTCTCCCCTGTCCCAATTTCATTGTTATTCCCATCCCAGAGCCTCTTCTGTCACAGAGAGTCCCCTGTCCCAGTATATACCAGTGTCTCCCAGTGTCAGCATCTCCCCTATCCATGTCTCTCCAATACTAATGTTTCCGTGTCCCACTCTCGGGGTCTCCTCTGCCCCGTGTCAGTCTCCAATGCCCATGTGTCAGTGTCCTCTGCCCCGTGTCAGTCTCCTCTGCCCCGTGTCAGTCTCCAATGCCCATGTGTCAGTCTCCTCTGCCCCGTGTCAGTCTCCTCTGCCCCGTGTCAGTCTCCAATGCCCATGTGTCAGTCTCCTCTGCCCTTGTGTCAGCCTCCTCTACCCCTGTGTCAGTCTCCAATGCCCCCGTGTCAATCTCCTCTCCCCGTGACAGTCTCCTCTGCCCCGCGTCAGTCTCCTCTGCCCCGTGTCAGTCTCCTCTGCCCTTGTGTCAGACTCCTGTGCCCATGTGTCAGTCTCATCTGCGACTGCCCCCGTGTCAGTCTCCTCTGCCCCGCGTCCGTCTCCAATGCCCCTGTGTCAGTCTCCTCTGCCCCGTGTCAGTCTCCTCTGCCCCTGTGTCAGTCTCCAATGCCCCTGTGTCAGTCCCCAATGCCTCAGTGTCAGTCTCCTCTGCCCCAGTTCAGTCTCCAATGCCCCTGTGTCCGTCTACAATGCCCCTGTGTCAGTCTCCAGTGCCCCGTGCCAGTCTTCAATGCCCCTGTGCCAGTCTCCATTGCCCCTGTCCAGTCTCCTCTGCCCCGTGCCAGTCTTCAATGCCCCTGTGCCAGTCTCCATTGCCCCAGTTCAGTCTCCTCTGCCCCTGTGCCAGTCTTTAATGCCCCTGTGCTATTCTCCATTGCCCCTGTGTCAGTCTCCTCTGCCCCGTGGCAGTCTTCAATGGCCCTGTGCCAGCCTCCGCTGCCCCTGTTCAGTCTCCCCTGCCCCATGCCAGTCTTCAATGCCCCTGTGCCATTCTCCATTGCCCCTGTGTCAGTCTCCTCTGCCCCGTTGCAGTCTTCAATGCCCCTGTGCCAGTCTCCATTGCCCATGTTCAGTCTCTTCTGCCCCGTGCCAGTCTTCAATGCCCCTGTGCCAGTCTCCTCTGCCCCTGTGTCAGTCTCCAATGCCCCTGTGTCGTCCCCAATGCCCCTGTGTCAGTCTCCTCCGCCCCTGTGTCAGTCTCCTCTGCCCCTGTGTCAGTCTCCTCTGCCCCAATTCAGTGTCCAATGCCCCTGTGCCAGTCTTCAATGACCCAGCTCAGTCTCCAGTGCCCCTGTGTCAGTCTCCTCTGCCCCTGTGTCAGTCTCCTCTGCCCCGTGCCAGTCTTCAATGCCCCTGTGCCAGTCTCCATTGCCCCTGTCCAGTCTCCTCTGCCCCGTGCCAGTCTTCAATGCCCCTGTGCCAGTCTCCATTGCCCCTGTTCAGTCTCCCCTGTGCCAGTCTTCAATGCCCCTGTGCCATTCTCCATTGCCCCTGTGTCAGTCTCCTCTGCCCCGTAGCAGTCTTCAATGCCCATGTGCCAGTCTCTATTGCCCCTGTTCAGTCTCCTCTGCCCCGTGCCAGTCTTCAATGCCCCTGTGCCAATCTCCATTGCCCCAGTTCAGTCTCTTCTGCCCCTGTGCCAGTCTTTAATGCCCCTGTGCTATTCGCCATTGCCCCGTGTCAGTATCCTCTGCCCCGTGGCAGTCTTCAATGCCCCTGTGCCAGCCTCCGCTGCCCCTGTTCAGTCTCCCCTGCCCCGTGCCAGTCTTCAATGCCCCTGTGCCATTCTCCATTGCCCCTGTGTCAGTCTCCTCTGCCCCGTGGCAGTCTTCAATGCCCCTGTGCTAGTCTCCATTGCCCATGTTCAGTCTCTTCTGCCTCGTGCCAGTCTTCAATGCCCCTGTGCCAGTCTCCTCTGCCCCTGTGTCAGTCTCCAATGCCCCTGTGTCAGTCCCCAATACCCCTGTGTCAGTCCCCAATACCCCTGTGTCAGTCTCCTCTGCCCCTGTGTCAGTCTCCTCTGCACCAATTCAGTGTCCAATGCCCCTGTGCCAGTCTTCAATGGCCCAGTTCAGTCTCCAGTGCCCCTGTGTCAGTCTCCTCTGCCCCTGTGTCAGTCTCCTCTGCCCCGTGCCAGTCTTCAATGCCCCTGTGCCAGTCTTCATTGCCCCTGTCCAGTCTCCTCTGCCCCGTGCCAGTCTTCAATGCCCCTGTGCCAGTCTCCATTGCCCCTGTTCAGTGTCCCCTGTGCCAGTCTTCAATGCCCCTGTGCCATTCTCCATTGCCCCTGTGTCAGTCTCCTCCCCCGTGGCAGTCTTCAATGCCCCTGTGCCAGTCTCTATTGCCCCTGTTCAGTCTCCTCTGCCCCGTGCCAGTCTTCAATGCCCCTGTGCCAGTCTCCATTGCCCCAGTTCAGTCTCCTCCCCCGTGCCAGTCTTCAATGCCCCTGTGCCAGTCTCTATTGCCCCTGTTCAGTCTCCTCTGCCCCATGCCAGTCTTCAATGCCCCTGTGCCAGTCTCCATTGCCCCGGTTCAGTCACCTCTGCCCCTGTGCCAGTCTTTAATGCCCCTGTGCTATTCTCCATTGCCCCTGTGTCAGTCTCCTCTGCCCTGTGGCAGTCTTCAATGCCCATGTGCCAGTCTCCGCTGCCCCTGTTCAGTCTCCCCTTGCCCGTGCCAGTCTTCAATGCCCCTGTGCCATTCTCCATTGCCCCTGTGTCAGTCTCCTCTGCCCCGTGGCAGTCTTCAATGCCCCTGTGCCAGTCTCCGCTGCCCCTGTTCAGTCTCCCCTTGCCCGTGCCAGTCTTCAATGCCCCTGTGCCATTCTCCATTGCCCCTGTGTCAGTCTCCTCTGCCCCGTGGCAGTCTTCAATGCCCCTGTGCCAGTCTCCATTGCCCATGTTCAGTCTCCTCTGCCCCGTGCCAGTTCTCCAGTGCCCCTGTGTTAGGGACTGCTCTGTCCCAGTGACGTTCTAATGTCAGTATCTTTCTCGAGCCAGTGTCTCTCTTGTTTCGTGGCAGTCTCTTCTATCCCACTGTCAGTGTCTCCTCATCCCAGTATGTTCTCCTGAGCCATGTCGCCCCTGCCCCAGTGGCTCCTCTGTCTCAGTATTTCTTCCTTCCAGACACTTCCCTGCCCCAGGTAAGAGTCTCCATCTGCCACAATCATCAACTTCCCTAATGCAATGTCTCTGTCCTAGCATTAGTGTCTCCCTTGCCCTAGGGCCTCCCTTCCTCACTGTTTGATCTGCACTGCACCAGTGTCAGTCTCCTGTGTCTCCCCAGTGCCAGTGTCACTGCGTCCTAGTGCCTCCCCTGTCCCATTGACAGCATTTACCCTGCTCCACGGTCTTCCGATCCCAGTTTCAGTGTCTCTCGTATCCCACTGGCACTGTCTGTCTCCCATGTCCCAATGTCATTGTCTTCTGTCCCAGAGTCTCACTGTCCCAGTGCCTCCCCTGTCCCAGTGCAAGCGTCTGACTGTCTCAGTGTGTTCCCTGTCTTAGTGAATCCTCAGCATGTCTCCTGTCCCAGTGGCAGCATTTACCCTGCCCGGAGCAGCTCCATTGCCTCCCAGTGTCTCCCCTGTCCCAGTGCCTCCCCTGTCCCAGTGCCTCCCCTGTCCCAGTGTCTCCCCTGTCCCAGTGTCTCCCCTGTCCCAGTGCCTCCCCTGTCCCAGTGTCTCCTGTCCCAGTGGCAGCACTTACCCTGCCCCGGAGCAGCTCCATTGCCTCCCAGACCCAAAATCTCGCCTGTCCCAGTGCCTCCCCTTTCCCAGTGCCTCCCCTGTCCCAGTGTCTCCCCTGTCCCAGTGCCTCCCCTGTCCCAGTGTCTCCCCTGTCCCAGTGCCTCCCCTGTTCCAGTGCCTCCCCTGTCCCAGTGTCTCCCCTGTCCCAGTGCCTCCCCTGTCCCAGTGCCTCCCCTGTCCCAGTGCCTCCCCTGTCCCAGTGTCTCCCCTGTCCCAGTGCCTCCCCTGTTCCTGTGCCTCCCCTGTCCCAGTGTCTCCCCTGTCCCAGTGCCTCTCCTGTCCCAGTGTCTCCCCTGTCCCAGTGCCTCCCCTGTCCCAGTGCCTCCCCTGTCCCAGTGTCTCCCCTGTCCCAGTGCCTCCCCTGTCCCAGTGTCTCCTGTCCCAGTGGCAGCACTTACCCTGCCCCGGAGCAGCTCCATTGCCTCCCAGTCCCACTGCCCCAGTGCCTCCCCTGTCCCAGTGCCTCCCCTGTCCCAGTGTCTCCCCTGTCCCAGTGCCTCCCCTGTCCCAGTGCCTCCCCTGTCCCAGTGCCTCCCCTGTCCCAGTGTCTCCCCTGTCCCAGTACCTCCCCTGTCCCAGTGCCTCCCCTGTCCCAGTGCCTCCCCTGTCCCAGTGTCTCCTGTCCCAGTGGCATCACTTACCCTTCCCCGGAGCAGCTCCATTGCCTCCCAGACCCAGAGTCTCACTGTCCCAGTGCGAGCGTCTGCCTGTCTCAGTGTCTTCCCTGTCCTAGTGAATCCTCAGCATGTCTCCTGTCCCAGTGGCAGCATTTACCCTGCCCCGGAGCAGCTCCATTGCCTCCCAGTGTCTCCCCTGTCCCAGTGCCTCCCCTGTCCCAGTGTCTCCCCTGTCCCAGTGACTCCCCTGTCCCAGTGTCTCCTGTCCCAGAGGCAGCACTTACCCTGCCCCGGAGCAGCTCCATTGCCTCCCAGACCCAGAGTCTCGCCTGTCCCAGTGCCTCCCCTGTCCGAGTGCCTCCCCTGTCCCAGTGTCTCCCCTGTCCCAGTGCCTCCCCTGTCCCAGTGTCTCCCCTGTCCCAGTGCCTCCCCTGTCCCAGTGTCTCCCCTGTCCCAGTGCCTCCCCTGTCCCAGTGCCTCCCCTGTCCCAGTGTCTCCCCTGTCCCAGTGCCTCCCCTGTCCCAGTGCCTCCCCTGTCCCAGTGTCTCCCCTGTCCCAGTGTCTCCCCTGTCCCAGTGCCTCCCCTGTCCCAGTGTCTCCTGTCCCAGTGGCAGCACTTACCCTGCCCCGGAGCAGCTCCATTGCCTCCCAGACCCAAAATCTCGCCTGTCCCAGTGCCTCCCCTTTCCCAGTGCCTCCCCTGTCCCAGTGTCTCCCCTGTCCCAGTGCCTCCCCTGTCCCAGTGTCTCCCCTGTCCCAGTGCCTCCCCTGTTCCAGTGCCTCCCCTGTCCCAGTGTCTCCCCTGTCCCAGTGCCTCCCCTGTCCCAGTGCCTCCCCTGTCCCAGTGCCTCCCCTGTCCCAGTGTCTCCCCTGTCCCAGTGCCTCCCCTGTTCCTGTGCCTCCCCTGTCCCAGTGTCTCCCCTGTCCCAGTGCCTCTCCTGTCCCAGTGTCTCCCCTGTCCCAGTGCCTCCCCTGTCCCAGTGCCTCCCCTGTCCCAGTGTCTCCCCTGTCCCAGTGCCTCCCCTGTCCCAGTGTCTCCTGTCCCAGTGGCAGCACTTACCCTGCCCCGGAGCAGCTCCATTGCCTCCCAGTCCCACTGCCCCAGTGCCTCCCCTGTCCCAGTGCCTCCCCTGTCCCAGTGTCTCCCCTGTCCCAGTGCCTCCCCTGTCCCAGTGCCTCCCCTGTCCCAGTGCCTCCCCTGTCCCAGTGTCTCCCCTGTCCCAGTACCTCCCCTGTCCCAGTGCCTCCCCTGTCCCAGTGCCTCCCCTGTCCCAGTGTCTCCTGTCCCAGTGGCATCACTTACCCTTCCCCGGAGCAGCTCCATTGCCTCCCAGACCCAGAGTCTCACTGTCCCAGTGCGAGCGTCTGCCTGTCTCAGTGTCTTCCCTGTCCTAGTGAATCCTCAGCATGTCTCCTGTCCCAGTGGCAGCATTTACCCTGCCCCGGAGCAGCTCCATTGCCTCCCAGTGTCTCCCCTGTCCCAGTGCCTCCCCTGTCCCAGTGTCTCCCCTGTCCCAGTGACTCCCCTGTCCCAGTGTCTCCTGTCCCAGAGGCAGCACTTACCCTGCCCCGGAGCAGCTCCATTGCCTCCCAGACCCAGAGTCTCGCCTGTCCCAGTGCCTCCCCTGTCCGAGTGCCTCCCCTGTCCCAGTGTCTCCCCTGTCCCAGTGCCTCCCCTGTCCCAGTGTCTCCCCTGTCCCAGTCCCTCCCCTGTCCCAGTCCCTCCCCTGTCCCAGTGCCTCCCCTGTCCCAGTGTCTCCCCTGTCCCAATGCCTCTTCTGTCCCAGTGTCTCCCCTGTCCCAGTGCCTCCCCTGTCCCAGGGCCTCCCCTGTCCCAGTGTCTCCCCTGTCCCAGTGCCTCCCCTGTCCCAGTGTCTCCTGTCCCAGTGGCAGCACTTACCCTGCCCCGGAGCAGCTCCATTGCCTCCCAGAGTCTCACTGTCCCAGTGCCTCCCCTGTCCCAGTGTCTCCCCTGTCCCAGTGCCTCCCCTGTCCCAGTGCCTCCCCTGTCCCAGTGTCTCCCCTGTCCCAGTGCCTCTCCTGTCCCAGTGTCTCCCCTGTCCCAGTGCCTCCCCTGCCAGTGCCTCCCCTGTGCCAGTTTCTCCCCTGTCCCAGTGCCTCTCCTGTCCCAGTGCCTCCTGTCCCAGTGGCAGCACTTACCCTGCCCCGGAGCAGCTCCATTGCCTCCCAGTCCCAGAGTCTCACTGTCCCAGTGCCTCCCCTGTCCCAGTGCCTCCCCTGTCCCAGTGTCTCCCCTGTCCCAGTGCCTCCCCTGTCCCAGTGCCTCCCCTGTCCCAGTGCCTCCCCTGTCCCAGTGCGAGCGTCTGTCTGTCTCAGTGTGTTCCCTGTCCCAGTGAATCCTCAGCATGTCTCCTGTCCCAGTGGCATCACTTCCCCTTCCCCGGAGCAGCTCCATTGCCTCCCAGACCCAGAGTCTCACTGTCCCAGTGCGAGCGTCTGCCTGTCTCAGTGTGTTCCCTAGTGAATCCTCAGCATTTCTCCTGTCCCAGTGGCAGCATTTTCCCTGCCCCGGAGCAGTTCCATTGCCTCCCAGACCCAGAGTCTCACTGTCCCAGTGCCTCCCCTGTCCCGTTGCGAGCGTCTGTCTGTCTCAGTGTGTTCCCTGTCCTAGTGAATCCTCAGCATTTCTCCTGTCCCAGTGGCAGCACTTACCCTGCCCCGGAACAGCTCCATTGCCTCCCAGTCCCAGAGTCTCACTGTCCCAGTGTCTCCCCTGTCCCAGTGAGAGCGTCTGTCTGTCTCAGTGTGTTCCCTGTCCTAGTGAATCCTCAGCATGTCTCCTGCCCCAGGGGCAGCACTTACCCTGCCCCGGAGCAGCTCCATCGCCTCCCAGTCCCGGAGTCTCACTGTCCCAGTGCCTCCCCTGTCCCAGTGCGAGCGTCTGCCTGAGTCAGTGTGTTCCCTGTCCTAGTGAATCCTCAGCATGTCTCCTGTCCCAGTGGCAGCATTTACCCTGCCCCGGAGCAGCTCCATTGCCACAAAGTCTCACTGTCCCAGGGCCTCCCCTGTCCCAGTGCGAGCGTCTGCCTGTCTCAGTGTGTTCCCTGTCCTAGTGAATCCTCAGCATGTCTCCAGTCCCAGTGGCATCACTTACCCTTCCCCGGAGCAGCTCCATTGCCTCCCAGACCCAGAGTCTCACTGTCCCAGTGCGAGCGTCTGCCTGTCTCAGTGTGTTCCCTGTCCTAGTGAATCCTCAGCATGTCTCCTGTCCCAGTGGCAGCATTTACCCTGCCCCGGAGCAGTTCCATTGCCTCCCAGACCCAGAGTCTCACTGTCCCAGTGTCTCCCCTGTCCCAGTGCGAGCGTCTGCCTGTCTCAGTGTGTTCCATGTCCTAGTGAATCCTCAGCATGTCTCCTGTCCCAGTGGCAGCATGTACCCTGCCCCGGAGCAGCTCCATTGCCTCCCAGTGTCTCCCCTGTCCCAGTGCCTCCCCTGTACCAGTGCCTCCCCTGTCCCAGTGTCTCCCCTGTCCCAGTGCCTCCCCTGTCCCAGTGTCTCCTGTCCCAGTGGCAGCACTTACCCTGCCCCGGAACAGCTCCATTGCCTCCCAGACCCAGAGTCTCACTGTCCCAGTGTCTCCCCTGTCCCAGTGCCTCCCCTGTCCCAGTGTCTCCCCTGTCCCAGTGTCTCCTGTCCCAGTGGCAGCATTTACCCTGCCCCGGAGCAGTTCAATTGCCTCCCAGACCCAGAGTCTCACTGTCCCAGTGTCTCCCCTGTCCCAGTGCGAGCGTCTGCCTGTCTCCATGTGTTCCCTATCCTAGTGAATCCTCAGCATGTCTCCTGTCCCAGTGGCAGCATGTACCCTGCCCCGGAGCAGCTCCATTGCCTCCCAGTGTCTCCCCTGTCCCAGTGCCTCCCCTGTCCCAGTGTCTCCCCTGTCCCACTGCCTCCCCTGTCCCAGTGTCTCCTGTCCCAGTGGCAGCACTTACCCTGCCCCGGAGCAGCTCCATTGCCTCCCAGACCCAGAGTCTCGCCTGTCCCAGTGCCTCCCCTGTCCCAGTGCCTCCCCTGTCCCAGTGTCTCCCCTGTCCCAGTGCCTCCCCTGTCCCAGTGCCTCCCCTGTCCCAGTGTCTCCCCTGTCCCAGTGCCTCTCCTGTCCCAGTGTCTCCCCTGTCCCAGTGCCTCCCCTGTCCCAGTGCCTCCCCTGTCCCAGTGTCTCCCCTGTCCCAGTGCCTCCCCTGTCCCAGTGTCTCCTGTCCCAGTGGCAGCACTTACCCTGCCCCGGAGCAGCTCCATTGCCTCCCAGTCCCAGAGTCTCACTGTCCCAGTGCCTCCCCTGTCCCAGTGCCTCCCCTGTCCCAGTGTCTCCCCTGTCCCAGTGCGTCCCCTGTCCCAGTGCCTCCCCTGTCCCAGTGCCTCCCCTTTCCCAGTGCCTCCCCTGTCCCAGTGCCTCCCCTGTCCCAGTGTCTCCTGTCTCAGTGGCATCACTTACCCTTCCCCGGAGCAGCTCCATTGCCTCCCAGACCCAGAGTCTCACTGTCCCCGTGCGAGCGTCTGCCTGTCTCAGTGTCTTCCCTGTCCTAGTGAATCCTCAGCATGTCTCCTGTCCCAGTGGCAGCATTTACCCTGCCCCGGAGCAGCTCCATCGCCTCCCAGAGTCTCGCCTGTCCCAGTGCCTCCCCTGTCCCAGTGCCTCCCCTGTCCCAGTGTCTCCCCTGTCCCAGTGCCTCCCCTGTCCCAGTGCCTCCCCTGTCCCAGTGCCTCCCCTGTCCCAGTGTCTCCCCTGTCCCAGTGCCTCTCCTGTCTCAGTGTCTCCCCTGTCCCAGTGCCTCCCCTGTCCCAGTGCCTCCCCTGTCCCAGTGTCTCCCCTGTCCCAGTGCCTCCCCTGTCCCAGTGTCTCCCCTGTCCCAGTGCCTCCCCTGTCCCAGTGCCTCCCCTGTCCCAGTGTCTCCCCTGTCCCAGTGCCTCTCCTGTCCCAGTGTCTCCCCTGTCCCAGTGCCTCCCCTGTCCCAGTGCCTCCCCTGTGCCAGTGTCTCCCCTGTCCCAGTGCCTCCCCTGTCCCAGTGCCTCCTGTCCCAGTGGCAGCACTTACCCTGCCCCGGAGCAGCTCCATTGCCTCCCAGTCCCAGAGTCTCACTGTCCCAGTGCCTCCCCTGTCCCAGTGCCTCCCCTGTCCCAGTGTCTCCCCTGTCCCAGTGCCTCCCCTGTCCCAGTGCCTCCCCTGTCCCAGTGCGAGCGTCTGTCTGTCTCAGTGTCTTCCCTGTCCCAGTGAAACCTCAGCATGTCTCCTGTCCCAGTGGCAGCACTTACCCTTCCCCGGAGCAGCTCCATTGCCTCCCAGTCCCAGAGTCTCACTGTCCCAGTGCCTCCCCTGTCCCAGTGCGAGCGTCTGCCTGTCTCAGTGTCTTCCCTGTCCTAGTGAATCCTCAGCATGTCTCCTGTCCCAGTGGCAGCACTTACCCTGCCCCGGAGCAGTTCCATTGCCTCCCAGACCCAGAGTCTCACTGTCCCAGTGCCTCCCCTGTCCCAGTGCGAGCGTCTGTCTGTCTCAGTGTGTTCCCTGTCCTAGTGAATCCTCCGCATGTCTCCTGTCCCAGTGGCAGCATTTACCCTGCCCCGGAACAGCTCCATTGCCTCCCAGTCCCAGAGTCTCACTGTCCCAGTGTCTCCCCTGTCCCAGTGAGAGCGTCTGCCTGTCTCAGTGTGTTCCCTGTCCTAGTGAATCCTCAGCATGTCTCCTGTCCCAGTGGCATCACTTACCCTTCCCCGGAGCAGCTCCATTGCCTCCCAGACCCAGAGTCTCACTGTCCCAGTGTCTCCCCTGTCCCAGTGCGAGCGTCTGCCTGTCTCAGTGTGTTCCCTGCCCTAGTGAATCCTCAGCATGTCTCCTGTCCCAGTGGCATCGCTTACCCTTCCCCGGAGCAGCTCCATTGCCTCCCAGACCCAGAGTCTCACTGTCCCAGTGCGAGCGTCTGCCTGTCTCAGTGTGTTCCCTGTCCTAGTGAATCCTCAGCATGTCTCCTGTCCCAGTGGCAGCATTTACCCTGCCCCGGAGCAGTTCCATTGCCTCCCAGACCCAGAGTCTCACTGTCCCAGTGCCTCCCCTGTCCCAGTGCGAGCGTCTGTCTGTCTCAGTGTGTTCCCTGTCCTAGTGAATCCTCAGCATTTCTCCTGTCCCAGTGGCAGCACTTACCCTGCCCCGGAACAGCTCCATTGCCTCCCAGTCCCAGGGTCTCACTGTCCCAGTGTCTCCCCTGTCCCAGTGCGAGCGTCTGCCTGTCTCAGTGTGTTCCCTGCCCTAGTGAATCCTCAGCATGTCTCCTGTCCCAGTGGCATCACTTACCCTTCCCCGGAGCAGCTCCATTGCCTCCCAGACCCAGAGTCTCACTGTCCCAGTGCGAGCGTCTGTCTGTCTCAGTGTGTTCCCTGTCCTAGTGAATCCTCAGCATTTCTCCTGTCCAAGTGGCAGCACTTACCCTGCCCCGGAACAGCTCCATTGCCTCCCAGTCCCAGAGTCTCACTGTCCCAGTGTCTCCCCTGTCCCAGTGCGAGCGTCTGCCTGTCTCAGTGTGTTCCCTGTCCTAGTGAATCCTCAGCATGTCTCCTGTCCCAGTGGCATCACTTCCCCTTCCCCGGAGCAGCTCCATTGCCTCCCATACCCAGAGTCTCACTGTCCCAGTGCGAGCGTCTGCCTGTCTCAGTGTGTTCCCTGTCCTAGTGAATCCTCAGCATTTCTCCTGTCCCAGTGGCAGCACTTACCCTGCCCCGGAACAGCTCCATTGCCTCCCAGTCCCAGAGTCTCACTGTCCCAGTGTCTCCCCTGTCCCAGTGCGAGCGTCTGTCTGTCTCAGTGTGTTCCCTGTCCTAGTGAATCCTCAGCATTTCTCCTGTCCCAGTGGCAGCACTTACCCTGCCCCGGAACAGCTCCATTGCCTCCCAGTCCCAGAGTCTCACTGTCCCAGTGTCTCCCCTGTCCCAGTGCGAGCGTCTGCCTGTCTCAGTGTGTTCCCTGTCCTAGTGAATCCTCAGCATTTCTCCTGTCCCAGTGGCATCACTTACCCTTCCCCGGAGCAGCTCCATTGCCTCCCAGACCCAGAGTCTCACTGTCCCAGTGCGAGCGTCTGCCTGTCTCAGTGTGTTACCTGTCCTAGTGAATCCTCAGCATGTCTCCTGTCCCAGTGGCAGCACTTACCCTGCCCCGGAGCAGTTCCATTGCCTCCCAGACCCAGAGTCTCACTGTCCCAGTGTCTCCCCTGTCCCAGTGCGAGCGTCTGCCTGTCTCAGTGTGTTCCCTGTCCTAGTGAATCCTCAGCATGTCTCCTGTCCCAGTGGCAGCATGTACCCTGCCCCGGAGCAGCTCCATTGCCTCCCAGTGTCTCCCCTGTCCCAGTGCCTCCCCTGTCCCAGTGCCTCCCCTGTCCCAGTGTCTCCCCTGTCCCAGTGCCTCCCCTGTCCCAGTGTCTCCTGTCCCAGTGGCAGCACTTACCCTGCCCCGGAGCAGCTCCATTGCCTCCCAGACCCAGAGTCTCGCCTGTCCCAGTGCCTCCCCTGTCCCAGTGCCTCCCCTGTCCCAGTGTCTCCCCTGTCCCAGTGTCTCCTGTCCCAGTGGCAGCATTTACCCTGCCCCGGAGCAGTTCCATTGCCTCCCAGACCCAGAGTCTCACTGTCCCAGTGTCTCCCCTGTCCCAGTGCGAGCGTCTGCCTGTCTCCGTGTGTTCCCTGTCCTAGTGAATCCTCAGCATGTCTCCTGTCCCAGTGGCAGCATGTACCCTGCCCCGGAGCAGCTCCATTGCCTCCCAGTGTCTCCCCTGTCCCAGTGCCTCCCCTGTCCCAGTGTCTCCCCCGTCCCACTGCCTCCCCTGTCCCAGTGGCAGCACTTACCCTGCCCCGGAGCAGCTCCATTGCCTCCCAGACCCAGAGTCTCGCCTGTCCCAGTGCCTCCCCTGTCCCAGTGCCTCCCCTGTCCCAGTGCCTCCCCTGTCCCAGTGTCTCCCCTGTCCCAGTGCCTCTCCTGTCCCAGTGCCTCCCCTGTCCCAGTGCCTCCCCTGTCCCAGTGCCTCCCCTGTCCCAGTGTCTCCCCTGTCCCAGTGCCTCCCCTGTCCCAGTGTCTCCTGTCCCAGTGGCAGCACTTACCCTGCCCCGGAGCAGCTCCATTGCCTCCCAGTCCCAGAGTCTCACTGTCCCAGTGCCTCCCCTGTCCCAGTGCCTCCCCTGTCCCAGTGTCTCCCCTGTCCCAGTGCGTCCCCTGTCCCAGTGCCTCCCCTGTCCCAGTGCCTCCCCTTTCCCAGTGCCTCCCCTGTCCCAGTGCCTCCCCTGTCCCAGTGTCTCCTGTCCCAGTGGCATCACTTACCCTTCCCCGGAGCAGCTCCATTGCCTCCCAGACCCAGAGTCTCACTCTCCCAGTGCGAGCGTCTGCCTGTCTCAGTGTCTTCCCTGTCCTAGTGAATCCTCAGCATGTCTCCTGTCCCAGTGGCAGCATTTACCCTGCCCCGGAGCAGCTCCATTGCCTCCCAGACCCAGAGTCTCGCCTGTCGCAGTGCCTCCCCTGTCCCAGTGCCTCCCCTGTCCCAGTGCCTCCCCTGTCCCAGTGTCTCCCCTGTCCCAGTGCCTCCCCTGTTCCAGTGCCTCCCCTGTTCCAGTGCCTCCCCTGTCCCAGTGTCTCCCCTGTCCCAGTGCCTCTCCTGTCCCAGTGTCTCCCCTGTCCCAGTGCCTCCCCTGTCCCAGTGCCTCCCCTGTCCCAGTGTCTCCCCTGTCCCAGTGCCTCCCCTGTCCCAGTGTCTCCCCTGTCCCAGTGCCTCCCCTGTCCCAGTGCCTCCCCTGTCCCAGTGTCTCCCCTGTCCCAGTGCCTCTCCTGTCCCAGTGTCTCCCCTGTCCCAGTGCCTCCCCTGTCCCAGTGCCTCCCCTGTGCCAGTGTCTCCCCTGTCCCAGTGCCTCCCCTGTCCCAGTGCCTCCTGTCCCAGTGGCAGCACTTACCCTGCCCCGGAGCAGCTCCATTGCCTCCCAGTCCCAGAGTCTCACTGTCCCAGTGCCTCCCCTGTCCCAGTGCCTCCCCTGTCCCAGTGTCTCCCCTGTCCCAGTGCCTCCCCTGTCCCAGTGCCTCCCCTGTCCCAGTGCCTCCCCTGTCCCAGTGCGAGCGTCTGTCTGTCTCAGTGTCTTCCCTGTCCCAGTGAAACCTCAGCATGTCTCCTGTCCCAGTGGCAGCACTTACCCTTCCCCGGAGCAGCTCCATTGCCTCCCAGTCCCAGAGTCTCACTGTCCCAGTGCCTCCCCTGTCCCAGTGCGAGCGTCTGCCTGTCTCAGTGTCTTCCCTGTCCTAGTGAATCCTCAGCATGTCTCCTGTTCCAGTGGCAGCACTTACCCTGCCCCGGAGCAGTTCCATTGCCTCCCAGACCCAGAGTCTCACTGTCCCAGTGCCTCCCCTGTCCCAGTGCGAGCGTCTGTCTGTCTCAGTGTGTTCCCTGTCCTAGTGAATCCTCCGCATGTCTCCTGTCCCAGTGGCAGCATTTACCCTGCCCCGGAACAGCTCCATTGCCTCCCAGTCCCAGAGTCTCACTGTCCCAGTGTCTCCCCTGTCCCAGTGAGAGCGTCTGCCTGTCTCAGTGTGTTCCCTGTCCTAGTGAATCCTCAGCATGTCTCCTGTCCCAGTGGCATCACTTACCCTTCCCCGGAGCAGCTCCATTGCC
Source organism: Lissotriton vulgaris (assembly GCF_964263255.1). Taxonomy (NCBI): domain Eukaryota; kingdom Metazoa; phylum Chordata; class Amphibia; order Caudata; family Salamandridae; genus Lissotriton; species Lissotriton vulgaris. The sequence goes on from NC_141685.1 coordinate 933,658,218, forward strand.
TCCCAGACCCAGAGTCTCACTGTCCCAGTGTCTCCCCTGTCCCAGTGCGAGCGTCTGCCTGTCTCAGTGTGTTCCCTGCCCTAGTGAATCCTCAGCATGTCTCCTGTCCCAGTGGGGTCACTTACCCTTCCCCGGAGCAGCTCCATTGCCTCCCAGACCCAGAGTCTCACTGTCCCAGTGCGAGCGTCTGCCTGTCTCAGTGTCTTCCCTGTCCTAGTGATTCCTCAGCATGTCTCCTGTCCCAGTGGCAGCATTTACCCTGCCCCGGAGCAGTTCCATTGCCTCCCAGACCCAGAGTCTCACTGTCCCAGTGCCTCCCCTGTCCCAGTGCGAGCGTCTGTCTGTCTCAGTGTGTTCCCTGTCCTAGTGAATCCTCAGCATTTCTCCTGTCCCAGTGGCAGCACTTACCCTGCCCCGGAACAGCTCCATTGCCTCCCAGTCCCAGGGTCTCACTGTCCCAGTGTCTCCCCTGTCCCAGTGCGAGCGTCTGCCTGTCTCAGTGTGTTCCCTGCCCTAGTGAATCCTCAGCATGTCTCCTGTCCCAGTGGCATCACTTACCCTTCCCCGGAGCAGCTCCATTGCCTCCCAGACCCAGAGTCTCACTGTCCCAGTGCGAGCGTCTGTCTGTCTCAGTGTGTTCCCTGTCCTAGTGAATCCTCAGCATTTCTCCTGTCCCAGTGGCAGCACTTACCCTGCCCCGGAACAGCTCCATTGCCTCCCAGTCCCAGAGTCTCACTGTCCCAGTGTCTCCCCTGTCCCAGTGCGAGCGTCTGTCTGTCTCAGTGTGTTCCCTGTCCTACTGAATCCTCAGCATTTCTCCTGTCCCAGTGGCAGCACTTACCCTGCCCCGGAACAGCTCCATTGCCTCCCAGTCCCAGAGTCTCACTGTCCCAGTGTCTCCCCTGTCCCAGTGCGAGCGTCTGTCTGTCTCAGTGTGTTCCCTGTCCTACTGAATCCTCAGCATTTCTCCTGTCCCAGTGGCATCACTTCCCCTTCCCCGGAGCAGCTCCATTGCCTCCCAGACCCAGAGTCTCACTGTCCCAGTGTCTCTCCTGTCCTGTTGTATTTCCTTGGTCCGGTTTCTTTTTTCTGAGTGATGCAATCCTCTAACAGTTCAGAAGAATAAGGAATGGGGTGCTGGTCTCCTCTGCCATATTACAGCAGTTCTCCATACACTCCATGAATGAGTGTGTGAGCAAAGAATGACTTGAGCTGGTGCTTCCTCCACTCTTGGCAACCCCCAGCTTACCTCTCCTCACTCGAAGAGTCGATCTTTGAGGACAAGCCTTTAGAGGTGAGCGAATCTCAATGAGAAACTGTCAGAGCTGGAGAGTTTTAAAAACATTTAAATTCCAGTGCCCATGTGTGGGGACTAACAGTGTCCCACGGCACGAATCAAATACACATGGGTAATAAATCAATTCAGGTTACTCTGCAGCACCGGCCATTGAAGTCCCCTGTCATCTCTTGAATTCCAATTAGAGGCCCATATTTACCCAATCGTGTCACCCATCATGGCTATCACCTCTGTAGTCCCCCAGGGGCACATCCTTGCTCCAGTTAAACCTGGCACAGAGTTGCCATATGACTCTGTGACAAAAGCACACCTTATGACCATTCCTAAACTTTAATTTATTATAACCATTGTACATTGTGGGGCTTCTAGTTAAGGCTTCGTTCAGCTGAAAACACTGGGCTATCACAGCTGCAAGCAATGATTGTCAAATGAAAGTTAAAGATCAGAAAAAGATGGGCCCCTGTAACATGGCATCATAGGTAATTCAACATTTACGTTGGAACCCAGAGGTTTCGTCTAGGGGCGTCAGGGGCCTGGGTGCTTCCTGGTTCCTGCTTTCCAGGTGCAAAAGCCGGCGGTGAGTGGACTGAGAGGAGGCGGTACCTTCAGGCCAAGTGGACGGGCTGAAGGTAAGTGCTTTATTTTTTATTATATTAAATCACACCCCCTTCCTACTCCCCTGCCCTGCCGCCCCCAGTAAATAGCAGCAGCCACTGTAGATAATTCAACCTTCATGTTGAAACCCAAAGGTTTGAACTCGCCAATCAAGAAATCCCCACAGAGCAGGTCACAGCGTATGCATGTAGCTCAAAATTCTGAAATGACCCTATTACACTATGTTGTGTAATTAAGTGGCAACATTTTAGTATGAGCTAATGAAAACAACGGGAATAACCAGAATTTAATCAGCTTTTGTTTATGGCCCTTGTGTTCTTTGCGCTATTTTTTTGTGTGTGAAATGGGTCGCCACGTCGAAAATGGACACAAGGAGCATTCACCCTAAAATACTTACTCCTAAATTTTACGTGATTACAGAAAAGAAGATTAGTTTGCGCTAGATAAAACTCCCACCCCCACAAAAAAAATGCAGCTTAGTCTTCTGTCCTCTCTGAACCACAGACACGAGTGGAACCTGGGGAAGGGTTTGTTACTCTACGCATTTCTAACCCAAAAAAACAAAACACTTATACCTGTCCATCGCAAGGCGACGAACGCAGAACTCTAAAACGATGAAACCCAGCAGGAAGCAACCTCCCAGAATCTTCAAACACATCCTCCTGTAAATCAGACTCGACTCTAGCTCAGGAAATAGATATGAACACTCTTCAACACAAATGACCACCCACCTTCTTCATCATCCCAAAACGTAAGCTCTTGTGGTGTAATCTGAAGTTAGCCTATCCCATCTTTGCTCCTATGTAAACACACAGAGCCCCATCACACCTATCTTGCTGGGTGGTTCTCCACAGATCCCATTCAATGATACTGGTCTGAAATTGTACTTCACTCTACACTACTTGGCTGTTTTTCTTCACTCCCCAAACTCACCTCTGGGCAGTGGTCTGTTTTTTTCTCTGAGGTAGGTTTGCACTTCATAAAATACCACAAGTGAAACAAAGTACTGACCCCCCCTTACCTGCCTGGCCCCCCCAGAAGTGGAAGAAAGGGGTGTAAGAGCAAGAACTTCTAGTGGGAAGCTGCCCGCTGTCCCCTTGAAGGGTTTTCTTTGATGTTGAAGCTGTCCGCTGGGTGCTGGTGGACGTCGAAGCTGCCTGCAGTTATCTAGGTAGCTGGAATCTTTGACTTCGAAGCTGCCTGCAGTCTTCTAGGTAGCTGGTATCGTTGATGTTGATGCTGCCCGCAGTTGGCTGGTATCTTGGTCTCTTTGAAGTCGAAGCTGACCACGGTCTGTTAGATAGCTGGTATCTTTGATTTCTAAGTTGATCCGGTGTGTCTTTGATATCAAGGCTAACTGGCGAATTCAGGGGTGCAAGTATACAGATTAGTCGATGACCTGCCTGGAAACTCTTGGTTGACACACAGCTTTGGCACCAAAGCTACCAGTCATGTCTGGGCCTGTGGCTATTTCTGGAGTCAAAGCTATGCGTCTTGTTGGGTGGTGGTTATCTCCGGTGCGAAAGCTGTCCAGCATCGCCTGGATGGCAGGTGGTTTTGATTGCGAGTCTGGGTGAGGGGTATTTCTTATGCTGATTTGGCTTGGTGACTCCTGAATGATGGATATCTTATGCATCAAATTCTCAATATATTTTAGATGGTGGTAGGGTATTGTACGTCGTAGTGGGCAATTTCCCCTGTGTAGGCAGGCAGTATGCTTGGTGTCAACAATTCCTAGCGTCTCCTAGATGGCATATGTCTTAGATGCTAAGCTACCCGACATCTGGTAGGAGAAGGTATCTCTGACTTTGAAACTGCCATTGTCTCCAAGATGGCGTGTATCCTTGTTGCTAAGTCTTCTCTGGTGGTGGGTGTCTCTGATGCTGTCTCCTGGGTGATGGGTATCAATCGTGGTGAGGCTACAAGGGTCTCCTGGGTGACTGGTCTCTTTTTAAGTTGAAGCTGCCTTGCATCAACTGAATGTCTGTCTTTCTGGCTTCAAACCTGCCTAGCTCTCTTCTGGAAGTGGGTATCTCGGATGCTGAGGCTGGCCAGGGTCTCCCAGGTGCCTGGAAGATAGAGTGGGGCAGGTGTCAAAGCTGCAATGCGTCTCGTCTGCCCTGAAAGCGCCTATCTCCCTTGTGTGGGTCTGTCCCCACTTCAGCTCTCACACACCAGGCGGTCTCTGGCTCCAGAAGGAATGGGAGAGTCACCAGCCTGCAAGCACTGTGCATAAGGTTTATAAGTGTTGGACTTTGTGCTGGCCGAGCCGGCGGGGGCGGAGGCTGCGAGTTAACCCGTTCCCCCACACAGCCTGAAAGCCGCTACGGAGGACGAACTCTCACAAGAAAACAAAGCCGACGGATTTATCTGCGAGATATCACGTGTTTCAGCTAGAAAAACTGAGCATGCCATTCATTGGATTCAAGGCGCTAGAGCAAACTCGAAGGCGGGGCTGTGTGTGCGAAGCCCACTCTCTGCATTGTGTCTTAACCTCATTATCGTTTCCAGACTCACAATACTTACAAATAAAATCACTATAACCTTACGATACGAGGCCTGAAGAGGAAAGCACAGCTGCTTGGTATGCTAATAATGACCCGAGCGCGCCCTTTCTCTCTCCCCGAACCTTCCTCAGTCTGAAGGCTGAGCCATCGCTCACTCCGAGCCAGTTTGGACCAATCAAAAACCTGGTGAAACCAGTGCTTTTCTAGACTCTTCCTAGAACGGGGCATGCCTTTTCTACTTCCGGGACAGCGGCATCTTCTGGCTGTGGGGTTGGTTGCTGTCACAGACGCCAGTATTTGCTTTAAGGATTTATTATGGGAACAGGAAACCGTGACGAGGTCAAAGGTTTATGTTTATGTATTAGTTTTAATATAGCACTGCTGGACCTCGAGAGGTGCAGACAGCAGCACCACAGAAGTTCATTTTGATAACAGGAAGATCTGCAAAAAGCCTGCATGAGTATTGATATACCGCATGGTGTGCACAGTAATAATCCGAGCCAGGGATGAATGTATCATATCATATTATCATATCAGGATTTATGTGGCGCTCCTGCTTCACCCATGAGGGCCTCGAGGCTCTGTGAGGTCATGCTTTCTGTACCTATTGGTTGACCAGCCAGGTCTTGACCAGTGCTTAATTTGTAAAAAAAGAAGTGCAGGTGCTGAAAATTTTGCCAAGGAGGCCACTACTCACTTCTTCCTCCGGTGAGCCCCACTTTCAACCTTCTCACTGCCTCACTCTCTACCTTCTAACCTTGATCTGTTGTCTGTCCCCGACGTCTTTGCTCTAAGAGTCTATCTTCTCACCTCTCTAATTGTTTTTTATCATCTTTGTCACACCTGGTGTGTTACCTTATTCCCTGCATTTCTGATTTGCCCTCTATTCATTCTACCCCTGTCCTTTCTCCTCTTCACTTTTATCCATGCCCTGCTCTCTCTCCCCTCGATCTTGGCTCTTTACGAACACTCTTCTAGCAGTGATTAGCTGTGTCTCCATTTTATCATTTGTCTACTTCTTATTCCTCTGTCCTCCTGTCCTCTACATCCTTTCATTTTATCTTCTCTCTTCTTAATGCTCTGTTCTTCACATCATGGCTGTTTTCTCTTTGTATCTGATTTACTCTCCTTTTCTTCTACTTAGCTCTGTCTTATCTCTCGCCTCTCCTATTGTTTCTTTCTCCTCTTTACTCCTGCTCTCTCTCTCTAGAACACTGCTGCTGCCTGTGAGCCCTGTCCCTAGCCTGTACATGTCCCTGCTATTTTGAACTCTGCGTTTTCCTGTTGTCTTTCCTAAAGAAGAGGAAGATGACATGTGTTTTACTTTCTTACCCGAGTGCAAAAACAAAATGTACACAAAATGAAAATTCTTTTTTTGCATATATTAATCAGTGCAGTATAACTGGGTTATCTGCAGAACAGGTAGCTGCTCGAGCACAGCAGGTGGTGTGACTACTAGTGCTGCCTGTAATTAGTAGGTCCAGGGATGGCGACGGCATTGGCATCCACTGCTCAGCTTGCTGTGACCCTGCCTGCTACAGCACAGGTATTGTCCCCAGCCGTAATGCAGCCAAGTAAGGCTGTGGTGCCTACTGGACGCACTCACGCTCAGCAATTACCATGCTGGGGTGCAGCGCAGAGATTCTACAGGTGACGCCATGGCGCACAAAAGTTGTGTTGGGCCACAGCCGCATTAAGCACTTTGAGGATAGCAGCAATGCAGGGCTGCAGGATATGCTACTCTGGCTGCACAGCAAGTAGAAAGTCCACACTTACTTTCGTTTATTCTTCCTCAAGAGCCCGCACTCCCAAATTCCAAATGCGCTCTCGCAGCTTCCTTGCCTCAACTCATTCTTGAGCCAGCCCCCAGCTACAATTATCCAATGGGAGGCTTAGGCTCAGGCAGTGGCAAGGTGCAGCAGACTCTGGGAATAGAATGCAAGACATAATTTGCGATGACTTCTTGGATTTGTGATCGGCGAGATGACATCATCACTAACTTGGTGATACACAATCATGCCTGCCTGTACAGGCGTATGCTGGCCTGTCTTTGAACATTTACCAGCCAGAAACCATGCACTGTATGTTATTCTTTTTATTTTGAATTTGAACAATTAATATTTAGACCACCACCTGCAGGGTCAGAAATTGTAGCTCCGGTCCTGTGAAAGAAGTGCAGGTGCTGAGCACCTGAAAGCTTCTGCTCAAATTAAGCACTGGGGAGAGGGTGGAGATGGGGGAGACACGTGGGTAGACACATGGGGAGACAGGTGGGGGAGACAGGTGGTGGGACAGATGGGGAGACAGATGGGGGAGACGGAGAGATGGGATGACATATGGGGAGACAGATGGGGAGACAGATGGGGAAACAGAGGAGAGGGAGATGGGGGAGAGGGTGGAGATAGGGGAGACAGAAGGGGAGACAGATGGGGGAGACAGATGGGGATAAGGAGAGATGGGATGGGGAGACAGATTGGGGGAGATGGGAATTGGGAGATGGAAATGAGATTGAAAATGGAGATGGGATGTAGAGATGGAGTTGGGGGAGATGGAGTTGGGGGAAACAGAGATGGGGAGACAGAGATGTGGGAGAAGGAGATGGGGTGACGGATATTGGGAAGACGGAGATGGGGAGACGGAGATGAGGGGACGGGGGAGATGGAGATGGGGAGATGGAGATGAGGGAGATATAGAGATGGAGAGATGGATCAATCAATCAGGGAAATATCAGCAAGCTACTCACCTGCGTGGGCCTCAAGGCGCTGGAGGGGGTCAACAGATCTGTTCAGCCGAAAGACCAGGTCTTGAGGATCTTAGTGAAGGTGTTCAGGGAGGAAGCACATCTGATGTCTGTCGGTAGCTCATTAAAGGTCTTGGCTGCATTGTGAGAGAAGAATCTTCCACCTGCTCTGGTTCTGTGGATGCGCGTGGTTTTAGACAGTGCGAGATTGGAAGATCGGAGGTTTGTTTTGGGTATGTGGAAGTTGATTCTGCTGTTGAGGTATTTGGGCCCATTGTTGTGTAGGCATTTGTAGGTGTGATTGCGGATTTTGAAAGTGACTCTTTTCTCCACGGGGAGCCTGTGGAGACTTCGTAGGTGTTGACTGATGTGTTTGTGTCGGGGGATGCAGAGGAAGAGTCTGGCGACAGTGTTTTGTATTGTCTGCGGAGTAGGGACTTGTTGATGCCGGTGTCAAGTGCTTTTCCATAGTCCAGTCTGCTGGTGATGAGTGCATGGGTGGCTGTCTTTCTTGACTCAGAGGGGAATCCACTGAAGGTCTTGCGGAGGATGCAAGGGTGTTGAAGCAGCTGGAGGTGATGGCGTTGACCTGTCAGTTCATGGTGAGTGATGAGTCAAGTACGATGCTGAGATATTTGGCGTAGTCTGAGGGGGTAGGTGGGCTTCCGAGGGCAGTCGGCCACCAGTTGCTGTCCCATGAAGAAGGGGTGGTACAGAGGACAAGGACTTCTGTCTTCTCGGCGTTGAGCTTCAGGCAGCTGTTGGATCATCCAGACTGCGACGTCTTGCATTCCTTTCTGGAAGTTGAGTTTGGCAGTGGTGGGGTCTTTGGCGAGGGAGAAGATGATCTGGGTGTCGTTAGGGTAGGATACAATATTGAGGCCGTGTTGTCGGACTATGGCTGTAAGGGGAGCCACATAGATGTTGAAGAGGGTGGGGCTCAGGGGTGAACCCTGTGGGACTCCGCAGGGGATTTTCACGGGGTCTGAGAGGAAGGGTGGTAGTCTGATCCTTTGGCTTCTTCCGGTAGGAATGGATGGAAGATAACAGAGGTAAAAAGGATAGGAAACGGAGCTAAAGTAGAGATATAATGGAGATATAATGGAGGTATAATGGAATTTAATGGAGATAAAGAGCAGATAAAGTGGAGATATTATTGAGATAAAATGGAGTTTAAGTGGAGATATAATGGAGATAAAATGGAGATAAAGTCGAGATATAAGAAAATGGAGGTAAAGTGGAGATATAGTGGAGATGAAATGGAGATAAATTGGAGAAATAATGGGGATATCATTGAGATAAAATGGACATAAAGAGGACATAAAGTGGACATAAAGCAGAGATGTAATGAAGATATAATAGAGATAAAACAGAGATAAATTGGAGATAAATCGGAGCAATAATGGAGGTATAATGGAGCTAATAGGGAGATAAAAGGGAGATAAAAGGGAGATAATAGGGAGACAGGTGGGGAGAGAGATGGGAAGACAGATGGGGAGACAGATGGGGAGAGGGTGGAGAGGGAGATGGGGGAGAGGGTGGAGATTGGACAGACAGATGGGGAGACAGATGTGGGAGACAGAGAGATGGGATGACAGATGGGGGAGACAGATGGGGAGACAGATGGGGAGACAGATGGGGAGACAGAGGAGAGGGAGATGGGGAGAGGGTGGAGATGGGGGAGACATATGGGAGACAGATGGGGGATACTGAGAGATGGGATGGGGAGACAGATGGGGGAATTGGAATTGGGAGATGGAAATGGGATTGGAGATGGAGATGGGACGGAGCGATTGAGAGATGTAGAGATGGAGTTGGGAAACAAAGATGGGGAGACAGAGGTGTGGGAGACAGAGTTGGGGGAGACGGAGATGGGGGAGAGGGAGATTGGGATAAGGAGATGGGGGAGACGGGGAGATGGAGATGGGGAGATGGAGATGGGGAGATGGAGATGAGGGAGATGGAGATATAGAGATGGAGAGATGGATCAATCAATCAGGGAAATGTAAGCAAGCTACTCACCCGTGTGGGCCACTAAGGCGCTGGGGGGGGGTCCACAGATCTGTTTAACCGATGGACCATGTCTTGAGGATCTTAGTGAAGGTGTTCAGGGAGGGGGCACATCTGATGTCTGTCAGTAGCTCATTGAAGGTCTTTGCTGCAAAGTGAGAGAAGAATCTTCCACCAGCTCTGGCTCTGTGGATGCGCGTGGTTTCAGCCCGTGCGAAATTGGAAGATCGGAGGTTTCTTTTGGGTATGTCGTAGTTGATTCTGTTGTTGAGGTATTTTTGGCGTAGTCTGAGGGGGTAGGTGGGCTTCCGAGGGCAGTCGGCCACCAGGTGCTGTCCCATGAAGAAGGGGTGGTACCGAGGACGAGGACTTCTGTCTTCTTGCCGTTGAGCTTCAGGCAGCTGTTGGGTCATCCAGACTGCGACGTCTTGCATTCCTTTCTGGAAGCTGAGTTTGGCAGTGCTGGGGTCTTTGGCGAGGGAGAGGATGAGCTGGGTGTCCTTGGCGTAGGATACAATGTTGAGGCCGTGTTGTCGGACAATGGCTTCAAGGGGGGCCACCTAGATGTTGAAGAGGGTGGGGCTCAGGGGTGAACCCTGTGGGACTCCGCAGGTGATTTTCATGGGGTCTGAGAGGAAGGGTGGTAGTCTGATCCTTTGGCTTCTTCCGGTGGGGATGGATGGGAGATAACGGAGGTAAAACGGAGATGAAACGGAGATAAAGTAGAGATATAATGGCGATATATTGGAGGTAGAATGGAATTTATTGGAGATAAAGTAGAGCTATAATTTAGATATAGTGGAGATAATACGGAGATAAAATGAAGATATAATGGAGATAAAATGGAGATGAAACTGAGATAAAGTGAAGATATAATGGAGCCTTAGTGGAGATAAAACAGAGATAATACAGAGATAAAACGGAGATATAATGGGTATAAAGTGGAGATAAAGTGGAGATATAATGGAGATATAGTAGAGATATAATGGAGAAAAAGTGGAGATACATTATAAATATATAATGGGAATATAATGGAGATAAAGTGGACATAAAGCGGAGAGAAAGTGGAGAGAAAGCAGAGATATAATGGAGATATAATAGAGATAAAACAGAGATAAATTGGAGATAAATCAGAGCTATGATGGAGCTAAGAGGGAGATAAAAGGGAGCTAAAAGGTGGGGGAGAGAAATGGGGAGACAGATGGGGGAGCGGGTGGAGAGGGAGATGGGGGAGAGGGTGGAGATGGGTAGACAGATGGGGAGACGGAGAGATGGGGAGACAAATGGGGGCGACAGATGGACAGATGGGGAGACAGAGGAAAAGGAGATGAGGAGAGGGTGGAAATGGGGTAGACAGATAGGGAGACAGATAGGGAGACAGATGGGGGATACGGAGAGATGGGATGGGGAGACAGATGGGTAGATGGGAATGGGGAGATGGAAATGGGATTGGAGATGGATATGTATTGGAGAGATATAGAGATGGAGTTAGGGGAGATGGAGTTGGGGTAAACAGAGATGGGGAGACGGAGATGTGGGAGACGGAGATGGGGGAGACGGAGATGTGGATAAGAAGATGGGGGAGACGGAGATGAGGAGACGGGGAGATGGAGATGGGGAGACAGATGGGGAGACAGATGGGGAGACAGATGGGGGGACAGTTGGGGAGACAGGTGGTGGGACAGATGGGGAGACAGATGGGGAGACGGAGAGATGGTATGACAGAGACAGATGGGGGAGATGGGAATTCGGAGATGGAAATGGGATTGGAGAAGGAGATGGGATGGAGAGATTGAGAGATGTAGAGATGGAGTTGGGGGAGATGGAGTTGGGGAAACAGAGATGGGAAAGACAGAGATGTGGGAGATGGAGAGAGGGAAATGGGGATAAGGAGATGGGGCAGACGGAGATTAGGAGACAGGGGAGATGGAGATGGGGAGATGGAGATGAGGGAGATGGAGATATAGAGATTGAGAGATAGATCAATCAATCGGGGAAATGTAAGCAAGCTGCTCACCTGTGTGGGCCTCAAGGCGCTGGAGGTGGTCCGCAGATCTGTTTAGCCGAAGGACTAGGTCTTGAGGATCTTAGTGAAGGTGTTCAGGGAGGGGGCACATCTGATGTCTGTCGGTATCTCATTGAATGTCTTTGCTGCAATGTGAGAGAATAATCTTCCACCTGCTCTGGCTCTGTGGATGCTCGTGGTTTCAGCCAGTGCGAAATTGGAAGATCGGGGGTTTCTTTTGGGTACGTGGTAGTTGATTCTGTTGTTGAGGTATTTGGGTCCATTGTTGTGTAGGCATTTGAAGGCGTTAGTGAGGATTTTAAAAGTGACTCTTTTTTCCACGGGGAGCCAGTGGAGACTTCGTAGATGTTGACTGATGTGTTTGTGTCGGGGGATGCCGAGGAAGAGTCTGGCGACCGTGTTTTTTATTGTCTGCGGAGTAGGGACTTGTTGATGCCGGCGTCAAGTGCTTTTCCATAGTCCAGTCTGCTGGTGATGAGTGCGTGGGTGGCTGTCTTTCTTGACTCAGAGGGGAATCCACTGAAGGTCTTGCGGAGGATGCAAGGGTGTTGAAGCAGCTGGAGGTCATGGAGTTGACCTGTCAGTTCATGGTGAGGGATAAGTCAAGTACGATGCTGAGGTTTTTGGCGTAGTCTGAGGGAGTAGGTGGGCTTCCGAGGGCAGTCGGCCACCAGGTGCTGTCCCATGAAGGAGGGGTGGTACAGAGGACGAGGACTTCTGTCTTCTCGCCGTTGAGCTTCAGGCAGCTGTTGGTCATCCAGACTGCAACGTCTTGCATTCCTTACTGGAAGTTTAGTTTGGCAGTGGTGGGGTATTTGGCGAGGGAGAGGATGAGCTGGGTGTCCTTGGCATAGGATAAAATGTTGAGGCTGTGTTGTCGGACGATGGCTGCAAGGGGGGCCACGTAGATGTTGAAGAGGTTGGGGCTCAGGGGTGAACCCTGTGGTACTCCGCAGGAAATTTTCATGGGGTCTGAGAGGAAGGGTGGTAGTCTGATCCTTTGGCTTCTTCCGGTAGGGATGGATGGAAGATAACAGAGATAAAAAGGAGAGGAAATGGAGATAAAGTAGAGATATTATGGGGTTATTGTGGAGATAATATGGAGATAAAAATGGAGATAAAGGGGAGATATAATGGATATATAATGGAGGAAATGTTTAGATATAATGGAGAATAAAACGGAGTTAAAGTGGAGATAAAATGGAGATAAAATGGAGATAAAGCAGAGATATAATGGAGATAAAATGGGGTAAAGAGGAGATACAATGAAGATATAGTGGAGATAAAATGGATATATAATGGTGATAAAATGGAGATAAAGTGGGGATATAATGGAGATATAATGGAGCTAAAATGGAGATAAACTGGAGAAATAATGGGGATATCATGGAGATAAAGTGGACATAAATCAGAGATAAAGTGGACATAAAGCAGAGATGTAATGAAGATATAAAAGAGATAATACAGAGATAAATTGGAGATAATTTGGAGCTATAATGCAGGTATAATGGAGCTAATAGGGAGATAAAAGGGAGGTAAAAGGGAGATAATAGGGAGACAGGTGGGGGAGAGAGAGGGGAAGACAGATGGGTAGACAGATGCGGAGAGGGTGGAGAGGGAGATGGGGAGAGAGTGGAGATTGGGGAGACAGATTGGGAGACAGATGGGGGTGACAAAGAGATTGGATGATAGTTTGTGGAGACAGATGGGGAGACATATGGGGAGACAGAGAAGAGGGAGATGGGGGAGAGGGTGGAGATGGGGGAGACAGATGGGGAGACAGATGGGGATACGGAGAGATGGGATGGGGAGACAGATGGGGGAGATGGGAATTGGGAGATGGAAATGGGATTGGAGATGGAGATGGGACGGAGAGATTGAGGGATGTAGAGATGGAGTTGGGGGAGATGGAGTTGGGGAAACAAAGATGGGGAGACAGAGGTGTGGGAGACGGAGTTGGGGGAGACGGAGATGGGGGAGAGGGAGATGGGGATAAGGAGATGGGGAGACAGAGATTAGGAGACGGGGGAGATGGAGATGGGGAGATGGAGATATAGAGATGGAGAGATGGATCAATCAATCAGGGAAATGTAAGCAAGCTACTCACCCTTGTGGGCCTCAAGGCGCTGGGGAGGGACCACAGATCTGTTTAGCCGATGGACCAGGTCTTGAGGAATTTAGTGAAGGAGTTCAGGGAGGGGGCACATCTGATGTCTGTCAGTAGCTCATTGAAGGTCTTTGCTGCAATGTGAGAGAAGAATCTTCCACCAACTCTGGCTCTGTGGATGCGCGTGGTTTCAGCCAGTGCGAAATTGGAAGATCGGAGGTTTCTTTTGGGTACGTCGTAGTTGATTCTGTTATTGAGGTATTTTTGGCGTAGTCTGAGGAGGTAGGTGGGCTTCCGAGGGCAGTCGGCCACCAGGTGCTGTCCCATGAAGAAGGGGTGGTACCGAGGACGGTATAGAGACAAAATATCGACTCCAAAATATCGACTGGACATAATATCGAGTTTTAAATATAGACTGGACAAAATATCGACTGGACATAATATCGACTACAAAAATATCGTTTTTCAGGTAAGTGAAGTAATATCGACAGTATAAAATATAGATAGCAAAAATATCGATTTTTTAATAATATATAATATTTTATAGTGTATTTTTATGTAATAATATGTGTGAATAGTGTGTATTAATGTTATAAAATATTTTATTACATGAATTTTGTTTTGATAATAATTGCGTAATGTAATTCTGTAGCGGGTTGTGGGTTTATAGGGGAATAGGGTGGGAAGTAATTTAATAATAATTAATTAATTAATATATGTTTGTTAATATTTTTAATTAATAATTAATTGATAATTAATTAATATTAATTAGTTAATTAATTAATATAATTTTGAATATATTTTGTATTAGTAAATAATTGTTAATTAATTAATTGTAATTAGTTAATTACATTAATTAGAGTACATTTTTAATATATATAATTTTGTGTTATTTTTAAGTAATTAATTTTGAAAATATAATATTAATTATTAAAATAATTACACCTAATGTTCTAATATATTTACTTTATTGTTATTGTTAATTAATAATTAATTGGTAATTAAATAATATTGATACATTTTGGGTAAAGGAGCATTTTTAGGGTTCAGGGTCAGTTTTCAGTTCATGGGTAAAGGGGTATTTTTAGGGTTCAGGGTCAGTTTTCAGTTCATGGGTAAAGGGGTATTTTTAGGGTTCAGGGTCAGTTTTCAGTTCATGGGTAAAGGGGTATTTTTAGGGTTCAGGGTCAGTTTTCAGTTCATGGGTAAAGGGGTATTTTTAGGGTTCAGGGTCAGTTTTCAGTTCATGGGTAAAGGGGTATTTTTAGGGTTCAGGGTCAGTTTTCAGTTCATGGGTAAAGGGGTATTTTTAGGGTTCAGGGTCAGTTTTCAGTTTTTGGGTAAAGGGGTATTTTTAGGGTTCAGGGTCAGTTTTCAGTTTTTGGGTAAAGGGGTATTTTTAGGGTTCAGGGTCAGTTTTGGGTTTTTGGGTAAAGGGGTATTTTTAGGGTTCAGGGTCAGTTTTGGGTTTTTGGGTAAAGGGGTATTTTTAGGGTTCAGGGTCAACAAATAAGATTTTAAAAAATTATTTTTATTATTTTCATTTATTATTTAATTATTATAATTTAATTTAAGTCGTTTTAAGTATATTTTAGTAATTAAAATTTAATATTAATTTAATTTAACACTGTTTTTAATAAAGTCGATATTTTTTACATCTATATTTTTGTTAACGATATTTTGTACTCGATATTTTTGTACTTACCTGTTTGTAGATACAAACTCGATATTTTGACTGTCGATATTTTGTCCACGATATTTTGGCAAGTTGATATTTTGTCAGTCGATATTATTTCAGTGATCCACCGAGGACGAGGACTTCTATCTTCTCGCCGTTGAGCTTCAGGCAGCTGTTGGGTCATCCAGACTGCGACGTCTTGCATTCCTTTCTGGAAGTTGAGTTTGGCAGTGGTGGGGTCTTTGGCGAGGGAGAGGGTGAGCTGGGTGTCCTTGGCGTAGGATACAATGTTGAGGCCGTGTTGTCGGACAATGGCTTCAAGGGGGGCCACGTAGATGTTGAAATGGGTGGGGATCAGGGGTGAACCCTGTGGGACTCCGCAGGTGATTTTCATGGGGTCTGAGAGGAAGGGTGGTAGTCTGATCCTTTGGCTTCTTCCGGTGGGGATGGATGGGAGATAACAGAGGTAAAACGGAGATGAAACGGAGATAAAGTAGAGATATAATGGTGATATAATGGAGGTAGAATGGAATTTAATGGAGATAAAGTAGAGCTATAATTTAGATATAGTGGAGATAATACGGAGATAAAATGAAGATATAATGGAGATAAAATGGAGATGAAACTGAGATAAAGTGGAGATATAATGGAGCTTTCGTGGAGATAAAACAGAGATAATACAGAGATAAAACGGAGATATAATGGGCATAAAGTGGAGATAAAGTGGAGATATAATGAAGATAAAGTGGAGATATAATGGAGCTATAGTGGAGATATAATGGAGATAAAGTGGAGATACATTATAAATATATAATGGGAATATAATGGAGATAAAGTGGACATAAAGCGGAGAGAAAGTGGAGATAAAGCAGAGATATGATGGAGATATTATAGAGATAAAACAGAGATACATTGGAGATAAATCAGAGCTATAATGGAGCTAATAGGGAGATAAAAGGGATCTAAAAGGTGGGGGAGAGAAATGGGGAGACAGATGGGGGAGCGGGTGGAGAGGGAGATGGGGGAGAGGGTGGAGATGGGGAGACGGAGAGATGGGGAGACAGATGGGGGAGGCAGATGGACAGATGGGGAGACAGAGGAGAGGGAGATGGGGAGAGGGTGGAGATGGGGTAGAAAGATAGGGAGACAAATGGGGAGACAGATGGGGGATACGGAGAGATGGGATGGGGAGACAGATGGGGAGATGGTAATGGGGAGATTGAAATGGGATTGGAGATGGATATGTAATGGATAGATGTAGAGATGGAGTTGGGGGAGATGGAGTTGGGGGAAAAAGAGATGGGGAGACGGAGATGGGGAGACAGAGATGTGGATAAGGAGATGGGGAGACAGATGTGGAGACAGATGGGGGGACAGATGGGGAGACAGGTGGTGGGAGAGATGGGGAGACGGATGGGGAGACGGAGAGATGGGATGACAGAGACAGATGGGGAAACATATGGGAAGACAGAGGAGAGGGAGATGGGGGAGAGGTTGGAGATGGGGGATACAGATGGGGAGACAGATGGGGAGACAGATGGGATGTGGAAACAGATGGGGGAGATGGGAATTGGGAGATGGAAATGGGATTGGAGAAGGAGATGGGATGGAGAGATTGAGAGATGTAGAGATGGAGTTGGGGGAGATGGAGTTGGGGGAAACAGAGATGGGGAAGACAGAGATGTGGGAGAGGAGATGGGGGAGACGGATATGGGAGAGAGGGAGATGGGGATAAGGAGATAGGGGAGACGGAGATTAGGAGACGGGGGAGATGGAGATGGGGAGACGGAGATGAGGGAGATGGAGATATAGAGATTGAGAGATAGATCAATCAATCAGGGAAATGTAAGCAAGCTACTCACCTGTGTGGGCCACAAGGCGCTGGAGGTGTGGTAAATAGTTTTACCTAGTCATTTTTCCGTATAATAATTATCATTACAAGACAGCTCATATAAATGAGAGGCAGAGTCCGTGGTATCTGAGTCTTACGGGTTTTTAATGGAAAACCTCGAGGTTGGAGATCATGTTCCGTCACCACTAGGGTTCGGGAAGGGACAGTCAACGTTTTATTAACATTACACATTATATATAGTAAAGTAACATAATTGAATCCAATACAGTAGGCGTAACAGGTGGAAAAAAAGCGAGATAAAAACACATGTGCGTAACAGGAGGCGTGAAAGAAGGCGTGTAATGGGCGTACACGGAGGCGTGCACTGTGCATATCAGAGAAACGTCATAAGAATCGTCACATGTGGGTGGGTGCACAGAGAAAGTTGCAGGATCAGCAGAAAAGTACGGATGCGCGCGCAGCTAGCATGACGTGACATAGACGTGTAACTGGGGAGAACTTTAACACTAGTAGAAGAGACAGAAGTCTGGGATGTCAGAACGACCTGGACCTATAACATATCTGGTATCTTATGTTTGGAGGATGTATTATCTGAAGTAAAAGGTCTCTCGGGCAGAGGCTATTCTATACTGAATGCTAGTGCGTGCATATGTGTCTACGTGTCTACGTGCAGGGGCCATAGGCCTACTATGGCAATGGGAACTGTAAATTACTTGCATGGAGACAGGAAGGCTTGCTCTTTGCTCTGCAGCCGGGGAGATGTTTTCCTAAATCACTAGACAGGAATGTATTTTCAAGGAGGCTGGACAGATAACTTGAAGGCAAAATACGGTCTTGGCAGGCAGGCCAGGTTGAGCCAGGCACCGCTTCGCTTGGCAGGAAGTAAGGCAGAGGTCAGGGATACGCGACCATGCTGCAGCTTTCAGAGGCAGGAGGCAGAAAGGGCTTGGAGACAGAAATCAGGGCCTAGCTCGGCAGAGCCAGGAAAAACGTAAAAGTGTACCATGTAAAGACGTTGGCATGGTATGGTTAGGAACTGAATTATCGATCCATTCATGGTGGATCTGAAAGAGGACATGTTAACGTTGGACGCAAATGTATTTGCGTCTTCATATTCGGTCATGGAGGGAAATTACATGTACTTGAAGCACGTACATGGAGCCGTTGGGGTACACGTTAGGGGACACACTTGACCATAAAAATTTCGATTACCTCATTCCCTCCTTGTCCCCTACGGACCCTTCATGATATGTCAATCCTCATGAGTCCATCTATCTGTTCATATAACATCATTTGCTCATCTTTTTTCATTCGGGATTTGGAACGTGGACTTGGATGGGGAATACATGATGTGGCGCACAGACCACAAATCGCTGGCCCACATTGTAGACATAGACAACAACTGAATACTATGAGAAGGGCTATTCCGAGGAAGGATAGGACTTTCCATCCCCAGGCAGATAACACGCTCCAGAGCCAACCGGACCAAGTCCAGGTGCCTGGATTCTGGTGTATCTGACTTGCAATCTTATGGAGCCGAGTTATGGCTCTATATACTGACGGTGCGTTATTTGGAATGAAAACACAGCAGCTTGATCCGATGACTCTACAAGCCCCGCCCCTATCTGCCAGGATGACGTCAAGGACGAGACGATTTTGAAGAACGACAAGTCTCATAGCAGATTGCTTGTCTGTTAAGTTACCTAGGGCAAAAGTAGTTTCATTTATTACTGCTTCAAGGGTTCTGGTCAAGTGACGTATCAGTTTACTATTGGAGACAGTGCCTAAATAGGGAAAGAATCCTTTATTGAAATCTGTGTATTGTTCCCATGTCGTTTCAGTGTAATCGACAATCGGGAGATCTCTCTTGGGTCTAACATGAATGAGATGAGAATTTCTATGGTAATCAGGTGGGGCTAGAAAAACAGGTGGCAGTAAGAATGCAATGTAACAAGTACCATCCCAGTCTGGAGGCAAACTTATATAAGCTGTATGGCCACAAATGAAATAGGAATGTCGGGAAGCTTTGAATGTAGACTTGCCCTTATCACTGAATTCAATAACTGTACTACAATCGCTGTGTCCTAAATGTACTGAACCAGTCTTTCTAACGCATAGATCACCCTTCACTGGTAAAACTGAAATCGAGGGTGAGTTCGAACTAGTTTCTGACTGAACGTTCAAAATCATGAGGCTAAGTGTAAAATTACCTAATCCATACACTTCGTTTTCTAGATCGGTACCTGTCATTTGGGGAAGACCCTCCTTGTCTGGGAAACATGCCTTATTCATAACTGTATTCAGGTCTCCCCATATCCAATTACCTTGGGAAACTTTGGACTTACTGTCTAACGAGGACATTAATGTAAACCATGCACCACATGAACCATTATGTGTAAACGGGTAAGGAAAAAGAGGCAAGGCTCCCATCAATTTCTGGTAGGGAGGGAGTCGGCCACATACCCAGCAATTGGTGGCATTGCTGGTCTGGTGAGAATGGTGTAACATACGGATGAATGAATTGTTGCGCAGCGCAAGTCGATAGGACAACTCGTGAGGGGGCAGATCACTAAATGTGTGATCTGCAGTGTCATTAAAAGAAGAGTGTGCATGTGAGGCAATAGAAAAGAACATATGCAATAATATACTTATGCCAATAATCGCAAGACTCAGAAAAAACATAATCAATAATGTAACAATACAGTAGCTTCGGAGAGATTTACAATATTTCTGTTTCTTGATCTCCTGTCTATCTCTCTCTCTATTGGGGTCTAACTTATACATGTCAGGAACCTGTCTAACCGCTTCACCTAGGAGAGGACTTAAACAATTAAACTGTCTGACTTACTAGACCTCAACTTTAATCGGTACTCCTGAGACGGAGTTCTCTCTACCAGGGGGAGTTTAGTATCAGTCTCTGGAATGCGAAAGTCCTGGGAATCAGTTTTTGGCGGAAGTCCATGAAATCTTTTCACGTGGCTCGAGTGGAGCCAGCCTTTACGGCCCTCTAATTTGACTGCAGTCCTTGTAGTTAACAAAACAAGCTTCGGCTCCTTCCAGCGGGGCTCCAGCGGACTCTTCCGATCGAAATTTCGGCCGTAAACATGGTCACCAGGGATGATCTTGTGTGGCTTCACCTCGGTGTTGTCCGGAAAGGCCGCAGCGACCTGTGAACGACATGATTGTAGTGCAGACATCAAGGAAGCAAGGTAATCTGTCAGCATATTACTGTCAACATCAGTGATCTTACGAGGCAGAGGCGTCCCCCACATATTAGGTGGCCGTCCAAAAACCACCTCATACGGGGATAGCCCTGTCCTAGAATGGGCTACCATTCGCATATAGAAGAGAGCAACTGGAAGGGCTACTATCCAGTCTACCCCTTTTTCTGCACAGACCTTGGCAAGACGTGTTTTTAGAGTCTGATTGTGTCTCTCTACTAATCCAGCTGCTTCGGGATGCCGAACACAGTGGAACTTCCATTGATAACCTAACAGAAGGGAAACCTGTTTCATGAGCTCGGACGAGAATGGCTGTCCGTTATCTGAATACACGACACGAGGCAAACCAAACCTCGGGAAAAATTCACGAACCAACTGCTTGGCGGTGGTCGGGGCAGTGTAATCTGGGACTGGATATGCTTCTGTCCATCGGTAAAGTGCACATACAACTACGAGGACATACTTGAATCCTCGACAACGGTCCATCTGGATATAATCCATCTGGAGGACTTCAAAAGGGTGATCAGGAGGATGAAATCCACCTTGCTCTACGGGAATGCCTTTACCTGGGTTGAACTGACAACAGATCATGCAAGTACGCACTTTCTGTTTTGCTGCTGCTCGTAAATGCTTATTGAACCAAAGGTTTTGAATACTGTCTAACATGGCTTTTTCTCCTAAGTGTGCAGGGCTATGTGCTGTGTTGATGATAACTTGAACCATAGAGTCGGGGAGAAACCATGTGGCTTTTCCCTTCGTCATCCATCCCTGTTCTGTCTGGATCCCTCCTAGTTCTGTCCATTTCTTGATTTCGTCTGGGGTAGCATGTGTCTGTATGTCAATTACATCTAGGGCGGGATCCCTAACTGTCATGCAATGTGTTGGAACTACTGCCTTTGTCATATCAGTATGAGTCTGTGCTGTATGTTTGGCTGTTCGATCTGCCAGGTCGTTACCCTGGGAAATAGTGTCTGTGACTTTCGTGTGTGCTTTACACTTCATGATGGCTATTGCTGTAGGCAAATGTATTACTTCTAACAGAGCTTGAATGAGGGGACCGTGCTGGATCTTGGCCCCGTGTGAAGTTAAGAAACCTCTTTCTTGCCAAAGGACTCCGAAGTCGTGTACAACTCCGAATGCATAACGGGAATCTGTGTATATATTAACTTTCTTGTTCTTGGCTCGAATACAGGCTTGGGTCAGAGCGATGAGCTCTGCTGCTTGGGCAGACAGGGTGTCAATACGATGTGTTTCTATGACTTCTGTTTCAGTGGTCACTGCATACGCGGCCACTAACTCTCCTGTACTTGTTCTCATACATGAACCATCCACATAAAGTGTCAGGTCCGGATCTGGTAATGCGATATCTGTCAAGTCTTGTCTGGGCTTCGTCTTAGTGTTAATGACTTCCACACAGTCATGTGCCATAGGGTCTGTTGTACTTAACGGCAAAAGGGTAGCAGGATTCAGTGTATTGCAACGTCTGATTTCTATGTGTGGCTGGAATAACGTTAATTCATAACCTGTCAGTCGTGCTATAGTCAAGTGCTGAGTCTGTGTACGGTTCAAAAGAACTTCCACGGAATGTGGAACTTGTACTGTCAGTTGGTGTCCTAATACAATGGAATCACTTTGTCTGATTGCTAGAGCTGTTGCTGCTACAGATTTCAAACACGCAGGCAGAGCCTGGGCTACTGGATCTAATGTACTGGAAAAATAAGCACATGGTTTGTGTGAACCTGCTTGATCCTGGGTGAGTACTGACAATGCAGTACCTTCGCGTTCTGTGACAAAAAGTGTAAAAGGTTTACTGTAACATGGTGTCGCTAAAACAGGTGCTTGACATAAGGCTTTCTTCAAGTTGTCAAAAGCTTGTGTATGTTCCTGAGTCCAAGGGAGGACAGTCGATGACGCTGCCTCCTGGGTTGTCAACTGTATAAGTGGCTTAGCTAAATATGCGTACTGAGGGATCCATTGTCTGCAATAAGAGGTGAGGCCTATGAAGGCCCGTACATCTTTTTGTGTCTTGGGCTGTGGCATATGTACAATTAACTGGATGCGGTCAGGTGTAAGCTGTCTCCCCCTCTTGGACAGCAAGTGCCCAAGGTACACTACTTGCTGAACACAGAATTGCAGCTTCGAAGGTGACACTTTGTGTCCCTTGTCGGCCAGAAAATACAGGACTGTCAGAGATGCTTGTTCACATCCTTGTTCACTTCGGGCGGTGATCAATAGATCATCGACATACTGAAGTAGGGCAGTGTTAGCAGGCATGTGGATACTGTCAAGGTGTCTTTTCAATGCTTGGCTATAGATACTTGGACTTTCCGTGAACCCTTGAGGTGCACGTGCAAATTTAAAGCTTCGGCCATTTAAACTGAATCCGAAAAGGTACTGGCTTTCCGGATCAATGGGAACACTAAAGAAGGCATTCTTGAGATCAATTACAGTAAAGAACACCGCTTCAGAATCAATAGCTGTCAATAGAGATGAAATATCTGGGACCACTGGAAACTGAGGTATGATACATTTGTTAAGCTCTCTAAGGTCAATCACTAGACGATATACAGGAGATGCATTTGGATCAGTACTTTTAAGAATCGGAATGATTGGAGAATTACAAATATTGGAGTCAGTTTCTACAACTACTCCTTGAGCAATAAGCTCGTCAATGATTTTCAATAAGGCTGCTACAGCCTCAGGTGGCAATTTGTATTGTCGGATTCTGGGCAGAACAACACCTGGCTTGAGTGTGACACGATATGGTGTAATATGCATACAACCTACATCAGTAGGGCCTTGTGCCCATAAATGCTGTGGTACGTTCTGTAATCTGGGATCAAAATCTCTCAATACATAGTGACCCTTAAAGTCACGCAAAAACAATCTCACTCCTTCCGGAGAACAACAAATTACAGCTCCTAGAGCCTTTAACGTTTTAATACCAAGCAAGTTTTCTGGACAAGACTTCGTAAGCAACAAGTCTGTAGTACGTGACAATGGACCAACTGCAAGGGGAACTGGCTTGGATACTTCATTAACAATAGGTTTTCCTGAAAATCCAAGGGAAACATTCTGTGAGCCTGAGAGGGGTGCCCCTGGAACCTCGTCATGACTAATGGTAGTTCTGCTTGCCCCTGTGTCAATCAAAAATTTTCTGTCTTTTCCTAATACCTGACTATGTACATAAGGCATGTAACACTTACAACGCAACTTTTACGTCGCAATCCGTTACAACGCAGATTTTACAACGCGGGATCCATTACATCGGATGTCATTACAATGCATGGCATTACATCGCAGATGCTATTACAACGCATACTATTACATCGTAAGTATTGGTAAGTATTTAATTTTTTATTTATTTTATTTAATATTATTTAATTGATTTAATTATTATTAATTATAAAAAAATATTTATTTTTGTTTTTAAATATTATAAATTAAATATATTAATGTAAGTGATTTTTTAAATAAGTATGAGTATAGGAGTATATGTTTTGGGGTACTGAGGTATATGTTTTGGGGTGTTTGGGTATTTATAGGTTTTAGGGCAGGGTTTGGGTTTTGGGGTACAGGGGTGTTTTTAGGTTTTAGGGCAGGGTTTGGGTTTTGGGGTACAGGGGTGTTTTTAGGTTTTAGGGCAGGGTTTGGGTTTTGGGGTACAGGGGTGTTTTTAGGTTTTAGGGTAGGGTTTGGGTTTTGGGGTACAGGGGTGTTTTTAGGTTTTAGGGTAGGGTTTGGGTTTTGGGGTACAGGGGTGTTTTTAGGTTTTAGGGCAGGGTTTGGGTTTTGGGGTACATGGGTGTTTTTAGGTTTTAGGGCAGGGTTTGGGTTTTGGGGTACAGGGGTGTTTTTAGGTTTTAGGGCAGGGTTTTGGGTTTTGGGGTACAGGGGTGTTTTTAGGTTTTAGGGTAGGGTTTGGGTTTTGGGGTACAGGGGTGTTTTTAGGTTTTAGGGCAGGGTTTGGGTTTTGGGGTACAGGGGTGTTTTTAGGTTTTAGGGTAGGGTTTGGGTTTTGGGGTACAGGGGTGTTTTTAGGTTTTAGGGTAGGGTTTGGGTTTTGCGGTACAGGGGTGTTTTTAGGTTTTAGGGCAGGGTTTGGGTTTTGGGGTACAGGGGTGTTTTTAGGTTTTAGGGTAGGGTTTGGGTTTTGGGGTACAGGGGTGTTTTTAGGTTTTAGGGCAGGGTTTGGGTTTTGGGGTACAGGGGTGTTTTTAGGTTTTAGGGTAGGGTTTGGGTTTTGGGGTACAGGGGTGTTTTTAGGTTTTAGGGCAGGGTTTGGGTTTTGGGGTACAGGGGTGTTTTTAGGTTTTAGGGCAGGGTTTGGGTTTAGGGATAATTAAATTATATTTACCATTTTAAAATTAATTAAAATATATTTAATAAATTAAATTAATTAT
Source organism: Lissotriton vulgaris (assembly GCF_964263255.1). Lineage (NCBI taxonomy): Eukaryota > Metazoa > Chordata > Amphibia > Caudata > Salamandridae > Lissotriton > Lissotriton vulgaris. The sequence continues at coordinate 933,682,674 of NC_141685.1, forward strand.
TTTACATTAATTACATTTTTTAATTAAATTAATTAAATTAAATAAATTAATATTATTAATTTAATTTAATTTCATTATTAAAAATATGTACATTAAACTAATTACTTTTTTTTAATTAAATTAAATTAATTACATTTTTTAATAAAATTACATTTATTAAATAGATATTATTTTATTAAATTAAATTAATGACAATTTTTAAATGTCTTTTAATTAAATTATTTAAAAAAATTAATTAAAATAAACTAAATAACATTTTTAAAAAAAGGTATACTTACCTATACTTACGATGTAATGCCATGCGTTGTAATAGCATCTGCGATGTAATGCCATGCATTGTAATGACATCCGTTGTAATGGATCCCGCGTTGTAAAATCTGCGTTGTAACGGAATGCGTTGTAACACAACGCGTTGTACTGACACCAATCCGTACATAAGGACCCTCTTGATCTACAGGAATCTCGATGAGAGGCAAACCTACTTCCCTCTCTAGGCTGTTTCATGAATACTGTTGGTAATCTGGATACTCTGACTGTGCATACTGGTACATCTGTTGTGTAACGTATTGTGTTGCGGCAATGGGCTGGGGCTGTGGTACCGCTACGGTCTGTTGCTGGACATGTTGTGGAGCAGGTTGCGGATTCTGTTGCATATTCTGTTGAATGTATTCTGGCCTAGGCTGACGTGGTCTTTCTTTCGTTGTGCCTGTAGCAATATTGTGTTTCAAAACGGCACAATCACTTATAAAATGACCTGGCTGTTTGCAGTAATTGCAATTTCCTTTAATAGGACCTGTAGGGCGACTAGTCTGGGTGTTCTGCATGTTACCTCTCTTCTGACCATCTGCTGGAACAGACTGGGCCACTAGTACTTTCATTTTAGTGTCTTTCATGCGTCTCTGTTCATGATCGTGTTCCTCTCTGATTCTATTCTGATGGTACTGTAACATTTGTAACATTTGGGAAGGCGTATTTGCTTGCCATGTACTTTCGACTTTCAATACTCTGTTCTTAACCTGGGGCAAGGAATTCTCAACCAATTTGGTTACAAAAAGATGTGGAAACGACTCGCTACTTGTTTTCAGGCCACTATTAATAATAAAACATTTCTCGAATCTGGAATAAAAATCACTAGTGTCTTCGTCTGGTTTCTGCTTGCAGGCTGAAATGGCATCCCAATCTTCCTTTTTAACTGTCAATAATCTGGGCAAAACCTGTACTAACAATCCTGGTAATGCTTGAGTTTTTTCCCCAAGTCCTAAACCTGGGGTACGTCCTTTTTCTTCATCCTCTAATTCGGTCCATTTAATCTTTTTATCTCCCACCTCCCAATCCTTCTCTTTCAGTTTCTCGTAAATCCCTGCTGGCAATAATACTTTCAACATTTTAAGAATATCTGAATATGTGTAATCACCCATCAGCAACATGTCTTTTAATTCACGGTGGAACCCTGCAGGGTCTTTATCGTGACAAGGTACAATTTTCTTCATTTCTAATAATTCCATTTTAGTCAAAGGAGTGTATACAAACACACGTTCAAGCGTATCATCTGGCTTCCTGATTGGATGTACTTCACGTAAGGGATTCTGTCTGTCAAGGTGATATGGCTGTCTTACTGGGGGTGGAACGGAAACAAGACGTGGAGTCAGGAACGTACTATATTTGTGACGTTGTTCTAAAATGATGTCTATTAAATCGGTACCTAGGCCTCTCCATCTTCTCAGGAGTAAGTCTTGCAATAAATTATACAATGGACCTGGATCGGACTGTTGGTTTTCATACTGGATAATGAGATGTTGGGTCATGTATATACCAGCTAATCGTTGTTCTTCTGGAGTAAGACTTAAAAATGTTTGCACTACTAGACCATCTTTATATATACTGTCATCCTCTGCCCATTGGACTGCTGACCGGGCTAGTTCCTGATCACGTAAGGTAGTGAGTTCATGATAACCTATTCTTTCTTTCAGGATTTTATCAGTAACTTGGAATATATGTTCGAGAGAACATTGCTCTGGTATCGGGGAAAGGTATCGTTTCTTGCTTTCTAGACGAATGGGTCTGTCGAAAGGACTACCTACAGGATACTGTTTAGGAGGTCTCGTTCTACCTACATACGCTATCGTCTCTCGAGTCGCTGTTGGATTCTCTAGTTCTTCCTCCTCGGAGGAGTCTTTATCGTCTGACTCTACTGCCCTATCGGCATCCTGTCGGGTATGTATGGCTAATATTTCTTTACGGACTTTCCTAGTCATGGCATCTATACTATTCTGTCTGTCATGTTTACCTTCTGCAATATTCTGACTCCATTTAGTCAATACATCCATCTCTTCTTGTACATAGCCTGGTCGATCTCGTTCTCTTATTAAACAATTAATCAGGAAACGTAATATTAACCCTTGTGTCTCAGTTTTCTGATGTGCCATGGCTTCACGAACACATTCAGGACCTTCTCCAGTCTGAATAAAATGATATATCCTGTCTAGATAGTCTGGCATCCCTGGCAGTAAAACTAAATAATCTGCAACACGTCTTAAACGTAACGAGGCTAACATCATGGGCCCTTGCTTGCCTGGAACGGGATCATATCTACAATCAGTGAGGTATTCTTTAAGCTTTTCAGCAGGGACCGCTTTCGGGGTATGCTGTGTAGCCAATTCTCTCATTGTCAAACGGTGTGGTTGTGGCGGGGTTCGGTAACCTCCTACCGCACCTCCCGATGCGGAAGCTTGAGCATGACTCGACGTCATCGCGGGTGGCAAAGACACAGTCAACGGGGACGACTGAGTCGTATCTAGAGCAAAAGGGTTAAGAGGACCAGAAGTAGGGGGACCAGTGGCAGCAGCGGGAGGGGAAGTGACAACAGGTGCGGGAAGTACGTGACGTGGAGGGGTCGTAGCTCGATCGGCAGGAACATGCTGTGGCAGATTATTATTAACAGGATGTGCGGGTACATTGGTATATGCAGGAGCTACATCATCTAAGTAGGAAGAAAGGAAAATATCTGCTGCTGTCTTATGGTGGCGTACTTTAGTCGGAACCAATGGTGGTGGCAAGTCACTGGGTACTTCCGGGGTCGCCTTAGGCAGGCCCTCGGCAAGAACTGGATACATGGCTGTAATAAGTGCATTTCTTTGACGGTCTAATTGTTCTGATCTGACCTGCTCTCCTTCTTCTAGTAACTCTTTTTCTTTGACTTTTTCGGATTCTTCTCTACTTCTATCTGCTTTTCTGAGTGCTTTCTCCATTCTTCTATGCGATTCTTTACGCCACAATTCTATGGCATCTTTCTGGGATTGTCTGGCTTTCTTTTTCCATAAAGCTTCTTCTACTCTCATGATGCACTCGGCATCCCATGTCCCTGAGACAGGCCATCTAAACTTTTCTTCGAGATTCTTAGTATAGTCCACCCACAGATCTAAATACAACACTGCGTCTAAGCCGTGTTTGTGGTACATAAAATACCCTGGAGTGTCCCTAGGCGGGACAGGAACTGCTTCTTCGAGTATCCCCTTCCTAGTTCCTATCTGACGTAATTTAGAAAATAACGGCATTTCTACTTTTGCTCGATCACAATAAACACAATAATGAAAAGCAAACAGTCATTCATACCACGACATGAAACACATTAGAACATTTCGAATAGATACTGTCTAGTACATAGAACACAATACTTAAAATCACAAGAAATAATACTTGAAGGCTGAATCACTGAACCACTGAATTAACTAGATGCACTGCTAAACAGTACAGACCGGTCCCATAAAGAGACACGTCATACCGCGCTCACCTAAGTGAACACGTACGGACCAGGACTGTGTACTCAGACCTGTCTTGACGGGACACAAACCAATGCACCCGTCTAGATGCGTCCCTAGCAACGGTACTCACCGGGAGCAATACTTGAACTTGAAGTCTGAGGAGGCCTCTCAACAGACTGGACTGGACTTCTACTGCTACGTCTGGTTACTGCGCATGCGTCTCGGCACGACGTCGGAACAGGTGGGCCTCTGGATACCTCGGACACTGCTACTCTCGGCTGGGCTCTGGTCGGGATCCTCCGCACTCCTCACCGCCTCGTCTGGATGTCGACCGCAGTCTCTGTCACCTCCGTAGGCCTGAGGGAGATACAGGAAAACCTGCAGATGCGCATAGATGTCCGTCACAGCTGTGGCAGGGGACAAGGCCTGCGACGCATCTCCGGCGCGTGGGGTGGGGGAGGGGTCCCTGTTCGGGCGCCAAATTATGTGGTAAATAGTTTTACCTAGTCATTTTTCCGTATAATAATTATCATTACAAGACAGCTCATATAAATGAGAGGCAGAGTCCGTGGTATCTGAGTCATACGGGTTTTTAATGGAAAACCTCGAGGTTGGAGATCATGTTCCGTCACCACTAGGGTTCGGGAAGGGACAGTCAACGTTTTATTAACATTACACATTATATATAGTAAAGTAACATAATTGAATCCAATACAGTAGGCGTAACAGGTGGAAAAAAAGCGAGATAAAAACACATGTGCGTAACAGGAGGCGTGAAAGAAGGCGTGTAATGGGCGTACACGGAGGCGTGCACTGTGCATATCAGAGAAACGTCATAAGAATCGTCACATGTGGGTGGGTGCACAGAGAAAGTTGCAGGATCAGCAGAAAAGTACGGATGCGCGCGCAGCTAGCATGACGTGACATAGACGTGTAACTGGGGAGAACTTTAACACTAGTAGAAGAGACAGAAGTCTGGGATGTCAGAACGACCTGGACTTATAACATATCTGGTATCTTATGTTTGGAGGATGTATTATCTGAAGTAAAAGGTCTCTCGGGCAGAGGCTATTCTATACTGAATGCTAGTGCGTGCATATGTGTCTACATGTCTACGTGCAGGGGCCATAGGCCTACTATGGCAACGGGAACTGTAAATTACTTGCATGGAGACAGGAAGGCTTGCTCTTTGCTCTGCAGCCGGGGAGATGTTTACCTAAATCACTAGACAGGAATGTATTTTCGAGGAGGCTGGACAGATAAGGGTGGTAAGTGGACTGTGGCAGCGTCCCTACCGCTTTTAAACTTAAGCGCATTTGCGTGTAGCTCGCATGCTTTGCGGCGCGTGAGCGTTTTAATACTTTTAAATTCTGCACAATATTTTCTCCTCACCTGGCTGGGAAATCTGCTTTGCACAGCGTGTTATCTGTGCCCTCCGCATTTTGCTCGGCTGAGCCTCGGTAGGCGGACAACGGAGTGCTGGACTCGCCCCTCCCTCCCGCCTCGGTCTGACGCCGGTAATTAGCGCCGTTTGAGCAGAGGGCGTGGAGGGTCCAAGCCAGGCACTTCCGGCAGGGAACAGCAGCGCTCTAGTTGTTGGGACGCTGGGGGGGATATAAGGCACTGGATACAGGAGCCTTGTGTGGTAAGTGGACTGTGGCAGCGTCCCTACCGCTTTTAAACTTAAGCGCATTTGCGTGTAGCTCGCATGCTTTGCGGCGCGTGAGCGTTTTAATACTTTTAAATTCTGCACAATATTTTCTCCTCACCTGGCTGGGAAAGCTGCTTTGCACAGCGTGTTATCTGTGCCCTCCGCATTTTGCTCGGCTGAGCCTCGGTAGGCGGACAACGGAGTGCTGGACTCGCCCCTCCCTCCCGCCTCGGTCTGACGCCGGTGATTAGCGCCGTTTGAGCAGAGGGCGTGGAGGGTCCGAGCCAGGCACTTCCGGCAGGGAACAGCAGCGCTCTAGTTGTTGGGACGCTGGGGGGGATATAAGGCGGATGTGCTGTCGTCAGCGCAGCGGACGAGCGCAGCGGGCGCGACGAAGGCGCGCCGGAGTTGCGCCTGAGTTAAGCCCGTCTGCGCCCGTCCGCGGCCGACTGCGGCCCAGGGCCAGACCCCCTGCCTCTTCCTCCTGCCAAGTCTGCTGGAGTCGAGATGATTTACTTCTCCTCCGCAGAGAGCTGCGTGGGCTTTGCTCTCACAGCATTGAGGCAGGAAACAATGTGGGCTGCAGCCACTGTGATTACACCTTCGACACAGGTAAGGCACTAACCGCAGGCCAGCATACTTTGGTATGTGGTCTACTAAATGTACGCTCCCTACGCAAACACTCCCTCGACATCCATGACCTTCTCACTGGAAAACAATGGGATCTGCTTTTCCTCACGGAAACATGGCTTGACCAAGACTCCATGCCGGAGATCATTGAGGCCATTCCAGAAGGCTACTGCCTGCAAAGGCTAGACAGAATACGGGGGAGAGGGGGCGGCACAGCCATTGTTGCTAGACAAGACTATCAATGTCAGCTAGATCGTACTGTGATTGACGACAGTGAGGCTGGTGCCTTTTCCATTTCTATCAATGGCTGTTTCACTCTGAAAGGCCTGTTAATTTACCGCCCTCCAGGCTCCACTGCAGCCTTTATTGAAAGGCTAGTGGAAGGCGTCACAGAAGCCGCTTTACGCTCGGACAAATACCTGGTCCTAGGGGACCTTAACTTACATCTAGATACCCCCACGGACAGGGTGGCGAGTGAGCTATGCCACACGATGGCCGGCTTGCAGTTCGAACAGAAGGTATTGCAACCCACCCATAAGCTGGGCCACCTTCTGGACCCAGTTTTCGCAAACTGGAACCAAGTGGACGCCCAAACCCCGATTCCCATCGCATGGTCCGACCATCTCCTCGTCCCCTTTACCATCGAAATACAGGGACCTCGCCCCAATGACCCCCCCGCTGATAAACACCCTAGGCGTAGATGGACAGCGTTCTCCCAGGCCAAATTCAATCTGGCACTCACCGAGAAAGGTCATCCTGGGGGCGATGGGGTAGATGAAATTAATTCCAACCTTGACCAACGTATTTTGGAAGCCCTGAATCAGGTGGCACCTTTGGGTATGGCGAAAATAGGGGGCCGAATGCAACGATCGGCACCTTGGTACAATGAGGATCTGCGAATGGCCAAAGCAGCATGTAAACGCGCCGAAAGGCAATGGAGGATAGCATATTCCACGCAGGCCAAAACAGTTTACATAGACTGCAGACGTGCCTATCACACTCTGATTAGGAAGGCCAAATCATTGTACTACTGCAATAAGATAGAGGAAGCAAAGCAGTCCACCAAGGAGCTTTTCTCTATTTATAAATCTATTGCAATAGGAAAACCCGCCGCGGTGCCTAAGAAACTCTGCACCACGGAGGGCTGCAACCGAATTGCTGAGTTCTTTGCAACCAAGGTCACCAACATCTACAACTCCTTCCCCCAGAGGACAGACAGTGGCCCTGCCCCCTCGGAATCCCCCAGAATGAAAGGGGAACATAGGCTAACCACTTTTGTTACTCCTTCCACTACGGAACTTCTCCATATCTGTGGATCCATAAAATCCGGTTCCCCCAGAGATCCGACCACTCCTAGTCGGCTAAAGGACAGCTTGCCAGTACTAGAGCCCTATGTGCGTCAGCTACTGGACATCTCCTTTGAGTCTCAGGTGGTCCCGAAGGCCTGGAAACAGGCAGTGGTACTTCCGCTGCAAAAGAAGACCAACGTTAGCTTCGAAAAGCTGGACAACCTCCGTCCTATTTCCCTCCTTCCCTATATGGCGAAGGTGGTGGAAAAAATAGCCAACATACAGCTTATGCAGTTCGTGGAGACGGCTTCGCTACTCCACGACTCGCAATTTGGCTTCCGCCCCCGTCACTCGACGGAGTCTGCTCTCCTCGTGGCGGTGGAAGCACTCAGACAGGGAGTAGACGAGGGCCAAACGATGGCATTGATCCTACTAGACTTAAGCGCAGCATTCGACACTGTAGCACATTCCACCTTGCTACAGTGTCTGAATGGAGGAGGGGTGACAGGAGCTGCGCTTGGCTGGATCAAGTCCTTCCTTTCTGAGAGGTGCTTTCAAGTCAGATTGGGTGATTGCTACTCCAGGGAGATTGAGTTGGGCCAGGGCGTACCTCAGGGTTCGTCCCTGAGCCCAACTCTATTCAACATCTATGTCTCCCCCCTGGCGGCTATCGTGGAGGGGTATGGACTCCGCCTGGTGTCCTACGCCGATGACACGCAGTTGGTCATCTCCCTATCGCGCGCGCCCGGACTTGCAGCGGACATCTTCAGGAATTGCATGAAAGACCTTGCTGCCTGGATGTCCGCAAACTGTTTAAAGTTGAACGGAAGCAAGACCGAGGTGCTCGTGGTGGGGGGTGCACCGTCTGCGTGGTCGTCGGCGTGGTGGCCACCCTGTCTGGGGGAAGTTCCTGCTCCCTGCCGCGAGGCCAGGAACCTTGGCGTGTGGCTGGATAAGGACCTCACCTTTGGCCCACAGGTCGGTCGGGTGGCAGGGATATGCTTCAGTGTTCTGAGAGCCCTTAGGAAAGTATTAGATCTGCTTCCCATTTCTGCTCGTAAGACGCTGGTGCATGCCCTGGTCACCTCCCGACTTGATTATGGGAACCTGCTCTATTTGGGGGCCACAGGCAGGGTTATGGGCCGCCTGCAGGTTCTTCAAAATGCGGCAGCGCGGCTGGTTCTCAGACTCCCTAGGAGGTCACCCGCCAAACCAGCTTTACGGGCCCTTCATTGGCTCCCCATTGAGAGGAGAGTGGAGTTCAAGGCCCTTGCCACTTGTCATCGTATCCTGAACGGCAAAGCACCTCTTCCGCTCCAGAGCCTAGTATCCCATTATGAGCCTGCACGCAGTCTTCGGTCCTCGCAGACCGGGCTGTTAAAAGTCCCAAGAATATTCAAAGCTCGTATGGGAGGTAGATCCTTCAGATACCTTGCTCCCAAGCGCTGGAATAATCTTCCGCTGGAACTTCGGCTTGAACCTTCCGAAGTCCAGTTCAGAAAAAAACTTAAAACGCACCTTTTCAGCAGATAGCTTGGGTGGGAGGAGGGGGGACAGCCACTCCACTTGTCATAGCGCGGGGACACACCAGTGGCGTAACCAGGCGCTCAATAAATGTCCATTAATAATAATAATAATAACTTGAAGGCAAAATACGGTCTTGGCAGGCAGGCCAGGTTGAGCCAGGCACCGCTTCGCTTGGCAGGAAGTAAGGCAGAGGTCAGGGATACGCGACCATGCTGCAGCTTTCAGAGGCAGGAGGCAGAAAGGGCTTGGAGACAGAAATCAGGGCCTAGCTCGGCAGAGCCAGGAAAAACGTAAAAGTGTACCATGTAAAGACGTTGGCATGGTATGGTTAGGAACTGAATTATCGATCCATTCATGGTGGATCTGAAAGAGAACATGTTAACGTTGGACGCAAATGTATTTGCGTCTTCATATTCAGTCATGGAGGGAAATTACATGTACTTGAAGCACGTACATGGAGCCGTTGGGGTACACGTTAGGGGACACACTTGACCATAAAAATTTCGATTACCTCAGAGGTGGTCCGCAGATCTGTTTAGCCGAAGGACCAGGTCTTGAGGATCTTAGTGAAGGTGTCCAGGGAGGGGGCACATCTGATGTCTGTCGGTAACTCATTGAATGTCTTTGCTGCAATGTGAGAGAAGAATCTTCCACCTGCTCTGGCTCTGTGGATGCAAGTGGTTTCAGCCAGTGCAAAATTGGAAGATCGGAGGTTTCTTTTCGGTACGTGGTAGTTGATTCTGTTGTTGAGGTATTTGTGTCCATTGTTATGCAGGCATTTGTAGGCATGAGTGAGGATTTTAAAAGTGACTCTTTTTTCCACGGGGAGCCAGTGGAGACTTCGTAGATGTTGACTGATGTGTTTGTGCCGGGGATGAAGAAGAAGAGTTTGGCGACCATGTTTTGTATTGTCTGCGGAGTAGGGACTTGTTGATGCCGGCGTCAAGTGCTTTTCCATAGTCCAGTCTGCTGGTGATGAGTGCGTGGGTGGCTGTCTTTCTTGACTCAGAGGGGAATCCACTGAAGGTCTTGCGGAGGATGCAAGGGTGTTGAAGCAGGTGGGGGTCATGGCGTTGACCTGTCCGTTCATGGTGAGGGATAAGTCAAGTACGATGCTGAGTTTTTTGGCGTAGTCTGAGGGAGTAGGTGGGCTTCCGAGGGCAGTCGGCCACCAGGTGCTGTCCCATGAAGAAGGGGTGGTACAGAGGATGAGGACTTCTGTCTTCTCGCCGTTGAGCTTCAGGCAGCTGTTGGGACATCCAGACTGCCACGTCTTGCATTCTTTTCTGGAGGTTGAGTTTAGCAGTGGTGGGGTCTTTGGCGAGGGAGAGGATGAGCTGGGTGTCCTTGGAGTAGGATACAATGTTGAGGCCGTGTTGGCGGACGATGGCTGCAATGGGGGCCACGTAGATGTTGAAGAGGGTGGGGCTCAGGGGTGAACCCTGTGGGACTCCACAGGTGATTTTCATGGGGTCTGAGAGGAAGGGTGGTAGTCTGATCCTTTGGCTTCTTCCGGTGGGGATGGATGGGAGATAACGGAGGTAAAACGGAGATGAAACGGAGATAAAGTAAAGATATAATGGCGATATAATGGAGGTATAATGGAATTTAATGGAGATAAAGTGGAGATAAAGTGGAGCTATAATTTAGATATAGTGGAGATAATACGTAGATAAAACTGAGATATAATGGAGATAAAATGGAGATGAAACTGAGATAAAGTGGAGATATAATGGAGCTTTAGTGGAGATAAAACATAGATAATACAGAGATAAAACTGAGATATAACGGATATAAAGTGGAGATAAAGTGGATATATAATTGAAATATAGTGGAGAGAAAATGGAGATATAATGGAGATATAATGGAGATAAAGTGGAGATACATTATAAAGATATAATGGGAATATAATGGAGATGAAGTGGACATAAAGCGGAGATAAAGTGGAGATACATTATAAAGATATAATGGGAATATAAGGGAGATAAAGTGGACATAAAGTGGAGATAAAACAGAGACATAATGGAGATATAATAGAGATAAAACAGAGATAAATTGGAGATAAATCGGAGCTTTAATGGAGCTAATAGGGAAATAAAAGGGAGCTAAAAAGTGGGGGCAAGAAATGGGGAGACAGATGGGGAGCGGGTGGAGAGGGAGATGGGGGAGAGGGTGGAGATGGGGAGACAGATGGGGAGACTGATGGGGAGACAGAGAGATGGGAAGACAGATGGGGGAGACAGATGGACAGATGGGGAGACAGAGGAGAGGGAGATGGGGAGATGGTGGAGATGGGGTAGACAGATAGAGAGACAGATGGGGAGACAGATGGAGGATACGGAGAGATTGGATGGGGAGACTGATGGGGGACATGGGAATGGGGAGATGGAAATGGGATTGGAGATGGAGATGGAATTGGGAGATGTAGAGATGGAGTTGGGGGAAATGGAGTTGGGGGAAATGGAGTTGGGGGAAACAGAGATGGGGAGACGGAGATGTGGGAGACAGAGATGGGAGAGACAGAGATGTGGATAAGGAGATGGGGAGACGGATATGAGGAGACGGGGGAGATGGAGATGGGGAGACAGATGGGGAGACAGATGGGGATACGGAGAGATGCGCTGGGGAGACAGATGGAGGAGATGGGAATGGGGAGATGGAAATGGGATTGGAGATGGAGATGGAATGGAGAGATGTAGAGATGGAGTTGGGGGAAATAGAGATGAGGAGATGGAGATGTGGGAGACGGAGATGTAGATAAGGAGGTGGGGAAATGGAGCTGAGGAGACGGGGAGATGGAGATGGGGAGACAGATCGGGAGACAGATGGGGGGACAGATGTGGAGACAGGTGGTGGGACAGATGGGGAGACAGATGTGGAGACAGATGGGGAGACATATGGGGAGACAGAGGAGAGGGAGATGGGGGAAAGGGTGGAGATGGGGAGACAGATGGGGAGATATATGGGGAGACAGATGGGGATACAGATAGGGGATACTGAGTGATGGGATGGGGAGACAGATGGGGGAGATGGGAATTGGGAGATGGAAATGGGTTTGGAGATGGAGATGGGATGGAGAGATGTAGAGATGGAGTTGGGGGAAACAAAGATGGGGAAGACAGAGATGTGGTAGACGGAGATGGGTAAACGGATATGGGGAAGAGGGAGATGGGGATAAGGAGATGGGGAGACGGAGTTTAGGAGATGGGGAGATGGAGATAAGGAGACGGAGATAAGGGAGATGGAGATATAGAGATGGGGAGATGGATAAATCAATGAGGGAAATGTAAGCAAGCTACTCACCTGTGTGGGCCTCAAGGCGCTGGGGGTGGTCCGCAGATCTGTTTAGTCGAAGGACCAGGTCTTGAGGATCTTAGTGAAGGTGTTCAGGCATCTGATGTCTGTCGGTAGCTCATTGAATGTCTTTGCTGCAATGTGAGAGAAGAATCTTCCACCTGCTTTGGCTCTGTGGATGCGCGTGGTTTCAGCCAGTGCGAAATTGGAAGATCGGAGGTTTCTTTTGGGTACGTGGTAGTTGATTCTGTTGTTGAGGTATTTGGGTCCATTGTTGTGTTGGCATTTTTAGGCGTGAGTGAGGATTTTGAAAGTCACTCTTTTCTCCACGGGGAGCCAGTGGAGACTTCGTAGATGTTGACTGATGTGTTTGTGTCGGGGGATGCCGAGGAAGAGTCTGGCGACCGTGTTTTGTATTGTCTGCGGAGAGAAGTACTTGTTGATGCCGGCGTCAAGTGCTTTTCCATAGTCCAGTCTGCTGGTGATGAGTGCATGGGTGGCTGTCTTTCTTGACTCAGAGGGGGATCCACTGAAGGTCTATCGCAGAGTGCAAGAGTGTTGAAGCAGCTGGAGGTGATGGCGTTGACCTGTCAGTTCATGGGGAGTGATGAGTCAAGTACGATGCTGAGGTTTTTGGCATAGTCTGAGGGGGTAAGTGGGCTTCCGAGGGCAGTCGGCCACCAGGTGCTGTCCCATGAAGGAGGGGTGGTACAGAGACGAGGACTTCTGTCTTCTCGCCGTTGAGCTTCAGGCAGCTGTTGCGTCATCCAGACTGCAATGTCTTGCATTCCTTTCTGTAAGTTGAGTTTAGCAGTGGTGGGGTCTTCGGCGAGGGAGAGGATGAGCTGGGTGTCCTTGGCGTAGTATACAATGTTGAGGTCGTGTTGTCGGACGATGGCTGAAAGGGGGGCTACGTAGATGTTGAAGAGGGTAGGGCTCAGGGGTGAACCCTGTGGGACTCCACAGGTGATTTTCATGGGGTCTGAGAGGAAGGGTGGTAGTCTGATCCTTTGGCTTTTTCCGGTGGGGATGGATGGGAGATAACAGTGGTAAAACAGAGATGAAACGGAAATAAAGTGAAGATATAATGGCGATATAATGGAGGTATAATGGAATTTAATGGAGATAAAGTGGAGATAAAGTGGAGCTATAATTTAGATACAGTGGAGGTAATACAGAGATAAAACGGAGATATAATGGAGATAAAATGGAGATGAAACTGAGATAAAGTGGAGATATAATGGAGCTTCAGTAGAGATAAAATGGAGATAATACAGAGATAAAACAAAGATATAATAGATATAAAGTGGATATATAACGGAGATATAGTGGAGAAAAAATGGAGATATAATGGAGATATAATGGAGATAAAGCGGAGATACATTATAAAGATATAATGGGAATATAATGGAGATAAAGTGGACATAAAGCGGAGATAAAGTGGAGATAAAGCTGAGACATAATGGAGATATAATAGAGATAAAACAGAGATAAATTGGAGATAAATCAGAGCTATAATGGAGCTAATAGGGAGAGAAAAGGGAGCTAAAAGGTGGGGGAGAGAAAAGGAGAGACAGATGGGGGAGCGGGTGGAGAGGGAGATGGAAAGGTACACAACAACAACTCATACACACGCAACAAAGGCATTTATTACACATCCAAAAAGATAACTACACCCCAAAAACCACATTTTGGAATTCAATCCAATGCCATCCATGCCCTAAATTATGTTTAACTTCAACAGACAACATAGAAACAGTGACATCAAGCACCCCTGATGACTACCTCTGGGAGCCTAGGCCTATTGGCAGAATAGGCCACAATTTTGGAGACCTATGGCAAAAGCACAGTGGAAGGTCACACAAAATGGCCACCACCACATGACCTGGCCACCCACAACAACATGAAAAGAAAGAGAAGACAGACAATGCATGCCTATGGCAAAACCACAATGCTTGGCTTCACAAAATGGCCGCCACCCACATGGTAAGCCCACCCAAACCAACATGGTACATACAAAGGACAGGAACAGGAAATTGAGGTCTCTGGGGAACTTATTTCCTCTTTTAAAAACAATTTTAAAACAGAAAAATGACTCCATGCTCCAGAAACTGCAACCAAATGACAACCTGAGGAGTTTTGTTTTTGCAAAATGAACAAAAACATTATTTTCAAGAAGGTTTTATGCAACTCGAGACATATTGCTCACGAGATTGCAAATTCAGCGTGTTCGGCAGTGCAAACTGTACAAAAAGTCGTTATCGTGTGCGCGAGCACGCAGATTGAGTGCGCGAAGAAGACAAAAACTGTAAGGTTGCATTGTCGCACTGTGCAAAGTTACCAAAACTATGCGAGCTGAAGTCCTAGGGTTACTTACTGGCAGAAAAAGCCCTATTATTTAACACTTGCCCAAAAAATAAAATTCCACCCAAAAAAACACATTTGGCAAATCAATCCAAAACCATCCATGCCATACATGATGTTAAAAATTAAATAAACACCACAGAAACAGTTGTTTAACTTTCATGCACCCATGATGACTTGAGTAGTACCTCTGGGCCTACTGGCAGAGTAGGCCACAAGCTTGGAGGCCTATGGCAAAAGCACAGTGGCTGGTCCCACAAAATGGCCACCTCCACATGGCCAGGCCACCCACAGAAAGAACATACAATGAACTCAAGCAGGCCTACAGTAACAATATGAACTCCTAGGGTTACCTATTGGCTGAAAAAACAATATTTATTTAACACACAAACAAAAAATGAAATTCCATTCCAAAAACACAGTTTGCAATTGAATACAATGCCATCCATGATGTTTAAAAACTTGAAATTTAACAGACACCTCAGAAACATGGTTGGACCCATGGGTACCTCTGGGCCAACTGGATGAAATTTCAAAGAAATACAACTTGGCCCCTCATGAAAGAACATGCCTCCCACAACAATAATTTTTAACAAGGATTAAAAAGCCCAGTAAACTGTAGGTAAAAAAAAAGCCCAAATCAAACAAACATGTACACCAAGTGGAGAAGCGTGGCTCAATGGTTAGAGCGGCAGACCCTGGTGCAGAGGTCTGGCCCGGGACCAGGATTCAATTCCCGCCTCGGCGGCTCTTCGACTCAATCTCCCTGGACCTGATAATTCTCTTCTCGGTGCCTAGTCTAATCATGGGTCCCACTCTGTGACTCTGGGCAATTGCTTGCTTAATTTCCACAACGGCCCAAGCAGCTCTTGGATGCCTGGCTTCACCTTGGGGGTGCCCAGGAGTGGACACCTCACAGAAAATCCAGGAAGGGTTCCACAGCGATATAAATACAGCGCTACGAGACCTCTGGGTAGAAGGCGCTATATAAATACAAACACATTTACATTTTACCAATTCTCCAACATTTCAAATCCAAAAGTCCTCAATAAATCTAATCCAATTATATGATGCAGCAGACATAAACAAAAAGTGATCCTTCCAGCTCCAAATCCAAATGAAAGTGAACAGCACATGGACAAAGCACTGGGAGGAGCCTGCTGGAAAGGAACAGGAAGTTGGAGACTCAGGGGCACTTCATTCCTCTTGAAAAAAAGAGTAGAAAAAACAGAGGACTCCTTGCACAAAAGACTACAGCCAAATCACAATCTGAGGGTTTTTGTCTGAGCAAAATGATCATTTTCGAGAAGGTTTTATCGTGCTCGAGAGATATCCTGTGCCAGATTGTAGTTTCTGCGTGTTCGAGAACGCGATCTTACCAACACTGCGCCGGAAGGAAGATAGCACATCCGAATGACGTGTTCACTCGTCCAAATAACGTGATCGCGTTCAAACAGTCTCGCGGGATTGTGTGGCCGGATTCCAAACTTAGTGGCGCACGCGACCGGGAGAGAAAATCGAGTCGGCATACGCAGAACCACGGTAAGTCATTACCGCGCATGCGAGAACGCATATTGAGCGAGCGAGGAAGAAAACAATTACGCTACGCTGTAGATTGCGAAGTATTCCACAACTTCGCGTTCACTGTGAAGCGCGAAGTTGCCGAAACTTCGCAAACTCCGCAAGCGGAGCATAGTTCACCACCCAGGGTTACTGAGAACAAAGACCCCTTTCTCTCTGCTAATGAAGCCTGTTCAACTGCAGTGGGACCACAAAATGCATGCAACATTCTACTGCAAAGGGAAAAGAATATAAATTCAAATGCTAAACTGAAACGTGAGCTTGAATCCAAATGCATCTCAGGCCCACAAGTTAGGCTAAATTAACAAGTGCACGGGTTACATTTAAGTGCTCACTTTACACACAGATAAGTAAAAATTCTCAACATGTACTGTTAAAGTTAATACAGTAAGAATATGATTATTCACTTAGTGTTTCTAAGCATATGAACTTTCATTTAATAAACACACACTATTTCTCTTGTCTGTAGACAATATTCACAAAATGTTCACGAAGAATCACAATCCTATAGGTTACGTTTCTAAACAGACATGTGAATTTGCAATACATTTCAGGGATAGCAAAAACATGCTTACATATAAATGCTATGAGAAATGTGGAGGAGCCAAGCAGGTTTAAAATCGAAGTGTTACCCTATTCCTGTTTGCGAAGGCATCTGATGAAGACACAGTTCGAAATGCATTATGCCGCACTATCCAGCAATAAAAACGATCTCCCTGCCTAATTCCCGTTGTGTCCTTCTGGTGTCTCGGAGAGGAGTTGCCGTTTGGTATAATATATATAGACAACACAGCTTGTCAGGTGAGTTTTCTTTATTCAAAGATTAGCAGCCTGCAACGACCAACAGCGGGCCCTTGATCACATATATATGTGTTTTAGCAAACAACCTTCAATTACGAAGACCGTGACCAGGGACAGTGTATGTCCGAAAATAAACTAAGAGAAATCCTTGAAGTGGTGTGCGGCGTCTTCGTAATTGAAGGTTGTTTGCTAAAACATAATTTGCGAGTGGGTCCCTAACCTCGCCGCCAGCACCAGCTAACTAGCTGCTCCTCCCGTTTGGGACATTTGCTTGTATATATATATATATATATATATATATATACAAAGCTCCAAGTTGCCCACGCAGTGAGTCGCACACAGAATCAGCGTTAGACCAAAGTCTTTATTCAGGTAAAAACATCGCCTGCAGTATGATCCGGTTTAACAGCCTTCCCATCCCTGAACGCCTGACGCGTTTCAAAGGGTAAACCTTCTTCCTCAGAGGCTGGATGGATCCGGTTTGTGCCTGCCACACCTCCTTTCATTAAAGCCAATGTCCACGCCCCCAGATGGGCAGTTCCTATGACTCAGTGGGGCTTTGTGGGAGATGTGGTTTTTCTTCGCACTTCATTCTGTCCCAAAAGTTTTAAAGCCCACAGATGGGCCTCATGCGGCAGTGTCCGTTCTAAATCCTTCGCCGATACGCCACCAATTGGCTCCGTATGTGCGGAACCCGTGGCCCCCCTATTTTCTCGGGGTGGTGCGTCCTCGGCGGCTGGGTCCGCCGCCTATATACAAAGCTCCAAGTTGCCCACGCAGTGAGTCGCACACAGAATCAGCGTTAGACCAAAGTCTTTATTCAGGTAAAAACATCGGCTGCAGCATGATCCGGTTTAACAGCCTTCTCATCCCTGAATGCCTGACGCGTTTCAAAGGGTAAACCTTCTTCCTCAGAGGCTGGATGGATCCGAATTTGTGCCTGCCACACTTCCTTTCATTAAAGCCAATGTCCACGCCCCCAGATGGGCAGTTCCTATGACTCAGTGGGGCTTTGTGGGAGATGTGGTTTTTCTTCGCACTTCATTCTGTCCCAAAAGTTTTAAAGCCCACAGATGGGCCTCATGCGGCAGTGTCCGTTCTAAATCCTTCGCCGATACGCCACCAATTGGCTCCGTATGTGCGGAACCCATGGCCCCCCTATTTTCTCGGGGTGGTGCGTCCTCGGCGGCAGGGTCCGCCGCCTATATACAAAGCTCCAAGTTGCCCACGCAGTGAGTCGCACACAGAATCAGCGTTAGACCAAAGTCTTTATTCAGGTAAAAACATCGGCTGCAGCATGATCCGGTTTAACAGCCTTCCCATCCCTGAATGCCTGACGCGTTTCAAAGGGTAAACCTTCTTCCTCAGAGGCTGGATGGATCCGGTTTGTGCCTGCCACACCTCCTTTCATTAAAGCCAATGTCCACGCCCCCAGATGGGCAGTTCCTATGACTCAGTGGGGCTTTGTGGGAGATGTGGTTTTTCTTCGCACTTCATTCTGTCCCAAAAGTTTTAAAGCCCACAGATGGGCCTCATGCGGCAGTGTCCGTTCTAAATCCTTCACCGATACGCCACCAATTGGCTCTGTATGTGCTGAACCCGTGGCCCCCCTATTTTCTCGGGGTGGTGCGTCCTCGGCGGCTGTGTCCGCCGCCTATATACAAAGCTCCAAGTTGCCCACGCAGTGAGTCGCACACAGAATCAGCGTTAGACCAAAGTCTTTATTCAGGTAAAAACATCGCCTGCAGCATGATCCGGTTTAACAGCCTTCCCATCCCTGAATGCCTGACGCGTTTCAAAGGGTAAACCTTCTTCCTCAGAGGCTGGATGGATCCGGTTTGTGCCTGCCACACCTCCTTTCATTAAAGCCAATGTCCACGCCCCCAGATGGGCAGTTCCTATGACTCAGTGGGGCTTTGTGGGAGATGTGGTTTTTCTTCGCACTTCATTCTGTCCCAAAAGTTTTAAAGCCCACAGATGGGCCTCATGCGGCAGTGTCCGTTCTAAATCCTTCGCCGATACGCCACCAATTGGCTCCGTATGTGCGGAACCTGTGGCCCCCCTATTTTCTCCGGGTGGTGCGTCCTCGGCGGCTGGGCCCGCCGCCTATATACAAAGCTCCAAGTTGCCCACGCAGTGAGTCGCACACAGAATCAGCGTTAGACCAAAGTCTTTATTCAGGTAAAAACATCGCCTGCAGCATGATCCGGTTTAACAGCCTTCCCATCCCTGAATGCCTGACGCGTTTCAAAGGGTAAACCTTCTTCCTCAGAGGCTGGATGGATCCGGTTTGTGCCTGCCATACCTCCTTTCATTAAAGCCAATGTCCACGCCCCCAGATGGGCAGTTCCTATGACTCAGTGGGGCTTTGTGGGAGATGTGGTTTTTCTTCGCACTTCATTCTGTCCCAAAAGTTTTAAAGCCCACAGATGGGCCTCATGCAGCAGTGTCCGTTCTAAATCCTTCGCCGATACGCCACCAAATGGCTCCGTATGTGCGGAACCCGTGGCCCCCCTATTTTCTCGGGGTGGTGCGTCCTCGGCGGCTGGGTCCGCCGCCTATATACAAAGCTCCAAGTTGCCCACGCAGTGAGTCGCACACAGAATCAGCGTTAGACCAAAGTCTTTATTCAGGTAAAAACATCGCCTGCAGCATGATCCGGTTTAACAGCCTTCCCATCCCTGAATGCCTGACGTGTTTCAAAGGGTAAACCTTCTTCCTCAGAGGCTGGATGGATCCGGTTTGTGCCTGCCACACCTCCTTTCATTAAAGCAATGTCCACGCCCCAAGATGGGCAGTTCCTATGACTCAGTGGGGCTTTGTGGGAGATGTGGTTTTTCTTCGCACTTCATTCTGTCCCAAACGTTTTAAAGTCCACAGATGGGCCTCATGCGGCAGTGTCCGTTCTAAATCCTTCGCCGATACGCCACCAATTGGCTCCGTATGTGCGGAACCCGTGGCCCCCCTATTTTCTTGGGGTGGTGCGTCCTCGGCGGCTGGGTCCGCCGCCTATATACAAAGCTCCAAGTTGCCCACGCAGTGAGTCGCACACAGAATCAGCGTTAGACCAAAGTCTTTATTCAGGTAAAAACATCGCCTGCAGCATGATCCGGTTTAACAGCCTTCCCATCCCTGAATGCCTGATGCGTTTCAAAGGGTAAACCTTCTTCCTCAGAGGCTGGATGGATCCGGTTTGTGCATGCCACACCTCCTTTCATTAAAGCCAATGTCCACGCCCCCAGATGGGCAGTTCCTATGACTCAGTGGGGCTTTGTGGGAGATGTGGTTTTTCTTCGCACTTCATTCTGTCCCAAAAGTTTTAAAGCCCACAGATGGGCCTCATGCGGCAGTGTCCGTTCTAAATCCTTCGCCGATACGCCACCAATTGGCTCCGTATGTGCGGAACCCGTGGCCCCCCTATTTTCTCGGGGTGGTGCGTCCTCGGCGGCTGTGTCCGCCGCCTATATACAAAGCTCCAAGTTGCCCACGCAGTGAGTCGCACACAGAATCAGCGTTAGACCAAAGTCTTTATTCAGGTAAAAACATCGCCTGCAGCATGATCCGGTTTAACAGCCTTCCCATCCCTGAATGCCTGGCGCGTTTCAAAGGGTAAACCTTCTTCCTCAGAGGCTGGATGGATCCGGTTTGTGCCTGCCACACCTCCTTTCATCAAAGCCAATGTACACGCCCCCAGATGGGCAGTTCCTATGACTCAGTGGGGCTTTGTGGGAGATGTGGTTTTTCTTCGCACTTCATTCTGTCCCAAAAGTTTTAAAGCCCACAGATGGGCCTCATGCGGCAGTGTCCGTTCTAAATCCTTCGCCGATACGCCACCAATTGGCTCCATATGTGCGGAACCTGTGGCTCCCTATTTTCTCGGGGTGGTGCGTCCTCGGCGGCTGGGTCCGCCGCCTATATACAAAGCTCCAAGTTGCCCACGCAGTGAGTCGCACACAGAATCAGCGTTAGACCAAAGTCTTTATTCAGGTAAAAACATCGCCTGCAGCATGATCCGGTTTAACAGCCTTCCCATCCCTGAATGCCTGACGCGTTTCAAAGGGTAAACCTTCTTCCTCAGAGGCTGGATGGATCCGGTTTGTGCCTGCCACACCTCCTTTCATTTAAGCCAATGTCCACGCCCCCAGATGGGCAGTTCCTATGACTCAGTGGGGCTTTGTGGGTGATGTGGTTTTTCTTCGCACTTCATTCTGTCCCAAAAGTTTTAAAGCCCACAGATGGTCCTCATGCGGCAGTGTCCGTTCTAAATCCTTCGCCGTTACGCCACCAATTGGCTCCGTATGTGCGGAACCCGTGGCCCCCCTATTTTCTCGGGGTGGTGCGTCCTCGGCGGCTGGGTCCGCCGCCTATATACAAAGCTCCAAGTTGCCCACGCAGTGAGTCGCACACAGAATCAGCGTTAGACCAAAGTCTTTATTCAGGTAAAAACATCGCCTGCAGCATGATCCGGTTTAACAGCCTTCCCATCCCTGAATGCCTGACGCATTTCAAAGGGTAAACCTTCTTCCTCAGAGACTGGATGGATCCGGTTTGTGCCTGCCACACCTCCTTTCATTAAAGCCAATGTCCACGCCCCCAGATGGGCAGTTCCTATGACTCAGTGGGGCCTTGTGGGCGATGTGGTTTTTCTTCGCACTTCATTCTGTCCCAAAAGTTTTAAAGCCCACAGATGGGCCTCATGCGGCAGTGTCCGTTCTAAATCCTTCGCCGATACGCCACCAATTGGCTCCGTATGTGCGGAACCCGTGGCCCCCCTATTTTCTCGGGGTGGTGCGTCCTCGGCGGCTGGGTCCGCCGCCTATATACAAAGCTCCAAGTTGCCCACGCAGTGAGTCGCACACAGAATCAGCGTTGGACCAAAGTCTTTATTCAGGTAAAAACATCGCCTGCGGCATGATCCAGTTTAACAGCCTTCCCATCCCTGAATGCCTGACCCGTTTCAAAGGGTAAACCTTCTTCCTCAGAGGCTGGATGGATCCGGTTTGTGCCTGCCACACCTCCTTTCATTAAAGCCAATGTCCACGCCCCCAGATGGGCAGTTCCTATGACTCAGTGGGGCTTTGTGGGTGATGTGGTTTTTCTTCGCACTTCATTCTGTCCCAAAAGTTTTAAAGCCCACAGATGGGCCTCATGCGGCAGTGTCCATTCTAAATCCTTCGCCGATACGCCACCAATTGGCTCCGTATGTGCGGAACCCGTGGCCCCCCTATTTTCTCGGGGTGGTGCGTCCTCGGCGGCTGGGTCCGCCGCCTATATACAAAGCTCCAAGTTGCCCACGCAGTGAGTCGCACACAGAATCAGCGTTGGACCAAAGTCTTTATTCAGGTAAAAACATCGCCTGCGGCATGATCCAGTTTAACAGCCTTCCCATCCCTGAATGCCTGACCCGTTTCAAAGGGTAAACCTTCTTCCTCAGAGGCTGGATGGATCCGGTTTGGGCCTGCCACACCTCCTTTCATTAAAGCCAATGTCCACGCCCCCAGATGGGCAGTTTCTATGACTCAGTGGGGCTTTGTGGGAGATGTGGTTTTTCTTCGCACTTCATTCTGTCCCAAAAGTTTTAAAGCCCACAGATGGGCCTCATGCGGCAGTGTCCGTTCTAAATCCTTCGCCGATACGCCACCGATTGGCTCCGTATGTGCGGAACCCGTGGCCCCCCTATTTTCTCGGGGTGGTGCGTCCTCGGCGGCTGGGTCCGCCGTTTATATACAAAGCTCCAAGTTGCCCACGCAGTGAGTCGCACACAGAATCAGTGTTAGACCAAAGTCTTTATTCAGGTAAAAACATCGCCTGCAGCATGATCCGGTTTAACAGCCTTCCCATCCCTGAATGCCTGACGCGTTTCAAAGGGTAAACCTTCTTCCTCAGCGGCTGGATGGATCCGGTTTGTGCCTGCCACACCTCCTTTCATTAAAGCAATGTCCACGCCCCCAGATGGGCAGTTCCTATGACTCAGTGGGGCTTTGTGGGAGATGTGGTTTTTCTTCGCACTTCATTCTGTCCCAAAAGTTTTAAAGCCCACAGATGGGCCTCATGCGGCAGTGTCCGTTCTAAATCCTTCACCGATACGCCACCAATTGGCTCCGTATGTGCGGAACCCGTGGCCCCCCTATTTTCTCGGGGTGGTGCGTCCTCGGCGGCTGGGTCCGCCGCCTATATACAAAGCTCCAAGTTGCCCACGCAGTGAGTCGCACACAGAATCAGCGTTAGACCAAAGTCTTTATTCAGGTAAAAACATCGCCTGCAGCATGATCCGGTTTAACAGCCTTCCCATCCCTGCATGCCTGCCGCGTTTCAAAGGGTAAATCTTCTTCCTCAGAGGCTGGATGGATCCGGTTTGTGCCTGCCACACCTCCTTTCATTAAAGCCAATGTCCACGCCCCCAGATGGGCAGTTCCTATGACTCAGTGGGGCTTTGTGGGTGATGTGGTTTTTCTTCGCACTTCATTCTGTCCCAAAAGTTTTAAAGCCCACAGATGGGCCTCATGCGGCAGTGTCCGTTCTAAATCCTTCGCCGATACGCCACCAATTGGCTCCGTATGTGCGGAACCCGTGGCCCCCCTATTTTCTCGGGGTGGTGCGTCCTCGGCGGCTGGGTCCGCCGCCTATATACAAAGCTCCAAGTTGCCCACGCAGTGAGTCGCACACAGAATCAGCGTTAGACCAAAGTCTTTATTCAGGTAAAAACATCGCCTGCAGCATGATCCGGTTTAACAGCCTTCCCATCCCTGAATGCCTGACGCGTTTCAAAGGGTAAACCTTCTTCCTCAGAGACTGGATGGATCCGGTTTGTGCCTGCCACACCTCCTTTCATTAAAGCCAATGTCCACGCCCCCAGATGGGCAGTTCCTATGACTCAGTGGGGCCTTGTGGGCGATGTGGTTTTTCTTCGCACTTCATTCTGTCCCAAAAGTTTTAAAGCCCACAGATGGGCCTCATGCGGCAGTGTCCGTTCTAAATCCTTCGCCGATACGCCACCAATTGGCTCCGTATGTGCGGAACCAGTGGCCCCCCTATTTTCTCGGGGTGGTGCGTCCTCGGCGGCTGGGTCCGCCGCCTATATACAAAGCTCCAAGTTGCCCACGCATTGAGTCGCACACAGAATCAGCGTTGGACCAAAGTCTTTATTCAGGTAAAAACATCGTCTGCAGCATGATCCAGTTTAACAGCCTTCCCATCCCTGAATGCCTGACCCGTTTCAAAGGGTAAACCTTCTTCCTCAGAGGCTGGATGGATCCGGTTTGGGCCTGCCACACCTCCTTTCATTAAAGCCAATGTCCACGCCCCCAGATAGGCAGTTCCTATGACTCAGTGGGGCTTTGTGGGAGATGTGGTTTTTCTTCGCACTTCATTCTGTCCCAAAAGTTTTAAAGCCCACAGATGGGTCTCATGCGGCAGTGTCCGTTCTAAATCCTTCGCCGATACGCCACCAATTGGCTCCGTATGTGCGGAATCCGTGGCCCACCTATTTTCTCGGGGTGGTGCGTCCTCGGCGGCTGGGTCCGCCGCCTATATACAAAGCTCCAAGTTGCCCACGCAGTGAGTCGCACACAGAATCAGCGTTAGACCAAAGTCTTTATTCAGGGAAAAACATCGCCTGCAGCATGATCCGGTTTAACAGCCTTCCCATCCCTGAATGCCTGACGCGTTTCAAAGGGTAAACCTTCTTCCTCAGAGGCAGGATGGATCCGGTTTGTGCCTGCCACACCTCCTTTCATTAAAGCCAATGTCCACGCCCCCAGATGGGCAGTTCCTATGACTCAGTGGGGCTTTGTGGGAGATGTGGTTTTTCTTCGCACTTCATTCTGTCCCAAAAGTTTTAAAGCCCACAGATGGGCCTCATGCGGCAGTGTCCGTTCTAAATCCTTCGCCGATACGCCACCAATTGGCTCCGTATGTGCGGAACCCGTGGCCCCCCTATTTTCTCGGGGTGGTGCGTCCTCGGCGGCTGGGTCCGCCGTTTATATACAAAGCTCCAAGTTGCCCACGCAGTGAGTCGCACACAGAATCAGTGTTAGACCAAAGTCTTTATTCAGGTAAAAACATCGCCTGCAGCATGATCCGGTTTAACAGCCTTCCCATCCCTGAATGCCTGACGTGTTTCAAAGGGTAAACCTTCTTCCTCAGAGGCTGGATGGATCCGGTTTGTGCCTGCCACACCTCCTTTCATTAAAGCAATGTCCACGCCCCCAGATGGGCAGTTCCTATGACTCAGTGGGGCTTTGTGGGAGATGTGGTTTTTCTTCGCACTTCATTCTGTCCCAAAAGTTTTAAAGCCCACAGATGGGCCTCATGCGGCAGTGTCCGTTCTAAATCCTTCACCGATACGCCACCAATTGGCTCCGTATGTGCGGAACCCGTGGCCCCCCTATTTTCTCGGGGTGGTGCGTCCTCGGCGGCTGGGTCCGCCGCCTATATACAAAGCTCCAAGTTGCCCACGCAGTGAGTCGCACACAGAATCAGCGTTAGACCAAAGTCTTTATTCAGGTAAAAACATCGCCTGCAGCATGATCCGGTTTAACAGCCTTCCCATCCCTGAATGCCTGACGCATTTCAAAGGGTAAACCTTCTTCCTCAGAGACTGGATGGATCCGGTTTGTGCCTGCCACACCTCCTTTCATTAAAGCCAATGTCCACGCCCCCAGATGGGCAGTTCCTATGACTCAGTGGGGCTTTGTGGGAGATGTGTTTTTTCTTTGCACTTCATTCTGTCCCAAAAGTTTTAAAGCCCACAGATGGGCCTCATGCGGAAGTGTCCGTTCTAAATCCTTCGCCGATACGCCACCAATTGGCTCCGTATGTGCGGAACCCGTGGCCCCCCTATTTTCTCGGGGTGGTGCGTCCTCGGCGGCTGGGTCCGCCGCCTATATACAAAGCTCCAAGTTGCCCACGCAGTGAGTCGCACACAGAATCAGCGTTAGACCAAAGTCTTTATTCAGGTAAAAACATCGCCTGCAGAATGATCCGGTTTAACAGCCTTCCCATCCCTGAATGCCTGACGCGTTTCAATGGGTAAACCTTCTTCCTCAGAGGCTGGATGGATCCGGTTTGTGCCTGCCACACCTCCTTTCATTAAAGCCAATGTCCACGCCCCACTGCGTGGGCAACTTGGAGCTTTATATATATGCTGTATATGCTGTAGTGCTGTTGGTACTACAGCACCCAGAATGCAACATCCCTGGGTTGGTGCTGCGAGGGGAATGAAGGTATGATGTCCGTGTGGCTGTGGTGTCAATAGTAGAAGTGGGTGTATGATATATATACATATATATATATATATATATATATATATATATATATATATATATATATATATATATATATATATATATATATATTCACTGAAAAAAACCATAGGTTATAGACCATATATAGTTAGGAATTCGCATTTACAAAACCTTATTTTACTCACACAAAACCATTGAAATTCCATATATAGTTGATGGAGCAAGGATTTGCCCGTAAAACGCCTTGCTCGTATGCAAAACCCTTGTCTAAACTGCATAATAATATTAACCTCGTTATTCGTCATTTATAAAGCGTTTTCCCAACACGCGGGTGTCCCCAGGATGCTTGCTTGTTTGTCTTTTCGTACTAAAACGAAGCTTGCACTGAAAATGGCTGCTTTGCCGAAATTCAGTCTGCGCATGCGTCGGTCATACCCATGTGATGTGACGCACTCGCATTCTGGAGGGATTCTGTGCTCATGCGCATTGATGCTAAATATGGCCGCTTGTCTCTCACCACGCTCTCTGCTCGCTGCAGCTGCTTTAGCCTATCTGTCTTTTCGCACTAATCCTTAATGCTATAGTCATTATAAAGTAAGGGTTGGTTAAGTTTTATCTTGGTATACAGTGCGATCGTTTTTATGTATGATTTTAATTTGTTTTCGCTTACTTTTCATGTACCGCGTCTTTGTGGGCTGGGGCAATCATGAGCGGAGCCATACTTGAAGCTCTGCTGGGCACCGTCACATGACCGGAGAAAGTTCCAACCGCGCAGAAGCTAAATCTAGCCAGCTGGCTCCTGAAGCACAATGCGCCTGGGAACATCGCTGGGAATACGGAGTCTTACCTTGGAAAAAGCAATACTGTTGCTACCTATTGTGAACTGTCCTGTACTACTGTATTCCATGCATGGGAACGTGAACTCGGGGGGCGGGTGTGCAAAATTGAATATTAAACATGAGAAAACTGAATTCTAGGAGGTGGTAATGACCGCACCACCTCTCCTGACCAATCACAATGTGGGAATCTGTCACTTGCAACATTAGTGGGTGGTCTAGGGGTTCCCAAAACCGTATAATTGCCCTAGTTTAGCTTAGGAAAATTGTCCGACTTGTCCGAGTAGCAGACCTGTCACTGACCCTACGATCTCAATAGGTGCTCATTCTGAAAGTGCTGCGGAGCACTTTGTCCATACTTTCCACAATCTCCTAAGGGGTGGAAAATCCTAAGTGCTGGCGAAGCACTTTGCTGGGGAATTCGAAAAATCCAATCGGGGTTTCTGGCGGATTACTTGCAGGAGGGGGTAACGCAGGCGTTGCTGTCCGAAGCTGTGGGTGTTGGTCGTACCCTGGGAGGCCCAATCTTTGACCTGAACCTGAGGGGTATCCTGTCCTTGCTGTCCGTGAGCTGTACCTGCTCGCATTCTGGCATTCCCTTTCTGAGGGTCCCTGTCCCCGTCTTCCCAACTGACCCGTGGCCAGGGTTGGTCTTCAATCTGAACTAGGTAAATATAGATTGTGGGTTTACGTCTCTCTCTCTCTCTCTCGCTCTCTCTCTCTCTCTCTTTTATCTGATCGGGTAAAAGCATTCTTACCTGTGTTATTGTTTTATTGCCATTGCAATTATATGTGTCTAAATTTTAGTTGGTTCCTTCTCTCCCCCCATCCTTTAGAAACTCATTGATTTTATAAAACCATAGCATGTTCCCGGTTTTTCCCCTTTCCTTTAGTGGTTTGCAGTGAACTTAGCAAGAATAGCTTAAATACTTAGGTTAAGTACATGTTCTAGGTCTCATCCCCAATCCTACGTTCTAGTATAAAATTGCAGTGACTAGTTTTTGTTCTAAAACTTCTACCTTTAGTTTCCCATATATCCTAATGGTCTTATTTTTGATGCAAAGTTACCTATTGGTGTTGATTTTAATGTTTGATATATTACTCTGTGTATCGCTTATTATCTTGGCATCTTCTCTTTGAATTCTTATATAAAGTTTCTTTGACTTCATCAGGTGTCTGTGGTCATTTTACAGAATTGTGGAAAGTATATTACTGATTTTAAAGTGTATTGGATGTTAGGCCTGTCTACTATTTTCCCTAATAGCTCCAGGTCCGTCGTAAGAATTGTGCCTGTGGTAAGTCGGGTACATGGTAAGCAGAGGTAAATCCAAACTTGATTACTCTTAGCAGCGTGCAGGAGGAGAAATCCTCACCCCGGATCACCCAAACAAATTAGTGGAGTAATAAAAGTTTCTTTTCGCGCCAAGGGCCCAGTGCGTGTGAAAGAATTGGTAACTCGGGTGACCTGGGGAAAACTGCGCGCTCTAGCAGTAATTTCTGGCAGCCAGAGGATGGTTTGGACTAGTTAGATTAGGTAGACAGGATAGGTCATAAACAAACCGTGAAAATAAAACGTGCTGCTGATTTCTACTGTATTTTTTCGAAATTTATGAAATGTGTTTTTTTTTATATATAAATGTACATGATTTTGCATTGCTGCTATAAATATTGCATGTTGAATTAACCCAGAATTGTTTGTAAATGT